>NC_085845.1:170709915-171381582 GCF_035594765.1 Anolis carolinensis | reverse complement strand
ACCCTTGTGCTGACTGAACTGCTGACCTGAAGGTTGGTGGTTCGAATCTGCGAGACGAAGTGAGTTCCCATCTGTCAGCACTAGCTTCCCATGTGGAAACATGAAAGAAGCCTCCCACAGGATGGTAACACATCCGGGCATCCCCTGGGCAATGTCTTTGTAGATAGCCGTTTCTCTCACACCAGAAGCAACTTGCAGTATTTTCTCAATTCGCTTCTGACACGATAAAGAGGTAGCACAATTGAACCATTTTGCCAGTCTGTGGTCCTAATATCTTATTTTCATACATCCTCACAACTCCACCTTCCTTTTAATATTAAAACAAAAAGGGCAAATATATGTGTAAAAGAAATAGTTTGAGAATAGCAGGTGGGAGAGACACTAAGGGAGGATAATTCCACCACCTGATACCATGATACTATCAGCATTCTGGTACAAAAGTGGAAGGAAGTCAGTACACCAAGGTAGAAGATGGAAAACATAGCAGGATTTTGAGATATAGATGGAAGATTCACATGGTGGAGAGGTGGAATTGGTAGCAGGATGCACACAGCATTGTGTGACAGGGACCGTTTTATTTTTATAGCAACCCAAACTGAAGATTAGGAAGAAATTGAGTACTTAATTGTACTTTGTAGGCAAATTACAATTTGTCTGCCTTGTGTGATAAAGTCCTTTGTCTGACAAGTAGTAGAGTACTCCATTTGGATTTCTTGACTCTAGTTGTGACATCCACTCTGGTTGCACACTCAACCAATTAATCTCAAATGAAGAAAATGCTATAGCTACCAGGGAAATCTCTATACTGTGATTTGGGAAGGAGTGGTGGGTCAGATACCAATCTTATGGGAAAAAGACACAGAAACAGAATCAAACAAGAACTCCAGCAAAATAATGCATCAGATTATGTGATTGTCCCCTATGGAAATAACAACACAGGCCCACATTTAGCTATATATTTAGAAGTAGTTGGGCATATTTGTGGAATACTCTTATCAGCAAATAGCACATTGTAGAGCCAATATATTATAGGATCTGTGAAGCAATGTCATGGATTAGATTAACTGTATAAAATGCTTAGAATTGTCTTACAATTCTAAATGTGAGTAATATTACCAATGTTAGCAATGCTACATTATTGTTGATTGCCATTATAATTATAATTCATGTACCAGATCTATCAGTCATGTTAAGTTTCATCTGCAAATTTCCTCAAGCTCCAGGAAGGTGTGTGTTTGCTATTATTAGCCTTTGTGTTCTAGGTGGGGGTGACAGAGATCCAGTGAGTCACAAAGCTAGAAATAGCATCACCCCCTCCCGATGCTCAACTCAGTCCTGAACTCACTAAAGTAATACAATAAAATTGATGTGAAACATCTAGACCTCTGGTTGGTCAGGGGCAAAGGTGATTTTCAGCATTTACACCTGCCAATCTTTTATGGAATAATATGTTGCCTGGTGCCTAATAAATCCCTTGACAGATTATTACCTCTTCAAGTACTGAAGAAAGCTGACGAATTTTCTGATACATTTAACAGGATTTGTGGCCCTCATTTTGCTGGAGGGTATATAGAAAAATTATGTTATACTGCATAGGCCTATTACCCTATGGCAGCTTCCCACAAGTTGGTTGTAGTCCCAAGGACAACTGGTTGAGGACGATCAAATACCTTTTCAAATATTAACCAAAGGAGGAGCATTTCCCCTATAACATGGACTCTTGCATGGTTTCTTCTTTAACATGTTTTCCAAAAATACTGAGAAAAGAACAGGAAAAGAAAACAACCAAAACTGGAGAAGAGGTGTTGCTAGAGATCATGGACAGAGAATGACGGGGGGGCAGGGGGGGGGAGAGAGAGAGAAGCAAAAGGGATTTCAGAAACATTTCCCCAGTTCTTAGGGGTTTTCTTTCTTTTCTTTTCTTTTTTTTTGTGTATAGAAATAATTACTCAAGTCTATCTTTAACATTAAGCACTAGCCCTTTTATTTTGAAGTTAAAAAGAGCCAATTGGGTTAGGAGAAGTGATAACACAACAAACAGTTAATGGCCATGCTCTCCTCCTTTTTCTTGATATCCAAGCAGAGACTGAGAAATAATAGGAAGAGGGATTCCCCAGACTTTACCCTCCCACAATGGTACCTCCTTTGGTTTACTTTTGGAGCAGAAAGGAAAGCATACCAACAAGAGAAAATAATGCACCTATCACTTTCTAGGTCCTCCAGAGTGATTGTAATGTATGCTTCAGCCAAAAGCCCAAGATATATGTTCATTTCAGATATGAAAAATAGGATTCCAAATTATGCAAAAATTGGATTTCTGGAAGGATGCTGGAATGGATCCTGATCTTAGTACAAGAGTCTACTACAGTGGATTTTTCATGTGCTTGTTTTGTTCTGAAAGGTAAACCCTTAAACTATTAACAATAGAACTTCAAATTTTAACACCATGAGAGAAGGATGCTCTCAATTCTAAGTTAACCAGGGGCTTGCAGATACCTTCAAACACTCAGCTTAATCTAAATGACACTGAAATCACTGGAAAGATTTCAGATTTACTTTGTAAAGCTTGATTCTTGCTGAATATCATTTATCTTAATATGTGGGAATAATCAACAAAGAATCAATCTTCTGGTATGTGTGACTGTCTTCAAAATGATATCTTCAATAAAATTTAGATTTATTTCAAGAAAGGGCAAGAGAATTGGGAATGCAAAATTGTAGCATTTTAATGTTTTATTATTACTATTATATTCAACTCTAAAAGAATGTTTGATTTTTAAAAATCAAGGGAAGCAATTAATATTGTAATAGTCCATAAAATAATGCTGAGACAAGACAGGAAGGAAGAGAGTTAAGCCTTTGTGAATGTAGCAAAAAGGTGATGGAGAATTTTTCAAAGACGAGTGTAAAAGGTACTAGTAATTTTCTTTGACTGTACAATAGTGCCTCTGTATTTCCACACGCTCTTGAGTTTGAAAGACTTCCTATTCAGCTCAATTATGCATTTGCAAGATACATTATGGGAAAAGAAAGATGAATCAGTTGGGACAAATTCCATCAGTGGAAGACTGCACTTGAAATCATTGTGCTAATTGTAGGAGCAAATGAGGAAGGAAAAATTGAGAGGTCTTATTACTTTGAATGTCAGAATTAGAAATGGCAATAGAAAGATATTGACTTTGCCCAAGGAAATCTGTTAGTTTAGTAGTTTCAATCATGATTAAATCTGGCAGACTATATTCTCTTTCACCAGCTTTGTTGGACCAATGAATACACAAGACTTTGATTTGCTTTTTCCCAATAGACAAGCAGAACACCTGAGCCATCCTTAGCTGTGTTTGCTCACAATCATAAACAGAAGAATAGCAAGAATCCAAGCTCTGGACTTAGAAACAACAGGAAACCTTTTCTCTTATCACTGTAGCACATTTTACAGATGTTATAGTTACTGGAATCTCTATTTCTGCATCACTATACTGATTAAGGATTCTAGCGTCTTCACTGGAATTTGGAAGAAGGTAACATAGGTCATAAGCAACAACAACGTGAACTGGCACTTCTTTTTATACTTCTTCGTATTCTACATGTACTTGACTTTGAAACAGCCTGGGCCATGGATATGAGAATATGACTTGTTTCGTAAAGCTGAAAATAAGGGGCCCATTAAAAGAGTTTAGGAGTGGAACTATATTTGCAAGGTGATGATTACAGGTTATAACCTAGACTCTCCTTTTTCTCATGTGCTTGCTAGATTTCCACTTTTCCAAGTGTTAATGTATCCTGGTTGTTTTACCCAAGATGGTTTCAGCTGTGGCAGCCAAGTTAATCGAGATTGACAGGAACGACCTTGAGAGAGACATGAATTCTAAGAAGTTGGCAGAAGCTTGTCAAAAAGAGCCCTGAGGCTCTACCAAAGCAAAACAGTAGGTTTTGTCCAGCTCTAAAGAAAACTTCAGACACTTTCCCCAATTCTTTTATTTGACTTAGATGCTGCTGAGAAGTTGCTTCTCTTGATCCCTTCTGTCCTCTTCTGTTGTTAGAGGGGCATGGTTCCTGTTAGAGTTGCCATGTCTTAGACCTAAAATATCCTCACTGCATCTCTCAGCAGCCTTTGATACCATTGACCACAGTATCCTTCTGAGACGCCTCGCAGGGATGGGTCTAGGAAGTATTGTTTTGCAGTGGTTCCATTCATTCCTGGAGGGTTGGTCCCAGATGGTGTCACTGGGGGACACTTCTCGGCCCCACAACCATTGACTTGTGGGGTCCCGCAGGGTTCTGTATTGTCCCCCATGTTGTTTAATATTTACATGAAGCCACTGGGAGAGATCATCAGGAGTTTCGGAGTGCGGTGTCATCTCTATGCAGATGATGTCCAACTCTGTCACTCCTTCCCACCTGTCACTAAGGAGGCTGTCCAGGTCCTGAACCAGTGCTTGGCCACTGTGTCGGACTGGATGAGGGCCAACAAATTGAAACTGAATCCAGACAAGACAGAGGTCCTCCTGGTCAGTCAGAAGGCCGAACAGGGTATAGAGTTACAGCCTGTGCTGGATGGGGGTCACACTCCCCCTGAAGGTGCAGGTTCGCAGTCTGGGGGTGACTCTAGACTCATCATTGAGCCTGGAGTCCGAGGTCTCGGCAGTGGCTAGGGGAGCCTTCACACAGTTAAAACTCGTGCGCCAGCTGCGCCCATACCCTGAGAAGCCGGACTTGGCCACGGTGGTCCAGCTCTTGTTACGTCCTGATTAGACTACTGCAATGCACTCTACGTGGGGCTGCCTTTGAAGACTGTTCAGAAGCTTCAACTAGTCCAACGGGACTCAGCCAGGTTGATAACCGGAGCGGCGTACAGGGAGAGTACTACTCCTCTGCTACGCCAGCTCCACTGGCTACCAATTAGCTACAGAGCACAATTCAAAGTGCTGGCTTTAGCCTATAAAGCTCTAAAAGGTTCTGGCCCAGCTTACCTGTCCAAACGTGTCTCCCGCTACAACCCACCTCGTAATTTAAGATCTTCAGGTGAGGCCCTGCACTCGGTACTGCCAGCCTCACAGGTGCAGCTGGCAGGGACGAGAGACAGGGCCTTTTCAGTAGAGGCTCCCCGCCTATGGAATGCCCTCCCAAGTGAAGTCAGGCAGGCTCCCTCCCCCTTATCTTTCCGTAGAAGAGTTAAGACCTGGTTGTGGAACCAGGCCTTTGAACAATAATAGCAGCATCAATTACTACTATGTGTTTTAGAACTCAATGACAGACCCAGTTTTTTAGACTCGAAATGCACCAATTGTATATTTATATGTGTATTTTTATGAATGCCTAACGTAATTTAATTTTAATTGATTTGAAATGTACTGTATTATTTTTATATATGTGCTTTTATTGTAAGCCGCCCTGAACCCCCTATTGGGTGAGAAGGGCGGGATACAAATACTGTGATAAATAAATATATAAATAAATAAATTCTGTTTCCCAAGCAAGTGATGCTCCTTCTAGGAGTAGTGCTAGCTGATGGTTTCTCTATCAGTAGGATAATGGATCTACTCTATATTACATCCATGACTTTTGAGGACCTATCCAAGGTTTTGAACCCATCCTCCAATGCAAATTCAGCACTTTGGTCAGCCCCTTCAATATCTGGAGTGAAATCTAACTCGCTGCCCCACTAACACAGAAGCCACCAGCCTACACCCACACAGTCTTTCAGTGTTCAGCTGTGATAAAGTGTTAGATTTAGCAGAATCTTGCAAAAATTGTGTCTTCTGGGGGACATCTGGCAGCTTCAAACTTCTGCTAGATCTTCTCAACAAACATAGCCTGTCCACAAGGATTATGAACAAATGCAATATTTTCTCCTAGAAGCCACACCTGGTTAACATGCATATTTAAGTCAACGTACTTTTCTTCACTATGAAGAGCAAACCTTTTCATATTTGGAGTCTGCTTTATGTGCCTAACACTGCTTTCTGAGTGTTCTGCTCCCTTCTCTTTGGACAGCTCAGTCCCTCCTCTTTTAATGTGGAGTGGCTGTTCTTACCCCCAAAGACTGCCTTAGAAAAGGTCATTGTCCCTTTCATATTGGCTGCTCCTTGCTGTGAGCCAGTGTGGCTTCTGCTTTGGCAATGGAAAAGAATACAGGGAGGAGGGAAGGATGGAGACTTCCAAACAACGGCTTGTAAGGAGGAGAGTCAGAAGAGAATAACAAGGGAAGCATGCACACTGAGAAGATGTTAAGAATAAAAGAGCAAATGGGGAGAGATGCTGACAGTTAAAAATATGTGAAGGCTACGGAAGCAGTTGGAGAAGAACACAGCAAAGAATCCGTTTTCCAAGCTTTTTCAGAAATCATTATTCAAGAAACCCCTGTTGGGTTCCAAGTTGAATTGTTCACCTTCTTAATCTTGCACAGTGTCTTCCACACTTCAAACTAGTATATATCTATGAGTAAAATGTGATTATTTCTTCAATGTAAGAGTAGCCGAGACATAAAATGGTAGGAGAGCCAAGGTAGGAGAATAGAACTGTCTAGAGTCTCTCTGAAGTTACATTTTCTCTACAGAATGCTACAGAAGCCTGCCTCTTAGTGAATGAAGATGGTAGTAAAGACAAAATCATTTTAAAATCCTTTAGGGTCTCTTTGGTATCTTTGCCTTATGCTTCATGGTCTTATGACTATGGGAGAGCCAAATACACAGAGTCTTTCACTCTCTTTAATATAGGTGGGCTCTATATGTTTTACATACTGATACAGTAGAGTCTCACTTATCCAACATAAACGGGCCGGCAGAATGTTGGATAAGCGAATATGTTGGATAATAAGGAGGCATTAAGGAAAAGCCTATTAAACATCAAATTAGGTTATGATTTTACAAATTAAGCACCATGTTATACAACAAATTTGACAGAAAAAGTAGTTCAATATGCAGTAATGCTATGTAGTAATTACTGTATTTACGAATTTAGCACCAAAATATCATGATGTATTGAAAACATTGACTACAAAAATGTATTGGACAATCCAGAACGTTGGATAAGCGAGTTTTGGATAAGTGAGATTCTACTGTATCATCTTTTCCTTTGGAGAAAGCAATGCACCTGTATGTTAATCACTGTGTGGCACATACTTCTGTAAGAAAGGAAATGAATGTAATCACACTGTGAGACAAATTATAGAATTTTTCAGAGGAACAGCAGACAAAATTAATGATGTAGCCTTGACATCTGCCCAAGACCTTTAGGCTACCTGTGATGTTTCGATTGTTCCACTGGCTCTTTATAATGAGCACCAGCTGATCAAGAGTCAGGACCTCTTGTATTTCATATAAATGGCAACACTATGTGCACAGTAATGGACTGTTATAACAAGAACTGAAATTGCCTTCTGAATTACCAGTGGAGTGAAATCAGATGCTTGGATCTTCCTTAGTCCTCACCTGTGGATGTTTTTGAGGTAATGAATACATGTGTTTGTGCCTTTGTGATATAATTGTTGGGTCAACTGTTCCACAGGTGAGGCTTCCTGGCAGGTGTCTCAAAAGAGTTGAGGGGAGAGGTTTACCTTTTCTAGATTTTGAAGGTGTTCTTACATTAATTCCTGGAAGTTAATTGGTTGACTATATTATCAGGAGAAGGGCCATCATTATAAAAAGCTTGGGAAGAGCCAATCTGGATACCTCATGCAAATTCTCTTAGCTGAATGGAGCAAGGGGATTTTTTAAAAAGCAATGGAAATGTTTTATAAATCATTGGAGCTCTCCAATGACATAGTTCTGGAGAGGAAAATCTCAGAGACAAGGCAGGTTGTTTGGGACCATATTAAAAAGTATTGTTAACTGGAAACGTCTTTGGGAATTAATGTGAGAGAGCAAATTGTCACAGCTGATTTGTGTGTTTTCTTTTCTAATTTGTTCAAGATTTGTTTTGTATGAACGTAGCAAAAACCGAGCCGTAGCTTGTCAGCACAATCCACTTTCTTTAGTGTCAAACTGGAAAATGACATAGTAGGGAAAGTACATCTCTTCACACTGTACAGTGCAACCCCAATAGCCATGAGAGATCCTTTCCCAGACTTCATGTGAGTACATAAAACCAAGGATAATAGTGAATCTTGTTGAAATGATGGACTTCCATCCATAGAATCATGCTGGATGACCTAGAAAATATCTAGAGAGGTTATATTTTATTAGAAGTGGATCAATGAAACCACAGGTACCGATCCTGTATTGTATGAATTGTATGTGGCATTCATATTCCACCAAGGAGAAATCACTGGAAATATGAATTGTAAAAGTTATACAAAAGAGTTTTGCATCCCCGTTACTTTGGGAATATGGACACGAGAGTTTCAAGCATGAAGTGCCCTAATGTGTGTTTCCAAGGGAATAAGGATACATTTATCCCTTTTATAGTCTCAGGAAACACCAGAGGAATTGAGCTGTTGAGTAAACCGCAAAAAGGTCATTCTTGCACATTTGGGAGAAGAATAATTATAGCTTCAGATTACATTTAATGTTAATAATGGGAATATTATTTTAAAGATATATGCACCACCAAGTGCAGATAAAAGGTTTCAAGAAAAATTTCTGGAGATCATTTCCAATTTTACAGTTCATTTAGTCCAATCTTGTCATGAACAATGAAATCATTCTTGAAAGATGACCATCCAACCCCTATTTAAAAAACTTGGATGGTTGTCTCTCTGGAGTGTTTTAGCTGTATGTTGTCCCTGTGGGAACAACAGGAGTAAAGGTTGAAAAGAAGGCAATAAAAGTTCAGTTCTTTGTTGCAGCCAATTAAGTTGCTTTCCTAGAGATCTATACAGTGTCACTAATTTTGTGACTTCACAAATAGCATGAATTCTTTGCTTTACAAGGACTGAGAAATGGGTCTGGTATCACTTTCCCAAATTTGTGACAATTCCAATACTATAGTTCTTAACTTTTGAGAATACAATGATTCCATTTGAGAGTTTGACAAAAGGTATGGACCCCCTTCCAAAAATACATTTAAAACCTAATTTTCTTAAAAATATCAGAAAAGAACTTGAATGGGAGAAAGCACATAGTTCATAGTACAGGTTAAGATCTCTTCACCATATCATAGGGATGTTTAAGACTTGTTGTATTCAGGCTTTTAAAGATATTAGTAAAAGCTCCTTTTAATAACTAGAAGCTAAGCTTTCCAGAATTCTGATACATATTATTTGGGTTTTTGATGAGCAAAAGAATATTTTGGAGCAGTATAATTGTTGGTAGTTGTGTGTATTTTTTCTGTATCTTTTAATAGAAGCTCACTACCTGTTTTCTCATTATGTGTGCTTAAAGGGATCTCATCAATACACAATATATTATTAACCATTATCATCATCAACAACAACCTATGAATAATGAAGCCTTTCTTGCAAGCGTACTCATTTAGCTTGCATAATAACATCTCCATGCCTTTGCTTTTTCATAGTTGTGATGAATTGTGACATTCTGAACATTATGGTTTAAAAATAGATTTGTAGCACCCAGATACATATTTTTGGAAAAAAAACTTGTTTCTGCATAATTGTGAAAGTGTACTACAATGCATTATCTTTCTACACTTATTTAGCAGGGCACCCCAAATCTCAAATCCCATGCATTTGGTATTCTCATGCTTTATTGGAAATTGTTGATTTTTAACATTTCATAAAAAGTCTATTTTTCCAAGCCTACCTAGGGAGGTTCAAGGACAGAAGGAGGCGATCTGAGAAACTAACAGAATCTACAACTAATCTCATATACTTGTTTGCACTTGCATGTATATGAAAGTTGGGAGTGAGTTATGGTACTTACCATGTCCCCTAGGCATAATGCCCAGATTCTCCTAGTGAATAATTGATATTCCAGAAGCAATTGTTGCCTGACACCATATTTTGATAGTCAGGGGAATGAGCTTTTTAATTGCCCCCAAGGGTTGAATTTAAGATTAGAAGTTGCTATCTAATGATTAAATTTAAATCATTTCTCCCCAGAGTGCATTCAAATCTACACGCCCACAAATATTGAGTATGAGTAACTTGATGTCTGAGAAACAATTCAGTTGCTGGCTGATTCTGCTAGTATTTTGAATTGAGCCCAGGAGTTGAGTATAATGTGGAGACTGAATATTCAGTCAACTGTTCGTCCTTTGAGAATATTACAAGATTGAAATTTCGATTTCATATGAATACATTCATCCTTTCCAAAAACAGAGCACAGAATTGCATATTAATATCTTTATATTAACAGCATTCCCAACATGGGTAAATAGCTAATAGCTAAAAACTGAAATACAGTTCCTGATCTAAGTAGACTATCCCTATTAAACCAATGATGCTATTGGCTTGTATTCTGTTCTGTATCATTGAGTTAGTTCTAGTTTGGACTAATAATTGTACTGAGGCTTAAAACCAAAGTCATTGTAAAAAAGAGTTCTAAAGGCAAGGAATATCACGGTAAGACCCAAAGAACAAATACATTGAAAACATATATGACAATAAATTTAATGTATAGTAGTGGCATATACCATGTAGCTAAAGAACTACTCGAATCTGAAACAAGTAAAAATTAATGATTATGAACAAAATATATTGATAACAAAAAAAAAAACCCATAATAGATCATTCACACATTGAATGTAGCTGGAACGATAAATAAAAATGTAACAATCCTGGATGAATAGTACATGTAAGTTTCACAACATATAATTTATGTAGGATTAATGTAGAACATGTCCAAATATAAAAATACAAAGTGCATAAACCATCCTGGGTGATGATAAACAATCCAAAATAGAACTGATATAACCACTCCATAAAATATGCAGTTATTTCGAGAATCCAAGAAATTCTACACACTATCCAAGAAATAAACTTGAGATATGTGACTCATGTAACTGTCTTAATAGTGTGTATTAGAGCTAGTACCTCAATTTTCTTCTTGTAAAGAGTAACCAATAATAACAGTTATAGAGGGGTTTTTTTATCACACAATTGTAAAGAAAAAGATGAAAAATGTACATACTATTTATTTACTGTGTTTTTACTCATTGTAATATGTTTTTATTTGTTGTACTTTGTTTATTGCTTCAGGCCTTTGTCCTGTGTTAGCCACCCCGGGTCCCTGCGGGGAGACGGTGGCGGGATAGAAAAAAAAGTTATTATTATTATTATACTATAAATCTGGGACTTTTCTATATTTATGTGCAAGAAGGATTAATGTCTATAATTTCCTTTCCATTGTGGGAGAAAATAAATATTTCTGTGTGTTTTTCACTTGGTACTTAATATCTGAAACTACTTTAGGAAATAATTCTGTACAAAAATACATATTGTTTTTGTATTTGTGTAAAAAATAATCATTTGTTTTGTGTGCAAAAAAGAGGAGCTGTGTAAAAATTATGTACAATTTTAAATCAAATTTAGCACTTCATAAAAAGTGTTTTTGTGGAAGAAACAATGTGACTTTTGTTCCGAAAAATATATTTCTGTACAGAATTGTTTCTTCAAACATTTTGGGATATGGAAATACTACAAAATTCTTTCTTTTGTGTTATTCTTCCTTTCCCAATTTTGTGGGGAAATTAATAAAATAATTTACAACAACAACAATAAAAAGAAAATAAAACTTTTCAGATAAGAAATTAAATGTGTACAAATGGAAATGTTATTTTAGACTGGGCATATGATGTACTTTTATTGAAAGTGAATTCCTGAGTAAGCACCTCTTGATGACTGCTGAATTTTATTCATGATATTTTAATCCAGAAATTTTTACATGAGCAATCCTTTTTGTTGCAACTTTCCATTGAAAATTTGCTCATGAAAACATTGAAAGAAGTTGTTGCACAATACATTAAACATTCTGTATCACCCCAACGATGTTTCAGAAATTAGCTTTACTAACAGGACAAGCCTGTGTTAATACACAAGCATGTCCCACTACATCCAAAGGGACATACATCCAGGTACAGTAATTAGGTAGAAGGCCTGACTATAAATTTCCCCATTAAACTGTCCCATGTGAAACTTCTTGCAGATTTCCTACGTCAGCTCTTCTCAAAATAGCAGCAGAATTACATAGTATCGCTTCTTGTTGGCATTTTGAGAGGGACTTCAGAAGATGTGGAGGGATCCCAGAATAGTGCAGGATTCTCGTAGAGTAGTGTATTCTGCATATTTCTGCACATTTGGGGGGGGGGGGGGATTCTGTATTGTTTAAGGTAAAAATTGCCCAAAATCACCATGCCATTTTTCTCTTTTGAAAAACGAGATTCTGGAGGATGTTTTGAGATATGGCTAGAAAAGACCCAAAGTGCATGCACAATGCACCCTCCTGTTGTACACATTTGTGTAGCTTCTAGCAATGTGTATGTTTTCTGCATTAATGAAATTATTTGTGCGAATTCCTTCAACATTCTAACCATTGACATTTTAAAATTTGGGATTTGTATTCCTCCAAAAATGCTGTGTAGCCTCACATACATTAGATTTCTGTGGTGAAGAGCATTTCCTCTTGGAATGAGTCTTACAAGGTCACTTTTATCAAAGCTTTCCAATCCAATTATTCTGGCTATCCCACCAGTAATGTATACATATAAGTTATTCTACAGAAGTGGTTGGACATTTCGATCTAATATGGAAGTTCACATGCAGATGATGTCTTTGAAAGCAGGGTTTCACATATAGTGCCATTGTGCAGGTGGTGCCATTCCCTATGTGTTTATTATGCATTGCAATTGTACACTTCACATGTGTTTAAACACCCAATTGCATGGTGTGGCAATTTATTAATGCATAATTGTAATGAACTACTGTTGATGTAAAGTTCTATTTTGGCGGACCTCAACCAACCTTAGCTCTTGCTTTCTAATGTGGTTGGCTTATAGATGGCCAAATGCCACCAGTGACAAGTTTGGAAAATACCTATGGTATTTTTTCTTCATCATTAGTTGGCGAAATAGCTAAATTTGTAGAAACTTATAGAAATGTGTTGAAATAGCTAAACTTCCATTTCCATCTAGCACACTGTAGTAAATGATTTCAAATCAATTTTATTCTGTTAAGTGAAAATCAAGTTCTGTGAGTTAAATGCTGGTAATTAATTGCATACACAACTGCCATTAGAGTTATGTGAGCAGTTTTAGACATGTATTCATTTTGGACATCTCTTCGATTTTCCCAGATCTTAAAGAAAGGAGGTGGCTGGAGAGAACTATTTGTTTTCCTGGGAAATAGTGACCACAGTTTTCTTGTATGTGCAAATGCCTTAATCTTTCATTGTACCCATTTCAATCCACTCTTCAGAGCTCACAGACACCTTTATTCCTAGGTGCAGGAGTGGAACAACACAGAAAAATATGAGGAAGTGTCAAGCGTAACTTGATGTGGATAATTACTTGACGGTGGGCATAAAATGGGGATTAACTGGTGCCTCAAGGGATTGCTACTGAAAAGTAATCTTATCTTTCTCTCTCCCTTCCCCTTCCCCAGCCATTTGAAGTAATGAACTAGTTATAAATAGCGAATTAGTCAATTATATCCTAGTCTACTTATGGAGTCTTGCAACTGAAATTCCCTGGACTGTGCAGAAGGGAGTCTCATTGGAGACCTGGAATCAGGTGGAGTAGACGTAGAGGGATTATATAAACAAACCTCACTTGCCTAGTTTCCAACATACCTCACAACCTCTGAGGATAGCTGCCATAGATGTGGGTGAAGTGTAAGGAGAAAATGCTTCTGGAACATGGCCATACAGCCCGGAAAACTCACAGCAACACAGCAACTCAATCCGGCCATGAAAGCCTTTGACAGCATGATTTTAGCTTTGTTTAAAAATTCAGTTTTCACATTATTCCACTGGTTTCATTTGAATGTGATTGTTTCTTTGAATTCTTATTTTTTAAAATTAAGAAAATTTATGATAATGGCATATCATTCCAGAGCTTGAGTTCCTTATGTTCACAAAAGGTGAGTTTTGGGAAGTGCCTCACTGGTCTTGTGCATTACAAGAGGAGGTATTATTTATTTATTTATTTACAGCATTTATATTCCGCCCTTCTCACCCCGACGGGGACTCAGGGCGGATCACATTACACATATAGTAGACCATAGCAAACCAAGGCTGGATTCATAATTAGCTTATGTGTGTGTTATTACAAATGTGTTGTAAAGCTACACACCTTCAAAGAATTTTTAACTCTGGTTGTCTTCATTTTTTTTTCATCCTAGACTACTTCTTGTAATGTCTCCTACCTTTTCTCACTCCTTTAATTTTTTCCTCCTCCATCACCACTCCTGCTTCTACCTTGTGATCTCTCCTTAATTCCTTTTTTTTTGGCACTTTCCTTTCTTCCAGGCATGCGTATCTTGGTGAATCTGCTCTTGGACACTCTGCCCATGCTGGGAAATGTTCTGCTTCTCTGTTTCTTCGTCTTCTTCATCTTTGGCATCATCGGAGTACAGTTATGGGCTGGTCTACTGAGAAACCGCTGTTTCATGGAGGAAAATCTGACCATGTGAGTGACAAGGAACTGATTCTTTCATTTTGCTTCCTGCTTGTAAAGCTTCCTCCTTCTATTTCCTTTATGTGGTACTGACCTAGAACAAGTATCTTCATTTTCATGCTTTCTTTTCCACCAAAAGCCACTTTATTATTGTGAACAATAATGAAAACTATTGCCTACTTCTGGAAAAGACCTGGGGAAACATGACACCCACTCTGTAGCATTGTATATACAGGCAGACCCCCAAAACTTCAGAATCCATACCTACAGTTTCATTTCCTTGCATCCAGGAATTTGCTAGGTCCCCTGGATGATCCTATGGCTTCACCTGGAAGATGTAATACTTAATAGCCTTACTCTTATGCCAGTGTAAGAAGTGGCCACATGAGAAAAAAGACTTTAGGTGCTGTTGTTCTGGATGAAGAACTGTTTATTGAAGTAATAAGCTGCTCAGAGCCAGAAGATTTTCCCCGCCTATTCTTACCACCCTTGTATGATCCTAGAAAAATCAAAACTGCTAGAATGGTGGCCACTTCTTATTCATTCAGTTTAATTTTTAACCCATCTTGATTTCCCTGGGTATAGTACTACAGTTTTAAATTTGGATTCAATATTATGAGAAGTAGTACTATCAGATGTTGGGAAATAAGTACAGTACACTATGTGATTCTGTATACTGGCACAGCACCAGATTACCCATTTGCTCCACAAGGCATACATCTGTTGTCTGCTTTATTTCAAACTGTGTGGAAAATATTCAGCTTGAGGGAGAAAAAATGATCAAAACTACTCTTATTTAAACCTTTTTCTCAAAATCTCTTTCCACTGAGTGTGTATGGGGTGAGATGGAAAGGATTTTGCTTGGGGTTGTGCCTCAGTTCGGATCATTTTCCAACTTCCTGCGTTACCTGATTGTGCAGAACATTTGCCCCCCAAATCAGAATTAGAAACAAAAGATCTATTCCTGAATTCATATAGAGGGGAGGAATAAAGCTGAACATGCTGACCTGTCCTCGGCCTCTCCACAGCTGTAACTCTTATATGTCTTACAGTAAGCATGAAAGTCTGAAGGGGGGGGGGGGAATTCTTCAATCACTCAACTCAATGTCACCATCAGTGCTTCCGATCACACAGACGGTACTAGATGTGTGCAACAGAAAACATGAAGGATTTATCTTCACATCTTCTAATCCTGGTCTGGAGAGCAAATACCAACCATCATTTGCTGAGTTGGTTATGACAAGTTGTGATTGCTGCTAAATGGAGAATAAGGTGGGGAGTGGGGTGCTTGTAGACCTTACTTTATAGTCCCTGAAACTAGATCTTGAACAGCCTCCTGAAAATGGTCTAATAAGCACTGCTTTTCTATCTGCTGATGTAATAGATAATTGGGAAGCTATTGTGCTCAAGCGGTTCTCCCATTTTCCACAGATGTTATCTCAAATGTTTGCAATGGCCATTTCATTAGAGTGTTCTTTCTGTCTTTTCAGACAAGGTAACATCACCCTTCCTCCCTATTATCAACCTGAGGAGGATGACGAAATGCCCTTCATCTGTTCACTATCAGGAGATAATGGCATCATGGGCTGCCATGAGATTCCCCCACTGAAGGAGCGAGGCCATGTATGCTGTTTGGACAAAGATGACTATTTCTACTACACTTCTGTCAGACAGGAGTTCAATGTCAGTGGCATGTGTGTCAACTGGAATCAATATTACAGTGAATGTCGCACAGGCAATGCCAATCCTCATAAAGGGGCCATCAACTTTGACAACATCGGCTATGCATGGATTGTTATATTTCAGGTAATTTGATTTGGAATGTCTAAAACCCGGTGCTAATTTTATACTGCAGGTTTACTTCTTCTTTACTGAAACATCAGGATATGTTCTTGCACAGATTGTGTTTCTGATGCCACAGCTGTTATGCTTGAAAGCAAGCTTTGTGGCAGGTACTGGGTCCTTAGGGCTGATTGTGAGAAAGGTAAGTGAGGGTGTTCTGATGTAGAAAACATGCTGGTCATAGACAAAGTGGAGTTCAGATATCATCAACAATAGGCTATTGGTCTTGAATACTAGTAAAGCAATGAAGATCCAGAGATCCAAAGGCAGGATAATAGTCACAGATAGGCTAGTAGTTAGGTACCAGATAAAGCAATGTGGTGAGATCTTTGCTTTTACTCCCTTGGATGGTGGCTTGGACCAAATTGAAGAAGTTAAATCGAGCCTATCAAATCCTTGTCTTGGACCGATGGACTGAATAGCTGCAGTTCCAGTTCTGCCTACCAAAGAAATAGTACTACAGCTCAGCAGAAATCTGACTGATAATTCCCCCACTGAGAATCACAGAGAGTTGTCCCATTGATGCAGAAACTAATGTGCTTTGTTTCGCCTTCCAAAACCTGTGGTTCTGGTTTCTGGTTACCTTACAAGAAAATTCTACCTTCTCTGAATTGGTGCAAGGAGGAATCCATACAAAATGGGGTTGTGTTCTTCACAAAAATGGGGTTGTGTGCATTCTCTGCTCTCCTCATCAGTTTCTTTTTACTATCTAAGACCAGACCAGAGCTTTCTCTTAGCACCTTGTGATGCAACATTGTTAAATATGTGTCTTATTATTCTTTTTGAAGTTTACTTAGATGTTTTGCTTTTGTGTTCTTTTTCATTGCATTATATAAGATCTTGTCTAGCATTCTTCTTGCATCTTTTACACCATTCTTTTGCTACTCTAAGGTGAGACCTGACAAAGAGAAAATGAAAAGAACAGATTCAATTACACTTGAACAACCCAAGCACATAAAGCAGCCTTTTGACCTGGAACACTCTCTGTTGAAACTGGCAAAGGAACAAGCTGCCCATTTGGCACCACTAACCATTTCTTCACTATAGAGATGTTAGGAGAGGGAGTGCCTCCTGTTATTTTAGAATTACTGGGCAGTAGAAGTGAGGGTGATGACTTGGAGCCCTTGCTAAAAGGGGTTCTAGCACTAGTCAGATAGTGTTAACATTTGAATGGGAGGCTTTTAAAAGCAAATGGTCTGCGTGAAAAGTGTGGGATGTAACAGTTTCCCATACTATTAATCAATCAATTCATTAATTTCATTTGTATACCATCTTTTCCCAAGACAAGATTCAAAACATTTAGAATTAATATTTTTAAAGATTAAGATTTAAAATAATTTTTGAAAGAGTATGATTTATCATGCTAAATTGGCCAGCCATTTTTCAAAGAAATAGCTTCCCTTTGGCTGCCATCTTGAGGCTGACCTAAATGGATCACATATTCATGTATTTATTTAAGTTTTCTATTTTGAGCTGTTGCTTTGCCTTCTATATATCAACATCCCTCTTCTGATTTAGGAGCAGCAATGGCACAAATATGACACCGTTGTTGTGGACAGATACTGATTTTTAAAAAGGCCCTGCAGCTGGTCCCATTGTTTTGCTAAATGTATCTTGCGGATTCACGTTTAGTAAGCTATCACTTGTAAAAATCACAGTGAGGTCAATCAAAACACCAACTGCAGCAGGGGTATCTGCAGTTTAATCCCATTGTTGGTCCATCTCAGAATTTTTGCTGCCCTGGAGACTAGGACACAGAACAATGGCTTCAAATTACAGGAAAGGATATTCCACCTAAACATTAGGAAGAACTTCCTAACTATGAGAGCTGTTCAGCAGTGGAACTCTCTGCCCAAGAATGTGGTGGAGGCTCCTTCTTTGGAGGCTTTTAAACAAAGGCTGGATGGCCATTTGTCAGGGATGCCTTGAATGTGATTCTCCTGCTTTTTGGCAGGGATCTGGACTGGATGACCCATGAGGTCTCTTCCAGCACTTTGACTTTCTGTCTTTTCTCAAATGTGAATTCATACCTAATACTTCAATGCCAGAGTGTAGTTATTGGTCTTTTGTTGGCCTGACCACCACTTTTGGCTCTCTCATACCTGAAGAAATTTCAGGTGGAGGCATAAATAATGTCTCCACCTGCAACTCACCTTTTCCCTGTGTGGGATCTGCTTCTAGTTTTAAAACTATAATGTCACTTTTTAGTTTCAAAAAATCCCACTGTGTATGTTGTCTTTGAAATGTTTTTTTAAAAATGCTGCTTTGACTTCTCAAAAAAATTCAAAACTGTCAATAGTTTCAGTAAGAAAACGGTGCACTTTTCACCATAATTATCACTCTTTGCACCCAAATCCTACCTTTCTTCAAAAAGTTCTTTCTTCTTTCTTTGTCTCCCAAGAGCTAATCCTACCCTCATTCTGTCTTAATCTATTTTGTCCATCAGCAAAGCACTGGCATAATCTGAGAAGCTCTGTCGGATGAGCCCTAGTGAAAGAGAGACAGAACCAAACCTATCAGACAGTCAGAGCTGTTTCTTTGTTTTTATCTGACCTGTTTAACATGTTAACTTTTTGGGACTGTCTTAGAGCAGTGGGTTGGGGCAATATTTTTCAGAGTGGTGGTCAGTGGGTCAGTGCTGGCCTGAGAGCCTTTGGTTGTCAGTCCAAAACAAGTTTCTATTGGGTTTTTTTCTAGAAAAGAAAGACATGTCAGAATCAACAGAAAGAAATAATGGTATCAATCTCTAGCATGTTTTGGGGGAAAATGCCAGTTCCCCATATTAGATTGTTTGAGAAACACTGGCATGTATTTCAATAGCTAAAACATTGCATTCTCTTCTCATCACAGCCTACAGTTCAAGAGCTACAGTCCCATTGGTGTTTTTTTTCCTTAATGCCTCATTTACTAAAGTTTGTGAAGCAACAACCTTTTACGTGTATCAACAGATTCAAGTCAGCAGTTTTGTTTTGTTTTGTTTTTTTGGCTTGATAAAGTTAAGACAATAGTGGAGCGGGGCTTCAGCATCTTTCTTGCTGCAACATTTTTTTAATCTAAATTTAAGCTACTGTTTTTAAACTTGTTACTCAGCATGCCTTTAGGACAGAGTGAAACAGAAATCCAGTTTAATTGCAGCCACAACTGCATACTTTGAATATGTGTGTTGTCAATCATTGCCTTATCACTTTGAATTTTTGCTCAGCAGGTTGCAGATAAGTCTATTGGTGAACATTAACTGTCATGGTTATTATCCATATAAACCACCCAACACAGCTATCACTTAAATTGAATGTGTGACTTCATCCACTTCAGCTCCAAATATGAGGATATTGATGTATAGTTTGTGACATTTTTGATGATTAAGTGACTGCAGTTCTTAACTATTTTGCAAAATATCTGAAATGTGCTGTAAAGAACTATTGCTGTGAACATTTATATCTGACTGTCTTCTTAGTTTGTGTGTATGTATTTGCCTTCAAATTGCCTGTCTACTTATTGTGACCCCATGAATTGCACAGAGTTTTCTGAGCCAAGGAATATTTAGAGGTGTTTTTGTGAGTTCCGTTCTGTAAAATATAGTCTACAGTTTTTAGTATTCATTGGTGGTCTCCCATTCAAGTACAGTAGAGTCTCACTTATCTAAACTAAACGGGGTGGCAGAACATTGGATAAGCGAATATGTTGGATAATAAGGAGAGATTAAGGAGAAGCCTATTAAACACCAAATTAAGTTATGATTTTACAAATTAAGCACCAAAACATTATGTTATACAACAAATTTGGCAGAAAAATGTAGTTCATAGAATCATAGAATCATAGAATAGTAGAGTTGGAAGAGACCTCAAGGGCCATCTAGTCCAACCCCCCGCTAAGAAGCAGGAAATCGCATTCAAAGCACCCCCGACAGATGGCCATCCAGCCTCTGCTTAAAAGCTTAAAAGCCTCCAAAGAAGGAGCCTCCACCACAGTCCGGGGGAGAGAGTTCCACTGCCGAACAGCCCTCACAGTGAGGAAGTTCCTCTCAGCCTTCTCTTCTGCAGGCTAAACATGCCCAGCTCTTTAAGCCTCTCCTCATAGGGCTTGTTCTCCAGACCCTTAATCATTTTAGTTGCCCTCCTCTGGACGCTTTCCAGCTTGTCAGCATCTCCCTTCATCTGCGGTGCCCAAAACTGGACACAGTATTCCAGGTGTGGTCTGACCAAGGCAGAATAGAGGGGGAGCATGACTTCCCTGGATCTAGACGTTATTCCCCTATTGATGCAGGCCAAAATCCCATTGGCTTTTTTAGCTGCCGCATCACATTGTAGGCTCATGTTTAACTTGTTGTCCACGAGGACTCCAAGGTCTTTTTCGCACACACTGCTGTCAAGCCAGGCGTCCCCCATTCTGTATCTTTGATTTCCATTTTTTCTGCCGAAGTGAAGTATCTTGCATTTGTCCCTGTTGAACTTCATTTTGTTAGTTTCGGCCCATCTCTCTAGTCTGTCAAGATCGTTTTGAATTCTGCTCCTGTCTTCTGGAGTGTTAGCTATCCCTCCGAGTTTGGTGTCATCTGCAAACTTGATGATCGTGCCTTCTAACCCTTCGTATAAGTCGTTAATAAAGATGTTGAACAGAACCGGGCCCAGGACGGAGCCCTGCGGCACTCCACTTGTCACTTCTTTCCATGATAAGGCAGTAATGCTACGTAGTAATTACTGTATTTACAAATTTAGCACCAAAATATCATGATGTATTGAAAACATTGACTACAAAAATGTGTTGGATAATCCAGAACATTGGACAAGCGAATGTTGGATAAGTGAGACTCTACTGTACTAACTAGGGCTGACCTTCCTTGGTTTCCAAAATCGGATGAGATCTGCTACTTTAGTTTATGTAGCTACTCTATATAAAACATGTCCCCCTTGTGTTTCAGTTCATGATAAGACAGACCTGGACATGCACCCCAAATCTTTAACTACAACTTTTCATGTATAAAGAAATGTGGAATTCAAAAGTAAGACTGGCCTACCTTTAAGCATTATCCATTGATATAACTGAAGGAGACAATTATGTACTTAATCATCACCCATTGAAGTCAGTTGGATTTTTCAAGCAAATTTTAATGATGATTGAATCCAGTTATTTCCCACAACAACAAAGCTGCCCAGTGGCCACCCCTTCATCCATGCCATAGAGAAAAGACTGCTAACCGAGTCAAACTAATGTTACTTTAGTGATCTATCTATCAGAACTAAACCAATTAGTTGGCTTTTCGCTTTTGAGAGATTGTTTGCTAATGAAATAAAACACCTTAAAATAGATTGGATCATTCTTTCTTTAGTTACTGGTATGTTTCCTCTTTTCTTGTTCTTTCCTTGCAGGTGATCACTCTAGAAGGCTGGGTGGAGATTATGTACTATGTGATGGATGCTCATTCATTCTACAACTTCATCTACTTCATCTTGCTGATCATTGTAAGTACAATCACCCTTTTACTTAAGTGAATCAGATTCTAGACAAGTTGGGAGTCTGACAAGTGACACATTCTGTAGAAAAGCAAAAGATGTTACTGTAAGTAATTCTAGATAGCACATAATTCCAGTATTGGCTCTTCCTTTTTATCTGAATAGGAATATCTTTCTAACAAAGTTCATAGATAAACTTTGATTTTCCAATTCTAGAATTAGATTTTTCTGCATTGAAGAAATCAGTTTCCATAATTTCTCATCCCATTTATCGTTGTGTTTATTTGACAAGTAGCATAACTCCCATTCTTATGTGCATTTAGGTCAACACTAACTTAGGACCTTATCTCACAATAAATGTTTCCATTTTCTCACTGTCTTCTCACGCTGATGCAACGGAGTCCCCTGGAGGTCTTTTCATGACGACGCACAGCCACTTTCGGTGGTTGTGCATACAAGTCTGTCACAACCGTGTGAGAAGATGGAGAAAAAAGTCAGTTTTCAGGAATCTGGTGTTTCCCTGACTCCTGATTGAAGATAGTGGCAAGAAGCAGAGGAAAGCAGGAAAACATTGTGGGATTGCTGGCCATCCCCGAAGATAGATCTTGTTGGGCTTAGGTCAAGTCCCCACTATTAATGATACTTTCCCCCACTTTCCTCTGATTTCCTCCATCCCCCCCCTTCTTCCCTGCCTGTGGGATAAGGTCATCAGTGACCTATTGTGGGATTGCTGGGCAAGATTTATTTTGAGGAGTTTGCCATTGCCTTTCTCTGAGGGTGAGGGTGAGGTCACTCAATGGATTTCTATGGCTAGATGGAGATTTGAACCCAAACTCCCAGTCCAGAATCTCAACCATGCTGGCCATTTACACCACACATCTTCTATCTGCCTGGCGTAATCTCCCTACACACAAATTACTATGTACATGACTTAAAGAATGTATGATCTAAGTCAATCATTGCCAACCTGGTGACCTCCAGAAATGTCAAAGAGCAACTCCCACCATACTTAACCAATGTGACCAATGCCTGTGCTGGTTATGAGTAACAAACATTACATTTCAATACACTGAGAGTGCATTGAGTTGGAGAAAGCTAACTTTAATCATTGGTCACTATCCCCCAAGGTCACAACATGAAATAATAGATTCAAATATAACAAGAAATGGATGCATAAAATTTATTTATTTATTTATTTACTGTATTTATATTCCACCCTTCTCACCCTGAAGGGGACTCAGGGCGGATCACAATGTACATATATATGGCAAACATTCAATGCCATTAAACAAACAACACACAGACAGACAGACACAGAGGCTATTTAACTTCCCAGCTTCTGGCTTTGTGAGGGTATGCTCGATTCCGGCCACAGGAGGAGCTGCTGCTTCATCATCCACTGTGAAGACGAGTCCTTTTGATGGTGTACTTCCTCATCTGGCATGCAGGCTGCTGTTTTTTATGGTGTTGTAAATCAGTTAAATTAGCCTCCCCACATAAGCTGTCCCTAAATTTTCCTACATGACAGATGCAACTATCTTTCGAGTTGCTTAGGTCAACAGCAAACAGGGCTATTTTTTATTTTAATTGTTGGGCGCTCACTCTGACACGGACTCATGAGCTCTTGGTCATAGTGATTTATTGCAGCTGGTTACTAACCAGCCTGCGCCACAGCCTGGCCCAATAATACCAGTTATACGTCCAGTGTTTCACTCTTTTTAAATGTTTGTATGCTTTGAGTTTTAATTTACATACTGTATAATTTTTAGTGTAAACTGCTTTGAGTCTCCATTAGGAGAGAAGGAGTGAAATATAAATCCATAGAGGAAAAAAGAGAAGAAGAAATAAACACATAACACTAATTAAAAATAGACAATATCCATTTTTTGTTTAAAAAAAAACAGAAAAAAGTGGTTTAACATCAGTTGAAAGAGCATACACATTGAAAACAATTGAATCAAAATCTAAAACATTCCCCTTGGAGAAGAGATCATTTTCTTGTATTGAAACAATAGGTTCTGAGAGTAATAACACAGGATCTATATTGGAGCCCACATGCAGAATACTTACCCTATCATCTTGGCTAGAGTCCAGCTTTGTGGCAAAGAGGGGTAAAAACAGCTTTTGAAAAACAAAAATAGAAGCGAACTTCTTGTCACTATAGGATTCAGTAGCATGGGATGAGACAGTCTACGGCAGGCCTTGAGTGAGGGAAATTGCCCCCCGCCTGGACTTTCCAGGGTTGCTCAGCACTGCTTTAAACTGCTCCCATTTCTCCTCTTTCCTTTCACCTACCAACATGGAGACCAGAGGAAGGTCTACCAAGATATACAACTAAAGAATACTTAGCATTTTTGTCTGTTCAGACTTTCTGTTGACAAGAGAACAAAGCTGGCAGCAGGAATGGGCTAGGATATATTTTGGAAGAAGCTGGGACTCTTAAAGCCTTAGCAACAAGAGAAAAATGGAGAGCATGTACTAAACAAAATTCTCAGAAGCCAGAACAGTACTTTCTCTATCACCACCTTCCCCCATCTTCAAACCCATATCCGAATGTCTAAAACAATCTTTAGAAATCTGGTGTCCCTCCAATTGGATGATAATCCTTACAATCCACATCCAGTATTGCTGATATATTGCTACGTATATTAGCATTGTACTATGTAGTTCAGTACATCTGAAGGACATTGCATTGAGGAACATTTTTTCTTAAAAAAAGGAGATTAAGTACATAGAGGGGAGTTGATAGATAAAACTCCAAACTATTTAAAACAACTTAGAAAGATATTTAGGGGGGGGGGGGAACACTTTTCTATTTTGTCTTGAAACAGTGTTTTACCCTAATACGTAAGCTGGCCAGTCTCAGGTTTTCAAAGGCTTCGTCAGGTGTTTTCATTTATGTATTTGTCACCTTTGTCCTACATTCGGGTTAGGCTGTGTTCGATGGTGTAAATAAGAAAAGGCTGAGTGGGCAAATTCACTGAATGGGCCTTTTGCAGGTAATTGGAAAGGAGTAACCATTTCCCCTTCAACTGCCACAGTTTACACAAATGCCACTGCTAGAACCAGAAGAACATTGTTGAAAGTCACTTCTGAAAGAACTCTTTCTTGCCTTTTAAATTAAGATTGGGAACATAGCTAAGCCAATACCAAAGTGAGAATGGTTTTTCTGAACACCATCAACTTCATTATAATTGCTTATATTTTTAAATAAATACAAAGAGCTGTATTTTAAGATGATAGGAGAAATAAAAATTTGAAAGAATAAAACCCACAAAATATTGCCTACAGGCTTACAACCAGAATGAACACACACACACACACAAAAATGAAAAAGTAGGAGAAGACCATTAAGGAATAGAGACATTGAGTTAAATCACTCAGTTAACAGACAGCCAATTCTTAACTTTTTGGTATCCATATTTACAGTTGTGGCACAATTGTCACAATTGCAAATGTCCTCCCCCAAATCTACCTTCATAGAGAAAATGGTTTGCTGTGCTGGTGATCCAAACGTAGCATGGGAGCTGAAAACGTCATTCTGTTGCACCCTGATCACCAGCAGAACAAATACATGCCACTCATTGCCACTGCTGGCTGTTCAAGTAGGTTTGGGAATTTCAATCAGGAGATGATATATAGCTGTGCATTTTTAACTATGTCTATGAGGTCAGTTCTCAGAGCACTTCTTAAAAGGGCGGGAAGGACTGGAAGAGCAAGTGGAGAACAGCAAGGGAGCTAAATTCAACCAACATCCTCACCCCAAAGTGCCTTGCCCATGCTGCATAATGGTGGAAGTAAAAATAAAATATCCAGTATTCTCTTCCCTGCCTGCCCCTGTCAAGGAAAGCTGTTGAAAGTCTTATCAAGGGGACTTGTTTCCAAATTAAGTTTTTTCCTACAGACATGTATCAGTTACATCAAAGGCCTGTGGAGCATCCTTTTTCATAAAAACATTTTTATTAGTGCCAGCTTATTTGGAGACTGCTTGTCAGGCAGTTGGAAATGCTCCAGATATCCCAAATAAATAAGTACTAGATGTAATATTTTACATGAAGCAGTGTTTCATCCACACCTTCATTTTCTGAATCCCCCCCCTTAAACTTCTTATTTTAAACATATGGCTCTATGCATTTCTTCTCCACTGGTTCCTAGGTGGGCTCATTCTTCATGATCAACCTGTGCTTAGTGGTCATTGCTACACAGTTTTCGGAAACCAAGCAGCGAGAACACCAGCTGATGCAGGAGCAGCGAGCCCGATACCTGTCCTCCAGCACTGTGGCGAGCTACATGGAGCCAGGAGATTGCTATGAGGAGATCTTTCAGTATGTCTGCCATATTGTCCGCAAAGCCAAGCGCCGCACCCTTGGCTTCTATAACAGCCTGCAGGACAGACGCCTAGGTCGGACAGAGCCAAGCACTGCCAAGCGGAACATCAAGGAGAAAGACCAGAGGCAATACAGTAAGAATTGTCATGCTAATGCTCTAAAACGGGTGTCAAATTCATCTTCACAGAGGGACACATAAGCCTTATGATTGCCTTTAAAGGGCTGTTGGTATTTGTAAGACTGTATAAATATAACTATGTTACCCTGGCATTGAAAACCTTGTGGGCCACATAATATGAAATGGCAGGCCAAATTCGATCCATGGGCCTTGTGTTTGATGTGTGTCCTGTAGAATGTGGAGCTAAGGGAAGAACAATACAGTGAGTGGTAATTTACACAGAGATAGTTATCTTAATACGTTGTTGAAGGCTTTCATGGTTGGAATCACTGGGTTGCTGTGAGTTTTCCGGGCTGTATGGACATATTCCAAAAGCATTCTCTCCTGACATTTGGTCCACATCTACGACAGGCATCCTCAGAGGTTATGAGGTCTGTTGGAAACTAGGCAAGTGGTCTGTCACAGCAAAAAAAAAAAAGGAAATGAGGGATAGTGGGAAGAAGGAATCTAGTAGCAGCTTGAAAACTTTCTTTATTTCAGCATGAACTTTCATATTAATCCACTTGCATTGATGGAGTACAGTATTAGAGGACAGGAATTTTAAGTATAGCTATGGAAGGGAAATCTAAATGTAATAGGATGTAGAAAGACTTAAATTGTGAACCTGGCTTCAAAGAGCACAATGAGAAAACACAAGTGTCTGATGTTTCATATTCCAAAGCATCTCCATGAATCAAAGTACTTTAAACTAGGAAATGTTCCATGTTTCACATCAAAATGGCAGAAATGGTTTTCTGCCATTTTATTTTCAATGTATGAAAAATCATATTAAATTTTTACTAAATTCATTCATATAGTATGCATGTTTGTACACAATTCCTCCCGATACACTTTTTAGATGTGCATTTTCCCTAATATACCAATTTACTTGTTCATTTTTGATCTGAGAATTGTATCATATATTTTGGAGATGTGTAGTATCCGAAAATCAATGTGCTCTGATTTGTATATTAGTCTAGGAAATTAGATCATTTACAAATATGGACCAAACTAAATTCCCCCCCATCCATGCTTCAAAAACATGACTTATTCTTATGCTGATAGAAGACAGTACCTAGTAGACATGATTCAGTGGGCAAAGCACCGGAGAAGCTATCAGTATATAGCAGGCTTTCCACTTTTTCACAGAACACCCCCCCCCACACACACACACACACAAACAAAAATGGGAACACTGCAAATATACCGTGTTTCCCCGAAAATAAGACAGTGTCTTATATTACTTTTTGCTCCCAAAGATGCTCTAGGTCTTATTTTCAGGGGATGTCTTATTTTTCCATGAAGAAGAATTCACATTTATTGTTGAACAAAAAAAAGAACATTTATTATATACTGTACAGTAGTTGTCATCACAAACCAGCATAAACAGACGAACTGTGAATCCTGTCAAGAATTTCTTGTTACTACCATTATTTCCATGTACAACACTCTATGATACGTACATTTACCAATCCTGCATGCTCTGGTGTTCTGTTTGGCAGGCATGCTTCCAAACAAAAACTTTGCTAGGTCTTACTTTCGGGGGAGGCCTTATATTTAGCAATTCAGCAAAACCTCTACTAGGTCTTATTTTCTGGGGATGTCTTATTTTAGGGGAAACAGGGTAAAACCTGCTATATTTTTAACTGAGAAAACACCTCTATAGGAAACTCTAGACCCTCCAGCATGAATCTGTGGTCAACTTCTTCTGGAAACTGACCACAGAATGCCCTGGAAAACCTAAAAATTCCTTACATATTAATTAAACCCATGAATAACCAAATCCACAAAAGTGAAACCTTTAAATGTGGAGGGTGGACTGTAATCTTCTTGTTTATTGGCGACGCTGTACACAATTTAACAGCATTGAAGGACTCAGGTCCCCAGGTTTGGAAATATATATTTTGCAGCTTGAAATACAAGAGAATATGAAACAGGTAAACAGAATCCAATAGGTTTTATAATTAAGAAGAAGGATTACTAAATTAAAGCAGCTTTGCACCTTGTTTGTTAAGAGGAAAGCACATAATAAATCATTTATGACATAGAAAACAGACCACAGTCACATAAAATTATCCTAAAGAGCATCTAGCAAACAGGGTTTAAAAAACAAAGGAAAACAAATGATGCTGATTTCAGTGGAGTGGACCATGAAGGATTTCATGCTCTAAACAGGTCCAGTGTGCTTTGCAGCCTGAGCTAGAAGATCAAATGGCACCACCTTCCTCTGCCATGTAAAATATATTAAATCATAGGATTTACGGTATTAAATTCTACAAGAAGCTCCCTCTGCCACCATTCCTGGCAGTGAAAAAAACAGTTTCAATGAAATAACTATTGATTTGCTAGCTTCAGGCGTTAAAACGGTGACTCTTTTTTTGAACTATAAACACTCAAATTTTAGTTCTGGGGGCTATAATGCTAAAATAAGTTCTTTTTCCAACCTTTCCCTATCCCATCAGCTGCCTGGGGAGCAGTATCTCCCTACCTTATATTGCAGCCAACCTAGAATGCAATGTTGTAGCACAGGCTATGCACTCAGAAGATCCTTAAGTTCCTGAACTTAGGTCCATTCATATTTACAGCACTATGAATCCACTTTAACTGTGATTGTATCTTGGGGTTGGTAGTTTGGTGAGGCACGGTGACACTTTGTCTGAGAATTCTAAATACTTTCTCCTAAACTGCATATCCCAGGAATCCACAGGATGCTTCCAGGACAATTGAGTGAAATAGAGTACTATTACTGTGCCATGGGAATGTATCTAAGCCCTTGTTTGTCCATTGAATTGAACCTTTACAAAAGGCTTACAAACCTGGCATGCTCCCTTTGCCATTCTTGTAAGTCCTTATGCAGAGATGAGGATAGGATAAAATCAAATAGTCTTCATAGGAGACTCAAGGCTGCAGGCACACTCTATGCTTGTACATGTAGTTCTAGTACAAGAACAGTGACATTCAAGACTGGCTTTTAGTGCTTGACTTTCCATCACAATGAATTCAGCAAGGGCAGAGAAAGAAAACGAAGGCAGAAAAAGAAATAGCCTTTTTCACAGGTCTGCAATCTCAGCCTTTTTAATGATAAGAGCATTTTTACCATCTGTAGGTGATGATTTCTTTCAGCATGACTACTCTTCTTCTAATGCTCTGTCCTCATTCTAAAAGAAACTCACTTTCACTGTGATCTGCTGGAATTAATTATGGTACTGTGAGACGCGTAAGGGAATGGCATCTAGATGACAGGCTCAATATTTTGTCTTCCTAAGGCTTTCATGAATTGAGTCCACATCCCATCAGAGTGTAGGCCTGGTTTATAATATATTCATTGTGCTACCATCTCTCCTCTAGGGATGGAAATAATTTTGACAAGGTTTTTAAAGTATTTAAAAAGTGTTTCTCAAGTATTGGGAAACTGTGATGGAAAGAATCCCAAATTGACAAGAACCTTCAAAGTTTGAGACATATTTTACATAAAAGCCATACATGTGTGAAACTCTATTATGAGCTGGAAGCAGTTTTCAAAAGATTTGTATGTGAAAAAAATACAGTTTTCTGTTCAAAATTTTTTGCTCAAATTAAATTCTCAACCACAGTATTTTTGTGCAGAAAATTTTGTTTTCTATACAAAAGAAATATTGTTTTCTTTACATAAAATGCTATGCAAAAATGCCATGTGTGAATTTTCACAGAATAAGTCCCCAAATTGTGAATAGCCTATGAAAACTGTGTGCACTTTATCACAACAGGAAGAAAATGGTTGAAATTACCCATTGCTTCTTTAGAGAGCAAAATTAGTAACAACGTGCATCCCTGCCCTCCTCACAAACACTGCCGCTCCTTTTTCACCCAAAAGTAGATGGTACTACCAGCTGAGTCCCCTCCTTGAGGTGTCTTCATCACAACCTCCATATAAGTCACAGAGACAGGGAAAGTGAATGTGTTCAATGAGAGCAGGAGAGCCATGTGGACTTGCTCCTCTATACTCCTGATGGCATAATATATAATGTGAGGAGGCACAAACATGCTGGAGATAGAAAATGATTTCTCTGGTTGGGAGATGAAGACCATTTGTCCCAAGACCACTCCTAACTCAGAGCAAAAATGCTCACTGATCACTAAGAACGTAAGACTAAAAATATCCCAATCAGGATGACAATTGACCATGCTGGCTGGAAGGTTTTCTGAACTTTATACCCACTAGAACAGACATAACTTTATACTAAAGAGTGGATAATTATGGATTATTAGCAGTGGAGAGGGAAGGCATGTAATGCTTTCCTTCCTATTGCAGTCTTGAGGAAAATCCTCATCTGCAGTTGATAGTTTCATTGAGAGGAAATCCTCTGTTGGTGCTGGTAGGAGATTTCCATCCAACACAAATAACAGCTTTAGAGGAACAGCTTTAGTTTAGGATTGTAACAGGAGAAATACATGATAAGCTCTCATTCTCCACATTCATTTCTTGTAATGGTTGTCCTATTTATCCTATTTGCTTCTACAATATGAATATTAAATGTTAAGATGGAACATGGATTAGTTGGTTTTAATGCATAAAAAGCATACATCCTATCTTTGGCTACATCCTCCTATGTCACTTTTGTTTTAGCAACAGCACAAGTATCATGTCAATTAAAGAAGTATCTGATGGTTGTTGAGACAGACTATGGCCCCTTCCACATAGCTGTATAAAATCCACATTGAACTGGATTATATGGCAGTGTGGACTCAGACACAACAACAAATCAGGGATGAGCTTGCAGCACTGCCTAATTTGGAGGAAGTCAGCAAAGCCATCAGCCAACATAAAAAATAAAGCCAGCAGACCTGATGGGATCCCTGCTGAAATCTTTAAAGAGGGCTGACACAACAACTCCACCAGCTCATTGAAAAAGTGTGTGCAACTGAGAAAATCCCAACAGACTTCAAAGATGCCACCATCATCGCCCTTTTCAAAAAGGGGGAAAGAACAGTCTGCGGAAGCTATCCAAGATACCTCTCTTCTAACCTCCGCTGGGAAAATCCTTGCAAGAATCTTTGCAAACCACCTTCTACTTATTTCAGAAGACATCCCCCTGGATCCCATAATGGCTTCTGCCCCTCCAGAGAAACAGTGGATATGATCTTCACTGCATGAAAACTCCAAGAAAAATGCAAAGAACAAATCAACCTCTGTACATGGCATTCACTGATCTTGCAAAGGCATTTGACACAGTGAATTGCAGTGCTCTCTGGACCATCCTCCAAAAAATTGGATGTCCTGACAGATTTGTGAACATCCTGTGTCTCTTCCATAATGACATGATGGCAACAGTCTTGGACAGCAAAGGCTCCCAAAGTAACCCATTTAAGGTGGAAACAGGTGTCAGACAGGGATGTGTTATTGCCCCAACCTTATTCTCCATCTTCATCACTACTGCATCTTGTTGATGGGAAGCTACCCACCGGTGTGGAAATCATCTATCAGACAGATGGCAAGCTGTTTAACCTCAGCAGACTGAAAACCAAAACCAAGGTAACAACATATGTTATACAACTCTGATATGATTATGATAATGTAGTCTGTGCTCATTCAGAAAGAGACCTACAAGCCAATTTAAACACCTTTGCAGAAGCATACAAAAGTTTGGCCTCTCACTGAACATCGAGAAAACCAAAGTGCTCCTTCAAATGGTGCCAACCAATCCCTCTGCAATGCCAGAAATATAGCTTAATGGTATAACATTAGAAAATATTGACCATTTCTGCTACCTTGGCAGCCACCTCTCCACAAAAGTCAACATTGACACTGAAATACAACATCGTCTGATCTCTGTGAGTGCAGCATTTTTCTGAATGAAGCAGAGAGTGTTTAAGGATCGGGACATTCATAGTGATACCAAGATGCTTTTCTATAAAGCTGTTGTCCTCCCTATTCTGTTACACGCCTGCAAAACGTAGATGGTCTGCAGATGTCACACTCAACTTCTGGAACAATTCCATCAGCATTGCCTCTGAAAAATCTTGCAAATCTCTTGGGAAGACAAGAAGGCAAATGTCAGTGTTTTGGAAGAAGCCAAGAAGAAGTAAAGACCACCAGCACTGAAGCGATGATCCTCAACCATCAACTCCACTGGAGTGGCCACGTTGTCCGAATGCCTGATCACTGTCTCTCAAAGCAGTTACTATACTCCCAATTCAGGAATGGAAAATGGATTGTTGGTGGACAGGAAAAGAGATTTAAAGATGGGCTTAAAGCCAATCTTAAAAATTGTGGCACAGACACTGAGAACTGGGAACTCCTGACCCTTGAGCATTCTCACTGGAGGTCAGCTGTGACCAACAGTGCTGTGGAATTCGAAGAGACATGAATTGAGGGCGAAAGGAAAAAATGTGCCAAGAGGAAACCACGTCAAGCCAACCCTGACCAGGACCACCTTTCATCTGGAAATTGATGTCCTCACTGCAGAAGAACATGCGGATCAAGAATAGGTCTTTATAGTCACCTACAGACCCACCACCAAGATCCTACATTTGGAAAGCAATCATATTCAGACACGAGTGATCACCAGTGATGATGATGGGATTCAGATAATTCAGTTCAAAGCAGATAATGTGTTATATGCCTTGATATTCTGGTTTATCCTTAGATGATCCCTCGTAGTTCGAGGATGATGGTCCTCCATTTCATGGAAGACGCCTGTGTGTGATTTTTTTTAATGTGTAGAGGTCGGTGCACGGCCGGTCAACACACAGTCTTCACAGATTGAGGTCCCAGCAGTGGTGTGATTAACACAACGAGAGTGGCTTCTCAGTCTGTTGCAGCCTTCTTCCGCCTTCACAGCCGTTGTAACATGTACCATGTTATCCTCTGCCTTCTCCGCCATTGAGGTCTTTGGGTCTTCGGATTGTTCTTAGTCTGAATCCTCCCCTGTGGCCACTCCTGGGAGTGTGTGACTCCCGTGGTTGTCCCCACAGGTTCATTGGAACATGCAAGCCCCCTCACCACGTCAAGGTGACAATCCATCGAGGGGGTTTATATGGCTTTGTGGAAGGGCCCAAAGCTATTCAGTTCCATTCATTTTAAAAAGAGAGTCCTTTGTGTGCTTCCACACATTAGGCAGCAAGCAACCTGAGTTTGCAACTTCTTAGATGCTCAGCAGGAAATTGCTGTCAACCCCTGCAGGTTGATGAATGCATCTGCTGATTGATATGTGTTTGGTGCGCTCAGACTTTGCATTTTCAGATAAATAAATGATCTGAGGTCTATGTCTGAAATAAAATGTGTGAAGGTTCCCTTTGTGTCACAGAAGAGCATGAGGTGATGTCTTTTCACCAGTCTTTGTCACAGGGAGAAATAGGCAGGTAAAGAAACCGTGAACCTAATTCAATCCTAACCTGCTGCTTTTTCTCTTGGTACCTTTATTATTTGTTTGTTTGTTTGTTATATTTATATATGCCCCGCTTTATCTCCTCCAAAGCGGACTCATAAAAGCATAACAGAAAAGCATCAGCATAACCATTTAAAATATACAAATACTGTATATGAACATTTAAGCAGGATTAAATATAAACAGTATTTAAAAACTCCCAGTTAAAAATCATTAAAACAAATTCAAAGTTAAAAACCACAGCACCCCCTGAATTGATCTTAAGAACCTTCATCCTTAAAAGCCTGTCTAAATAAAAAAGGTTTTAGCCTGCCACCAGAAGGACAGCAAGGAGGGGGCCATTCTGGCTTCACTGGGCATTGCCTTAAAATGTATTTTGAACTGTTTCTTCATGTCAGCCTTCCACAACCTGGAACATTCCATATCAATGGATTCAATTATCCATGGCTTGAAATATATGTCTTTCCCCACCCATTGCAAAAAGCAAACTTTAATTTTGTCATTTTTTTTGGTAGCAATACTATTTTGCTGCATTATTGTATGTATAATGGGATTTGAACATACATTAATTTTTGTATCCATGGGGAACTCTGAAACTAAACCGAAATAGTTACAAAGGATCCACTATACCAATTATCCTCAGCCATCATACCCAATGGGAACTGTATTATAATAGATTTGGAGGGCACCAGTTTACAGAAGACTACTTTATGTGATCAATAAGCTTGAATAAATTATAAAGACAGAAATGTTTTTCAGAATTATTCTCCCTCCACTACTCTTCTTTTTGTTTGACCTCCAGGATAATACAAGCCATAGCCTCTTGTTTAATGATTCCTACAGCCTGGAGAATTATTCCATTCCTGCTAACTACCTGAACACAATCAAGTGAAAACTATTGTGGTGGAACTAGAGCGTGTCTCTGAGAGACAAGCAATCTTCATTTAAAGACACTGTAATGATGAACTTAACACTTCCCTTGGCAGACAGTCCCAGTGCTTAATTTTCATCGCTGTTACAATAGCGAGCAACCTAGTTTAGGAGTTGCTTGTGCTTAATTACATACTGAGAAGGAATAGTGTTGCACCGTTCTGAGAAATGAATGATTAACCCTTGCATTTGATATCTTTATGTGTTTCTATCCAGGGCGCTGCCGAAAACATAACTCTGCTGATTACATGCCCTCACAAGGCCTTGGCCAGCCTATTGCTGTGACTCTGACCTCTGATCCCAGCAATTGTCCAAGATGTCATAAGGTCCAGCGGGAAGCAGCTCGGAGACTTTCCGTCCTTGAAAGTGCTGATTCAGAACAAGAAGATGGTGGAGGACCCACAGAGGAGAAGGGAGATGGCAAGAAAGGAAGCGTGGAAGCTGCAGACCTAGAGAAAGAGGAGGAGGAGGGAGAAGAAGGTGGCCAGGTGGCCATCTGCAGTGACGTGTGGCAAGAAGTGAGGGTCAAACTGAGAGGAATAGTAGAGAGCAAATATTTCAACCGTGGTATCATGATCGCCATCCTTGTGAACACCATCAGCATGGGCATTGAACATCATGAGCAGGTAACTAGAGCGCGGGAGAAGTGAAGCCAACCAATTAATTCAGCAGCCTAAGGGGACTCTGTGCAATTCAGAATGGGTGGACTGGACATACATCAGCATGTTGTGATGATTGGGATAGCTCTGTGAGTATTAACCTTATAATGTGCAGCCACTTTTATCTTTCAATTTGACATTCCCTGGGGCTGGAACGTAATGAGCCCAAGGAATTTCAAGCAGCACATTCTGGGAAGCAGTCATATTTGTGCTAGAAGTCAAAGAAGGTGAAAAGTAACCTGAAATCTGCTGCAGTTTCCCCAGAGCATAGGTGAACAGCTGCTGGTCATCCATATATGATGGGACTGTAACTGATATTTCAGTCCTAACTTACACTTTCAGTCTTCATGATTGACTATGCTTACTAGAACGTATTGAAATTGCCTTTTAATGTTTCTAAGGCCAAGATCTTTCTTCTTGACCAGGCAGGCCCCAGGTTACGAACAAGATAGGTTCTGTACATTTCTTCTTAAGGTGAATTTGTGTGTAAGCTGGTACATTTTAAAGTGTAACTCCAGCCAAAAAGAATTTTTTTAAAGTTTTGGATAGCATAGGGAGGGGTAACACCCTGTGGTGCTTGTTTTGCTCTCTGTGCCCCTGTTCAGATAATTTCACCCCACTTTCTGTCCCTGTGACAATTGGGTTTTGAAAACTTTGGGTTGTCATGGAAACAAGGATTGGTGATAAAGCTTCAGTTGAGACCCGTTTTTTTCCCGTGTGAACTCTTTCAGGAGTGCATTTCCTTTCCTAGAGGTAGATTTCCTCTCACTTCCTGTTGTCTCACCCCCATTTGTAACTAGGAGTCAGATGTAAGTCAGATATTTGTAACTCAGGGACTGCCTATATCATTATTCCCACCTTCTGTGATCATTTCTTGTTCACATAGTCTGTACAAAGTTCCTCATCCTATCCCAAATAATTATATTGGAAATAAATGTTATTGGAGGCTTCAAGTTAGCAATCATGCCAGATAGACTAACACCAAAGTTTTTTCACCTCTGAAAAAATAACATGGGGAGGAGATCACTCCAAGAGGTTTGAGCTGGACATTGTCTATACGGTATTTTTAAAGAAAAACACAATTCACAAGTAGTTGTGCTGTGTGTTAGAAAATCTGAAAGCCACGGTAAGACAACACTATTGTTATGAATATTTTTTCAATCCGTTGAACAAATTGTTCTAAAAAACAACTCCGGGTGTCTTACAATATTACAATATTGTTCTTTGTTAAATACAAGGAACGAACAACAAAAACAAGAGCCATGAGCAAGAAAAACAAATAATCATACCAAAATGTCACAATGCCAAAAGGTAAATTCTTGGGTTTTCTTCTTCAGGCTACATGTTAAACATGGAAGGTGTAATAGTTGAAGTAGGGTTTTATATTATAGCCCCAAAGTCTGCAATTTATAATAGTCTTGAAATGTAGGAAACAGTGTACAGGTTTAGATTAGTTACTCGTCGTATTAAGTAGGTTTCAGGTTTTGCCAAAAGCTGCTGGAACAGGGCTTATAATAGCTATTGAATCAGTTTTTAAAAAACAAAATGCAATCCAGCAAGTGCTTGGTTCTATATCCATTCTGGAAATGATTTTATGGCTGATTGGTCCCAGTGAAAGTAATACTAATACCCTATAGTGGTGTTTGGAGAGAAGTAGCTTGTAAGCCTACCACAGTAACAGGTGTTATTAGGGTCTTGTGTTGACTAAACAAAGATCACCTTTCATATCATCAGGCTTCAGATGAGTAAACATTTCTGCAGTCTCTCTGTTTTTGTGACTCCACACACAGCAATTTTCGTGCACAATATTTTCTCTTCAGTTTCTGCCCTATCTTTTCCTCCCTTCTATTTCTGTCCCTTTCTGCTGGTGTATTCACTTTCCACTGATGGCTCCCTGTCTCTTCTCATCTTTGCTATAACTCACCATCTTCCCCTCTTTCTGTCTCATTTCTCCCTTCATTAGCTAACAGAATCCTTGCTCTATTTGGCTTAGTTTAACACACCCTCTGGGGAGAGCACAGACATTTCACCAGCAGCTCAAATCCAATCCATCAGCTTGCCAGTCTTCCCAAATTAATTAAGACACACACAGACATATTCTGCCTTGCACAGAGGTAGCAAAGAATCAAATGAGTCCTGTATGAGTGCAACTGCAGAAAACCTTTCATCCTCTCAAGGGGCAGGAATGTGCTTTCTAATTGGTAACTATTGGCTAAAAACCAGTCTCAGAGTGCATCTACTCAACACAATTACAACAGATTTTTTCCAGTGTGACTGACTTTGCTCCATCCTGTAGAATTCTGGGGATTGCGGTTTGGTGAAATGCTTAGGCTTCTCTTCTGAGCTCTGGAGCTACAATCCAGAGTAGTGAGCTAGAACTCTTTAGCACAGACATATAAATAACTGTATCTCAAAAACACTGAATCCCAGGATATCCCTCCGTTGTAGGTACTGCGGGCAAAACTGCTTTCACAATGGAGAGTAGATATGCTCCAAGGTTTTTGGGAAGGGGGTGCAAATGTGATATCTCTGAGACCTTAACCTGCAAGTCACATGTATAATGCTATGATTTCAAAGTGAAAGTGAAATCATAGTATTACAGGCAGTCCTCAAGTTCTGTAGGTTTGTTCTTAAGTTCAATTTGTATGTAATTCAGAACAGGCACTTTTTTTAAAGTGTAACTCCAGCCAATAACAGATATTTTAAGCTTTGGATAACTCAGGAAAGGGTTAACACCCCTGTGGTGTATGCTTTGCTGTTTGTGGCCCTTTTCAGAAGATTTCTCCTCGCTTTTGGTCCTTGTGATAAATGTTTTTTTTGTTTTTTTAAAAATGGCATATTGTGGAAACAAGGATTTATGATACAGCTTCAGTGGAGACGCCTTTTCTCCATGATAACTCTTTCAGGAGCGAATTCCCCTTCCAAGGGGTAGATTTCTCTCACTTCCTGCTGTCTCATCCCCATCCTTATGAGTTGTAAACTGGATGTAGGTAAACTCAGGGACTACCTGTATACAGATATTACTGAGTTAACAAAATATATTTATTTTACAGAGCAGGTACACATGGCAGAAATAACATGGGAAGAATAGGGTAGATTCCAAAAAAGTAGAACAGTTCAACTTGTTTCAGTAAACCTTTTATTCAAAACTGACCATATGCACATATGAAATTAAACAACCAGACTAGGTGAGTCTTCCATAAGTAAATAAAAAATATTTTTGAACTTTCTAGAGATGACATAAGTGCTCTTCCAAGAAATCCAGGGATGACCTTTTTTTTTTACTGGTATCCTCATTTCTTATGATTTTAATCTTATTGACCAAAACTACGAATCTTTTAAACATGTTTAGAGATAGCTGTCAGGCATGTCTCCTCCCCACCTTTTCTCTCTGCTTTACTGCTCACACACGGCCAATAAAGGATTTAGAAGCAGATGCTACTTACTTCACCTGATGTAGTAAGCCATATACAACTACAGTAGAATTGCCTACAGTGGAATCATTTCCTTCCCCAGCTCAAGACTGATTTGTTGCTTTGTTTTCTGAAGATGTGCCACCACAACCTGGCACCAAAACATGTGTTTCTCTCATTCTTTTTCACCATTCTCCTAACGTCAAATGTTGCTAAAAACAAAAACAACCTTTATTTTTGGTAGACAGATAATGGGAAGGAAAAGTGGAACTGGGCAGGCTTTAAAAGTCTTTGTTAAAAATGAACTTTCTTGTCAGAAGTAACTGCTACGAAAGAGGCACTGGTGGACATAGTAGAAGCTGAACAGAGTTCTGGAAAGGAGTAAGGCAACTTGTTTCTATTTCAGCTGATACTGGTACTTCTGATAGATTTGGGATAAAACAAATGCAGTTTTCCAGCAACTTTAGGAGGTTTTTTTTTAGTATATTGTTCTATATAGGACAGGAAAAGGAGGGTGTGTTTACAGTTTTCAAGACCTGACAAAGGTTGTTGTCACCCCAATTACTGATGGGCAGGTAGCCGCTCAGCAGCTGCAATGAATGGTGCTTCATCAAACAACAACTCCCAGGATTCCATAGCATTAAGTCATGACAGTTAATGTCAATCAATCAAACTTTATTTATATCCTGCCCTATCTACCCATGGGGACTCAGGGTGGATTACAACATAAAAGGTAACCATTCAGTGCCACAGAAATAAACAACAAATTAAACAATGCAGGTAAATATGTCAAAGTGATGTCAAACTGCATTAATTCCATTGTATAGATGCACCCTGGGTGTCAGCCACCTATCATGGTCTTACCCAGTTCAATCCACACCCACCACACTCACTTCATGTATATAAGGATCAGAAATTTGTGTAGAATTCTTATATTTCAAATGGTCATTTGTTTTTTAAGAGAACATTTCCAGTCTTTGTTATTACCAACATTATTTTGAAAATTGACAGACAATGTACTAATGCATTGTAAGTATAGAAATTATTATTGTACTTATCTTTATTGTACTTGTTTTTATTTATGAAGTCCCCCAGTGTTAGGTGCAGTAAAATAATTGAAGTAAAAAGCACAAACACTGCCCACAGGCTTACAATCTAAACTGTGAAGCCAGTGAAAAGATTTCCTAATCCGTTGCTTTTGATCTCTTAGAATTTCTAGTCCATGCCTTTCAAGAACTGATTCAGCATGTTCATAGCGAATACCCATAATTCGGCCTCAAATAAGTTCATGAAAACAATTTGCAACTTATGTTAATCATAGGCAATTAATTCATGCAAATTAGCTGTATTCCTCTGCATGATATATTCCCAGAGTAGCCAGGTCCTGATATAGAGTGTCTGTAGAAAGTTAATAATTTGGCTATTTTAATGAACATTATACTTTATCACTGTGCAAAATAGTTATACTTCAATGCTTGCAATTTCAATTCATGAAGCAAGGAATATGCAATAAGAGTGTAAAATCGCTCAGAGTAACGTATATTTTATTTCACATAAAGCAGTCAATAGTGCATAGAAATTCGTTAGACTTAAGTGAACCATATCCCATAAGACAGTTTCCCATTTTGATCAGTACACGGTCATATGCTGACCAAAAGAAATAAACAGAGCATGTCCAGAATAACACTTTATCTATAATATTTTATTTAAAATGTTTCTTTAAATTGTGTTTCAGGGAAGCATGAATTCCCCATCCCTTTATTATTATTTTTATTTATGTATTGGTCTTAGTGATATCTCACTTGTATGAAATATAATAGAACAGAGCTTGGAAACATATTTTTGGAGTATAGTTCTCAGCAACCTCCCACATGGACATGCTGGCTGGCAGATTCTGGAAGTTGTAGTTCAAAAGCTCTGGTCAAAAAACAAATGTATTTGTCTTCAGATCCAGTGACTGGTTTCCTTTTTGTTCTCACCCTATGTTCTAAGTCAGAGCTTTCCAAATATTTCATGTTGGTGGCACACTTTTTACCCATGCATCATTTCGCGACACAGTAATTTAGTTTTACTAGGAAACCAAAGGTTAAACCAACCACTCATAAAAGATGCAGACACATATATAAGTTGTTATAACCAAATCTATGGGAACACAACATACCTCATGAAAATCTTTCACGCATCTTTTTTTAACAACGGCTTCAAACTACAGGAAAGGAGATTCCACCTGAACATTAGGAAGAACTTCCTAATTGTGAGAGCTGTTCAGCAGTGGAATCTCTGCCTCGGAGTGTGGTGGAGGCTCCTCCTTTGGAGGCTTTTAAATAGAGGCTGGATGGCCATCTGTCGGGGGTGCTTTGAATGCAATTTTCCTGCTTTTTGGTAAGGGAATGGACAGGATGGCCCATGAGGTCTCTTCCAACTCTATGATTCTATGATGCTCACTATATGATTTATACTTATTTCACATAGAGTTTTCTTGTTACATTTGCGTGACACACCTACACACTGCAGCCAACACACTAATGTGTCATGACACACAGTTTGGAAAGCTCTGCTCTAGGTGAGCTGTGCACTTGGCACATTTATCTGAGTAAATGTTTGGTGCCTTACATAAAGTAAAGGTATTTGCGCAGACGTTACTTCAATTGGGATGGTTTAATCTAATTACGAAGACTCAATCCTGACGCTGCCACCAATTGCGCTGGTGCTAAAGCCAATTGGGAAGACTCAAGCCAATTGTAATGGTGTCAAAGCAAATTGTAAATGCTGTTTCCACTGCTGAGGGGATTTTTGAATCTTTTAATCCCTCTAGATTATATATATATATCACCTTTATATGAGGAGAAGGATTACAGGGGGTGATCTTTATTTCAAGATCCCAGCCTCTGTCTCTGTAGTTAGGGATTTCTGTGTTGTTGTTCCCTTTCTGAGGTAACTGTGACTATTACTCTTTCCCAATTAGGTGATTTATTAAGGTAACTGCCACCAACGTGAGGCTTTTGAATTATCACCGATGAAATTTGGCTCCACAGATGCAGATGAGATGTAATGAGTCAGTTGTTAGCAAAGAACAACAAGTTTATTGCGTACAAAGCTTATGGTTGCAGGTTGATTGATTTACTTATGGAACTTTAGATAAACAAGTGGTTTAATAACTCTTATAACCACCACACCAGTAGTCTCTGGTGTAATTCCACTCTCACTCTCCTACTGATGATATAAATTGTAGTGAACTCTAACCTCAGCTGAGCTCCTTAGTGAACAATGTCCCAACTACAATAAAAGCCTTTAATTTGATCTACTACCGATCAAATTCCTGATCACTAGTCCTTCCCAACTAGAGATCTTGCCTAGGCTCCCTTTAGTCTGCCTTGACTAAAGATTTTTGGCCAGGCCTGACTCCTCAGCCCTTCTTGACTGAAAAACCTCCCGCCACGCACTCCCTGGCTTCTTCTTTTTTTTTAAACTCCCACTTTTTCCTTTTCTTGGCTCTGCCCACTTCTCCCTCTGGTGAGCTAGCCAGCTCCGTCTCCTTGGTAACAGCACTACTGTGGATTGAAACAAGATGGCTTCTGTTTCAGCTACTGTGTCAACTAAACACAAATACATACTCTAACAGTTAAAATTAACAGTTAAAATTAACATAATAACTATGACTTCTCCACAGTATTGCCCATTTTTACATTAGAAAAGTACTTGAAACTTAAGTGGTTCTGTGATTGTTACAAGGGTTAGTGCCAAGTTGGGAGTCAATACCAGGAAGAATGGGGTTTCTGTTCTCTTGTTTCTGAAACCTGTGCATATTTTTCTTAATGGGACAGAGTATCATATTCTACCCATAGGTTACAAATGTTTCTTTCTTTCCTGGAAACTTGTCACAGACTGGCAACTAATGGTTTACAGGTTGGGACTAGTCTTTGAATCACCAGTTTGAAAAGTAATAATGTAGAATAGAAAGAGATTAAACAGCACAGAGAATAATCTCCATGGACTGGGAAGGCTGGACTGTATATCTTACTTTGTCTGTAAAGCGAGCCATGCATCTAATAAAGTTAAGGCATTCCCACCAAAGCCAGACCTCTTCTTGAAGAAACAGAGCAGTTTATCACCATGAGTTCAAAAGGGGACATTACTGTGGCTGTGACGTGTGTGAGAGGGCCAGTGGGTCCTCTGCTTAGCCAAGCGTTTCACCTACCAAAGCCCATAATAGAGCATCTTCCAAAGGCTTGAACTGAGCTTAGGACACATCATAATGCATATCGTAATCTCCCTGATCTTTTTCTGTGAAACATTAAGCTGTGCACTTAGTTGTTCAAGGACAACAAGACAGTGTTCTTGTTGTTCTGGTTCGAGCTCTTTCCTTAATGACAACTACACAGTATTATCCTGTTCCTGTTTATTGAATCTGCTAATATGAGTAAGTAATGTCATTAATAGATGTCTGGACTGTACCTGGCAATTCCTGGTCCTTATCCCTCAGTTTCATTATAAGTGTCAAAATCCAAAATCCACAAAAAAAGCAATATCTTTCTTGATCAAACAAAATGCACAAGATCCAAGTATTCTAAGATTTACTTTTTCATAGAATTGTAGAATGTTAAATTACAGCTACTATAATCCGCTGCCCACAGGACATCAGAGGACTCTGGAATTTATAAATCAAAATGTCAATTTGTCAAGCTCTGATTTCCAACTTATATTGAAAAGAATCGATCAAACTAAGACTTTTGTCAACAGTAATACTTCAATTAAGCCAGGACTGATGTCTTGGATGTTCTAGTCATAAGAGGTAGCGTCTGGCAGTATTATTGGTGGGTGTATGGGAATCTTGCAGTTAGACACAATCAAGTGGGCTGAGTGAGCCGGAGAAGTATGTTCTATGAACTGTAAAAAACAGAAGTACTAACAACCCTGTGACAAAAGTGATCAATAGTACATGGGGTAAAAGGGCTGAAAGTCAATGGCGTATAAAATAGAACTGGAGACAAAAGTAAGTAGAAAGCCTCCACCCATTACATTTGATAGATAAAGTGGTCTGGTATGAACTGCTGGCAACAAAACTAAGGGGAATCAGTTCTCTCTGCTTAAGATCTGCTGTGAATTTGTGTCTGATCCCACTATTAGACAGGGGCAGGCAGATTTTTTTTTGGTCCCAAACACAGGACATGATGCTGTTAGTTATTTGCTTGTTATTGCATATTTACAGCCAGGATCTGGTGAGATTCACTTCCCCAACTTTCTAAATAAGTCAGGTGGCTGTGGATGCTATGTACCTTGACTTAGACAAATGTGCAACGTTTGCTGTTCTGTCCCAGGCAACATAACATCTAGGGCTATCCCTCATTCATTATAAACTCCATCCAGCTACACAGCCTAAAACTGACTTCTAATCTTTGTTTTCTGTAGAGGGTAAAATAGCACTCAAGTGTGGAAAACACCACTTTTTTTTTTTTTTGGCAGTATGTATGATGATAACCTGCATTTGCTGACTAACCTGCCCACAGTCTTGTTGAATGTTTATGGAATATTCATAGCCGACAATCCGCTGTGAATCAGACAGTGTGGGCATAGCCTTTAAAAGGGGCCTGGGATTATTAGAACCTCTGCCTAATATAATAAGCACTCTTGTATCCACCTCCGTTTTCAAAAAATGAAATGAAATTAAACCCAACTACAATGAGAGCAATAAAAAAAGAAATTAATCGGCCGGGGGGGGGGGGGTTAAAAAAGGAAGATCTGACACAAAGGAAAGATGAAAGAAACTGAATAGGTTTCCCTTTGATTGGTGATGACTAAGGGCAGAGGACAGTCAGGATAATCAACTAGAAGTCTTCAAAGGTGATAAACACAAGCTCTTCGGAAGGCAAAGGAAAATTTGAGGAAAGAAAAAATAATTGTTTATCTCATATGCACGTAAAAATGGGAATAATGTCATATTCAGGACTACTTATAGGGAAACTAGCACAGCGGAATGACAGTGCAGGATAGCACTTCTTTGTGCTTGTGCATGTGTGCCTTTAAGGTAGCTGTTGACTTATAGTAATCCCATGAATTTCATAGGGTTTTCTTAGGCATGGATTATTCAGAGGTTTTGCCAGGTTCTTCCTCTGAAATAGTGCGTACAATACCTGATAGAGATGTGCATTAAAATTTTTGCTTCATTTCCTTCATGCTATCGTCTCATTTTGACCGTTTGTCTACACAAAACTAATGATGACATTTTCGTAGAAAACAAGAGGCAACACAAAAATGAAAGCCGGACAGTCATCCTGCTTGCTTTCGTTTTCCTTTCATTTCTGCTCTGTAACAATCAGGGCCGGCCCCACCATAGAGGCCACGTGACGCTGCCGCCTCGGGCGCAGGTCCCGGGAGGCGCCGTCAGGCTGGGCGGGAGGCGGGGCACCGCTCTGACGGTGCCCCGCCGCCCGACCAGTGCGCCCTGGCCTTGTGGCTCCCTCTTTCGCTGCCAGGGAAGGGGAGGAGGGATCCCCTCCTCCCCTCCCCGGGCGGCGAAGCCTCCTTCTTTCGCCGCCCAGGAAGGGGAGGAGGGATCCCGTCCTCCCCTCCCCGGGCGGCGAAGCCTCCTTCTTTCGCCGCCCGGGGAGGGGAGGAGGGATCCCCTCCCCGGGCGGCGAAGCCTCCCTCTTTCCAACCCTGGCTGCGCCTCCCACGCTGCGTGGGAGGCGGGGCCAGGGCGAATAGCATGGGAGGCGGGGCCAACCCTGGCCCCGCCTCCCACCCAGCGTGCCCTGGCCCCGCCTCCCACGCAGTGTGGGAGGCGGGGCCAGGGCACAGGAGGCGGGGCCGGCGGGGGGCGCTTTTCAGCACCCCCGCTTAATATTTAAATTTATCTCCGACCGGCCCTGGTAACAATAAGCGGGTACTGACAGAGGGCTGCTTTCTCATTACAGCTGATGTGTAACAATGAGTGTTAGTTTTATGATGGCAAGCTACTCTCGGAATCTAAGCTGAACCTGCGAGAGGAAAATGCCTCCACATTGCATCTGATGTGTGGAAATGGGTGTTAAAAACAATATTAATAACAATAGTACTCTGGGGAAGATCCAAATGTTTTAAAAATTGGTGGGCTAAAAGGGATCAAAATGCCCTCCGTGTGTGGCGACTTTCACCCCTCTAGCCCAAAAACTGAGGGGGGGGGGGTGAGCCTCGGAAGCCTGCCCATTGCCGCCAATGGCACAAAACTTTCGTGTATTTTCAAGCTGTGGATGATTGAATCCATGGATGGATGGAGGATCCATGGCTATGGAGGATCAGTTGTACTCAAGGTGCAAGTTACTTCATGGCCCATGTGTGGACTTTGTGAAGCCACTAGCTGTTCACTATAGGAAAAAGTGTTGGACTGGCAACCAAATGTTTCTTGAACATTCATAGCTGGCTCCTTTAAGTGGATGACAACATGGCATATAAACACAGTCCTTATATGAAAGTTGAGTTGACTAGTAGTTGACTCTTACTTCAACATTAGCAATAGGATAATATCCTTCTCCACTCATACCAAATGCAGCAACTTAATTTAGGGGCCAAAAAGGCTTGTATGATATACACAATTCAGTTTCCAGCTCAGAGAACGGCTGGAGAGTTCATTAGAAATATCTGGGATGCTGCTTGCACAAATCCCCAACATATGCATTTTGAGATTGTTGCCATTCTGCATAAGGCTAGGAACGGCGCTGTCAGCATCAACACATCTTCTTCCTCTGTTCCCAAAGGTATCAATGTAACTGAGGGCAAATGACAACACTGCATGGAACACAGTTCTCTCCTGAAACACCTTGCTGCTACCATGAAACATCAGCTGTGCCAAGTTACCACCTCTGCCTAACACAGTGGTTCTCAATCTGTGGGTCCCCAGGTGTTTTGGCCTACAACTCCCAAAAATCCCAACCAGTTTACCAGGTTTACCAGGACCCACAGATTGAAAACCACTGTCCTAACGGTAGGATCAGCTCTGAGCATTAAATACCACCACTTCACTTGCAGACATATAAATGTATTTTAAAATATAATGTAGCAAAATTAATAACCTAGAGATCATTTCAATATACCTAGCGTTATAATGACAATTAAAATTAGTGGCATGATAGATTTTCATTTTAGCCAGTGTCTGGCGTCTGCTTTTAATTATGTTACACGTTCAATTTTTAAAACTATCTGTCTTTATCTCTGATTTCTGTTTTGCTTCATAGAACTGTCAAAGGTTTTCTCCTTCTCCGCCTCTCGTTAACTCACGCCTGCTCCTACATCTTGTCTCCCATTCTGATGTTTTTCTCTTCTTACCCAACTCGCTTACTAAAACATCCCTTGGGGTGATTGATGGCCCATTAGAAAAAGATTAACAGGTGTGCATTTGACTAGAGAAACAGATGTCAGGCTAGAAAGGAGAATGAATGAAAACAGGCGACCTCTTCCAAAAAGAAAAAAGAAAAAGAAAAAGCCAAGCATGACAATCAATTCCTTCCTAAGATGAGAGCTAGTGAGCAAGAGACCACCAAATACAAGAGCAGGAGGACTTCCCAGCCTTGTATTTTGATGTTACCCTACATTTCTCATGATTATTTCTATAATCTGAAAGATTTGGCCCAGAACTGGAATCTTCACATTTTCACATTTCTGCCAATGTTTTCTAAGAGCAGATTTGCGCGAGCACTTCTAAGCTTATTTTTATCCCTGTAGTATCTACCATTGTCACATACTCATCCAAGTGGTCAAGTGTGCTATTAGGAAAAGTGATTCCATTTGAATATGTGCCTGCATGGTGGGGAAATTCATAGAGGTAAAAATGAGCACTAATGTAAAGAAAAAGCCCACCTTAAAAGTCTTTTTACACAATCCATTTTAAGAAAAGTGAATATAGAATCCAGATATATTTTATAATCATCTCTTCTGCTGTAGAGATCCTTGGGCCCTTCCACACTGCAAAATCATTATACGATGTTCTGCTTATAATACAATGACAGTATTAGTGATGCACTAGTGCTATCTGGCTGAAAATTCCCTATATCTCTTTCTAAACTGTAGATCCCAGAATTCCCATGATTGGGACTATGGGAACCATGGATGAAACTGATATATTATATTGTAATTGTGTAGTGTGAAAGAGTTTCTGCTATATTTTGATATACTGGCCAATGTTCCGCAGGTGGAAATTGGGACACAAGTCCAAGCACAAACATAATGTGATCAAGAAGGCAAAATTTATTAAACATTTTCTTATTAATAATAATAAATGTATTAATGGAGAAGGAAAAACACGCAAGCTAGGGAAGGCTGCAGCAGGGTGTTTTTTGTTTGTTTGTTTGTTTTTGCTTGAGCCTATTGGAAATTGCAAGACTTTCCCTCTTTCTCTCTCCCCACTACTGAATTAAATGCAAACTACTTTTGCTCTTTTAATTCAGTTTGCAGCAACTGATGTATGCTCAAGACAAATAGGGGAAGGGAAGGATGAGAAAAAACTGTTGACATTTTCAGAAGCAGCTGAAAAAAGTGGGATGACAGAGGATTAATTGTGACTGCCCCTGCCAAATGGAGATAGTTGGAGTGAATGTTTTGAGCTTACAATGATTTCTTAGTGCACGCATTTTGATTGCAGTTGCTACATGGAATATAGTTCCATTAGTATTTGTGCATCTTTGTCTTCAGCAGTAAATTTGGATTCTTTTTAATTTGGTGAATAACTGTGCACAGAAGTCCCATAATCTATAATCGCTGTGTTAATCACTCAGACAATTTTTACTGTAGTTATTAATTTGTTTGATTGATGCCATCCTTTTCCTCACACAAGCCCTGGGCATCTTATTGTATCCAACAAAAAATTACAAGTACCCCAAATGGCAAATTTCAGATACCTAAACTCCCAGATCACAAATGTAACAACCCGAACCTATGCATATTTACTCGAAAGTAATTACTACTGAGTATAGCAGGGATTACTCCAGAATGCTGCTGTAGGATATATTTCTTTGAACATGAATGCAGAAGCAAGGTTCAGCTCATCCCACTGAATCCTAAGGGGTTTACTCAGGGGTAAAAACGCATAGAATTACACTATTGGTTTTCCTGTTTTATCTTTGGCCTTGTCTATTGGGTCAAATATAATTACAGATGAAAACAAAGAGGCCTTGCAGATTGGTCTAAACTAGAATTCTCTAGGTTTTGCTGATTGTTGTTGCTGCCTTTGTGTACATTATTTAGTTCATTTGGCTGGGCTGTTTTCACAGTTTTTTGGATCTACATTAAAACAAGGTGTTTTTTTAAAAACCTAGGCATGGTTTGCTGATGTGATCCTATCTGACCCTGCTTAGCTTCCAATATCAGATGAGATCTTCTGCCTTTAAAGTGTTTATGCCTACTTCTGTTTAACTTGCCAAAATCAGACAAAATGACTGGGACCAAGAAAAAATAGGAGATGGGAACCGGATAGTCTTCAGTGTAATTTCTAATTGTACTTTCTCTTTATTTTTGTCCAGTGATTAAAAGTACAGCTGTGGAGGGAGGGGTTGGCCAGGAGAAAATTGGTTGCCCACCTCTGCTCTGAGGGAAAGACAGGGAAGGGTGTACAAGAAAAGTCGAAAGGGTCAAAATGCCTCCTGCACATCATAGAGCAGAAAGTGTGAAATCAAATTGGTTATCAGCATGACTAATGAACAGAATGAAATAAGCTATTAAAGAATGCAAAAAAGCGAGGCAGGATTTGGAAGACCATATCACTAATAACAACAAGACCTAGCATAAATATTTTAAAGCATACATCAAAAGCAGGAAGCCCATCAAAGTGGCAACTGGATCATTGCACAGCAATAAAATTAAAAAGAGTTCTGAAGAAGGTAAGAAAACTATAGAGAGCGTAAGACAGAGCCTTAACTAATGTTTCCTGGAGGAGAAAACAAAGACCAGAGGCAAATAGTTGTGGTCAGAGCAGCAGTTTGAGATAGATGCTAACCACCAATTCTTGATGGAAAGTGTTATTACGGATAATGCTGTCAAGTGTATTGAAGGGCAAGTCTTAATTTTAAAAGAAACAGTGTAGCCATACTCTGCCCTGATTTAACAGAGGTATTTATTTATCATATCAGAAGCAAACCGAGGGCACAAGTTGTAATGTATTGGAAAACACAAAGTTTAAAAAAAAAACTTGCCATTATACTAAATGACATTTGACCAAAGCCTCTGGTGTTGCTATAAGAAGGTCCCCCATTGTGCATATGGCAAGGCTCAAACTGCATTGTAGTAGGTGGTCTGTGGTTTGCTCTTCTCCACACTCGCATGTCATGGACTCCACTTTGCAACCCCATTTCTTAAGGTTGGCTCTGCATCTCATGGTGCCAGAGCGCAGCCTGTTCAGCACCTTCCAAGTTACCCAGTCTTCTGTGTGCCCAGGATGCCAGAACCTCAATCAGTGGCATCAGCCACTGATTGAGGTTCCGGGTTTTAGTCTGCCACTTTTGGACTCTCGCTTGCTAGAATGTTTCTGCAAATATTTCTGTAGATCTTCGAAAACTACTTCTTGATTTAAGGCGTGCTGGCTGATATCCAAACAGGGGATGGGCTGGAGATGGCAATGCCTTGGTCCTTTAGTTGCTGGCTGCTACTTCTCAGCCGGGCTGTGGCGCAGGCTGTTGATCAACCAGCTGCAGCCAGCTGCAATGAATCACTCTGACCAGGAGGTCATGAGTTTGAGGCCAGCTCGGAGCCCCGTGTTTGTCTTGACTTTGTTCTATGTTAAGGCATTGAATGTTTGCCTTATATGTGTAATGTGATCCGCCCTGAGTCCCCTTCGGGATGAGAAGGGCGGAATATAAATATGTAAATAAATAAATAAATAAATAAATAAATAAATAAGATGTCAGGCGGTGCAATACTGGCTAAACAGTATAATTTGTGCAGTGGTATGGGGCGTAGACATCCTGTGATAATGCGACATGTCTCATTAAGATGTCTTTACTATGTCTGGTTGTGATCCCCAGGTTGTGCCAGTCAGCTTTTGTACGATGTTATTTGTAGCACCCACTTTTTGCTTGATAGTCAAGCAGTATTTCTTGTAAATCAGAGCACGGCCCAGGGTAACTCCCAAATATTTTGGTGTGCTGCAATGCTCCAGTGGGATTCCTTCCCAGATAATCCTCAGAGCTCAAGATGCAGCAACACGCATTACCCCGTTGCCTTTTCTGCCATCACATAGGCTTTTGGGGCCAAAAGTGTGGCTAGCTCCATTGGAGCTACTCTCATGATGCTTATCTCCCCGTAGTGGAGGGCGCTTCACCTCAACTTTGGGAGAAAAGTGGGCGGGGCCTGCCTTGCTTCATGTGATGGTGCATGGCAGGCCCCGTCAAAGCTGCCCATGAAGAGGTCCTTAGACAACATCAAATTCCATCTTATTTATATCTTTTGCCATCATGACAATGTTGCTTGACAGTAAAATGTTGGCGAGCATTTATAGTTTTTACAAATGTCACTCTTACAAGGGAAAATTCTTTTAAAACCTCCATAAACACAGGAATTATACATGAGCTATTGTTTCATTGAACTTTGAAAAAGTAGCATACCCAAGAGTAGTAACCAATGTTAGCAGTCATAGAATAAGAGCAAAAGTCCTCTTGCAGATGGAAAACTTTTTAAAGAACAAGAAGCATAAAGTAGGTATCAATGACTAGTTCTTGTCATGGAGGGGTTCAAATAGTGGACTCATGCAGGGATACATGTTGGGACTGGTGCTCTTAAATATGATCATAAACACATTAGCAGCAGGCAATGAAATAGCTATATTTACTGATGACACTAAATTATTTGAGAACAATGGATTTCTGAAGAGCATCAAAAAGGTCTTGCCAAACAAGGAGGATGTTTGAGGTGAGATCTTATGTAAACAAGTATTGGAGGAGGGGAAATCCCAACTTCACATCCCCTGATGATGTCTGAGCTGGCAGTGACTGACTAAGAAAGGCACCTTGGGGTTTTAGACAGCTTGATTAAAATGTCAATGTGTGCAGCTATTTAAAAATGGTGAATGCCATGTTGGGCATAATTAAAAAGGGAATTGAAAAGAAAACCGTCAATACCTTATAGTTCTTATACAAACCCATGATGTGTTCTTTTCTGGAATATTATGTACAATTTCAGTTGCCACTACATTTAAAAGAAGGGCAATTTGGTTCTATAAATGTGTAGAAAGAGCAAGCAAAATGCAGTGCTAACTAGAGCAATTTAGGGCTGTGAAAAGTGAACAAGTAGAGAAATGACAGAGGTATAAAAATTAATCATATTTTTACTGTACTGTGGGTGGTGGGTTGTCTTTGCATGTGTATGTGTATATGTTTGTAATGTATATTATAGGTGCATTACAATTATAAAATTATTTTTATAAATAAATAGTAATCATATTGTGTACAAAATAGATAGTGAGACATATTTCTCCCTCTCACAAACTGCTACAATCAGGATCACACAATGAAGCTAAGTGGGCAGCAGGAGATATAAGGAAATGCTTCTTCACACAGGACAAAGTTCAACTCTGAAGTTTGTTGATACAAGATTTTACTATGGTTGCCAATGTCTTTAAAATGGGATTGGGTTAATTCATTGAGACTGATTTTTTTTTAAAAAAAAATGCATTTTTCTGAGGCTGAGAGAATGTGACTTGCCAAGGTCACTCAGTGGGTTTCCATGGGCGAATGTGGATTTGAACCTTGGCCTCCAAAATACTAATCCAACACTCAACCACTAGACCATATATATATTACCTTTATTATCAAAAGCAATACTTGTGCTCCAGTTTGGGGAACTTAGGATAGAAGATCCAATTAAATGTATGTCCTACTGATGAATGACACATGCTCCACAGACCAATCATGTATGGAGCAGAACAGTGAATTAAATTCACCTTTGACTTCATCCAGTGTGGCTCTTTCTATGCTCTTGGCTACATAATATAATTATAACCTTTAAAAGCCACCAATAGGTCTTTTAGCCCAAAATAATAGAAGCACTGCCTTTTCCAATACTTTGTCCTTGGTATTTTCTATTCCTTCTTATTTATTAGTATGTTATTCCTTGCTGATGCCTAATTCATGCACACTGATACTCACCAGAGTAATCACCCATAACGATGCCAAGAGACAGTATTAGCTATTAGAAAAGATTACCAGAACAGGAACTAGCAGAATACAACTAGAGGAAAGCAGGTCGAAAGAGGGACCAAGGCAAGAAGGTAGTACAAAGATAATTCCAAAGGAAAGAAAAATAAGAGGAAGTTTTTATTTGCAAATAGAGATGATACCTTGTGGCAGATTTTTTCATATCCTACAGCTGATTGTGTATGTCTGTGCTAGTATTATTTTTCACTACTGGTGGAAGCACTGCCTTTTCCAATACTTGGTGGATGGAGCCCCCGGTGGCCTAGGGGATAAAAGCCTCGCGACTTGAAGGTTGGGTTGCTGACCTGAAAGCTGCCAGGTTCGAATCCCACCCGGGGAGAGCGTGGATGAGCTCCCTCTGTCAGCTCCAGCTCCATGCGGGGACATGAGAGAAGCCTCCCACAAGGATGGTAAAACATCAAAACATCCGGGCGTCCCCTGGGCAACGTCCTTGCAGACGGCCAATTCTCTCACTCCAGAAGCAACTCCGGTTGCTCCTGACACGAAAAAAAAAAAAAAAACTACTGGTGGAAACCAAAAGCTTTTATACCATGAAATAAAATTGTTTAAATCCTGCAATATTATTGCAGATATATTGCTGCAGGTAAAACAGCACATCTTGTTCATGTGCCATGAATGGGACAAAAGATGTGGATATTTTCTTTGCCATTTAGAAAAAACTGTACAAAGTAGAGATTCCATAGTCCCTTAAATATACCAACAGTACAGGGAAGTGGGGGAAATGCAATTACCCTTTAAAAGCTTCAAACTTTGATGCAAATGACTAGAAAAAGGCAATAAAGGTTTGACAGTCCAACAATGACAATACATAAATGAATGCTTGCAGACAAAGCTTTTATTTTGCTATCATCTTGCCTCATTCACAGAACTTTATGGCATGGAAAGTCAAAATGATATCTTAGATCTCTAATCATTCTCGGTTTTTGAAGTTCTCTTTCTTTGTTTCATTCATTTATTTCTTCATCTACGAATGAGGAAAAACTAGACTATAATTGAATTGCTTTTCTATTTGTTGGCAGGAGCCATCCACTGAAAGTTCCTAAGATAATGTCCCTTATTTTATGTGCCTTCAAGTCACTTTTAATGGAGCTTTCTTAAGGCAAGGAACACTCAGAGGTGGTTTTATTAGTTCCTTCCTCTGAAATAGTCCCCAGCACCTGACATTTGTTGGCAACCTCCACCCAGGTATTTACTACTGCTGATTCTACTTAGCTTCCAAGATCAGACTGTTGCACCCCTAGACTGCAGAGACACCTCAAGAGCACCCTGGAGCCCCAGACTATAATCAAAGCAAGTTGTTTATCGAAGAATATATGTAAGCAATAGCAAATCAAAGTTCAAAGTCAATGAAACAAGGTTTTAGTCCACCAGGTACAAGATACTTGAGAGTTTTGAAACAAGGGTCCATGAAAATCAAACACAAGAATACACTTCAACAAGGTATCAAATTAGTCCAAGGAACAGGAACCAAACTGGAACCAAGAACAGGATATTTAACTGGAACAAGGGATCCAAACTGCAAATCTTTCATGAACAATGTCTGGATAATCCAAAATTCCCCAAGAGCAAGAACAAAAACTCGAACAAAACTCAAGATACAAGGCTACATGAACTTGGCATGAAAGTCCACAGGAATATGAAACAGGATTCTATGAAGCATGAAACATGAGTCCATGAACAGGAACAACACTCTCAATGAGCAAAGTTATCACCTCTGAAAATCTCTCTCAGAAGCAGTTCCTCTTAAAGCTGAAATCAAGGCCTCTTTCTGTGAGAAGTTTGCTCGAAAGCTTTTCTCATTAGCAACCGTCTGCTCCTTCTCAGAGCCTCCCTTTCTTGTCTCTGTTGACATATTGCTTTCTTTCTGTCAACCTCATTACTCTTATCACAACTGGAATGCCTGTCTGCCAAGGGATAGTTCGACCTTGACTTTCTCAAGGAATTTATTTATTTTTATTTATTTATTATTTATTTATTATTTAAACTTATATGCCGCCACTCCCCTAGGGCTCGGGGCGACTTACAAGAAAGGCTAAAATTTAAAAACATCTTTAAAATATCTTTTTAAAAAAATCTTTAAAACACTCCCTCACGGCTCGGAGTGGCTTACAAAAACAGCTAAAATCTAAGCAATTTAAAAACAGCAATAGCGGAGATCAAAAGCCTGCCGAAACAGGTGTGTCTTACATGCCCTGCGGAAGACTGATAAGTCCCTCAGGGCACGAACTTCAGGCGGCAGAGTGTTCCAGAGTGATGGCGCCACTGATGTAAAAGCTCTATGTCTAGTTGCTGTTAGGCGCAAGGTCTTAAAACTGGGAACTTCCAATGGATCTTGGTCCTCCGAACGGAGGGATCTCTGGGGTTGGTAAGGGGTGAGACGGTCCCTCAGGTACATTGGCCCTAGACCATGTAAGGCCTTAAAGGTAAGCACCATCACTTTGAAAGTGATCCGGGGCTCAATTGGCAACCAGTGCAGCTGTAGTAGGATTGGTGTTATATGACATCTCATCGGGACTCCTGCAAGAAGTCGAGCAGCTGCATTTTGTACCAACTTGAGTTTCCGGATCACCGACAAAGGAAGGCCAATGTAGAGGACGTTACAGTAGTCCAGCCTTGAGATGACCGTGGCCTGGATCACTGTAGCTAGGTTATCCCTTGACAGATAGGGGGCCAGCCGTCTAGCCTGCCGCAGGTGAAAAAAGGCGGTTCTACTAATGGCGGAGACCTGGGCTTCCATCGTCAGCAGAGGGTCCAAAAGGACTCCCAGACTCTTTACCAATGATGACGGGCATAGCGCCTCGCCATCCAGGGTAGGCAACTGGATATCCCCACTGCCCGGTCGACCCAGCCATAAGATCTCCGTTTTTGCTGGATTCACCCTCAACCTGCTGGCACGCAGCCATCCAGTAACAGCCTCGAGGCATTGATGAAAGCCATCGGGTACAGAGTCCGGTCGGCCTTCCATCTTCAACATAAGCTGAGTGTCATCAGCGTACTGGTAGCACTCGAGTCCGAAACCTCGAACCAGCTGAGCAAGTGGTCGCATATAGATGTTAAACAACAGAGGGGAGAGAATGGCTCCTTGAGGTACCCCACAAAGTAGAAGGGACCTTTCAGAGACCAGGCCTCCCCTCTCCACTCGCTGTCCACGGTTGTGAAGAAAGGAGGCCAGCCAATTTAAAGCTGTCCCCCTGACTCCAGCAACGGCAAGGCGGTGGGTCAAAAGATTATAATCAACTGTGTCAAATGCTGCAGTGAGGTCCAATAACACGAGCAGCGCCGACCCGCCCTGATCAAGCTGGCATCGAAGATGATCCGTGATGGAGACCAGCACAGTCTCTGTCCCATGCCCCGCACGAAAGACAGACTGGAAGGGATCTAATCTGGCTGTGTTGCCTAGGAACTGTTGCAACTGCTCCGCTACTGCCCTCTCAATCACCTTGCCCAGGAACGAGAGGTTCGAAACTGGGCGATAGCTGGAGGGAACCGAACGATCTAAATCTGGTTTCTTCAGCAGGGGAGAGACCACTGCCTCTTTTAAACCCTCTGGAAAGACTCCTTGCTCAAGGGAGCTGCCTGCTTGAAACCATTGTATGCTTGCTCCCAGAATCCTCAGGAACAAACTCTGCCTGTCCAGGAACAGCAGCTTCACCCAACTCTGGCTGCATGGGAATCCTAGGCCCCAACCCAGATTCATCTGACAAGTCAGGTGCAGGCACAATCACAGGCCAAATTCAGGTTCAGGTGCAGGCTAGGATACAACACAGACAGGATCTGGGTTGTAGCTTTGTAAAAGTTAGGTATTGCAGCTGTATAGCAGGCAAAGGAGAATGCTAGCAATGCAAGCTCCAAATATACCATCAACAAATAATGAAAAAAATGGGTGTTAAAATCTGAGCTCTTAATTCTATTAATGGTTAGATTCAGAGCACATAGGGTGCATCTACACTGTAGAATTATTGCAATTTGACACCACTTCAACTGCCATGGCTCAATGATATGGTTTTGTGGGAGTGTTGTTTGTTGAGGCACCAGCATTCTTTGGCAGAGAAGACCTTGTAAAACTACAACTCCCATAATTACATAGCATTGAGCTATGGTAGTTAAAATGGAACCAAACAGCATTAATTCCACAGTGTAGATGCACCCATAAATGTTTTATCAGTGGCAATACTGAAGATCTTCAAAAAGGCTTCCAGCAGAAACTGAATCTACACTGACATATAATTCAGTTCCTGAATCCAGATTATCTGCTTTGAACTGGATTATATGAGTATAAACTGCCATCTAATCCAATTCTAATCATATAATCTGGATTCTGAAACTGGATTATATGACAGTGTGGATGGGGCTAGAATGAGATTCAGTTGTTATCTTCCATTATCCTTATTTATATGCATTCCATTTTCAATACAATAGTCAAGGGACACTTCAATGAAGCATTATAGCAATCCTCGTTTATTCATCTTCTTCTCCATAATACCAAATTGTGGCATTTTAAGATTTCTGCAACCACTTCTTTATTGCAGAGGGTGATGTTGTGCTCATTGTAAAGCTGCTACTAACAAATGCAAACCAGGGATATATGCACAAAGGAGAAGGGAAGAACAAACAAAATGTGCAAGTGTTTATGTAAAAACAGGGGAGGTAATGGTAAAAAATCAAGAAATGTTGAGACATCATAAGGAGCTGATGACCTTTCATATACACACTGACGGTGAAATGAAATAAGAGAACGGAAGGACCTTGAGAGTTCATTCTGCAGTCCTCTGCTTTTCATCTTTTCCATATCATGCAAAACAAAACACTGATCCCAATCCAAGAATAATTGATCAAGATATATGAATGTGTGTTGAAGGCTTTCATGGCTGGGATCACAGGGTTGTTGTGGCCATGTTCCATGTTCAGGAGAGAATACTTCTGGAACATGGCCACACAGCCCAAAAGACATACAACAACCCTAAGATATATGAAGTTGCTGAACTGGATTAACTGATAATGTTATTAGAGATATATCTTTGGGTAATGTTAAGAAAGACTGGGACACGTTTATTACTTTTTAAAGACTATAATAATGGTGCTCCATGCAGTCATGCTGGCCACATGACCTTGGAGGTGTCTACAGACAACACCGGCTCTTCGCTTAGAAACTGAGATGAGTACCAACCCCCAAAGTCGGACACAACTAGACTTCATGTCAGGGGAAAACCTTTACCCACCTTTACCTAAAGACAATGCTGGGGGAATGTATCAGTTTTAGGTTTCATATGATATTAGCAATTTCCTTCAGTAGAAGTGTAACCAGAATGATGATGATGATGATGATAATGATGATTATTATTATTATTATTATTATTACCATAAACAGAAAGCATATGAATTTTAACTCACTGTTATGGAAGAGAGAATATTTGTAGTTTATAGATTTTAATATATGTCTGTTGTTGTTGTTGAGGGTTTTGTAATGTAATATAGACTCTTTTTGTTGAGATATATAGATATATTTCTGCATTTAATAATAATAATAATAATAATAATAATAATAATAATAATAATAATAATAGCAAAAACAACAACAACTAGAACAGGTTCTCTAATGTGGCATTTTCTAAATTGCCTCTAATTCTTTGGTGTCCTCCTTTCTCTCTCCTGCAGCCAGAAGAGCTGACCAACATTTTAGAGATCTGCAATGTTGTGTTTACCAGCATGTTTGCCCTGGAGATGATCTTGAAACTTGCTGCCTTTGGTCTGTTTGATTATCTCCGCAACCCTTACAACATTTTCGACAGCATCATTGTCATTATCAGGTAATGGCTGTCAAATAGGCATGGAGAGCTTGGAAACTGAGTACAAGTAACCCTTTATTTTTCCTTTGTTTTAAAGAAACTCAGATATTTTTATCTACATTAAAAAATCAAAGTAATAGAGTGTAAAGCTGACCTTTGCCAAAAAAAAAACCTAAAACACCCAAATAGGTAACACTCCTGCAAATCATAAGGTTATAGTTATGCTACAGTAGGAGTGAAATTATTCTTCATTCTGATAACTCCATAATGTAATTTTGTTATGCCTTGGTCGTTGCAGAGAGAAACTAATTACAAACAACTTGTTCATAATTGGATATTTCCATGCTCTAGCTTTGACTCTATATTTTATATTCAGCATGACAAAGGGTATACCTAAAGAGGGGCAGACGAGAATTGACCTCATGGCATCCTTGCCCCCAACGCAGAGCAAGGCCATTCATTTTAGTGTATACAGTGCTGTCCTTTGCTCATCACTTTCCCTTGTTTTGTTACTACTTTTCAATCTTTTATTACTAGCACAGGAAATATGTTAAGAAGGAAAATATGCCTTCCAGTTGTTTGTGTGAGGAACACCCAATCTGTGAACTTTTTTTTTTTTTTCGTGTCAGGAGCAACCGGAGTTGCTTCTGGAGTGAGAGAATTGGCCGTCTGCAAGGACGTTGCCCAGGGGACGCCCGGATGTTTTTTGATGTTTTTACCATCCTTGTGGGAGGCTTCTCTCATGTCCCCGCATGGAGCTGGAGCTGATAGAGGGAGCTCATCCACACTCTCCCCAGGTGGGATTCGAACCTGGCAGCTTTCAGGTCAGCAACCCAACCTTCAAGTCACTTAGTCCACTACGCCATCTGGGGGCTCCTGAACTGTGAACTGAGAAATATACTAAAGCTTGAGTCAGACTTTGTGTTGCTTTGACGCACAGTACTAATTGATAGACATCAGTAGATATCATGTGGAAATTCATTCTTCTACTTTATTTCTCTCCTTCCACCTCTCCTCCTTCTCTCAAACATTTATCAAACTCAACTATAATTCAAAATTATTAGAATAAATATTATTTCTACAGTAGACCCCCATATACATGGGGGACTACATTCCTGAACTTACAGTGGAGACAGGAAACTATGAATAATAGTGAACCTTATTGAAATGGACGCCTTCTGTTGGACATTACCATGCAGTTGCTCTGAAGGGCTGGGAAAATTCCTAGAACACGATTCTTTCTAGTAATTGATTAGGTCCTCTAAGGTGACTCTGTGGTCGCTTCTGAAGGAAGCAATCCATAAAATTGCCTGGAAGATGTAGAGATTGTTTAAAGATTGACTTATTTTGTTGAATTAGGGTACTGATCCATGGGCAAAGGGTCGTTCTATAGTTTAACATTGCTCCTAGAATCATAGAATCATAAAATAGAGTTGGAAGAGACCTCATGGGCCATCCAGTCCAACACCCTGCCAAGAAGCAGGAAATCGCATTCAAAGCACCCCCAACAGATGGCCTTCCAGCCTCTGCTTAAAAGCCTCCAAAGAAGGAGCTTCCACCACACTCTGGGGCAGAGAGTTCCACTGCTGAACAGCTCTCACAGTTAGGAAGTTCTTCCCAATGTTCAGGTGGAATCTCCTTTCCTGTAGTTTAAAGCCATTGTTCTGCGTCCTAGTCTGCAGGGCAGCAGAAAACAAGCTTGCTCCCTCCTCCCTATGACTTCCCCTCACATATTTATACAAGGCTATCATGTCTCCTCTCAGCCTTCTCTTCTGCAGGCTAAACATACCCAGCTCTTTAAGCCGCTCCTCATAGGGTTTGTTCTCCAGACCCTTAATCATTTCAGTCGCCCTCCTCTGGACACATTCCAGCTTGTCAACATCTCCCTTCAATTGCAGTGCCCAGAATTGGACACAGTGTGATTCCAGGTGTGGTCTAACCAAGGCAGAATAGAGGGGTAGCATGACTTCCCTGGACGCTATACACTTATTGATGCAGGCCAAAATCCCATTGGCTTTTTAGCTGCCGCATCACATTGTAAGCTCATGTTTAACTTGTTGTCCACAAGGACTCCAAGGTCTTTTTCACACGTACCGTGTCGAGACGGTGTCCCCCATTCTGTATCTTTGCATATCCTCTATATCTGTATCCTCTGCTTTTTACTTTCTTTCTGATCCTAGCTACCTTTCTTTCTTTCTCTTGTTCTGTTATTGGTGATCTGTAGCATCTGGGAGATCATAGGCCAAGCTGATGGAGGTCTGTCAGTGTTGAGGACATTTCGGTTGCTGAGGGTGTTGAAGCTGGTCAGGTTCATGCCTGCCTTACGGCGTCAGCTGGTGGTGCTAATGAAGACTATGGACAATGTGGCTACCTTCTGCATGCTTCTTATGCTGTTTATTTTCATATTCAGGTAAGAAGAAAGATTCTTTCATGAAGGCTGGGGAAGATGCCTTTAAAATATGTAAAAGTAGAATGCAAATTAGTTTGAGATCCATTTGGTTTCAGTTTGATTGATCTCAATGCCTTTCGTTCGGAAATCACATGGAACTGAGCCAAGCTTCTCTGCCATTTAAGGGGAAATCAGTGTACAACAATGTCACTTCGCTTCTGACACGATAAATAAATAGACTTACTGTGCTAATACTGTGTGGGTGAAGGAATTGGGATATATGTTCAAATTCTTTAAGTTCTGGTTTCACTGAAAACAAAATTAACAAAAGATAGACTGTTTATTGGTGAAACAGTGAAAACAAATTTGCAGGAAACTAGAGCCTAGGATAAGTGCGATTTGAGCAAATAATCTAAAACATAGCAAATCTCTTCTATCTTCCCTCTTTTTCCTCTCCTTCTCTCAAGCATTATTGTTCCAACTGTCATTCAATGTTAACCTTCACTTCTCCCTTCTACATTATTTTTAATATCCAATGTTGTGGAATTATGGGAGCTGTAATTTAAAAAACTTAGGGTACCCCAGTTGCCCACCTCTGTTCTAATTAAGAGACGCCTGAAGCGTCCTAGCCCTGCATTATACTACCCTGACCAAAACTCTTTACGTGCTTTTAGCAGACAAGTGTCCAAAATATAATGTCTTGTTTTGGTGATACAGATAACATCCATGGACACAATAGAAAGATTTTGCACATTCCTAGGGGACACACTGTCAGATTGGTTCTACTGATATCTCACAGAGAGCACAGTGTAGCTTGGATTTTCTCTCTCAGTGTGACCTAAATTTATTTGGGAAAGGAGGAGGAGGAGGAAGAGAAGGGGAAATGGAGAGGAAGGGTGTTGGAAGCAGTGGGAATGTGCAAGAACACTTGCACTAATTAACATTCTAGCACTACTATTTTGAAGATTAGCAAAGTATCATTGTTGAAGAAGCAGTACATCGAGTGTAGGCAATTTGTGTCCCTCTGCATATTAGTTTGACATTTCCCTTGTCTCCTACTGTTGGGTATTCTAACTGGAACTGATAGGAATTGTAGTGTTCTATATCCGGAGGGCCATAGCTTGCCCACCATTTATTTACCCTTTGTCTTCTGCCTAAATTACTTCTTTTAAGGTGGGTTCACAGGAGAAAACAGTCTGGGTTAAATGTACAGTGTTCCCTCACTTATTGCGGGGGTTACGTTCCAGGACCACCCACAATAAGTGAAAATCCACAAAGTAGGGACACTATATTTATTTTAATATTTATACATTATTTTAGTAGTTATACACTATTTTAAGTCTTTATCAATCAATTGTGTGTTGATAAATCGCCTCCTTCTCCTCTCGTTGCCGCATGGGCTCCTTTTCTCCCCCTTCAGCTTCTCCTTCCTCCCTTCCTTAGGCAATAAATTGTAATTTTTTATGATTTATAATAGTCTTTTAGAGTTTGTTGAAAAACCGCAAAACAGCAAATCCACAAAAAGCGAACCTCGAAGTAGTGAGGGAACACTGGATACAAATTCTACATTTTCAAATAATCATTATCATTATCGTTTTCAGCTTCTACTTGTTCTGATGGATTTGTCTCATTTGAGTTATAGTCATTTGTCTTCATTAATGTGTGACTTCTTGGACCTACATGTGAAGGAGACACTAGACAGACATATCATGAAGGCAGCCAGTCACAGCTCAATCAGGATATGATGGTGGGCTGCGGAGGAGCAGAATGCCTCAAAAAACAAAGGCTTGCTTATGTGAGATTCAAACAGGAGTTTGAACAGATACAAACAGGGTTTGAACTGGAACTGATGGGTTTGAAAGTTGGCACAACAGAGATTGGGTCGTAAATAGGAAGGGTTTTAGATTTGAGAAAGAAGGGAGAAGTACTCCTAGTTTTGGAAAGCATACAGAATACGGTATATTATTTTAAATTATTCGATTTTTCTATTGTTTTTATAAGCCATTTTGTGTTGTTGTTTTGTACCTGGCTCTATCAAACCTAAACTGGAGTCAGGCCATGCACACCAAAACTAAAAGACTGATGCAACAACATAATCACAAATTTACATATAAGGGGTAACCCTGAGGCCCAGTAACCCAACCCAACAAGGGAATAATTGGGGAAAGAAGGGCAGAGTGTTCGGTAAGACTCATAAATGTGTTCTCATATATTATCTTTTGGTTTAAAAATAATGTTCCTTTCATCATTATTGCAATCTTGCTGTTTATATAACCTTGCTCAACATTATCACAAACTGATTAGGTTTGAGCTTGATTCTCATTATCTATATATACACTGGCATTAGCTATTAAATAGATTAATAAGGACATGATTATTTTTTAAAGATGTAGAAATGTGTTGATAATTAACAAAAGAACCTGTGTTCCTCCTTGCAGCATCTTGGGAATGCACATCTTTGGCTGTAAATTCAGCCTCAGAACTGACACAGGAGATACAGTCCCTGACCGAAAGAATTTTGACTCCCTCCTTTGGGCCATTGTCACTGTGTTTCAGGTGAGTCCAGAACAGGAAAAGAGGAAGGCGCTGAGGTATGACCTACAAAGCAAAAAGTGGGGTTTGATCTGTCATTGGGGATAATGCTATGATTAACCATTTTAAAAAACATACTGGAAAAATGTCTTTTTCAGGCCAACTCAAGATTCAGCAAATGGGATGGTTACTTTCATCCAGATATCTTAATGAGGCAAGATGCTTTTAAAAAGCAGGCTGAAAAGTGGGAAGGGGGAATGAAAACTGAAAACAACTTGATTTTGAAGTAATAAAGTCAGCATTATTTGGATCCCAATTTCTGAAAGCAGAAAATCCAGCTGCTACTTTCAGATGTTTCCATACAACAAAATATAGGACATCCTTGATAGTGGAAAATCAAACCTGGTCATTTATCTCTTCGTTCCAGCAGTCCTAAAGGTATCCTGAAGCTATTACATTACTTGGATGAATTTAACTGAGCATTAGCAGTTTTCTTCTGCATTCACTGAAGACTGAACTTGCAGTCTTTATGACTTCAATATCAAATAAATCTTTTCCTCTGCTTCCCCAGCTTCCATTCACACACCTGCTTTTGGTACCATCTTGCATATCTGGAGATTTCAAAAGCTTGCCCATTGTTGGTGACCTTTGAGCTACCCTTATAAAGACACTTCCTTAAGACTGGATTTTGGGTTTTTTCCCTTATGAACAATACAGCTGTCTCTTAACAGTGTCTTTATAAGTCCAAAGTGCACACAGACCCACTGTGCATTCAGTCGCAATCTGCTATTGTTTGCAAGCACAGCCGTGCCTCTCCTCACAGAGCTGCATTGTGTCTGCTGCTCTCCAGTGAACTGTGAATGACAACTGGCTGTATTTCAGAGAGCGCCTGTGGCATTAGCATAGTATGACACAGCGTGATGCATCGCTTCATAAAAATCATGTCATGATAAGAAAAAGTTCACACGTATGAACGGACTCTCAAAGATAGAAACAATTAGAGATTATTTTTCCATTGGTAAACACGTTTTTTCACCCTGAATCCTCTTTACTTTGACCTGACTTTACAAGCTTGGGTCCTGTTTTTTATATATATCTCTCTCATGGCAGAGGTGTATAAAAGTTTGCATGATGTGGAGAAAGGTGACATATTTTTCTGCTTGTTGCATAATAATACTGATGCTGAACAATGGGAGATTCAGATCAGATAAAAGAAAGTACGTCCTTGTACACAAGCGCGTAATTGAACTGTGGGGTTTAATCTGGAGATTAAACAGTAGAATTAAACTGTGAGATTTACTGTCACAGTGATGGCTGCCAGTGTGAGTGTTTTCAAAAGGGGATTGGTCAAGTTCATGGAAGATGGAGCTATTAGTGACTTGCTTACTTACTTAGGCGATCCCTCATTGTCCGAGTATGATGGCTTTCCAAGTGTAGTGACTGTAGAGCCCTATTCTTTACCCGCATGTTCTTCCACAGTGAGGACATCAGTTTCCAAATGGAAGGCGGTCCCAGTCAGGGTTGGCTTGAAGCGCCTTCCTCTTGGCACGTTTCTCCCTTTCGTCTTCCATTCATGCCTCTTCAAATTCCACAGCACTGCTGGTCACAGCTGACCTCTAGTTAGAGCACTCAAGGGCCAGGGCTTCTCAGTTCTCGATGTCTATGCCACAGTTTTTAAGGTTAGCTGTAAGCCCATCTTTAAATCTCTTTTCCTGTCCACCAACATTCCATTTTCCATTCTTGATTTGGGAGTAAAGTAACTACTTTGGGAGACAGTGATTGGGCATTCGGACAACGTGGACAGTCCAGCGGAGTTGATGGCATAGGAGCATCGCTTCAATGCTAGTGGTCTTTACTTCTTCTAGCACGCTGACATTTGTCCGCCTGTCTTCCCAAGAGATTTTCAGTATTTTTCTGAGGCAACGCTGATGGAAATGCTCCAGGAGTTGAGTGTGACATCTGTAGGCAGTCCATGTTTTGCAACCGTATAAAAGGGTTGAAGGGTCAATAGCTTTATAAACAAGCACCTTGGTATCCCTACAGATGTCCCAATCCTCAAACACTCTGTCCAATAAATGATTTCCACTGAGGTGGGAAGCTTCCCATTGACAAGATGAAGTATCATAGTGATGAAGATGGAAAACACATCTCTGTCTGACACCTGATTCCACCTTAAATGGGTCACTTTGGGAGCCATTGCTGTCCATGACAGTTGTCATCATGTCATAGTAGAGGAGCCGCAGGATGTTCACAAATTCGTCAGGGCATCCTTTTTTCTTTTTTTCTTTTTTTGGAAAATGGTCCAGAGAGCACTGCGATTCACTGTGTCAAATGCCTCTTCAAAGTCAATGAATTCCATGTACAGAAGTTGATTTTGTTCCCCGCATTTTTCTTGGAGCTGTTGTGCAGTGAAGATCATGTCCACTGTTCCTCTGGAGGGGCTGAAGTGGTTCTGAGATTCTGGGAGGGTGTCTTCTGAGACAGGTAGAAGGCAGTTTGTATTTAAGATTAAAATTACACTCAGACATCATGGCAAACTTCCAATGAGCAATTAATTGTCCAGACCCAACATGGCTTTTCTTCTTATCTTTTTATATATTTCAGATCTTGACTCAGGAGGACTGGAATGTTGTGCTATATAATGGCATGGCCTCCACTTCCCCGTGGGCATCCCTGTACTTTGTGGCTCTCATGACATTTGGCAATTACGTTCTCTTCAATCTGCTTGTGGCCATCTTAGTAGAGGGATTCCAGGCCGAGGTGAGTTGCTATAGAAACTGTTTCTGGGGGAAAGGGACTAGGCTTATGGCCAATTAGAGAGAAGGCATGGTAAAGCATCAGGTGTTTAGTAATTCTCCCTTTATGTCAACTTTCCTCAACCTTATTCATTGTATCAGACCAGTAATGACACTAGGGTTGGTGTCACTCGGTGCAATAACTCACAGTGTCACCCCCATGGATCTCCTTCAGTACTAGACCAGAACATAATATTGTAGGTAAAATATCAGAAAATTCAACAAAATCAGCAGCTGTAAAAAACCAAGAGCAATGAAAACAACAGTGTGTGCTGGTAGCACTTGTTAGTGAAATCATAACAAAGTATAATTGTTACTGGATAAAAATAACAACTTTGAACAGAGTGCATACACATTAGAAAGTTCAAAAAATAATTCAGCATATTTATCTCTATGAACCAAAGGTGGGTTCAAGAAAAATGTTTTTATGGATATAACTCATTGCAGGGATTTTTTGTGAGAAAATAATACATTTCTACTGAAACACTGCACAAAAAATGTATATAGATAGTCCTTTTGGTGCCACCCCCTCTGATGGTGTTGTCCAATGGAGATTACCCTCCATGCCTTGCTAGTAATAACAGTATGTTAAATTACTGCTCAAAATGTCATACAACATAAAGTTGAGGAATGCTTTTCTCACATATCCATGATGGTCTTTAAAATAATTAACAAGAAATGGGTGCATTGGATGCCCAGGAGAATAAGTCAGCCTCATCTTCTTCATTCTGTGGCATATTATCCGAGCATTTCTATGGAATCATAGGAAAACATCTTTGCTCTAAGGATGCTCACCATTCCCAGGTCTTTGATTTTATTTTTCCAACACAGGGTGATGCTAACCGGTCATTTTCAGATGAGGATCAGAGTTCATCAAACACCGAAGAGTTTGATAAGTTCCAGGATGCCCCAGGTAGGACTATGAGGTATATCCATGCTGCATGACTATGAATGCAGTGCAAATTCCAGCCATTTGTCAGTTTGTTGCTTCACCTGTGGCCCCTTCCAATGCTTGAGGATATCAGTTTGTAATAATTATGGATAAATTAAGAGATCCTTAAGAAACATATTTTCCCCATTTACAAGGTTTGCTTATAGTGTTTGGCCTGTTAGTAAGCCTCACTGACCTTATTGGGACTAACACTTGAGCAGGACTCTGTTTGCGGAGCCCCCAGTGGTGCAGCAGGTTAAACCGCCGAGCTGCAGAACTTGCTGACCAAAAAGTCAGTGGTTCATATCCGGGGGGAGCTCCCTCTGTTAGCCCCAGATCCTGCCAACCTAGCAGTTCGAAAACATGCCAATGTGAGTAGGTCAATAGGTATCACTCCAGCGGGAAGGTAGCGACGTTCCATGCAGTCATGCCGACCACATGAACTAGGAGGTGTCTATGGACAACACTGACTCTTCGACTTAGAAAAGGAGATGAGCACCAACATCCCCGATTCAAGCACAACTAGACTTAGGGGAAAACTTTTACCTTTACCTAGGACTTTGTTATTGATTTCAAAATCCTATAATAAGGTCATTCTTTCTGTCATTCCAGAAGAAAAAAAATATTTGACAGGAGCGTGAGGGGAGGGCCTTCTTAGTGGTTGCTCCTATGCTCTAGCACTTCACAAAATAATCCCAAACTTACTGTTGTCAATCTGCCTGCACATTTTTTGTATTCAGCCGTTTGACTTTCAAACTATCATGTTTGTGGAATCAGGTATAAACCAATGGGTGCAGTTAATCTCCTTTTTAATTGTGTTTTTACATTATGTATTTTTATCTTTTAATTATAATTCTGTATTTTATTACTGTTAGCCACCTTGTATACTATTTTAAGTGTGTGTATGTGTCTTGAAGTCACTTGACATCCTATAACAACACCTGACATAGACTTTTCTTAAACCAACTCCTTGCTCTGAAATATAGCCTTCATCATTTGGTATTAATTGGCAGTCTCCCATTCAAGTAGTCACCAGGGCTGATCCTGCTTAGCTTCCAAGATAAGACAGGATCTGGTACCTTTTGGGCGTTTAGACGCTATTACCTCAAGAAGAAAGGTGGACTGTAAATAAATTGTCTGTGACTCATTTTGCTGAAAGATCTTGGGTCACGCTTAGAATTTTGACTGTGAAAATGTGTGTCATTTTAAAAGTGTTTATCTTCCTTAGCCCAGCAGATGGCTTGAGTTACAAAGAGGAATCCCATAATTCACTTGCATTTCTAGTTGCAAAAGGCAAAATTATGACAACACTTCATCACAGGATGTTTACTTTCATATCTTTTGGGCTTTCTGTGGTCAAGATCCTGTTTCTTTTCTCTAAAAGGCATATAGTTTGGTTCAGATTACAACAGTGATTTCCTAGACATGCCTGGCTTTTTCAAATACAGTAGTTTCACTGCAGCTAGAATAATGATGATACGAATGCTCAAACTGCTGATGAAGCTGGGCTGCCATACCAAGTTTCAATCAAACACCCAGTGTTCAAATTACACAACAGGTCGAAGAGAAATGAAAAATTTTATGTAAAACATCCAGCAGCTACTGACAGAAAATGATAAAACTTTGGATTCAAGTATCAGTAAAATCAGTTCATACTCAAAGACAAAATGGAAGATAATACCGTACATGGTAGCCAGTATTTACTCCGCTTCACTGTCAGTCCAGGTCTGTGCAATGAAAAAATGTTTTCCAGGTTAGAACAAACAGACAGGCCACTTAGAAGCCTTGAATACAACAGCAGATTGTTAACTAAGTACAAATTGCTTTTTCACTTTGAACTCAATTTGATAGAAGTAAGCTGAGCACAAAGCAGGAAAGTATTCAGAAGAGAGAGAAACTGGGGAGATAGCAGATCAATGAGGACTGTCCCTGACAAATTAGGACATTTGGATAGTATGAAACAACTGGTTTTAAAAGAAACAGGCATTTTCCAAAGGAGAAGAGAGACAGTAAACATTGCCAGCCTTCACCAGGAGAGATATGAAGCATTGTTAGCAGAAGCTTCTCAGGGAGTGGGAGAAAAACTTTCTTGTTTGGTTTCGTTTGGTTTTGTATATTCTTTTCTGTGCTCATAAGCCTTGACTATGGAGATAGCTCTGAAGCCTGTAAGAGAATCTATGTATCTGGCAGAGAGAAAGGAATGTATTGTTCTCCTTGTCTTTTGTGGTTTTCTGATCAGATCCAAAGCTTTGCACAATCCCCATGACCCCAAACGGGCATCTTGATCCCAACTTGCCTTGTCTTAACCAGCCTGGGACAACTGCTGGAATTGCTAATCCTTTATGCAATGCTCTACAGCCAGACAAAATCCTTGTAGCCCACGAATCCCGGAAAAGCAGTGTGATGTCTTTGGTGAGTCAATTTAAATGTAGCATGCTTTTTTCAAAGCATTTTCCAGTCTGTACCAGAATATGTGGTTTTAGGCTTGATGGTAAACAAGAAAATGTTCAAAGTATATGGTTTGCTGCTGAGCTATTTCTCCCAAACTTGCAAGTGGCTACTTCTTCCAGATCTTCTAGACTCCTCCCTCCATATTTCCTGCTGCTTCTACAGTATTTCTACAGGCTCCACCCATCTTAGGATCCTCCCCTTTCATTATACATGATCAATGGGTTGGTGCAAGACAAGTTCCTAGTGGATGGTAGCCATCATGAACTGTGAGTAAATTATTATAAGAATGAAGCCAAAATGACGGAACCCATATTTCTTGCCAGCCTTTCTTTTTTTCACTTCAAATATCTCAAGTACTGAAAGTTAGTATGATGATGTAGGCCAGGGGTCCCCAAACTAAGGCCCGGGGGCCACATGCGGCCCATCGAAGCCATTTATCCAGACCCAGGCGCACAACTTTCCAAACTCCTCCCTCACCTGGTGCGTGCCTTCCAAAGCTTTACTTCTTTATAATGGTATTTTAATTATTTAATTAATAATTGATTAATTATTAAGGGGTACTTTGCCAGTGCTTTTGGTGCACAAAGGCAGAAGGGGGTTGGACTAAATGGCCCAAGAGGTCTCTTCCAACCCTCTTTATTATCATCATCATCATCATCAACACAAAGACACAGTATAACACAGCAAACGAGATATACATGCTGGATTTCATATCACAAAATCACAAGTTGAACACTTCCCAAGAGTTTAGGACTGTGTGATTTTATTATTATTATTATTATTATTATTATTATTATTATTATTATTATTATTACAGTAGAGTTCTGGTTAACCGACTTCCGGTTAACCGACACTCCGTATTATCCGACGTCCCAGGCCCCTTGGGAGGCGCTCATGCACGTTGCTAGGTAGCTTGCTATCTACCTAGCAACGCGCACAGGCACCTCTCAAGAGGCAGGGCGGCGAGCAGAGAAGCGCCCGTGCGCGTTGCTAGGTAGATAGCAAGCTACCTAGCAATGCGCACGGGCGCTTCGCTAAGCCGAGTGCTCACTGCTCTGCCCCTTGGGAGGCGCCTGTGCGCGTTGCTAGGTAGATAGCAAGCTACCTAGCAACACGCACAGGCGCTTCCCAAGGGGCAGAGCGGTGAGCACTCGGCTTAAGAAGCACCCCTGAGCGTTGTTAGGTAGCTTGTTATCTACCTAGCAACGCGCACGGGCGCCTCCCAAGAGTCAGGGCAGAAGCGCCCCTGCGCGTTGCTAGGTAGCTTGCTATCTACCTAGCAATGTGCACGGGGCACTTCCTTCAACTGGCTTGCTAGATAATAGGGCCTCCCTATTATCCGTCAGATCCAGTTATTCGACATTCGGCCCACCCATTTATGTCGAATAACCGGAACTCTACTGTATTATTATTATTATTATTATTATTATTATTATTATTATTATTATTATTATTATTATTAACAACATTGAGGCTGGGTGGCCATCTGTCAGGGATGCTTTGCTTGTGCTTTTGGTGCACAAAAGTAGAAGGGGGTTGGACTAAATAGCCCAACGGGTCTCTTCCAACCCTTTTTATTATTTTTATTATGATTATGATTAACATTGAGGCTGTATTTGTTCCCGTTTGGTTTTTTTTTACTTCAAAATAAGAGATGTGCAATGTGCATAGGAATTTGTTCATAGTTGTTGTTTTTTTCAACTATAGTCCGGCCCTCCAATGGTCTGAGGGACCGTGATCTGGCCCCCTGTTTAAAAGGTTTGGGGACCCCTGATGTAGGCAGTCTGAGACCCTGCAGATACTGTCAAACTACAGCATTCATCTTCCCTGACAATTATCCATAATGACTAGGGGCTGATGGGGGTTGTAGTCCAGGGACAACAGGAAGGGCACAGAATGTACACCCCTGATGAAGTTGAAGAAGAGAAACTCAGTTAAAATACTAACTTGGTCAAAGGTTCAATATGTGCTCTAAACACATGTTCACATGTTTGTTCAGTAAAGTATATGCCAGAGGCTTCTTGTAATGATAAAATTCCAGTGGGGGTGTCATAATTCATAAATTCTGTGGAGCAGAATTTCCATAGCAGTTTATAAATGGCATTTGAGTTCATGGTGCTTATACCTATTGTTCATTTCATATATATATATATATATGTATGTATATGAATGACAACCTAATGGAAACAAAGGAGAGTGTGAAGGACATTATAGTGGAGCAGTAGCCATAGAAGAATTGCACCACGAGTAACAGAGCCAAAGGGTGGAGTGGATTCTCTCACACTGTGTCTACTAGGCTAATAGAGCCATTGGTTGTTCCTCCTATTATTTCTATGATGGATCTGAGTGGGGAAAGCAGCAGAGTAAGGAAGACCCTTTCTAAGATTGATATTCTTCATAACAGCCTACAGCAGTTGATAGGCACAGTTAAAAGCAAACTCGGGGCATGTGATAAGAAGTAAGGACAATCTTTAATGTGGCTATCACTCAATTAAAAAAATTAATTTGCTTAATTATACAGATCACATAAAATCAGCATGAATAAAAGCAGTAGTTCTGTGTTTTACAAGTATATGTGTGTGTCATCATCTTAGAAGAAGAAATCACTGTTCTAGAAGTGTGCTTGCCGTCTTTAGTTTCCATGAATACTTGCAGTCAATTTCCTTTTTTTTTAAAGACATCAGCTACCTAGTTAATCAGGAACATTTTTTAGCTATCAAAATATTTTAATTGATTAATCTCTCAGACAGACAGATGACTTTGAAATTAAGGAAGCCTTGAATATTTCAGTTACTAGGTAGTAGTTTAGAGCAATTTTGATATGCAGATGCTCATTATGGCACTCTCCAGAACCAAGCCCCCAAGAAGAGTCCATTAATGTAGACAGCTACATTGGTTCTGTACCAGGAACAGGGATCCAAGCATTGTTGGACTGCAAATCATAGCAGGCCAGGCCAGTGTAGCCACTAGTCAAGAATCTTGGAACCTGGATGACTGCATAATTCTCACCTAGATCTACATCAAGAAATCAATTCTGGTAGTTTTTATCTCCACCCAGAATCTCTTATAAATTTGATTAATCTGGATTACCCATTCAGAACCAAACCACCACAATATTTTTCACATTAAAACAGAAATAGCATACAACAATAAACCGTATTACTGCTGGTTAAATCCATTACTGCCTTCCAGCTTCTGTGAGATGAGACACTAAGATCAGAGGTAATACAGTCGAGTCTCACTTATCCAACATAAACGGGCCGGCAGAATGTTGGATAAGCGAATATGTTGGATAATAAGGAGGCATTAAGGAAAAGCCTATTAAACATCAAATTAGGTTATGATTTTACAAATTAAGCACCAAAACATAATGTTAGACAACAAATTTGGCAGAAAAAGTAGTTCAATACGCAGTAATGCTATGTAGTAATTACTGTATTTATGAATTTAGCACCAAAACGATGTATTGAAAACATTGACTACAAAAATGCGTTAGATAATCCAGAATGTTGGATAAGCGAGTGTTGGATAAGTGAGACTCTACTGTAGATGTGTTTGAGGGGGATAGGAGGTAAACCCCTGCTAATCAAAAATTCTTGGCACTTGACCTCTTAAACACTGACTCCCTTATACTGCTATCATTAAAAAATATGCAATGTATATAAAATACTATTGAGCTTGCATTATTATTTTTTCAGTTACAAAATTCCAAGATGTGAAATTGGGTTTGAGAGAGGGATAATTTTAGATGTGACTCCTTGAATGAAAATGTGGACTCATCCAAGTTTCCTGTTTGGGTGGAGATTCTGAATCCTATCTTGGCTCTCTCACAGTCTAGCTCTCGCAGTACTCACTATGGAGCATGGAGTCGTACAGGGGGCTGGGGGAGTCGACGCTCCAGCTGGAATACTCTTGCACGGGGGCATAGCCTCAAACACAAGCCTCCTTCAGCTGAGCATGAGTCGCTCTTATCTGGAGATAGGCAGAGGACATTAGAGGGAGAACGAGAAGTACCAGTAAGAATTCATCACCATCGACGAACGCTCTCCTTGGATATCAAAGGCACTTCTGAACTAGTGGAGTTGGTGCCATCAACAGTGTCTTGTCATAGGCCATCACGGAAAACAGGTGTGACAACTGGGCCTACTGAGCATCAAGACTGCAATGGTAAAATGCCCAATATTGCTAAGGACATCTTTCCAGAAATGAACAATCGCAAGGACCATGGAGAAGATGAGGATGAGACAGACTATGTGAGTACTTGTTGTTTTCACTAAAGCAATATTAAAAGCTTGCAGAATTGATAACTATCACAGCAGATAAGAGGGTGAACTAGATCAAACCAGAACTTCTGCACAGCAATATGAAAGAGGGAATCATGAATTGAAAGTTCCTATGAAGTTACTTCCAAATAATATGTTTTTATGGAGTATTTTCACACTGTTTTGCAGAATGCCCAGGTCCTAGACTTAACAGGATTCCTGATTGCACTGAAAACCAGTTTAAAGTAGGGATAACAGAAGTTTTAGTGGGAATGCTCCTTTACTCACCAAATTCTTCTTTGCAGCCAATAAGAATGAGAAAACTATTAGAATGTCTACTGTTGGAAAATCTGCAATTCAACCCATGCACCATTACTTAGAAATATGTCTTGCTGTGTTTCCACCATTAGCTGCAATCTTTCATCTGATGAAATTGGGTAGGATATGACCTTGCCAAAATGGTGCAAGAAAGTGCTCATGTGTATTCAGTTCATAAATCATCTATGCTTTCTGCCAAATAAGCCAACTTTTCCCAAGTTTGTTTATAGAGCCAGCATGGTGTAGTGGTTTGTGTATTGGAGTAGGATCCCAGGAAACCAGGGTTCAAATCCTTGCTCATCCATGAAAACACACAGGGTAATATTGAGCAAGTCACATTCTCTCAATCTTAGAGAAGGCATTTTGAACAAAACTTGCCAAGAAAACACTGTGGTAGATTTTGCCTTCACATCAGCATTACTTGGAAATTATTTAAAAGCACAGAACAACACAGTTTGTTTATAACTCTCAAAACTTATGGCACACAGAATTCCAGTAGACTTGATGAAGAATGAAATGCCTGTAGCAGTAAGGTGCCATTGGGAAAGCTCATCTTCGGAAGACAGTGTTTTGTGTTGTTTTGGTAGCTGATGCCTGTCAATCATGCTAACACTGTGGCACAATCAGCAATGTTTTCAATCTAAGTCAGAATAGCAGTGCTGATTCTCCACTTTCTAGGAGGTAAATTAGCTCATTACTCCTGCTGGGTTGACTTTGATGACCTTGGAGTTTTTCTTCAGCCTTACAGATCAGAGTGGAACTTCTCTGGATATTCTGTGCATGCCCTCAGCATCCTACTGCTGCAGTTCAAGACATTTTGTTATCTTGCAAAGGGTGTGGTGGGTAGATAGTGAATGATCTATAAAGATAAGGGAGCAGTAATTGGAAAAATTCCCAGTTATTACTGTGCTAGCCATGAAGGAGGTGGAAGTCACGCTCATGGACAGAAGCCAAGAAGATGGCAGTTCTAATGTCCTGCTTCTGTTTTTGCAGAGCCTGTGTTTCCGTATCAGAAAGATGATAGAAGCCTACAAGCCAGACTGGTGCGAGTTGCGGGAGGATTGGTCCATCTATCTCTTCTCACCACAAAACAAGTAAAGATTCATTTACTTCTGGTTAGTTGGTAGTTAGGTAGATAGGTAGTATGAGGTCACCATGGTGGATCCCAATTATAAAATAAAGGGTCATAAGTTGCTTTTAATTCTACAAGCCCATTTTAAGTTCTGCGGGGGGGGGGGGGGCTTTCTCTCAGGGCCCTTCCAGACAGGCCCTTTATCCCAGGTTCTGATCCCAGGTTTTCTGCTTTACACTGGATTATATGAGTCTGCACTGCCAAATAATCTGAGATAAATAGAAAACCTTGGATCAGAGCCTGTCTTGAAGGGCCCTCAGTCCCACCACCTTTTCAGGTGCACTTGGTGGGAACTTGGAGAGAACCCTTCTCCCCCAGTTGGCCCCCTCTCTGTTCTCTTTTCACTGGCAGGTAAAGATATTTTTATTTAGGCAGACATTTGAATTGCAATTTTTAATTATCGAATTGCTGTGTGTGTGTTTGTGTGTGTGTGTGTGTGTAACTGATGTGCTGTTTTAATGTTTTCAACCTATATGCTATTTTATGTTTTAAAATTATATTTTAAGTGTTTTTAATTGTAAATATCATTTATAACAAAACCAATTATTTCATTTCTTCTTAACTTTTGTAATTTAATGTTAACCTTCATTCCTTGTAAATAATTGCAAGTCACCTTGGATCTTAGTTTGAGAGAATGGCAAGGTATAAATATAATCAATTGATCAACCAATCAATCACACAATGTGAAATTAATAGTAGGATGTAATCATTTTGACAGTGTTCGTTCTCTCTCTCTCTCTCTTTCTCTCTCTCTTTCTCTCTTTCCTTCTTTCCTTCGTTCCTGTTCTCCCCACTTCAAAATAGTTTCCCAGATCTACCATTTTGTATAACAATAAAAATAAGAGTTTGCCTTGTCAAATATGAAGTGTTTCCCATTTCAAAAATGGGAAGTTCTAAAATGTCGCCATGAACCAGAATTTGTTAAATTACTTGCACAACCTTTAAATAAAATCCTGAGAACTCAGAGACATGACATTTAATAGCTAACACAGGCAGTAATTTCTTTCATCTCCAGTCTCTTCAGAACTTTGACAATGTTCTTGTAGCTTATCAGAAACATGTATAGTGTAAAAACAAACTCTCTATCTTGCAGGTTTCGCATCCTCTGTCAAACTATCATTGCCCATAAGCTGTTTGATTATGTTGTGCTGTCCTTCATTTTCCTGAACTGCATCACCATTGCACTGGAGAGACCTCAGATTGAGCATGGGAGTACTGTGAGTAGTCTTACACCATGATCTGTTCCAATTTCTTGCTTCTTTACACCAGTCTGAAATAGTTCTAAGGGTGGATGTAAATGGTAAACTTTGTTAAACTACAGCACCATGATTCCATAGCACAGAACTATGGCAGTTAAAGTGATGTCAATCTAGATGTACCCTAAGAGACAACCATCAAAATAATCACATTCCCTGTACAGTAATGTGTGTTATGTATTTTATGGATTATTATAAGTTAGTGGAAAAAATCCATATAAAATGGATTTGAAAGGGCATGAAAAAACCAATTCTTCTTTGACAGAATTATTTGAACTGATATCTCCTTGCATGATGGGAAATTGTCTTCTTGCCCCGTGTCCTTCCATATTGAAGGCATAGGAGGAGTTGCAGTTGGAAAGGGAACTGGAGTACTTATGTAGGTAGTAGGTCAGAACTTAATTAGTGCAGATTTGTTTTGTGTGACCGAAGTAGAGACGGTGTGTTACAGATTAATTAGCTGACTTTTAGAAAGAATATTTCTGAACACATCTGTGGTTAAAATTATGATGCTTCTATTCTCTATTAGAAATTTATTTCTGATTCTTTTGCATGAAATATAAGAGCACATATTTGGTAAAATGCCTCAGACTCATATAAATGTAATATTTGACAGCATATCTAATCTACATGAAGAAAATGCTTCCCATCCAAAGCATCAAGATGCTACATTTTCCCCTTGCTAGATTAAATTCCAATTAATTTTTCTTTATTGCTATTCCATGTAAATGCAAAGCATCAGAATGTTCATAATAACCTCGCCCTGTACATGACAGCAGTGAAGAAGAAATTATGTACTACTATTTGCTCTTGGTATTATTGGAATTAGCTTTTAAATGTATAATTGGGAGAACGCAAACCAAAAGCTGTTTTCCCACTCCTGAGACAAGGCTTATGGTCTGCCACACATGAACCATGACTATGTAACAGAGGCAAAAAAAACCTTTGCCGTTAATATCAGTATTCCATATTTTCAAGTACATGGGAAGCTATTTATGTAAAGTAGGGTAACATACAATGAATCCAGTTTTAGTGCATACACAAAACTTCCCATTTACCGTAAGTGGACTGTGTGGCTAGAAGTCAGTCTAGTACCGTACGGGACCACCAGTTTTGCATGAAATTGAAGGAACATTTCTCAGTAATAGAACACATGTTTTGCAGACAGAAAGTCCCATAAATAGTCCCTGTTAAAACAGAAAGTGGCTGTAACATCTCAGCTTGACATACAGGACAGCTATTTTTGGTTAAGGTAGACAGAAGATTTTAGATGGACATGCCATCAGTCAGATTTATTATTTGTGGATTAGATTGACATGTTCTTTCTAAGAATCTCTAGGTTCTCTAGTGGGATTCTGTGATCACCTTTCAGCAGAAGGTGATCATAGAGTCATGCTGAAAGACCTCAAAATTTCTAGAGAAATGTTCTCTTAGGTAAAAATAAATAGCATTTTGTATGTATGGTTTTCACTTTCATGGGGGTCCTGTGCCCCTAAACCCAGCGAATGTAGAGAGCTGACTGTATTTATATGTTGCTATGAACAATTTCCCTTAACCTTGCTGTAAGCTGCCTTCTATCCCATTTTGGGAGACACCTCAAAGAGCCATATACTTGAATGAGCTGTGACCTCCATGAATCTGGAGTTTCTGTGTTATGTTCAGTGGTTTGATAGGCCACTGTTAGGATTTCCAAGCCATTTTTTTTTGTTTAAAAAAGAAGACAGCAGTCACTGAAATTGTTTTGCTCCATCTACATCCATTAGAAGTAGATTAGACCACTAGATTAGACTAAAAGACAGCCAATTAGGCTTTAAGGTGATGGATAGATTGATGCTTTTTGGCAAGTTCTCTAAAGAAGTTTAGATTGTCATTCACCCAGTTCTTAACATAAGTCTTGGTAGCCTTTGCCAAGCTTATAATTTAAATAATTTAAATTGCAAAATACTTGCCAGATATATTTTGAGGCTGCCTTTGATTGTTCCAGGAAAGAATCTTCCTCACGGTATCCAATTACATCTTCACAGCAATCTTTGTTGCTGAGATGACACTGAAGGTAAGTCATCCACTAAAAAAGTTTCTTTTCCTTGATAAAACTGAGTGAAAAAGAGGTGCCATCTTCACCAACAATTTCACTGAATTATGTTTCTCCTTTACTGAATTTCCCCTCTGATAGAAGCCATTCACATCCCTTTGTATATGCTTTGGTCGCAGACAGTGACACTAGCAATAGCCAGGTCTCATTAGCTATGTAGTTACTGTGATTTCATCACAGTTATTATGATTCTTGATTGGTTAGAATCACTTCAGACATAAAGTGGGGGTGCAAAGTGGGAATGGCACCCAGTTATAGCAGATAAGAGAAATGTTGTTGTTGTTGTTGTTGTTGTTGTTGTAGTGGTTGTTGTTGTTGTTTATACCCCACTTTAGGACTCAAAGCAGCTTGACATAAAAGCATTAGCACAGCATTTACAATATATAAATATAAAAGCAGAATTAAATATAAACAGTAGTGAAAGATTCACAGTTGAAACCATTCAAACATATTTGTTGCCTATTCAAAGCTAAAGCCACAGCACCCCCTGAATTGATATTAAAAATCTTCATCTTTAAAAGCCTTCCTGAATAGAAAGGTTTTAGCCTTCAGCATTCACATATTCTGCATACATGGATTCAACTATCCACAACTTGGGCCCCTTCCACACAGATGAATAAAATCCCACATTTTCTGCTTTGAACTGGAATATATGGCAGTGTGGACTCAGATAACACAGTTCAAAGTAGATATTGTGGGATTTTTTGCCTTGATATTCTGGCTGTGTGGAAGGGCCCCTGGAAAACTTTTTAAAAATCCAAACGGCAAATCTTGATTTTGCTATTTTGTATATGGGATACCATCTTCTTATGCTGATAGATATATAGAGGGAAAGAGAGGGGGAGAGAGTGGGGGACTTGAGCATTCATTCCACTGAAGATCCTGGAAACAAACTTCAGTCGATACCAAGGGCCCATTATAACAAAACTCTGTGAAGATGAAAGATGGAAATACTCATATTTCCAGGATGATTTCCAGGAAGTATTTATAACCTCGCCTGCAAAAATAAAAATGGCAAACGTACAGCATTGGCCTACTTCAAGTTTTTGCAGTTCTATTTTTTACATTTTCCTCCCACAAGTTGGCATTATTAAGAGTAGTGAAAATTAAAACAGTTTCATTTGCAAATCTTAGTAATGCAAAGCTCATAATTATCTCTGTGACTATAAAGGAATTTATAACATCCCTATGAAGAGACATGAGTGGGTACAAGAACTTTATCAGCCCCTGATGGCTACAGGCAACTTTAAAAAATTTCATTTCTAAAGAAGGAGCAGTCAGTGCCTCCAGGGTTTCATCTTCTATTCCCCAGAATTGATTTTATATGAATACTGTGATAACAGTGTGATCATCAGTTTTCCATCAGTCTCTTGCCAATTGTTAATGAGGATTCAGTGCCAAAATGAAATTGGAAAATCTTTGCACTGTGCTTCTGTAATGGTATAGACTTGCTCTTCCAGTTTGTCTATCTAATTCTCCATGCCCATTTATTCTCTCAACTCCTCTAGGTAGTCTCCCTTGGCCTATATTTTGGGGAGCAGGCCTATCTCCGCAGCAGTTGGAATATCCTTGATGGCTTCCTGGTGTTTGTATCCATCATTGATATTGTGGTTTCAGTTGCATCTGCTGGGGGAGCCAAGATTCTGGGGGTGCTGCGCGTTCTCCGACTACTCCGCACTTTGCGTCCCCTCAGGTGAGATCTAAGGAGTAATGTACCTCCTCTTCTCGTGCATTATTGTTTTATGCTTTGAAGTGTTTCTATCTAGGGCATTTCTAAGGTGATTCTTGCCAAGATTTGTTTAGAGAGAGGTTGCTATTACCTTCCTCTGAGCCAGCTATCCAATGACCTGCCCAAGGTTACCCAGTGAGTTTGCATGGTTGTATGATGATTTAAACCCTGGTCTCCAGAGTTGTAGTGCAACACTGAAACCACTGCGCAACTCTGACACCCCTCTCTTGCATGACAAGCCTAATTCTGAATTTTCATGGCTTGTCGTGTTTCTGCATTCCCACATATTGAGATTTAGGTAAGGCAATGAAAAGGTCAATTATAGTCAAATTAGAAATGAGCTCTTCCATGACTGGGCCTACTAACTGGGAAAGAACAAGGACGGGTGGGGTCATCTGAATTAAAATGTAGTGGCAAATTTGAGATTCACTGAACTGCTAAGGTAGCATTAGGAAAAGGCAGCTATGAAGAAATTAGATAAGATCTTCAGGTGCCAAGATAAAATATTGAATATCAAAGTCAGGATAAGCCATGCCATGCCATTTACACTTTCTGTCTGAACTTGAGAACTGGACAGGAAGAGAATCGTTTCATTTGAAGTCTGGATTAATGTTCTGCAAATATTATGGTCTGACAAAAAGACAAATAAATGGACCTGAGTACAAATTACACCTGAACACAGGAAGAGAATCATATCATTTGAAGTCTATTTTAGAGTTCTGCAAATATTATGGTCTGGCAAAAAGACAAATAAATGGGTTTGAGTGCAAATTACCCCTGAGCTCTCATTAGAAGCCAGAGTGACCAAACTGAGGATATTGTGCTTTGGACATATTGTAAGACCACATGACTGGCTGGAAAAGGAAGACATTACAGATGAATTGACTCAGTCAAGGAAGCCATGACCCTGAGTTTGCAAGACCTGAGTGCTGGGCTCTTAATGACTGAGGCTTTTGAGATCTCTCTTTCATAGGATCATTGTAAATCAAATGTGACTTGTTTGCTCTTGCTGAACAAATTAGAGAGGTAAGCAAGCAAGCTGATTAGTTTATTAAGAACTAGCCAATGAATCAGTTTCAAGCATTCCTCACCATTGGTTATCCTGCCATGGATGTTGAGAGCTACAGTCCAGCAACATCTGGATGACTAAATAACACATACACACACACACTATTTAGATGCATGATGGGCTGGAACGGAAGCTATGTAAGTTCCTTGAAATATGCCATGTTGAGTTGCTTCACACATGCCCATTTTCCTAGAATCATAGAATCATAGAATAGTAGAGTTGGAAGAGACCTCATGCGCCATCTAGTCCAACCCCCCGCTACGAAGCAGGAAATCGCATTCAAAGCACCCCCGACAGATGGCCAACCAGCCTCTGCTTAAAAGCCTCCAAAGAAGGAGCCTCCACCACAGTCCGGGGGGGGGGGGGGGAAGAGTTCCACTGTCGAACAGCCCTTACAGTGAGGAAGTTCTTTCTGATGTTCAGGTGGAATCTCCTTTCCTGTAGTTTGAAGCCATTGTTCCGTGTCCTAGTCTGCAGGGCAGCAGAAAATAAGCTTGCTCCCTCCTCCCTATGACTTCCCCTCACATATTTGTACATGGCTATCATGTTTCCTCTCAGCCTTCTCTTCTGCAGGCGAAACATGCCCAGCTCTTTAAGCCGCTCCTCATAGGGCTTGTTCTCCAAACCCTTAATCATTTTAGTCGCCCTCTTCCGGACGCTTTCCAGCTTGTCAACATCTCCCTTCAACTGCGGTGCCTAAAATTGGACACAGTATTCCAGGTGTGGTCTGACCAAGGCAGAGTAGAGGGGTAGCATGACTTCCCTGGATCTAGACGCTATTCCCCTATTGATGCAGGCCAGAATCCCATTTGCTTTTTAAACTGCTGCATCACATTGTAGGCTCATGTTTAACTTGTTGTCCACGAGGACTCCAAGGTCTTTTTCGCACACACTGCTGTCAAGCCAGTATATTCCTACTTGAATATAATTATAAATCGGACATAACCTAATAAACTTATATATTTCAATTTTACCACATGCACACTTCCCACCAGACAAAACCTCATACATATGTGGCAAAACAATCAAATGTCCATACATCTGACAAGCATCTGGTTGAACATAGTTTCCTACATAGGAATGATATCCTTCTAGGAAATGTGACATGTTGCAATAGCTTTAAGCAGCAGCTGCCTCATATGTCTTTGGGGACTTCTTAATAAATAGACAGAAACAAACATTTCGGTATTCCTTCTGGCTGCCCCTCACAGTCCTGTTTTTTCCAGGGTCATCAGCCGTGCTCCAGGCCTGAAGCTGGTGGTTGAGACGCTGATTTCATCACTCAAGCCCATTGGAAACATTGTTCTCATTTGCTGTGCTTTCTTCATCATCTTTGGCATTCTTGGAGTGCAGGTATTGTCATTGCTATGTCTTAGTTTATGCGTAAGAGCAGTTGAGAAAACATATCCTCATGCTCATAGCCATGAACCCTTTTCCTGTTATCACAGACCAGAATAAATCATGGGAGATATATCAAGAGAAGGCAGCAAAAGTGTTACCTCCTACAAAATTATCTCCTTGGCATCAGTTCAGGGCTGTCTTGATTCTGAGTCAAGTCCCTTGCTGTAGTCAAACACGGGGTTTCCAGGTGGATTCCTGCTATACTGTTCTACCAGGCAAAATTATACAGCATCCCCTCCTTCACCCAGCCCCAAGCTCATCTTTTAGCTGTGCATTCTTCTGCAACACAACCATTTATTAGCCAGCCAGTAGAGCGTCAAGTGATGGAGTGATGATACAGAAGCATCCAGATATATTCCTGTTTAACTGGGCACACAGTATGGAAGGACAATATTAATGCTGTGAATCCATCTATAGGAACATGGTTGAATGCTTCTCTACTACAGCCCCAACTCTCCATCAATGAGCAGGAAGGACATGTCTCTACCTGGCAGAATCTGAAGCAATTCAAAATAACAATAAGAGAAGGCTTGGAATTGGAACTGCATTAAGATTCAGCAGGATCATAAAACCCATTGCTGTAATAATAGGCTAATGGCTGGTCAGAATGACACTGCCTGAAACAACGAACAGAGCACTTACCTGTTTTAGCTACATTTAATCTCCTTAGTCCCTGACTTTCCCCTATCTTGAAAGTACTGAATCCACCCACAACTGTTTGAAGAGAAAGAAAAAGTGTTATTCTCGTAATCTCTTTATTTTAGGCTTCTCTGCAAGAGTGGGTAGTGCTTCTGTCATGGTGAGGAATGTGCTATACTCTGTCTGTAGATAGCCAGTTTTGGGGACGGCAGCTTCACAGTTTATAGGAAGTGGTGCAAAGCAGATGTGCTTCCTGTAACATGTGAAATCACCCTGATCTTTTACAAATGCACAATCCAGTCCTTGCCACTTCAGAAAAGGAGTTTTTTTTAAAAAAAAAAAAAACCTTGCAGAATAAATTTATTTTGAAATACATAAGCAGTAGGACTTGTTTTGCTAATGCTTTACTCTTCAAAATAATATTTCTGTCTTTAGAACAACCATAACTATTTGGGCACTTACTGAATCAGGGGTCCTCCAACTTTTTAAACAGGGGGCCAGTTCACTGTCCCTCAGACCGTTGGAAGGCCGGACTATAGCTTTAAAAAACTATGAACAAATTCCTATGTTTACTGCACATATCTTATTTTGAAGTTTAAAAAAGCAAAATGGAAACAAATAGAGCCTCAATGTTAATAATAATCATAATAAAAATAATAAAGAGGATTGGAAGAAACTCTTTGAGCCACCTAGTCCAACCCCCTTCTGCTTTTGTGCACCAAAACGTAATCAAAGCACCCCTGACAGATGGCCACCCAGCCTCAATGTTAATAATAGTATAATTATAATCATAATCACAATAAAAATAATAAAGAGGGTTGGAAGAGACCTCTTCTGCCTTTGTGCACCAAAACATAATCAAAGCACCCCTGACAGTCACCCAATAATTTCCTGCAGCAGCAGGAAAGATGCGCGAGAGGCGGAGGGGAAGGGGGGGAGCCTCGCCATCATGAGAACAAACTCATAGGACAGGCAGTGGCAGCAAAAACACCCAGAGGGCAGGATAAATGTTTTTTGCAGGCCACATGTGGCCTGCGGGTCATATTTTGGGGACACCTGTACTAAATCTAGGCTGGCTTGAGGAAAAGAACTACTAGAATGAATACTCATTCATTTCCAATAAATGTCAGAATCATCAGTCATAATGGACCCAAGTCAATATTGGTCTCAGTGAATTTGAAGTCTTCTAATAGGGGTGTAAATCTTTGCTAATTTTAATCTTGATGGAAGCAATGAGCAATTTTAGCAATTTCTTTCCCACTGTGAAAAAGTCTTCAAAAGCTGTTTTTGAAGACTATTTATAATTCAGAATTCAATATGTGCCAAAAATGTGTTCATTTCTGTTTTCCACAGAGAATATTATTTTCTGCACAAAAATATAATTTTTCAGCATAAAATATTAGTTTCTGCACAGAATTTTCTAAGATAATGAGTGAACATCTTACACAGAATAATTCAAAAACTGTGAAGATTCTTGTCAGTCCAGGTTTTTTCTCCCAGCATTTGAGCTATTTTTCAGATATTCTTTCCATTCCTATCCCATAACCAATTACAAGGATGTCATCATCACATCTGTTTATACTGGCAAACTCTGACAGATTGCTTCCTTTTGCAGCTCTTCAAGGGAAAGTTCTACCATTGTCTGGGGGTGGACATCCGAAATATCACCAACAGGTCTGACTGTATGGCTGCCAATTACAAATGGGTGCATCACAAATACAATTTCGACAATCTGGGCCAGGTAAATGTGGACCATTGTCACACGATCTTTGGAGTACCGGTAACACTGTGGTCAGAGCTTCCCTTCAGAAATGCATTTAGTTACCTTATTTAAAGTAGATATGATTTACTGAGGCAGAAAGGCACAAGCCAGGCAATATTAATCTCTTCTAAATCTCGTTAGTTTTAGTAAAAGAGATTATTTATCTCTTTGTCTGGAGCACTTGCAGTGACTACACACACACATCCATACATAGAGCAAGAGAGAGCAGTAATTTGTATACTGCTCTTATGCCATGTTTACTTCAGCAGAAAATTGATAGGAGTAAAATCAATGCAGGACTCCTTCCAAATGGGGAAATGAGGAAACTTTGGCATTTATTTCTCTGAATTAAAAATGGGGTATAGATATCCAAACAAGATGTCTGCTGTCCTGAACTATTTTCTGTCAATTTTCAGAACTAGCTATAACATTTTATTCCCAACCTTAAATGGGTTTATTTTTAATTCTCAGACATGGCCAAACACCACAATTCCTCTCTTTTTCTTCTTGATTTTTTAAAAAATGTAAATGAATAAACTATAGTATAGCAGTAAAATGGTAATTGGGCACTATAAATCTACAACTCTGAAAAAATTAAAATTCAGAAAGGGAACATTTGTCCTTTAGATCTTAGGCCCTCCTCAGCAAACCATGGAAATTCAAGAAATTACTATAAGCAGAAGAATGGAACGCATGAATGCATAGGTAACAACCTGTCAGGACCCAGGCTGCAGAGCACCAATAACCATACACAGAGGCCAGAATCTATCTAATATCTTTATTGAGGAAATATATAAAGTTAATAAAAGCAAGTGTAGGAAATAGTTCAAAAGTAGACCTTTCAGGAAAGGTCAAAATTAGTCCAAGGAAACAATGTCCAATATGAAATATTAAGGTCCAAAGTTGTAATCCAATAACCGAAACACTCACTTTGCCAAGCAAAGTGAGGGGAGATGACAAGGTCCTTTAGTCCATGGAGTTTAATGCAAGGCTAGGAAGCAAACTAGATTCTTGGTAAACAAGGCTTGATTCAAGGCAACAAGAGGCGAGGAGCAAGAACAGGGTCCGTGGCGAGGGTCCGTGGCGAGGTCCGGGGAACAAGGCAGGGCTGGAGACGAGAGCAAGGTCCTGGAAACTGGAGTAGCGTAGTCCACACACAATCTACTCCCGAAGCTGACGAATTGACTCCGCAAGGAATCCTTGTGGCCAAGCATCTATATAGGATCTTGTTTTCCCGCCAAAGCAGACTTTCTCTGGGGAACAAGAACCGAAACCTAAACTGTCCAGATGCAGGACTCCTTAAACTTTCCCAAGGGAACCAGACTTAATCATCTAATTGCCTGGCAGCTATTCGGGCGCTTCGGCGAGTCGCCTCCCGCGCGTGTCTATCTTGATTATAATAAAGGCGGCGAGAAAATGGGGGAGATTTCTCCTCAAGGCTTGTTTGTGTGACTTCTTGTGGGCAAACATCCTGCAGCTGCAAGGGCTCCAATTCTGGCAGAAACGGTGGGAAACCCAAGTTTTCCTCTTCATCTGTCACAACAGTACTAGGAACGGGACTACATGGCCCATAAGTCATCACACAACCACTGCTAAAACCTATTGGGACCCTTCCCTAGAGCTGCTTGTAAGAGTCCATAGTAAAACTAGGGGAAAATCTAGTTTTAAGACCACAAGTAATGCTGCAATTAAAACTGTACAACACTTTTAATACATATTTGTGTACCTTGTTGAATATAGTGGGACATAAAGCATCTCACTTTAACTCACATCATGCCAAAATGTTTTAGGTCACATGTCACATTCAGAAAAGACAAAGAGGTATGTGCAATGTGCCATTAAAATGTACTAACAGCATATTTTGAAGTTTATAACTCTATTTATATAGTTGAGCTCACTATTCTAAACATGAAGAATAGGGAAGCAGGACTCTGGTGACCTATGCTACTCCTGGTCTCAGTGTTATTCATTAGCAGCTACAGCAGCCTTTATTAATCTGACATCCTTACAACTCTCATCATCCCCATCTACCATGGCCAAGCTGCTTGGAGATGATGGGCGATGTAGTCCAGCATACTGAAAGGGGACATCAACTTGAAGAAAGCTAGTCTACAGGTTTGTGCGGAATTGCTAGTGTGTGCATAGGCATCTTGATTGGATCTGGCTTCCTGAACCAGCTGTGTGGCTCCACAGGTTTACTGAAGGTTGTCCTCCTGTTACATAAAAAGGGCAATGACTTTTATATTGGATGTTGTATGCAGGGCCGGTCGGAGATAAATTTAAATATTAAGCGGGGGCGCTGAAAAGCGCCCCCCGCCGGCCCCGCCTCCTGCGCCCTGGCCCTGCCTCCCAACCAGCGTGCCCTGGCCCCGCCTCCCGCGCTGCGTGGGAGGCGGGGCCAGGGCACGCTGGGTGGAAGGCGGGGCCAGGGTAGGCCCCGCCTCCCATGCTATTCGCCCTGGCCCCGCCTCCCACGCAGCGTGGGAGGCGCGGCCAGGGTTGGAAAGAGGGAGGCTTCGCCGCCCGGGGAGGGGAGGAGGGATCGCCTCCTCCCCTCCCCGGGCGGCGAAAGAAGCAGGCTTCGCCGCCCGGGGAGGGGAGGAGGGATCGCCTCCTCCCCTCCCCGGGCGGCGAAAGAAGCAGGCCTCTTTCGCCGCCCGGGGAGGGAAGGAGGCGATCCCTCCTCCCCTCCCCGGGCGCCGAAAGAGGGAGCCACAAGGCCAGGGCGCACTGGTCGGGCGGCGGGGCACCGTCAGAGCGGTGCCCCGCCTCCCTCCCAGCCTGACGGCGCCCCCCGGGACCTGCGCCCGAGGCGGCGGCGTCACTGGCCTTTATGGTGGGGCCGGCCCTGGTTGTATGCTATCTTGAGAATAGTGATGGAAGGATTAACACAATCAACTTAAGTGGAAAATAGCTGTTCACCAGGCACAAATAAAGAAAGACCAAAAAATAAAATATAAGAAAGATGAGAATTGAAGTGTTGAACCTGCAGTAAAAGTTGTATGCTAAAGCTGGACATTAGGAAACTCCCATTTTTCAAAATAACTAATGGGAAATGGAAATGGTTGCCAAGGGAAACCACTAAGTCTCAATCTCTAGAGGCTTTTAAGAAAGTAAACTGAATGAGTGTTCACATGGGATGCTTTACATTTCTGATTAAATTATTACCTTGTTTTCATTCACGGGCAAATCAATTGAAATTCACTGTCTACTCTGTATGTATATGTAATGGATTCTGCACAATCCTCCCATGTTCTCATGCCACAGTTGGTAGAGTGGGGCCTTAAAGCCTCTTTGAATCTTCTTCAAATAGTTCATTTTTGCACATAACATGAAATGAAAGAACAAGAATTGACAGAGAAATATAGAGAAGCAGTAATAAAGGGAGGTAGTTTTTTTTAAAAAAGATATAAATCAGGTGCTGTCCTTTGGATTGATGGCCTTGCAGTATTTTAGCAGAGCAAGGTGGTGTTTATCACAGTGGACTGTTTTGGAATCCATTAGTCTGACTGAGATGATCTGGTATTTCCTTGGGGAAGAACTTCAGCTAGCTGGCATTTCTTCCTTCTTCTCATATCTCTCACATACAGATTCTTTGCCCTTTCTTAGTAGCTCTTCCTGGTCAGTTTAAACAGGATGGTGGAACAGAGCATGGAAGGTTTCTCATTTAAAAAAATGTGTAAATCAATTGTGTACCTACCAATCAAAATTCCACCTAAAATGACCAAACATGCCTTCATGTGTTTCAGGCATTGATGTCGCTCTTTGTTCTGGCTTCCAAAGATGGCTGGGTCAACATTATGTACAACGGTCTGGATGCTGTGGCTGTTGACCAGCAGGTATAGAAGCTCCTTCTCAATGATCATTCTTATATCTTTAAAATGAATTGTTAAATGGCCTGAAGGAACCATGTCTGGTGGCTGGGGTTTATTTTGTGAGGCCCTTCCCTACATGATGAAAAGTTTTAGCCAGAATCTTACATGGTGTAGATACAGTTGGCTTTCTACATTTGAGGGTTTAACTTTGGCAGATTGGATCATTCACAGATTTTATTAATACATTGCCTATTTTCCAACCATCAGGAAACACAGTATATATGGCATTTTTCAAATACTTATTTTTAAGTACCGTATATACTCGAGTATGAGCTGACTCTTTCAGCCTTTTTTAAGGGCTGAAAAAGTGAGGGTCCTGGTTGGCTTATATTTGGGACACTTTATACTCTAGTATATTGGCAATCAGAGTTGGACAGACTTATCTTAAATTATAGTTTTATGTAAATATTCAAAAACATTTAACCTACTGATGCCTCAATTAATGTAATTGTATTGGTATATATATTTATTTTTGTAATTTACCAGTAGCTGCTGCATTTCCTACCCTCTTCTTATACTCGAGTCAATAAGTTTTCCCAATTTTTGTGGTAAAATTAGGTGCCTTGGCTTATATTTGGGTCTAGATCCAGGGAAGTCATGCTCCCCCTCTATTCTGCCTTGGTCAGACCACACCTGGAATACTGTGTCCAATTTTGGGCACCGCAGATGAAGGGAGATGTTGACAAGCTGGAAAGCGTCCAGAGGAGGGTGACTAAAATGATTAAGGGTCTGGAGAACAAGCCCTATGAGGAGAGGCTTAAAGAGCTGGGCATGTTTAGCCTGCAGAAAGAGAAGGCTGAGAGGAGACATGATAGCCATGTACAAATACGTGAGGGGAAGTCATAGGGAGGAGGGAGCAAGCTTATTTTCTGCTGCCCTGCAGACTAGGACGCGGAACAATGGCTTCAAACTACAGGAAAGGAGATTCCACCTGAACATCAGGAAGAACTTCCTCACTGTGAGGGCTGTTCGGCAGTGGAACTCTCTCCCCCAGACTGTGGTGGAGGCTCCTTCTTTGGAAGCTTTTAAGCAGAGGCTGGATGGCCATCTGTCGGGGGTGCTTTGAATGCGATTTCCTGCTTCTTGGCGGGGGGTTGGACTGGATGGCCCATGAGGTCTCTTCCAACACTACTATTCTATGATTCTATGATTCTATGGGTCAGCTTATACTCAAGTATATATGGTATCCTTGCCATCCCTACTGTCCTCCTCCTCCTCCTCCTCCTTCTCTCTCTCTCTCTCTCTCTCTCTCTCTCTCTCTCTCTCTTTCTTTCTGTCTTTCTTTCTTTCTTTCTTTCTTTCTTTCTTTCTTTCTTTCTTTCCTATTCCATCCCTCTCCCCTCATGGGACACAAGGTGAATTTCCTCTCTTACTCAAAACCTGCCATTTGTAACAATAACAGCACCATCTGTTTCAGCCAAAAGCGAATAGCATCCACTGGGAAACTATGAAGACTCTCAAAACTCAGAATGTTTTCTCCCTTACTGACTACACTGCATCTCTGCAATCTGTTTGGTTGCTACCCTACACATCAGCACAGCAGAATGCCAATACATGGTGCTAAAGATATAATAATATATACCACACACATAAACAAGAGTAATGAAAAATATTGATTAAGACCAGAACTATACGGAGGAAGGTTAAACTATTTTTGTGGACTTAGGCTGTTATAGAGCCATTGGGCCACACTAAGGAAAAAAAAACTCTATTGTAATAAATTTTAGTATACACTATTGGTCATTTAAAGTAAACCTCTCTCTATGTGTCTTCAAGGCCCCTGCCAAGGGTGACCCCATGAATTTCACTGATTTTCTTAGACAAGAAATACTGAGAATATTTTTTAAATGTGCTGATGATCATCTCCTCCTTATTTACCCCATAATACCTTTGCACTAGTACTGCATGTCCTTTAGGCACAATGGCATGCTCTTCTGATTCATAATCACTTGCTGTAATTTCCCCCACCAGCAGGGTTTTTCATTGCTGGCAGCTAAAATCTGCTGCTGTTCCTGTTCGCTTTAATAATGCAAGATCACTTCCTAATGCAAATGGCAATCGCACAGGACCAAACAGAGCTGATGATGTATTGCTCCCATGCTGTGATCTCTACTTGTTCTCTCGATAACGCATAATGGTTTCATCTGGTCTCGTCAGTCTGTTGGAGAGAACCATTTCTTGTGTACCCTTATAATGACTTATAAGGATGTCCAGAATATGAGAACAGTTTTTAATAGGAAAAATAAGTGGGCAGTGAGCTATGTAAAGGCACATTATCAACTTGAAGAATTATGAGTGTGACTAAAAAGAGATGCATGTGTGTCCAGAAGACATCCCATTCTGTGAGCTTTAAACTGTGCTGTTCTCGGTTGTGAGAAATTGAGCTTCAGGACATCAGTCCTCAAGCATTGTTCATCAATCAGCCTGTGATGGTTTGAACCTGGAAAAGGGCAAGCCAATTACATCCCAACATAGAACAACGCATGTACTGTAGTTAGGAATGCACGAATGCTCCACAGCTCAATCTGGAAAGATTCCAGCTTTTGTGAGCACCTCTGTTCAAATGTCTCCATCATCTCTTAACTGTGGTTGCTATATGGACAGTAGTTACAGGGTTATCACAATAATTTGTTGATTGTGAGATCTTTAGAGGCAACATGGTGCAGGAATGCTCCCGTTGGCTTAAAAAAAAAAGATTCCCCTACTCTATAATGCCCCCATATTCTCACTAACCTTATATCCCTACCCTTTCATGAGCTCTACATTTCCCCCTTACAATTTAGATACACGTCTCCATGATGTTTGCTAAAAGTTCTGGCAAATGTATGAGTTTCTCTTCCTATCTGCCAGCAAGCCTTCTTCGTTCTTCTAACACATAGGATAAGTTCTCAGGATATTAGCATGAATTACTGTACCATGAATTAAATATAACCACACACACCCTCCAAAAAAATCAGTTTTGTTGTTCTTTTAAAAATAATATGTTTTGTTGTTTGGTTTGCTTGTTTGTTGAATGTATATCCTGCTTTTCTCCCAGGATGGGAGCTGTAGTTTTATTTACCACACAGAAGCGATTTTTGACCCCTCATGCAGGAAATTTGCCACATTCAGAACTTCAAAATTCTTCCCCTTTGTTCCATATTATGTGCCTGTAATATCCCTGAACTAATTTATGATATTTAATTGTCCTTTTGCCAGATAATGCCTGATAATGGTGATTGAATATTAATTCCTTGTGTATACATTGCTAAATGAGTTCTTTAGAGAATTATTGTAATTATCCCTCACTTCTCTAAAACTGTAATTATTATTCCTGTATCCCAGCTACCAAGATTAGTATTCATGGCAATCTAAATATGAATGCCACCCCACACACAGTCATAGACTGAACATCTTGATTGGATGGACACTATGTTGAAGAGTTTAGAAAGCTCAGGCACTCGATTCCTGTGTTTTTCAAACACTGAGGTTATAATTTGAGAGAAAAATCACCCAATTTCTTGTATATCTGACAACCTTTGGAATTTTGACTGGGGCAAAAGGAAACAAGAATAGGTGGACTAATTAGTTTTATTTCTCACAGTACTTTAACACAAATTGTTCATTAATACAACATCCTGAACAACATGGCAGTATTATCATCCCTATATTACAGGTGGCTATGGAGCTGAGAAAGAAGCAAAATGGCTTTTCCTGTAGCCTCTTGTTGAACTAGGAAATTCTCTCAGCTCAATATTTGCATAAGCTTTTAATCATTATCCTCTTGTGGCTCTTGAATTGTTTTTGTATTCATTAAAAAACTATGACAAAAAGATACATGTGACTAATTAAAGTACTCTTGTAGTGAAAAAAGAAGAGAAGTTGTAGACTGGGAAGAACTACCTTGAAAGACCTTCCCCAGTGAGACATCAATATGTTTCTCAGATACTCGGCTGGAGGGAAGATTTAAGCTGCCCTGTTTCTGTGAAAGTTCACAGGTCTTCATTTGTCATAAGCAGAAGACACAGGAATCAAATTGTGAACCTGATGTGAAAGAAACACTGAGGCTGCCTCTACACTCTAATGCAGTTTGACACCACTTTAATTGCCATGGCTCAATGTTAAGAAATCATGGGAGTTGTATTTTTATAAGGTGTTTAGTCTTCTATGCCAAAGAATGCTGGTGCCTTATCAAACTACAAATCCCAGGATTCTATAACACCGAAGCAGGGCAGTTGAAGTGCTGTCAAACTGTATTAATTCTACAATGTAGATGCATAAAAAATGATTCCACAAATCTGTAGAATAAAGCCTCTTTATGTATGTGCTGAAACCTGTTGTTCTTTCAGTTATCAATCACAAATTCCTGGTTAATTTGTGAAATAAAATCCTTCTAAAAAGACATTCTGAGGCTCATCTTCTGCTCTACTGCAGCTCCATTTGTTGCCATGATCATAAATCCAAATTACCTTATAACCCCCAAAAATAAGATGTTATTTTGGTCTTTACCTTGCCATCACTCTTTTTATCATACTAATCACCTTTTTTTTCTTTTTCAAAAAAAAAATCCAGCCAGTGACCAACAACAATCCTTGGATGCTCCTTTACTTCATTTCTTTCTTGCTCATCGTCAGCTTCTTCGTGCTCAACATGTTTGTGGGGGTTGTAGTAGAGAACTTTCACAAATGCCGTCAGCATCAAGAGGCAGAGGAAGCTCGGCGGCGTGAGGAGAAACGCCTGAGGCGCCTGGAGAAGAAGCGCAGGAGTAAGGAACACCCCCTCAATGTTTGGTTGGCTTGGAGCTTAGGATGTCTGAGAAAATGTTTGAGAACAACTATCACCTCTTCTTTCTTCCTCTCCGCACACAACTGCTCAGGTTTGAGCAGAATCATCACTGAGGAAGTGCAACCAAAAGCTTTACTCAGTTTGTAGCCAATTTTCATCCCTGAACTCCAAAAAAATATGCTAGTTGCTTTTCAAATATTTACAGGCCATTTTCTAAATAACGGTAATATTAGCAACTGCCATGTTTCTCATTAAATGGAGCCATATGAAAAAGAAACAAAGAAAGGAAAAAAAGATTTCAGTATTACACCAGACCTTGGAGTTTCTGTAACAGTTTCAGGATGCCTCTTCAAATGAAGTTTTGGTGTTCCTCAGATTTTTAAGTGTGTATGGATGTGTGTGTTTATGTGTGTTAACAATAAGAGAAACATCAAGGATGCATTCACATTGCATAGTTATATCGGTTGAATTTCCCTTATGAGAAATTTCAAAATCTGAAATACTGGAAGGTCCAAAATTGTCCACAATTAAGTAGTGACATCTTTGCTTTCTGGTGTTTTAATTTATACAAGCTTTTTTTCATGCACAATATTATTAAAAGATTGTAGAAAATTACCTTCAGGCCATGTATATATGAAACAAATAATTTTGTGTTAGACTTGGACCCCGCCTCAAAGATACTTCATTATGTCTCTACATGCAAACACAAGTATTCCAAAAAAATTAAAAAATCTAAAATAGAATAGAAATAGTTCCAAGTATTTGAGATAAGAGATACTCAACCTGTAATAACTTGTTTCTTTAACTGTCATGGCTCCAACCTATTTGTAGTCTGACTAAGCTCTTAAAATTTCCAACATAGAGTTCTACTGCTGTAGTTCAAGGGAGTGCACTAGAGAGTTCTAGATAACTCACAAGCAAATGAAATGTCCTGGGATTCCATTGGATAGGGCCATGGCAGTTACAGTGATACCAAACTACAAATAATGATGCAGTGTATAAAGCCTCCAATTATTGGACCTATACCATTAACTGAGCCCATTATTCCCTCACTTATCCCCCACCCTTTTCTCTTTAAAGCCCCTCTTCAATGTGATTCCTTCCAGAAACCAAGGGGTCATCTTCTATTTCCTTCAGATTTTTCTCTTCTGGTCAGGCCTGCTATCTATGATCATTTGTGTGTTCAGCCGTGGTGGCGCAATGGGTTAAACCCTTGTGCTGGCTGAACTGCTGACCTGAAGGTTTGGGTTACTGACCTGAAGGTTGCCGGTTCGAATCCGCAAGATGGGATGAGTTCCCATCTGTCAGCTCTAGCTTGTGGGGACATGAGAGAAGCCTCCCACCAGGATGGTAACACATCCGGGCATCCCCTGGGCAATGTCTCTGTAGACAGCCAATTCTCTCACACCAGAAGCAACTTGCAGTATGTTCTCAAGTCACTTCTGACACAATTTTTAAAAATTGTATATTTAATTTGTTGGGGCGTGTAATGCTGGTTTAGTATAATTTCCACAAACATGAGATTAATTGATATTTTCTTTCACTCTCTACTCTTTTCTTCTTTTATATCTGTGTTTTTCTTTCCTTGTATTTCTTTTTAATTACTTCTTTTACTATGCTGTTCCAATACTATTTTTGCTTTGGCTCACTTTTCTTTTGCCTTGTCTCATAATCCTTCCTCTTCCCCATTCCTTTCTTTTCCTTCCCTTCCCTGGCCTCCCATTGAAGAGGCCCAGCGTTTGCCATATTATGCCACCTATTGCTCTGTCCGCCTTCTCATCCATTCGGTCTGCACTAGCCATTATTTGGATATCTTCATCACCTTCATCATTTGCCTCAATGTTGTCACCATGTCCCTGGAGCACTACAACCAGCCAATGGTAAGTGAGTTCAAGGGGGGTAAATCCTCCCATTTTGCCTTTTTTTCCTTTCCTTTGCAAAATAAAGAATTTCCTCTTACCAAAGAAATAAATACATTACTGATAACAAAACGGTCTGGGGAGCCAATGTGGCCTGTAGGTGTCAGCATGATAGAGCTGGTTGGATGTTGGATGAGGACTCAGGGAGACCAGAGTTCAAATCCCTTCTCAGCCACATTCTTGCAGAAAAAAACTATGTCAACCTCTCTCTCAATAAATATTGCCAAGAAATCCCTAGGTCAGGGTTACCATAAATTGGAGTCATGGTTGAAGGCATATAATAGCAACACAACTAAATTAAAAAGCAGACCTGTCCAATGTGAATTGTTGAGAGAGGCTGGTCATGAAGCAAAGGACCCTTTTTTAATTCTTTCATGACCATGATCTTACGTTCTCTCATTTAATACTTTACAATAGAGTCAGGGTAGGAATCGTGTGACACATGGCTATATGCAGCAAAAGTAGAGCTGTGTACCTCCTTCTAGCCTTTCTTCCAAAAATTTTGAATTTGGTAAAACTGAGAATCAGGCCTTCAAGAGTCACAATTGTCCATTTAGTCGCTGTTCCTCATATTTGAAAATGTCCAAACCAGCAAATGTTGTGGGAAATGGAAGTGACAAAATCATCACTTCTAGTCTTGGGGAAATGCGGAGAGAGAGATGCAATCCACAGAGATTGGAACAGTATGTACTTCTATACCAGATTACACTAGAGGTATAATCTATGAAGAGTAGAAACATTTATGCAGGTTGTGTTTTAATACAAGCTTGTCTGAGACAATTCAAACTGAAACATGGTTATAATTTAATATTTCTATTTTCCCAGATTTGCGTATGTAGTTATCCAAACAAAACCACAATACAAAATGTGCATATTAGCAGAAAGAGTGTGTTTATGTTAGAAGAAATAATATATAAAAAAGTATTGCCTTTAGGGAAATTGTTTTCAAAAATGTGTTTATCAGATATGCACATGAAAATGGTTATATTAGTAGGGACACACATACAAAAATGCAGACTATTTTTCTTGTTGTCTTTTTTTTTTTTAAAAAGTCTATGGGATAAAGTGGACTCATGGCAATGTGAGAAACCAAGCAAAGCCAAAATAAATGTTTATTTGATTCATTCATTTATATCCCACCTTTTCTCAATAAGATTCAAAGCTGCTAAGAATACAGATTAGAACTGTACAAAACATGTTAATCCATTCTTAATCTGAGCATTATATTTTTCACTAGAGACACCATTTTTTCACTCTTTCTCTTGAAAAATTATATCTATTGCTGAGAGGAGAAATTTTAAAGAGAGCTGACCAGAAAGATGATTATAGCAGGCCAGAAGAATCTAGTTGGCAGTTCTTTTAAAAATCAATCTCTATTTTATCCTCTATAAAGACAGGGACTGTTGGCACATTAAAATATTGCTTTAGCAGTTTGCCATGAAATGGATGAGACTTCCATTCCTTGATCCAACATCTCTGTTGCTGGTTATGCACTACTTTTATGGAGAGCTATGAAAGTTCATTTCCACGTATGGATGAGTGAAAATGTGTGAGAAATCTGCATATAATCTCTCTGATTCTCCTAAATTTGAAGGATGCTATTACCCAATTGATGTACATGTATTGGAGGAGTTTCGTTCAATAGCTGGACTCTTGACTCCCACGTGTATAACATGAAATAAAAGGGGTTTTCCCCTATCTGGGAATAGAGATGGATGATAAAGAAGATCACACTCTTTTTTGTGTTCACATGTATGTTAGGAAACCCTGCCTCCCGGGCCCGCTGCCTTCAAGGGGCCATTTGAGACTTGCTCTTTTATTTCCAGTATCTGAAGTAGCTGGGACTGCAGTCACTCACACATCTTCCCTTTCTATTGAACTTCAAAAGCAAATTTGGTACCCCCGTAGTTTATACCTTGTATTAAAGTACAGCAGCTCAGATGGGCATGCTGTTCTACTGCATTTCAGCCCTCTTTAGTTAATGTTAGCTGGGTGATGGTTTCATCTCCATGTTATACCACTACATCCTTTGGAAAAATCTCTTTAGCAAAGATCAACAAACCTACCAGCAATGAACCATTCTCTCTGGAGATTCTGCCTTGTTTATTTCCTGATCTGTTATTAAGGTGAAAGCTGCCCTACAATGCTGCTGAAGTCAGACATGCTGTAAATGATGTTTTGGCCCTCTTCAACACCACCCACTCTCATTCAGAGATGCAGAGAATGATGCTCAGAGCAGAAGAATAACTCAATAACACTGTGGCAAGCAATGCAGCATGACTCATTTTCAGCTGAAGAGGATGAAGCTTCATGATTGGCCAATTTTTGTATGATTTGTTGTAGTAACAGAGGCCATCTGTGTTTAATACCATATCCTCTCCTGAATTACATTCTGTTTTGAGGTTTTATTTTATTTTATACTAAAATGAATACACTGGAAATAAGGTCCACAGTGTATATATGTATTAAACATCACCTTATATAATGGTTGTAATCATAGGCCTTCTACTCTTTTGTGTTTAACACTTGAGTTGAGACTATAAAGCACTGATTCCCAACCTTTGGCCCTCTTCAACTCCCAGCAATCCCAGCCAGTTTACCAGCCATTAGGAATTGTGGCAGCTGAAGTCCAAAATACCTGGAGGACCTGTAAAGGCATAGACATCTACCTGCGATTAAGATGCACAGATCTTAAGAGAACTTATCTTAAGCCAGCTATATAGCTTATTCTGCATTATGCTCAACATATGTACAAGTGTATCTGTGTAGCGAAAAAGTTTGCAAGGCTAAAGCCAAAATGAGCTCAGGCTTGCCAGGGACATTAAAAACAACAACAAAAAAGGCTTTTTTGCTTACATTGGTAGAAAAAGGAAGAACAAGGAGGCGATAGGGCCTCTGCGAGGAGAAGATGGGGTGATGATGACAAGGGACAGGGAAAAGGCAGAACTACTTAATGCCTTCTTTGCCTCAGTCTTCTCACAAAAAGAAAGCTGTCTTCAACCTCAGCAACATGGAATGGATGAAGGATTAGGGGAAATCCAACCCCAAATAGGGAAATAAGTTGTCCAGGAACACCTGGCTGCTCTAAACAAATTCAAGTCCCCAGGGCTGGAGCAGCTACATCCAAGAGTATTGAAGGAACTAGCTGAAGTTATTTAAGAACCACTGGCAATCATCTTCGAGAGTTCTTGGAGAATGGGAGAAGTCCCAGCAGATTGGAGGAGGGCGAATGTGGTCCCTATCTTCAAGAAGGCAAAAAAGAACGACCCAAACAATTACCGTCCGGTCAGTCTCACGTCGATACCAGGCAAGATTCTGGAAAAGATCAGTAAGGAAGTGGTCTGCGAACACTTAGAAACAAATGCGGTCATTGCTAATAGTCAACACGGATTTACCAAAAACAAGTCATGCCAGACTAATCTGATCTCTTTTTTGATAGAGTTACAAGTTGGGTCGATACAGGGAGCACAGTGGATGTAGCCTATCTGGAATTCAGAAAGGCCTTTGACAAGCTCCCACATGACCTTCTGGCAAACAAACTAGTCAAATGTAGGCTAGACAAAACTACAGTTAGGTAGATCTGTAATTGGCTAAGCGAACAAACCCAAAGGGTGCTCACCAATGCATCTTCTTCATCTTGGACAGAAGTGACGAGTGGAGTGCCGCAGGGTTCCATCCTGGGCCTGGTTCTGTTCAACATCTTTATTAACGACTTAGAACAAGGGTTAGAAGGCACGATCATCAAGTCTGCAGACAACACCAGACTTGGAAGGATAGCTAACACTCCAGAAGACAGGAGCAGAATTCAAAACGATCTTAACAGACTAGAGAAATGAGCTGAAACTAACAAAATGAAGTTCAACAGGGACAAATTCAAAATACTTCACTTCGGCAGAAAAAATGAAAGGCAAAGATACAGAATGGGGGACGCCTGGCTCAACAGCAGTACGTGTGAAAAAGATCTTGGAGTCTTCGTGGACAACAAGTTAAATATGAGCCACCAATGTGATGCGGCTGCTAAAAAAAAACCAACGGGATTTTGGCCTGCATAAATAGGGGAATAGCATCTAGATCCAGGGAAGTCATGCTACCCCTCTATTCTGCCTTGGTCAGACCACACCTGGAATACTGTGTCCAATTTTGGGCACTGCAGTTGAAGGGAGATGCTGACAAACTGGAACGTGTCCAGAGGAGGGCAACTAAAATGATCAAAGGTCTGGAGAACAAGCCCTATGAGGAGCAGCTTAAAGAACTGGGCATGTTTAGCCTGCAGAAGAGAAGGCTGAGAGGAAACATGATAGCCATGTATAAATATGGGAGGGGAAGTCATAGGGAGGAGGGAGCAAGATTGTTTTCTGCTGCCCTGGAGACTAGGACGTGGAACAATGGCTTCAAACTACAGTAAAGGCGATTTCACCTGAATATCAGGAAGAACTTCCTGACCGTGAGAGCTGTTCGGCAGTGGAACTCTCTGCCCCGGAGTGTGGTGGAGGTTCCTTCTTTGGAGGCTTTTAAGCAGAGGCTGGTTGGCCATCTGTCGGGGGTGCTTTGAATGTGATTTCCTGCTTCTTGGCAGGGAGTTGGACTGGATGGCCCATGAGGTCTCTTCCAACTCTACTGTTTTATGATTCTATGATATTCTACATTACTTTTTGCAAACTGAAACATCTTCAGTTCTTATATCTTCAAGGTTTCTTTCAGCACCTATGTGCATGCCTCTTCCAAATCATATGCTGATTGTATCTTTTTATCAACTCATGCATTAAGTGATATGCCCTATTTGTCATGGGGTTTTTTTTCTCAAGTGCTTTGCACTTTCATCTGTTCAAAGCTATTTCAATATTTTGTTTTGCATTTAAATCTCCCTGAGAGAGAGGAAGCTGGATACAAATACTATAAATTGATACAATAAATAAAAATATTAAGTGAGAGGGAATCCTCTTGCAAAACTGCTTGGAGAACCAAGAAAGGAGCCAATCAGTGCTATTCGGCAACCATGCTACAATTTGGGGTTTGGGGATACTATAGGATTGCTAAAATGAACAGCCAATCAGAGCTGTTCTCATTTGGCATATTCTGCAAAATATTAAAGTTGGTTTCCCACTAAACTCAATGCAGGAAAGAAAATTATACTTAAAGGAATTAAGTCAGCTTCCACAGCTTCATCCTCTTAATTCTTAATTAATCACAGGCCAGCTTGATGTTATTGATGTTCTCTTTTCCTTCTATTCATAGTCTCTGGAGACTGCCCTCAAATACTGCAACTACATGTTCACTGCAGTCTTTGTGCTGGAGGCAGTTTTGAAGCTTGTGGCCTTTGGGCTGAGACGCTTCTTCAAAGACAGGTGAGCAGAAATGATGGTGAGTCATATTCTAAGGGGCAGAGAAGATCATAGGTGATACATCATGTCTTAGGAATAGAACTCCACATTCTAATGAAAATACTGCTATGTTCTGAAGAACAATTAAAGTCTCAGGGTTTACTTCCCAGTATTCTTTGCCATGGACATAGAAAAACTGCTATCTATTGTTGGGGTGGGGTGAGTGATTTGACGGAGAAGAAGACTAAAAAAAAATGTAGTGTAAAGATAGGGAAGAAAAGTAAAAACAATGTAGATTTTGGATTTCAAAATTCCGGATATGGGATGCTCAATCTGTACAATATAATGATTAGATTGGAGACTAGAAGAGGTATGGATGAACATTTGTAGACAACTTCATTCAATAAATTTCATAGAACTATAGAGTTGGAAGGAGCTTCACAAGCCATTGTGTACAACTCCTTGCTCAATGGAGGAACTCCAACTAGGGCTGGTATGGACAAACTTCAGCCCTCCAGGCATTTTGGAGTTCAACTCCCAGAAATCCCAGCCAGTTTACCGTCTGTTAGGAATTGTGGGAGTTGAGGTCCAAAACACTTGCAGGGTCAAAGTTTGCCCATAGCTGAGATTGAGCATCCACAGCTAATATCTCTCCATCTGTCTAGGACTGCAATTGGTTCCTTTGGTTCTAAAGTTGTTCCACTTTTCTCCATGCCTAATTTGTTAAAAAAATTAAATCAAATTTACTCAAAAGAAAATCTCATCAAAACAAATTAAGTGGTCAAAGTAATGGATGCCAAGTCACTAAATAAATATGGATTTGCATGGGGTTTTTTTCAATTAAAACATTTGGAACACTTCTTTAGTACAAAATTCCAAATAACCTGATCAAAACATATCTAATGTAGAAATGCCTTGGCTGTTGTTTGTTTTTTAAATAGAAGAATACATTTAGATTTATTTTAAGTGAGGAAGAAAAGCTGAATTTTTAATTTTGTTTTGTTTTGTCTTCCCAATTTCTTATAGGTGGAACCAACTCGATCTGGCCATTGTCCTCCTCTCGGTCATGGGCATCACCCTGGAGGAGATTGAAATCAATGCTGCCCTTCCTATCAATCCCACCATCATCCGCATCATGAGAGTCCTGCGCATTGCTAGAGGTGAGTTTTGCTTGTGTGGTATGTCCCAGCATGCAAATAGCATGCTGGGACAGATGCCAGCCACAGAGCCTCTGAAGATGCTAGCCATAGATGTAGGTGAAACATCAAGAAAAAATGCTACTAGAACATAGTCATATAACCTAGAAACCACACAACACCCCAGTAGCATGACAATGTTTGTCAAATTTGTGCCTGAAAAGTATATTATATATATGGTGCATAGTGTATGGGTAGATTGTTAATGGAGCAAAAATTGAATGGTAGAATAATGCAAGTACATAGAGGAACAAAAGGGGTTAAGTGTAGACTGAGACCATAATCATAAAATCATTTAATTGCATTACCAGTGGTCAGCTATTACCAACAGTGCTGTGGATTTTGAAGAGGAACAAATTGAGTGTGAAAGGGAGAAATGTGCCAAGAGGAAGGCGTGTCAAGCAAACTCTTGTCGGAACCATCTTCCATCTGTAAATGTATGTTCTCACTTCAAGAGACCATACAGATCCAGAATGAGCCTCTACAGTCACTTGTGAACCCACCGCCAAAACTCTACCCATAGAAGACAGTCATACTCGGCCAGGAGTGATCGGCCAGGAATCATGATGCAGTTATCCACTTCTAAAACATCCCTTAGAAACTTTAGTTGCTTAGAAACTAGTAACAAATGAGAATCTACCACTTTCTGATGTAGTCTATTTTACTGTTAAATTACCTTTACCTACAGAAAGTTGTTTCTAATGTTTAGTAGCTGGGTTGATATTTCAGAAGTGATAGGTAATGGGCAATATAGTGATAAAAATGGGATGCTAGTGGAAATAGTCTTCATTTACTTGGGGAGGCAAGCCAGTATTTGCATGATTTCCTTTTATGAAAAGCAGAGCATTGTGTACTGTCTAAATGCTCAATGTCTTTGGCTTTCCTTCTTATTACAGTTTTGAAGCTCTTGAAGATGGCAACAGGGATGCGAGCTTTACTGGACACAGTTGTGCAAGCCCTGCCACAGGTAATGGAAACAATTCCTTTTTATGTATACATCTCTGCATGTCAAGTTTGACCCCAGGGGACTGTGCCCTATGCCCTTTTCAGCCAAACCTGTTCCACTTGTAAATTGTGGATAATTTGGGGCAGGAAAGAGCTTAACATCAACATGCTGATTGACCATTTGGATGCAAAAATTCCTCCAATTAATAATTTGTGAGGGTTCTAGTGCCTTGTGTGGAAAAACAGTGAGCAGGAAAAAAAGTCATTGGGACCACATGGACCTAGCTGGCCAACCAATTCTCACTTCTGCTTTAGTTCAATAGATCAGAAATGGGCCGAGGATGCAGTGCTTGAATTTCATTGGGCCCAAAATGTATAATGGATTTACCTATCTTGGACCAAATTGTAAGACGCAACAATTTTGTACATAATTAAGGAATGCAGTCATATCTTCCCAACTGTCCTAATTTGACAGGAACCATCCCAGTTGATTTTCTGTTGCCCCTCGTTTTCAGATGCTTTTAAAATGCCCCAGCTTCTCTCTTTCCTTCTTCCATTATCCCCCTTTGTTTCACTGTACTTCAGTTGTTGCAAACTGAAGCTAAAATAAGAAAGTTGTTTGCACTCAATCAATTCAGCAGGAATGACAGAAGAAAAGGAGCAGAATCTTGCCCTTCCCAGTAGACTCAAACAAAAGCAATCTGTGTCAGCCTATCGTAGCTTGTATCATTCTTCCCTGATTATAACCTATGTGATTTTGACTAATGTTGTTTCATCAAGTGAGTCATTGTTTTCATTTGTGAAATAGTGATGGTTATGTATTATGTAAAAACATAAATGCAAATGTTCACATAGTTTTTTTAACTACAAAATGAAATTGAATTAGCTGGAATGAACTGACAATTCACTGTATGTGAAATTGACCCTGTTCAGTAGACAGAACCACCAATTCCTATCTGGGAGGAAAGGAAAGTAGGACTAAATTACTTCCAGCCCTATCAGACCAATCCTATATATAATTATTCAGAAATAAATCCCAACACTTTGAAGAGGACCTGCTGTCAAATATCTAAAGGTAGAAGTTTAACTTAACACTATCATTGTAAGCACACTAACTAGAGAGTAAACCCCATTTAACAAAATGAGATTTATTTGTAAATCACATATAAAGGATTGCATTGCAAATGTGATACATTCTGATATGAACATTGTTCTTTTGTCCCTTTTCTAAAAGCACATTTCAAAAAACCCTTTCTCTTTAAACATTTCCAATGGTTTTGTTCTGTACTTATTATTAAAAGACAATAAAAAATACAGCACAGATAAAGTTACATATTTTGCTTGGCCAGCAAAGTTGTGGCATGTGTGTGCACATGCATGTGTGTGAATATGCTAAAATATTAAAAATTAGTATTATGTAGACATTCATGTCATCTTCTACCCATTAGAATCTCTGCAATGAGGACCCTAAAAATACTCTCACTGAATGTCAATGGTCTCAATTCTTAATAGCTATTCAGGCAACCAACATAAAAATATATAAATCTGATTATATTTTTAAAAATTAGGCCAAGTCCACATTGCATTGGGCATTGTTAAGAAAAGGGAGTAGCAACATATATAAAAGAAACCCTATTGCCTATTAAAGTAAAAGCAGATCAAGAAGGACACGTTCAGTGGAGCGCTATCCATCTAAAATTATTAATTCAAGCATCAATTATTTTGATAGATCAAATGGACAAAATACTAAAATTTAGTAAGCAAAAGTTTTTTCAACGTGCATGAATAATAACGATTTATATAAAAAAAAACTATGAAAAAACCTGGAATGAAATTTTTAAAAGACTTGAAAAATGGATTAATTTTTTGATCTCTAGGATGGATAGCTACAATAAAAATGAACATCCTACCCAAACTATGCTTCATGTTCTAAAATATCCCAAAACTATTGGCAGTACAATTAGTCTAGATGAGTAGGAATGCCTCTGGAAAGTAAAAATAAAAATATTTAGAAATTACTCACTGTTGGAAGACTTTTAAAAAATGCTCTATCAATATGATATAATACTTATAAAAATAGCCAAAATACAGCCACAATTGAAAAATACCTTTTGGAAATGTAAACAAGCAATGGAATCTTTTTTACAAAATGTGTGATGGTCCTGCAAGAAGGCAAAGATTTTTTGGATTGAGATCCACAAAACTATAGAAAAAGTAATAAAACTAAAAATGCCCATGCATCCAGAGGTATTTTTTTAACTAGGTATATCACATATGAAGACATATGACAGACTTTTCATTCTGATGACAACTGCAGCAAGAATTATGCATGAGCGGATGTGGAAACTAGAAGAAACACCAAAAATGGAAGAATGGGTAGTAAAAGCAGCTGAAATAGCGGAAATTGACATTTTGACAAGATATCTTCAGATAAAAGACCCTTCATTATTCAAGAAAGACTGGGAACCCTTCAAAAGTTTCCTGGAAGAAAAGAAAATTCCAGTATGGGGATTTCATGTTTAAAATGTTAATTTATTATGTTATAGTTTACACAGTGAACTAGATAATATAGAACCAATAGAGATTCTTGTGTGTATGAAAGGATATGTAAAAATTTGATGATATATTTCAATAAAAAAAGAGAAATTTTTACCTTCAGTGCAGTGGGCTGAGGAAGCGACCTGTGGATATTAACCCTGCACAGAGATTTACTTATATATCTGCCTCTCCTAGACAGTTAAACAGATTTCTGCCCCATAGCACTTCTCTACCTAGTTTATTATCTGTCCATGTATTCATTTACTTCGATTTATCATTGAATTTCATTTCTTTTCTTCTTGTTATTATTTCAATTAATTTCAATTACTTGAATTAGAATAAAATTATATTTAGTTATTCATTTTAATGGTAAATCTTAGCCTGAAAAAGAACTTTTGATTGACAAAATAAGTCTGGTATAAATTTTCAATTGATGCTTTCCCTTGATATTTTCTCCAGTATTCATAGACTACATGAGACTCAGGAATGTGAAAATGTCTCAATCTTGATCGGTTTGATTGCATTTCTTCAAATCCCATATTCTTTTTTTTTCTCCTGCTATTGTTTCATTTTGGATTGTAAGACTTTTTTTTCCTTCTCACATAGAAATGCATGCATGGTTTGGTACATCCTTTTCTGAAACCTAATTTGAAACAAAAATTATAAGAAAATGCTGGTGAGAGAGTCTGAGCAACTCAACAAACTCAATGCTGAAATTTTCACCTCTCTAGTTTCAATTCTTTGTGGAATGCAATTATCAGTCACGCTGATTCAGCATGCTTACCACTTACAAAAACACCAAAATTGTTAAACTAAGCTAACGTCCATTAGCTCCACTCGCTTTCATTTCACAGCTCAGGAAGAGAAACTATTCAGGTAATTAGCTCTTTATCCGGTGGATTCTTTGATCCATTTGAGCCTCATTTAACACAGTACTTTTATACTGTATTAAATGATTCTACTGTTACTTTTGATTATTTCACTGAGCCCAGGACAGGAAATTTTCTGTGTTAATTGTAAATTTGCTACTCAAAACGAGGACTTCAACAAAGCAAAATAGTATTAAATTTGTATGTATTTCTGTTTGGGGATGCTTAATATCTGACATGTTTTTGGCATGGACCAGCATAGCAAACACAGATGCTATCAATATTTGTCTCCTCTAGGACTGGGAAACAAATCATGAAAACCCATTGAATAGCCTAGGGCAAATCAAAAAGTAGAGGCAAATCTTCTCTGAATAAATCTCACTAAGAAAACCCTACTATAAAGTAATCATAAGTCAGTCATCTTGAAGATTAATGAGAACCTATGCAGGTGTTCTCAGAAATAGTCTGTTAAGCTCAATTGACCTACTTCCATGTACATTGCATAGGATTGTAACCTAAATGTGTCAAAACACCCACTTAATTCCTCCAGGGGAGAAAAGTAGCAAGCTGGGAATTTTAGAGTGAATATCGTTGGTCGAAAAAAGATTAAGCAAGATTTCGATAGAGTATTTGTCCAGTCCCTGTTGTTTCTTTCTAAGAGCTATTTGTCTGATTTCCAAAGGAAATGCCATGTCAAAGTGATTTTATACACAGAATAATGTAAAACAGTGTAATAGCTATTTAGACCTCTGCAGGTACACTCATTATTAAATGTGTTTTCAATATGTGTGTTCTAATAATGCTATATAGAAGTGGTCCAGTTCTTATCCAAATCCCAGACAGCTGAATGAGAATAAAGGTAAATCAAAACAGGACCAAAATAAATTAACTTGATAAACAAACAGCAAGTAACATAGGATACGTACAGCCCTGATAGCTACTGAAATGCTTTCTGCAATGTATACACAGTTACATGTAAGATCAAAAGGACATGTGGCCCAAGTTGGAATCCAATATTTAATACAGGTAAAGACTAGACAGCCAGTAGGTTTTGGTTCCTCTCATTGAATCCAGCTGCTATAAGCAGAGCTTGGGTAGTTATATCTAAACAGAATGAATTAATGATTAAGCCATCCTAAATTGATCAGTGTTAGGATAATACTCTAAGACCCAGTAATAGATGGCTTTATACTCATTTGGCTTAAACATTTGAGGAAAAGACAGGTTATAAATTAATAGAATCATAGAATCATAGAGTTGCAGAAAGCAGGAAGAGACCTCATGGGTCATCCAGTCCAACCCCTTGCCAAGAAGCAGGAAATCGCATTCAAAGCTATTTAATAGTTAATAGTTTTAAATATGTTTTAAATAAATACTAGATTTTACCAAACGCATGCATTAAGATATATGTTATCTTAAAAACACTCTCTTTTATAGATACATATTTAACTCTAAAATGGACATTTCAAAATATAGTAGAAATGTGAAAACCAAAATACAGGGTGTTTGAAAAAGAACTCCCTAGTTTTAATGTATTTTACATTAAAACTAGGGAGTTCTTTTTCAAACACCCTGTATTACTGCACTGTGATCTACTTATTCATCCAGGAGGTAGATATCCAGCCAGGTTAATACTAAGTGCTACATGTCATCTTAGTGCATCTCTGGTGTAGAACCGATTAATAAACTCTTTTCTGTATGTCTCTGTTCACAAGAATGCAACTGGTAAAAATTGACAGATATAGTTAGAAGGCACAAGACACAACAGCGTTGCTATAGCCATGCAGGTCTGGGTTTGGTCATTGGTGCCTTTGAGAGATCTCTGGGAGCCCTACTTACACTACCTTGATGATGGAAGAAAAGCAAGATATAAATGCACTAAATATATACAACTGTTTATATTCATGTATATCAACCTCAATTATGAGTCAAGGGCAAGTATGGGGACCAAAGTTACCTCAGGGGGACAGCTGGCCTTGGCTGCTGCCATTTTCCACACAGGTGTTCCAAATGGCAGAAGCGGCACCATGGCAGAGAGAATAGAAGGGTTCAGGATGGACTAAGCTGCTGTGTTTCACCACTCAACTGAGAAAAAGGAATTGTTCCTTTTTTGATGAGCGTTACAGTACAGTACTCAGATTGACCCATGGATCAGTTGACCCAGTTGTTTGCGGTTCATTTTTTTACTAAAATTTCTAAATTTATACATAGGCATATATAAATTGAACTGGAACTGGGATCAGTGGGTATCCTATAAGCCCAATGACACTTGCCTGCTCCCCAGATTGATAGTTACCTGTTCCCCAATTTAGAGAGAGCTCAAAACCTTCCATTGTGCTTGATCCCAAAAAACAGAGGATGATTTCTGAGTGTATATTATTATAATGATCACATAGTACACTACAAAACTGCAACATGAAAGTACCAGAGCAGGATGTTTTTTGCTTTTTTGTCACTCCATGATAATAAAACAAAGCCTATTTGCTGCAGAATAGCTGAAGACAGTGGGAACTGAAATGTCCTGCTATAGCATTTTAGCATTTTTGTTTGGTTAGTCACTCTGATAAATATGTATTCTAAATGATTAACAGTATCCTTCTGGGATTCAGAACAGATTTATTTGAAGTGCTGTTTGGTCCTTTCCTCATTTCCCTTTTCATCATTTTAATGTGACTGCAGAGTTGAAGCACCAGATAAAAACAATTCTATTAAAAGAAGAACAGATCTGATTCTCTCTGCCTCTCTTATCTTCTTCATCTTGTTCTTGGTTCCCCTGTCTGTCTAATCTGTTATAAAGCCTTCTGTCCCATGAGAAGCAATACCTCCTCCATCTGGGCATTGCTTTGCATGTCGTGAAATGTCACCTGAAAGCCAGCAGCTGTATGGGGAGATCTGCCTTGCGCGCAAAAGGCAGCACTCATGAGAAATAGCTATTGATGCTCCCACTCCCACCCACCCACCCAGGGATATTAAGCCAAGCACAGACTGACAGAATTCCCCTTGATGAATGAGTGGCTTCGGAAAATCGGTGTGCCTCCCCCTCTGATTTTTTTTAGAGAATTGTAAAGGAAGAAATAGTGGCACCAAAGAAATCTATTGATCATAGATCATCATATCACCCCAGAAAGCCTCAATAAGGAAGCTTATCTTCTATTCATCTTTGTCTAAAAATGAAAAAAGGGCCATTGATTTGTCAGGCACATTCTCTGTGGGAGTGAATGAAGTAAAACTGAGATTTCATTTTGAATAGTTACACATGAGAGTTGCACAGTGATCTCACATTCCACCACAATGTTGTATAAATTAATTGAACTCCAGATCAGACAAAAAGAAAGGGAAGAAGGAATCTTGTGACAGCTTTAACACTAACTTGCAATTTAATGTGGCTTTTTATGTATTTCAATCCATTTCTTCAGAGGCACTGATAAGAGTATAACCTTCAGTCCACTGATATTTTTGGACAGTTATATAATTGTGGACTAACAACCTTATCAGATGTCTGTCAGGGGGTGCGAGGAACCCATCGCCCCATGCCCCACATCACCCAACTTACTTGTGGCCCCATCTCATGGGGGGGAAGCCTCAGCCACACAGATTCCCTGTTGATCCAAAACAACACAGGAAACCTCCCGTGTTGCCGCTGCCATGGCATGTGCTGGTTCGTCTATGCTTTTACGATGGAGCCCCAACGGAAGTAGCACTACGTCTTGTAATGGGAGCCAGTAGGCTCCATCACAAAGGTATAAACGAATCGGCACATGCCACTAAAAAGTACTCTGTCTAATGAGGTCATAATGCTGTGATGCTGTTCACAAAGGCATGTGGAAGGCACTAGTTTACTAGGCAACTGGACGGCGTATTGTTTCTGAAGTATCCATGCAAGACATTCTGTTTATCTGAAAATTTGTTCTGTTGAGACAAAACTTTCAGACCATGTAAAAATTTCCCGCCAAGTAATTAAACCAGTGTACTCAGAAACATCTCAGAGTCATCTATGGTTTCTATTTTGCAGCTTGGTTTGCTTATTCTTGAGCCTTTTGCTATTTATGTAGATGGGTTGCTTCTTGTAGGGATTGCTATACTGCATTTATGCACATTCTCCCAATCTATCACTCAAAATCAAGAAAGTTGGTTTTGATTCTTGTGTGAAGCTTGAATATAGTACTTTTCTGTATTTGCACTGTCAAGTACCCAGTGTGTTCAGTAATATTTTTTCCATATATTTTTATTGCAAGTATATGAGGAATGAGAGGAATACCAGAGTGGATATATACATTTTCATCTTCTTCCATTGCTGTCTAATACTAAAAAGGTTTCTATGATGTTAAAAAAGAAAACAAGTATTTCTTTTCTAATCCAAAACAGAAAAATAGAAAAGTGGGTATACAGTAATATTAAACAGTTCAAGTTGAAGTACATTTATTTATAATAATATCATTTTAGATAATTTAAGCCATTTAAGCCTTCTAGGTTAAACAAGTGAAGATTATATAGGTGCAGCTTCCTCCTTATCTTAGTTTTTTGTACAATTCAAGATTAACTCACCTAATCATTATCTGTATAGCTAGCTGTTTCTGTATTTCCCCCTCCCAGTTGCACCATGAAGAACTATTTGTCTGTACCACCTATAAGGAGCAGTAATTGAAGTGCTAAAGTGGTTGCTGTTGTCGTTTTGCTTTGTTTTTCCCATGCTACTCAAATATATTTTGAGAGATGGTTATACAAAAATCGCATTTTGTTTCCTTCTTGGGGAGGAGTCCGTCAGCTTGATTCTTTATTAGCCCCTGAAGACATTCTGTCTCTGTTGAGTGATTTGTATCTCATGACACTTACGTTTTGTCTGTGCATTCTAGGTTGGAAATCTTGGACTGCTATTCATGCTCCTTTTTTTCATCTACGCTGCTTTGGGAGTGGAGCTCTTTGGGAAACTTGGTAAGTTTTTGAGCACAGAGATGAGTCATAAAATTACATGATGAGTAAGATTCTTATAATGTACCAGGCTTCACATTGGCTGAAATCCCGAGTGCAATTTATGATTGTTTTCATCATATCAAAGAATCTCATACTACAGTGGATTTCTTTTGTATTTCTCATTGCCCAGTTAGACTGAGCCTTCCTAGTGATTTTGTACTGTTCAGGGAATGTACAATCATAGCTCGGTTGATGCATTTGTCTTTCCTCCAGCTATTTTGGTAATTGCACAGATACTGTATTTTTCCAGTACTCTGAGCATGTGGACTATTGCAGGAATTCCTGCCTCTGCAGCATCCGGAAGTTGTGCTGCTATTTTAAAGGAGGTAATTATATGCTACCCCTGCCCTCATTTACTTTATCTAGAAAAATTTGCAGTTAACTTGAAAATGTTAAATGATAAGGCTGCACAGAGAAAGAGACATGTCCAAATGGTCTCTTGGAATTATCCTTCTGTTAGTGGTAAGTGAGAATTCTTCAGAAGTTTCTGTTTCTGAGTTTCTTGGCTCACCAGCAGCAGCAGCAACAATAATGTGGTCTCTTCATATTTTTTTCCCCTGCACTATTTTTGATTCCAGTTTGTGGCTACTTTCATATATAGAATGATGAAGTGACTTGCATAGTTTATTCTATGATTCGTTAAGAAAAATAACTGGATACAGTAGAGTCTCACTTATCCAAAATTCACTTATCCAACGTTCTGGATTATCCAATGCAGTCTGCCTTTTAGTAGTCAATGTTTTTGTAGTCCATGTTTTCAATATATTGCAATGTTTTGGTGCTAAATTCGTAAATACAGTAATTACTACATAACGTTACCGTATATTAAGCCGCTTTTTCTGTCAGCTTGTTGTAAAACATGATATTTTGATGCTTCATTTGTAAAATCATAGTGTAATTTGATGTTTAATAGGTTTTTCCTTAATCCCTCATTATTATCCAACATTTTCACTTATCCAACGTTCTGCCGGCTGTTGGATAAGTGAGATTCTACTGTATTCCTAAACTGAAAATGATTTTATATTAGAAATGTACCCCGATTCCAGAAATAACAGGTTAAAAAATGGGTAGAGCAAACTAACATAGATTTACTAATTTAATAGTATATGTTCCAACAATATGTTTTTGAATTACCAGATCAAAATATACTATTTTTCCTAATGGATTATCACAGAGGTGTTACATAGACCTCACTGTAGCACTTGGAACAAGTGTTAAATGAGTTGTTGCTGGGAATTGGTTGTCCTTAACTGGATTAGCAGTTCAGTCACTTACTTTGTCACTCTTGCTAGCTCTAACATCTGGCTCCAATGTACTTGCTGACTATAGCCTCTGCATGCGAATAGTCCATTAACTTTAATAGGAAATGCAGAGGTTCCATTTTTGCAGGATAGGATCTAATGGAAATAGAGAAAAATGTTTTGATCCTTCCAAATGTAATAATAGAATGAAAACTGTTGGAAAGTAGTTTCTATGCAGTAATGCAGAAATATAAGGCATTTTCTTCAACCCCAGCAGTGTTGGGGATAATCAGATGTTGCTCATTTTGCCAATTCCAATGTTCTGACAAATAAAAGAATTGGCAAAATGTATAAATACAGTAGAGTCTCACTTATCCAACATAAACGGGCCAGCAGAACGTCGGAGAATTGAAAATGTTGGATAATAAGGAGGGATTAAAGAAAAGCCTATTAAACATCAAATTACGTTATGATTTAACAAATTAAGCATGAAAACATGTTTTACAACAAATTGACAGAAAAAGCAGTTCAATACACGGTAACGTTATGTAGTAATTACTGTATTTATGAATTTAGCACCAAAACATCGCAATGTATTGAAAACATTGACTACCAAAAACATTGGCTACTAACAAATTGACTACAAATTAAAATAGAATTGCATAAAATGAGCTTACAGTAACAACATTGTCGGAAGTTAAATCTGTAAAAAGTTCAGTCCTTGCTGTCTAGAGAAATAGCTGTGAATCCAGGCGGGAGGCAGATTGCGTTGGATAATCCAGAGGGTTGGATAAGTGAGATTCTACTGTAGAACTTTTAGAATCCTGCAGACACCATGTTCAGTGTCCACGTTTACTGAGTGCAGAGGAAGTTCTTGGAACTATACTCCAGAAAAGTAGCCTTCCCAAGATCTGAAAAGGAGTATTACAAAGAACTTTCTTTTCAGCTCTTGCCCTTCACTGGAATGCTGTCATTTGTTCTATTTTACATCCCTCACTTCCTTCTTTTACAGTATGCAATGATGAGAATCCCTGTGAGGGCATGAGCCGTCATGCTACCTTTGAGAACTTTGGGATGGCTTTCCTCACACTTTTCCAGGTCTCCACAGGTGACAACTGGAATGGAATAATGAAGGTAACTTGGTGTACTGATGGAAATAGTTTTTGTGCTTCAAGAAAAAGTATGCTGAAATAGAAATGGAGTCACACTGCTTTGAAAGAGGGAGAGAGACTGCCAGGCAGCACTGAGGAATGTAATGCATTTGAAGCACAACAGACAATATGGATATTGGGGGTTCTTGAAGTAGTCCATCTAAAATGCTTCTCACAAGGAGAGACAATTGAAGAAAAAAGTCCGCTTGAAGGACATTGTTAGTGTCCCATCGGTGACTGTCAGTTGTGTGAAATACAGAGACTAGCATGGAGACTGGACTGTTATTTTGTGCCCTTTTTGATTGGCAACGATTTAGCCAGAAATGCAACATACATTTTTGCCAATCAAAAAAAGCACATCGCAATTGGTATGGAAAAATTTGTTGGCAATCTATTGGGTTATGATGGTGATATAACTTAAGCAAATAATTGCTCTTTGAATAGAGTTAATATTGAAGCAATCAGCAATCTCTGGTCAGAATCTTTTGTGACATAAAAAATGAATAAAAATCTTCTCAGCAACACTTCCCACTTTATGTGCAGGAACAAAGATGTATCTCATTTTAGAGTTAAATGGGACTGGGTTTTAGTTGGTTTTCTGGAAAATTCCAATAATCTTGATAGATTTAGTGTATTTCCAGGAAACCAAAACAAGGGGTAGGGAAGGGGAATTCCATCTACAGAAACATTTAACCATTAGGAGTCCGGAATCCTATGTACCATCTTTTTATAAGTATTTTGTCTGAGGAAGCAGATTCTCTTTGCACTTGTTACTTCAGCTTTTTCTCTCTTCCTCTTTCTTCATGTATGTGCATATGTGCTCGGGGTGTGTTTTCTGTTTGCTTTTCTTTGTTTGTTTGTTTTGTCCCTTTTTGGTCTAAATTACTTCTCAAGGACACACTGCGTGACTGCACCCATGATGACCGGAGTTGCCTCAGCAACCTGCAGTTCATCTCACCACTGTACTTTGTCAGCTTTGTGCTCACCGCCCAGTTTGTCCTCATCAATGTAGTAGTAGCTGTGCTCATGAAACATCTAGATGACAGCAACAAGGAAGCTCAAGAAGATGCAGAAATGGATGCTGAGATTGAGCTGGAGATGGCACATGGGATGTATCCACATAGCTCACTGAACCCTGGACAAGATGGAGGAGGTGGAAGAATGGACCCCGAAGGACATCTGTGCATGGCATGCTTCTCTCCTGACCAGGTAGGTGGGATTCTTTTTTTCTGCTCATAGTAAAACTTTAGTATATTGATGTGGAGAGAAGAAGACCAGCATAGGTGACTATAGGGCCTGCCGATGGAAAACTTTGTGCTCTAAACTCCATAGGATTGGCTGAATATTTTGGTACATTGACAGAGCCTCACATTGCCAGAACCTAGAACAGCAGGCCAGAACAATATAAGAAGCATAAGACCAGAACTATATATGACATTTGAGAAAAATGAGAAGGGGTATTGCAAGGCAGAGCACTCATGTAGGTACATAAGGAAAAACAGGGGGTTCTGCAGAATGTGATTGAGGAACACTTACATAGTCAAGTAACAAGCTTCACTAGTGCCTTTCTTCACATTCTCAACTATAGCCCCAACATTTTGCATCATCATACAGGGCTATATTCTGCCTCCTTTACTCCCCAATTCATAAGACCATAACTCTCTAATGGCCTTCTGGATTTAAATATGACTGTTTGCCCCAGGCAGAGATTATCTACATGAGTGGAGGCGGCAGAAGACAAACTTCAATTCACAAACACTGAAACAAACAAAAACCTGGAGTTCTTAAAATGATTTTTCCCATCCTCCCCCCTTTCTTGTCCCCTAGGAGAACTTATGGCTGGACAGTGTCTCTTTAATTATTAAGGACTCCTTCGACGGGGAGTTAATGATCATCGATAACCTATCGGGCTCCGTCTTCCATCATTACTCCTCGCCGGCCATGTGCGAGAAGTGTAACCATGACAAGCAAGAGGTAACCTGCGTGTGAGGTTATGGGAGGGGGACCCCCCACGTGTGTGAGAACACACCCGCACACCTATAGGCACACTGAGATCTCGTTGGGATGGTCTCTTTGTTGTAGATGACTTAGTTTTGTTACCAGAGTGCATTTGGGAAGTGATATCCTCAGCAGTAGTAAAATATTGGTAGAAGGATGAATGGAATTACAGATGGACTAACAAGAATGGCAGGAAAAGGTATTGATGTGTAGAGAGGAAGGAAGAATTGTTATCACAGATTACCACTACTGGCACCTTAGGGAAAGCAGTGCTTTGTTTTGTTCTTGGAAGACACAGGTTGAGGGAGGAATGCAATGTACAGTTTTTAAATTTCTGTTATCAGTTCAGCAAGGCTTTGGAATTACCCATGTAGCTTTTAGCATAGCTCTTCCTTTTAATTCCTAATTCAACTGATTGGCTTTTGGTATTTTGTTCAGCATGTGTTTACTGGTATTGGTGCAGCACAGTTTCTGCAGGAAAAGAACTGTCTGGGTTAAAATCTATATCAAACATGGTTTAAAGCAGCTGGCGACTATCTCAGCTCGGACTATAAAGGGTTCAGGCCTTCTCTAGGATTAAAATTTTGAATGAAAGGCATGGGAAGTGGCTGTGATAGGAAAAATTGGATTACTAATCTAGGTGTTAGTGGCTGTTGAAAATGACTATAGGTCAGGGAGATGTAATCTCATTCTTGCACAATCATTCGTTCTTATTTTTCTCCAATTAATCCTAATCGTTTAGTTATATGGGTTTCAAAGATCCAGAAATGCCCAAAGGGAATGTTATTTATTTATATTTATTTATTTATTTATTTATTTATTTATTTATTAGACTTGTATACTGCTACTCCCAATTTGGCTCAGAGCGGTTTACAGAAATAGATTAAAACAATACAATTAGCTTTAAAATAACAATAAGAACAGACATAGCCCCGAGTTTTTCACCCATCGAAAGCTTGTTCACGAATCAAGAGGCCATTGATAGACTACTGCCACATCTATCCAAGTAGAGCTCTAAATTGGCTCCCAGAATGAGAGTACTAGATTATTTTTATTTACAAAGATATTTTAACAGTAACTTTTGAAAGGTATAAAAACTTAATGTGAATAATTATTTCCAGAGTCTGGATTTGGCAAGCCCTTAAACTTTGTGTTAGCATATGTTAATACAATATATGTATGCATATAGTAAGTCCATGTTCCAATAATATTATGTTATGGTCAGTACAATATTGCTGAATAAAAGTAAGAAAGAACTCATTCACGTCTATTCATGATTCATTAATTACAACAACAGTATAGCATTCTAGACTTCTAGAGAATGTTGTATCAAGTCTTGAGTTAATCAAATCTTCAAATGTATACTTAATTTAACTTCATATTAACACCTAATTTGACTTCATATTGATTGCTGTGCTTCACCTGGAGATAATCTTTATGTGGAAATATAAGGGTGCACTACAATATTTTGAGTATGAACTCAAAATATTGAGTAAGCACTCAAAGTGAATCAAAGACATGAGAATGAAATTATTAGACTTGTGGCTCAAAAGAATCTTCATCACACTTAAGAGATATACAACTATTTTTTCTACATAAAGATAATCTCCATGCAAGACAGGAGTGTTATCTAACCTTATCTGGTTTCCACTCAAAAATTAGTTATTTGAAACTGAAAAGCCGATCCAGTTTACACAAACAATCCCAAGCAGTTACTTGGGGTGCAGTATTTTTACAACTTGGTCACATCAAAAATAAGAATCCCTTCTACAGCACACATTAATATCTCTTATACATTTCATATCTGCCAATAAATAATAATTAGTCTACAAAATATTTATTTAAGAGCAGCCATGCATCAGTTTGATGAAACATCTCATCAAAACAACTATCTCTGGTGAGCTAATCCAGGCTTTGGTCATCAGTACTCATGATTTACCCATGCACGTGACAAGCTACAGGTCTAGCAGAGTTCTTATTTTCTTAATTCTCAGCTAGAAGGCTTTCATCCAAAATGCATTAGGATGACTCAGAAATGTATAATGCATAAATAGCTCCATTAGGGCTTTTTAGTCTGATTAGGTTTTCTGTTGCTAAAAATTGATACTTTAATACCAGTACTTGGAAAGCTTTGTGCTCTGTTCCAAAATGCAACAATGCCAACCATGCAGTAATGCATATATGCAAGTGTCAAGAAAATCATCACTTTATAGCGAAGTGGCCAACAGGCAGCCTGTCAACTGCATGCTGTTCCCTCCCCCAAGCTATTCTTTTATTGTTGTTTGCCCACATCGGCTATTGCCATTATTAAAACAGGTCCACTAAAATTGGCAGTCTGTCACAGCTGCTGACAAAAGTGTACCAATGAAAATCCATGATGGCCACACTACAATTAAAATGTTTCCCTTTCCTTCCAAAAGTTGAAGAAAATGCTGGATATTCTCCACTTTGATGGCAGCTCTAATTATACCAGGAAGCTCAGCAGCAAAATTGCAGTGCAATTTTCTCACCAGTAGTTTAGCTAATCTAAGGAGTTCAGTGTGTCTCTGAACCCCATGGGTTGCCCAGTTTGGCTTTATAGCATCTGAGCAGTTAGACGTGAACCCACTGGACCTTTGGAACCATTTCAGACATTCATTCAACCAGTTTCTCACTAGAAGTGTATGCCTCCAGCCCAGGGCCGGCCCCACCATGGAGGCCACGTGAGGCCGCCGCAGGTCCCGGGGGGGCGCCGTCACGCTGGGCAGGAGGCGGGGCACCACCCTGACGGTGCCCTGCCTCCCGCCCAGTGCGCCCTGGCCTGGCTGGCCTTGCCCGGCCGGTTGCCGGCTGGGTAAGGCCAGCCAGGGCACAAGGCTTGCCTGGCCAGCTGCCACAAGGCCAGGGCACGCTGGGTGGGAGGCGGGGCACCGTCAGGGCGGTGCCCCACCTCCCGCCCAGCATGCCCTGGCCCCACCTCCCACGCAATGTGGGAGGCGGGGCCAGGGCACACTGGGCGGGAGGCGGGGCACCGCCCTGACGGTGCTCTGCCTCCCGCCCAGTGCGCCCTGGCCTGGCTGGCCTTGCCCGGCCGGCTGCCAGCTGGGTAAGGCCAGCCAGGGCACAAGGCTTGCCTGGCCAGCTGCCACAAGGCCAGGGCGCACTGTGCGTGAGGCGGGGCACTGTCAGGGCGGTGCCCCGCCTCCCGCCCAGTGTGCCCTGGCCCCACCTCCCACGCAGCGTGGGAGGCGGGGCCAGGGCTAATAGCGCGGGAGGCGGGGCCAGAGTTGGCCCCGCCTCCCGCGCTACTCACCCTCGCCCATCTGGCCTTTTCCCGCTGGCCAGACTGCAGCGATTGCGATTGCGGCGGGAGGCGAGGCCAGGGCGCGGGAGGCAGCGCCGGCGGGGGGCGCTTTTCAGCACCCCCGCTTAACATTCGAATTTATCTCCAGCCGGCCCTGCTCCAGCCACAACATTGTCGCCGTTTCAAAACAGTCATAAGAAACATAGTATCAGGAGTGGCTCTAATCAACTAGAATGAAAATCCTGCTCAAAATCCAATTAGCTATAGAGTTCTTTACGACAAAACATATTGAAATAATTTTACAACTCCATAAGAGTACAATAGTACTCCTGCAACATTCCATTCATTTCATTGGTACTTGCAGGACACTCAGATCTCCCCTTTTTGTGCCAGAAAATACTAAAACCCAAATATTCCTGTATGGCAGGAAACTGGACTGGATGACTCTTGTGGTCTCTTCCAGTTCTATGATTCTATGAATAATACCTTTACAAGTGCAATTTCTACATGGATAATCATGGCCATATTATTATTATTATTATTATTATTATTATTATTATTATTATTATTATTTTACTATGATCAAAATGCTGGGGATCTTGCAGATTTGATGCATAAGACTGTTAAATACAAAGTTGTTCAAGTTACTTAATATCTTAATTATGATTTTTCTTTCTTCATTTAAATTTTGTTCCAATACATTTTAATGATAACAAATATGTAATTTTTAATTGCCTTTATGTAGGTCATTAATAGCTTTGGGCTTCTGTGAGGAGGGGTGGAATAAAATACAGCACACAGACAATATATTTCATGAGTAGGAGTTGCAAAAAATATGAAAGAATGTTTGTCTTCTTAAAAGCAAATTAATATTTTGATTTTCCAAGCACTAATACTCTATTTAGTGTTCAAAATATAACTGGGTATGGAAAACTTTAGGAAAACCTAGTATTACATTTTTCAAAGCATACATTATCTCATCATACTCACCTCTTTCCTCTTTTCGTGGCATTACGCTAATTTCATAATCAGTCTTTATGTAGTCTACATATATGCTAGCAATTTGTATTAGTTTGACATGGAATGGTTAATTGGCATCACATGGTATGGTCTGTCAACGCATAATGGAGAATAGTAGCTTTTAGCATAAACTTGTTCTCTATAATTGGTGAAGAGTTTCTTTTGTACTAAACCTCAAATGAAAAGGTTACCTCTTCCTGCAAAGCAATAGTACAGCAAAGTGCAATGTCTAGCATCTTTTTAAATATGGCTTTTTTAAAAGTTACAGGTCAGGAAAGGTTATCTTGAGGTTATTTTTGCATAGGGCCAGAGTTAAGGGTATTTTGATATGTCCTTCACTTATGAGTTGACAAAACTCATTAGATGAGTGGTTTACGCAAAGATTATGTTTTCTTTATGTGTGTAGATATTGTGATCTAGTTGTGTTGTGTGTTGGTGTGGTGTTATTGTGGCTTTCCTTCCCTTCCCTATTTTACTGTTTAGATGATTGGTGGCAGCTTACAATTTTAGAAAACATAGGCTACAATCCAGCACACTAATAAGCAGGCTTAAATCCCACTGCTCTTAAAGGGATTCTGCTCTAATCAGAGTAGTTCATTGAATTGTTTCCATGGAAGAACTGCGGTGTTAGTGCTATGAAGAGTGCAGTCACCGTGTCCTTGTGCTGGATTACATCCTGATAGTAAATTATCCTTTTGGAAATCTGCTTCAGGCACATGAACTATCAGTCTGAAGGAGTCCTAACATATGGCACTGCCACTGATTCTGTTATACTTCCTGTCCAAAGCCATCAGCTCTCCATGCCATCTTTCGTCACTATTTTACATGCAATACATGCATACTGAGCTCTGCACAAACACAAAAATGTAAGGACCTTGCCTGAGGAGCCCTGCAAACTAGGTCAAAAGCATGTAGCTAAAATATAACCAGAAAAGATCAAATGCCAGAACAGATTAGTAGAACTTCTCTAAAGACCAGCACTATATTCTGAACGGGAGGATACGTAGGTTGGATCATAGGACAAATAAGACTTAAAACTCATCCAAAGAATGAAAAGAAAAAGCTAATCCAAGGAACCAAGTGGAAAAACTAATCCAAGGAATGAGTTAGGAGAGGCAGATAGTTTCTGGTAGGAAGGGAAACTTCAAAATAAGAAAGTGTATCTCTTTCACTGGAATGAAGAGAACAACAAAAGAAGAAAACCAGAAAGGGGAGCAATGACAGGAAATACATGTTGATTCTTTAGTTCTTTCCTGGTATTCTGGAATTAGGAAAAAGCAGAAGCAAGATGCCTAGAAGGAGATAAACTAAGACAAGAACTGGTCAGCTGCATTTTCATCTGGACTGTATAAAACATGGTTACCGTTGCTGGAATGAAGGCATCATCACTATCATCTGTTTGTTTGAGACATGCTCTGTTATCCACAAAAAACATTCTGTCACTGAACTCCAAGGTAAACTACGTTCTCATTAGCCTGGGTAATTCTCCTCTCTCTACCACCAAAGCAAATTCAAACCCAATTGCACCCAGAGTCATGGAGTCAAAAATTTCAAGGTTGGATGAAAAGATTTTCCTTCCTGATCAATGGGTTGAATTCAGCTGAAAAACTGAATAAGAAATGCCTAGGTCTTGTTTGTTCTTGCTCCTTTCCACCATGCAGGCCCTTCTACACAACCATCAAGTCAGGTAATCCACAATACCAACATTGAACTGTGTTATCTGCCATATAACCCAGTTCAAGCAAATGTCGGATTTTATATAGCTGTGTGGAAGGAGCCTCAAAAACAATTCCATTGTATGCAGAATTGGGTTAGGACTCTTTAAAGCTCATGTGTGGTCTTTCTCCTTGTCTTCAAACCCTTTCCTGTGTGACTGGTTGAGACGCAGAATTAAATTGTGTTTTGTTACAGCATAATCTTTCCCACTCTTACTTACTGCAGGTCCAGCTGGCTGAAATGGAAGGCTTATCCCTTAACTCTGACAAGTCGTCTGTCCTCCTTGGGGATGATGAAGATAACCAGAGTGGGGATCTGCCAAGCCCCAGGGAAACAAAGGTAAAGCATTCTGAGAACTTGTCTGTATATGTATTCACAATCTTCCTTTGAAAAAGCCATCAGCTTTCCTGGCAGCAGAATAAACTAAGGTTTCTTACTCACTGTCTCCAAATGTGTGGGCTTTGTCCTCACCTTTGCACCAATGTAAGGATTTTCTCCTGTTCCAGCACCATAGTTACCAACTATGGGAACGTCCTAGATGTTCTCATGGTTCCTATGTAATATATTGTTTTCTTTGATTTTAAGATGCCTTTGATCATAAGATGCACACTAATTTCAGTACTACCAAAGAAAACGGTTTGTCCCCAAAGTAATGGGAATGGGTTTTTTTGCTCAGCGCAGAATAGTCAAGAAAGGAAAGTAGGGATTGAGGCAGGTGGAGGAGGAACCCTGACATACAATTTGACCTCTCTCAGTTGATTTGCCCCTTTGTAGCAGTCAGTACATTAGCAAAGTACGTAGTAGTTTTTGTATCTTGTCATGGACAAAAATGCAGAGAAGTTTGGAACAGCATCTTTCTACTTCAAGAACAATGTGGCTTGTGTCAAGGCTGTTCTGCACACCTCTCCTCCCACTGTACAGCCCTAACTTGATTCAGTGCAAGTTCTTTCCCAAAGCTGAAAGCCCACCTCAAAGGACATCATTTTGGGATAGCTGAAAATGCCAAGGCATTTGCAACAAAGCTTTGAACAACATCTCAAGTAAAGATCTCCTCCACTATTATGGAAAGTGGCAGCAATGCTGGAACCACTGTATTCGATCACAAGGAGCATATTTTTAAGGAGATACTGTAACTGCATGTATGTTCAATAAAAACACTTGTTTAATCATTCTCATTAATTTTGGGACAGAACTAAAAAGAAAGTCAGGGAAAACTGACATGATTCTTTTGAACAAATTGATAGTAGAGATTATGGCAGCTAATGACACGGAGTCACAAAAATAGGCTTCAAAAGTTGCTTTTGGTCTGTGGGCCATGTGTTTCCTACTGATAGTATAGCTAGCTGCATAGTGGCCTCAGATTATAGCACGGGAGCCTTCTATCTGAGATGTTAAGGGTAGGTAGATCACTAAGGTTGGAGTAAAATTGCTAAAATATTAGTTGTGAGCAGAAGCTCTATGATCTCTTTTACTACTCTCTGATCCCAACGTTATCATCCTCTGTTCCAAGCAATGCATCACTGTGCAGAGGTGCCTGGCAATTTGGCCTTTGTAATTTATCATGTTGCTCCTTTTTTATTGCACTACTAAAGGTGGTGCAGGGAAGGTTCTCAAATGAATTTACTTCCTGATGCTGATGCTCAAACTGGGAAGGCATATCTTCCAGATATTTGAAAGCAACAGTCTAATCTTTCCAGATCATGGGTTATTAAAATAATGAATTTGGTCCTGGTTTAACACTTTCCTTCTCTCATATCAGTGGATGTATGTGAAATTTCAAAGAGCAAACATCTTTATTCCAACTAGGATGGTGAGGACAGCCCTAACTCCACGGGGATTGTACCTGTGGAGGAATGTCTCTTCCCTTTAACAAGTACAGATGCTTCTCCTGCTCCAGAAAGCTACCTTTGTGAAATGGAAAAAATCCCTTTCAGTCCAGTCCAGTCTTGGCTAACAAATGAGAGCAACCAAGGTAGGTAGCAATAGCTCACATTTCAATGATACAATAGCAAAAATTGGAATGCTATTTTTATATTAGATAAATGTCATTTGTAATTTGTAGAATAGCAGTATGTCAGTAATACATTCATTTTATCATTTTAAAACACTTCATTAATTTATATGTTTTTTATTTCTATATTTCATTCTGCTGCCACTATCTTTATTGCATTACATTTTTCCAAGGACTCTGTGAAGTAGAATTGCTCCATTTCAGTAAGAAAGTCAATGATTAGCCAAATCACGTTAACGGGCTTTATCATCATCTTGGACACCTTTCTATGAAACTCCAAAGAATATGCCAAAGGAAAGCCATCCTGAAAATGAAGACAGGTCCTGTACTGTTGCCCAAGTCCCATTTGGGCAGGAAGAGGGTGCCAGATCAGCCAACTCCAGAGAGAACACAGTTGCCCATGTGAAGGCCAACTGTGTTCTCTCACGAGTTGGCTCATATTTCTAGGGTGGATTTCCCTTTTCCAGACTATTCAGGGAAGACTAGACACACAGCAGTTGTAGCAATTTAGAGGGTGCATCTACACTAGTTTAGTGAGGCACCAGCACTTTTTGATACAGAAGGCTAAAGACTTTTGAAAAATATCATTCCTGTGGTTCCATAGCATAGAGCCATGGCAGTTAATGTGATGTGAACTAGAGCTGCATTAGATGCCCCCTGAATCTCAGGCTGTATTAATAAAAGAACGCTCTCCTTGCAAAGTACTACATGAGAGAGAGATAAAAATTGATGCCTTCTGTATTGCTCCCAATGCACACTACTAGAACAAGTTGGGTAACTGTAGTAGAGTAGGAAGCCACACTAACTGCACTCCATGAAACCTTGTAAGGCTACATTCTGGGGGTTTTTTGTCCCCAGATGCTGCGTGGGAGAGAAGAGTGTCATTTTCACCATGTTTTGGGGGCTCTTGGGCTATTGTAGATCCAAGAGATTTTTTTTAACAGGAAGAGACCAGAAATCATTTCCTGTTTCAAATTTTTTTTTCCCCTGTCCACACCCCTAAAGGGTGTTTTGCGAGTGAAAAAGATTTCTGAAAATGTTTTGCAAAAATGTTTCACTATAAGGAGAAGAACAGAGGACTCTAAATGTAGTGAAAATGCCCTCCACTTCCCTTCACAGGATTTTGAGGGGCATTTTGGAGGGGAAATTTTGTTCTTTTTTTTTTTTCAAAACTAATTTTCCCCCACCCTCCAGTGAACCCTGGGGCCAAATGCAACCCATAGGTACACTTTATAAATCCCTGCACTAGGGATGGAAAAGAGAATAGAAAGGCGTGGGGAAAATATGCAGAACCTGTAAGAACATATTTGAAAGCTAGTCTTTGACTTGTTGTTTTTCTGTTAATTTATCTCATCCACCACCACACTATTCTGACAGATCCTCCCAGCCCCTTCTCTCCAGATGCATCTCATCCTCTGTTGCCTGTACCAGCAGAGCATTTCCTTCCAGCTGTTTCTGCCAGTCAGCAAAGTCAGGAGGAAGCTTCCTGCCCAGAGACTCTCCCTAAAATCTCTCTGCAGGCTTCTTGGGCTTCACTACAGTCTCAAAATGTGAACTGTTCACTTATTCATCAGGTAAGGGTACCTACAGCTACCACACTTCCATTTGTCCATAACCAGATGCTTTAACCTGTGAAAGAAAGAGGAAAAAGGTGATCCTCATTTAAAGGATGATTTTACTCAAGATGCTTAACAAGTAATCACCTTGCATTACATGCACGGAAGTAGCCGAGCGACGGTGAGGCACCTGTAATACTCCCACATTATCTCACTGTGTCTTTCATTTTCCCTCCTTTGGGGACAAATTATGCCTTACTGCAGAGTTCTTTTGAGAACATGTACTTTGGTAAATCAAGGCTGGGAGTTAATTTTGAATAACAGAGTTGGAAGTGACATGCAAGGGCCACCCATCCAACACCTTGCCTTGCAGGAATACAGAACACTCCTGACAGATGACCATCCAGCCATTGTTTAAAAACCTCCGGAGAAGAACACTCACCATGCTCTAAAGCAGGATATTCCACTGCCGAACAGCTCTGACCATCAAGAAGTTCTTCCTAATGTTTAGGTGTAATCTTTTTTTTCTCTGTAATTTGATTCCCTTGCTCACTGTCCTGCTCTCTAGAGCAGCAGAAAACATGCAACGTCCTTTCAGATATTTAGACATGTCTATCAAATCATCTCTCAACCTTCTCCAGACTAAACATTCAGCTGCATAAGAAACTGCTCATAGAGCATAGTTTCCAGAACTTTCCCATTTTGATTTTCCTTCTCTGGAAATATTCCATCTTGTCAATAGCCTTGAACTGTGGTGCCCATGACTAGCCGCATGTAAGGTCTGGCCAGTGCAAAGTAGAGTAGTACTATTAGCATGTCCAAACCTAATGTTCCTCCTGGACAGGATGCTATAATCTGCCAGAGTATACAGAAAAAGGTGAATTATGATGTTGTGAATTGCAGTGGTATAAGTCAGACACAGCTCTGTAGGAGCTCTCTAGGAGCATGGGCTGCAGAGAAACAGATACAAGTCATCCCCTTTCCTTGTGCTAATTACCACCAAGAAAGGGTGGGAACAGCAATGTCCTTCTTGGCAGGGGACTAGACAGAATCAAACCTGATCCAACTGTCCATACTACCCCAAAGCTCCAGGATACTCAAGCAAGGGAAAATTGATTTAAAGCCAAAAAAAAAAAAAAAACAGGATACTCACTAGAAATTACTAAGCATTGTGAAAACTGGCAAAGGTAATTCATGGTGAGGATGGCTTTTTAAGCTTATGTAAACAAGTCCTAAGTGACCTAAATCCTTGTCTGGACTTACTCGATTTCCCCATCCCCACATGCTCAATTTTAATCCTGTGGCCTGTTAATATATAAGAGCTACTGCATAAATTATAATTACAATTTCGGCAAAGGCAAAAAACTGTGGTAAGGAAAGACGTTATCACCTTTTTCTTAGCCACTATTCCTCCTTCCCAACAAATTCTTCTTTCTGTACTTTAGGGATGGTTTTGCTGCCAATTGCATAGGTTTGTCAATTATTATTTTTCTTATGAATCTGCTGGAGAAACTGCTCAGTGAGAAAAGTTTACCATATTCAGAACTTTCAAGTTTAGAAAAAAGGACAGGTGAGAGAGATACAGTATGATCGGGTAGAAAAAGTTATATATGACGTAGTGGAAATTGATAGCGAGAAATGTTTGTCCTTCTCTCACTAGACTAAATCCTTGGGTGATCTATCGAAGCTAAATGGTGGGATAAGCTAGAGAAACAAAAAGAAGTATTTTCCCACAGAGCATACCTAAATTATGGGATTCCCTATGGGATTCACTGCCATGTGATCAGAACTTAGAAATGTAAATTAAGATGGCTGACATGTAGCATATTCTTAAAAAATTAATCCCTCAAAATATAAAATGCTTTATTTATTTTGTGTCAAAAGCATGCATAAATAAATACCTTTAAAACTGATAAAATTAAGGGATCACAGGCAGCTAAATAGTTTTAGACCAAAAATGGGCAATAGCATCTGAAAAAGGGGGAAAAATGCAAGATCCTAGTATAAATTTTACTGATTATATCAAATCCACAATGCTTTAAAAAAAAGAGGAGTCAAAAGGTCCCCATACCACAAACAGTAATATGTTACTTCCAAGTTCTGCATGTGATATGCAATATGAAATCCGTACCCACAGGACCAGTGCCTTCAATTTTATTTATATGCAACTGACAAAATATGTCATATCTAGGCATTTTCCAGATACTTCCAGTGCATTTCTATGGCACTGGAGGACCTAGAGATCCCTAAATAGGTGCCTTCTCTAGAGATTTCCTAGGTCTCTCAGCATGACTCTACAGTATGTTTATGTCAGAAGTTGTTCATGCAGTAAGATAATAATTTTTGCTAACCATGGTAAATCTAGAAATGTATCCCCTGAAGATACTAGGGTCATACTTTAATGATGACTGCCAATTAGAATTGCTTCACAAGATGATTAAGCAAATTAGATTAGACAAATCAATGGAGGAGAAGGTTATTAATACCTACTAGGCATAATAGTTTCATATTACCTGCTGTATCAGAGGTGGTATGTCTCCTGAATACTAGTTGCTAGAGAACATAGACAGGGTGGCACTTATAGTGTCCTATTTGTGGGCTTCCAAGGGAATGCTGCAGTAGATAGGCTTTTGGTTTGAGGCAGGATGGTCCTTTTATGTAACAGTGAAATGTGGATAGACCAATAAAAAAGATGATGATTAAGCTGGTTGCCTGAAACAGGAGTATGAAATAATGAACAGAGAAACTGTAGGAAAACCAGCAATATTGATTGGCCCTGGATGAAAAGTAAAAACAAAATATTTCTCCAGTGCGTAATTACATTAACACAGTATATAATGATGGCCACCAATTTCAGTGGCCTTTTAAAAGAGCAGAGCAAAATAACTAAAAATAAATTTACCAATGTCTCCAACATGTGAATTACTTTTATACAGTAAGCAACAGAGTGGTGAAATACAGGGTGTTTGAAAAAGAACTCCCTAGTTTTAATGTGTTTATGCTTAAAACTAGGGAGTTCTTTTTCAAATACCCTGCAGATTAGTCTGCCTCCATCAAAGTAGTCCTTATGTTTGCAAGGATATGTGTCTGACCAGGGCCGGCCGGAGATATTTTTAAATGTTAAGCGGGGGTGCTAAAAAGCGCCCCCGCCACCGCCCCCGCCTCCCATGCCCTGGCCCCGCCCAGCGTGCCCTGGCCCCGCCTCCCACGCTGTGTGGGAGGCGGGGCCAGGGCGAATAGTGCGGGGGGCGGGGCCAGAGTTGGCCCCGCCCCCCGCCCAGCGTGCCCTGGCCGCGACCAGGAAGTAAGGCCCAAATGGCCTATCTGTGCTGTGCGCATGCGAACAGCCAGATAGGCCTTTTTGCCCTTACTTCCTGGTCGCGGCCGCCGATCGCCCGGGCGATCGGCGGCCGCGACCAGGAAGTAAGGCCCGAATGGCCTAGCTGTGCTGTGCGCGTGCGCACAGCACAGCTAGGCCATTTTGCCCTTAGTCAACAAACTAAGGGCAAAAATGGCCTATCTGGCAGTGCGCATGCGCACAGCACAGATAGGCCATTTTGCCCTTAGTTTGTAGACTAAGGGCAAAATGGCCTATCTGCTTGTCGCGGTTTGGCGTGGGTGGAAGAGAGAAAAGGAAAAGCAGAATCATGCCCTTCCCCCTCTGTTCAAGCAAAAGTAAACAGCTGCAACCTCCTTGTCTTGCAGCTGCAACGGCTGCAAACTACCTTGTATTCCTTCCTCATTAATACTTTTGTCATCTTGTCCACATTCGCTTTGTTCCTGCTTTTCATTTGTGAAATGTTTGAGGGTATGGAATTGGCTGACATTGCCAAGTGGCATATAGTGGTTTGAGGACAACTTACAGTAGGTTACTTCAATATTAACCTCCTCACAGAGTTATAGGTGATTAACCTTTCCCTCTCACCCAGAATATAAATAAACAAGTATGGTGACAACTGTAAAATCCACAACTTTGCTTTTCTCATTGCTACTTGACCCTACAGACCACAGGGAGTGACACCTCCTTAGATGACAGCAGGAGCAACAGTTCAGAAGGAAGTCTGCAGACCACACTGGAGGACAGCTTAAACCTCAGTGACTCACCCCAGTGTGCCCTGGACCTCCCAGTAGCACTGTGTCCAGTGCCGGCAACAGCCACCCAAAAAGCCTTGGCCGCACCGCTTTCCCCTGCTTCTCGAAGGCAGAGTTTAAGGGGACGTGGAATCTTCACTCTTCGGAACATCAGGCGGCACCAGCGTAGCCACAGCAGCGGAGGAAGCACTAGTCCAGGGTGCCCTTACCATGACTCCATGGACCCTTCTGATGAGGAGGGTGCCGGAAGCAGCCTAAAGGGTGGAGGCAACAATAATGAGCAGTCAGAGACCCTCAGCAGCCTCTCTCTGACTTCTCTCTTCTCACCACCCCCTCCACCCCAAGGTCTGTCACTGATAAAGAAGTGCAGCAGCACCAGCAGTCTCCATGCCAACTCTTCTTCGCAGGGTTCTGCAGCAACAGAAACCAAGCAGTTCTACTCAGTTGACCCAAGGGGTTTTTTATCCATGCCCTCATGGATGACGGATTTCTACAAGAATAGCCCTTCTACTAGAGAGGGCAGTATGGCAGAGGGCTCAGGCAGGATTGGGACTGCAGACCGCAGCTCCCCAATTCCTTCTGAGTTGCAGCTGGGAAGTGGAGTCAGCAAGAGGAATAGATGAGTCTCCTTGGGGCAGGGAGGAAAAATGAAATGTGAACAAGGAGCGTGTTTGGGCTACCATTTCCTATTAGCAGTTCCAAATGGCAGGACTGTGGAAAAGGAAGCAAACAACCACGCAAAATATAAATATGTACGTCCGTGTGTGTATGTGTGCGCGTGCGTGTGTATGTGTGGAAAACAAAGACTTTTGTACCATACCTCAGAGACAAAAGAGAGTGAAAGCAATATGTGAACACCCCACCCATGCATGGGACCATCGCCTCTGCAAAGACAACCGTGGAGCAAGGGAGTCAAAAGATGAGAGTGCTGGGTTAAGAGGGTGAAGTGCCTCCAGCCAAATTATTGGCTGAAGGCAGCCATTTACTCCTCTACATAAAAAATATATATGTACAGACATATAGAATGATTTATTTATTTTTTTTTACAGAGAGCTTAGGACTTCCAGCAAGTGCTAAGTGTGAAAAGGACCAGATCTTAGGGGAAATATTTCAAAATGAAATGAGGAACCAAGCTGGATTTTAGGGCTTGGGTATCTTTTTAGAGGAAAATTGTATTGTTCATGTTTTAATTTGGGGGAAGGGGGAATTGTCTATTTCCCGGTCAGGGTGAGTACGGTGTGTGAGATGCTCCATGCAGATGTTGGGGTGGGGTACAACAAGATCTGGAGTTGAAGTTTGCTGTTTCTGTGTTATTAAGCTTTTCAAGCAATGTCAGTGAAACTCCATTCCTTACATGTTAACTCTGCAGAGCCTGCTCCACCAACTAAAACGTTGAGGTGAGCTTTGGAGCATTAAAAGGAAGTAAAGTGTCAATGTGGAAAGAAGGAGAAGAAGCAGTCACATAATAATTACTGCGTACTCTGTTCACTTCAACTTTGCTTTTTTAAAAAAAAATGCAGAGAGAAAGCTGCTTGCGGGAAACTTCTCTGTTTTGCTAAGGGTGTGGGATTTATATTTTATTTTCAGTACTTGTGAAGAATATATTTTAGAAGCCCAGAGGTACAAAAACCATCTCTAGAGAAAGGTAAGCTATTTTTACAAAGATATTAAAAGGTGAAGAAAACAACCTCAAGAGAATGAGCAAGAGGAACAGAATGAACCTGTCGTATAAAGTGTAACTAGCTCTCTAGTTACCTGGAACTCATATGGTGTCCCACAGAAATGTATTTCTGAGTGATCTTTTAAAAAGACTGTGAGCCGTGTCCCCCCAATGCTCTTGTATGGCTTTGTGATTTAAATCCGGTGTGGTGACTCCTGGATAACACCAGACAAGGTTCCTCCAGCCGTTCTAAAAATTCAAAGCAATTAGCACTTTTTTGGCCCTAACACCAGAAGTTGATAGTGAGGGCCAAACTTTGCAACATAGTTTAGCACTGTGTGTATGTTTTTAAAAACTATAAATAACTGCTGCTAGGGGGTGAAGGATTGGGAACATATTGTGCTGGGAAAAGGGATCTTACTGCACCAAAGTCTTACTAAATGCCAACTACACCCATAGGCTGCTATTTGGCATAGGACAGAAGCTCCTGTTCCTGTCAGTGAGTACTTCCCTCCCATGCCAAGAGTCAACTTCTGTAAACAATTCTAATCAGGCACAAAACAGTTAAATTATCTCCCTAGTTGTCGTATTACTGTCCCCATCAAAATCACAGCAGCTGATATTTACAGTTTATAGATGTGATGACACCAAGCTACATGTTAAATGTCACATGCAGCTTGGCCTTGTGAGAATGAGAAAGAGTACATGTATGTGTATATGCAATATAATGGGTTATTTGTTTACTAGTGAATGTTTGGAAGGATTGCTCCTTACATTTTCAGTGCTTTGTACATGAAGAGTGGATTGATCACCCGGGAGGTTCATGGGAGTTAGTAATTAGATGAGGGAGTCACTCTCCAAATTTTAAAAAAGGCCACCTTATCTCTCCCTGTTAGATAACACATTCCCAGTGATTCAGTCCTCCTTTCAGGGTGCCTTTGTATCTTATCTGACTAGCCAAGTGCTCTGCCAAGGCTGGTTTCAGTAAAGCATACATGATCAATTTCAGTTTCAAAGCAGGGTCTGGACATTCAGATATAACTTGAAAGCAAAGTTGCCAACAGACCAGAAATAAACTATAGGGCAGGCTCCTATGCCTTTGACAGATACATGTTCTACAGAAAGTTGCAATAAGTGTATTTACATAAAGTTTTAATTTAAAAAAATTAACAGAAAAAAGTTGGAAGTAAAACTCTCCATAATATGGAGATAAACACTTTCCCATACTTTTTGCTAAAGATTAAAACCCTGTTTAAGGCATGCCTGCAGAGGGCTTTTGAAAAGTTGGTAACCAACTTAAAGGGCTTTGGAAAAATATATATACAGAAGGATTTTAATACCCTTTCCATCCAACTCACTCCTCTCTACTGAGGGCTCTTCTAGACAGGCCCAAATCACGAAGAAAAAAAACAACTGGATTTAAAATCCTGATTCCTTTTGCAATTTAGGCCACACATAGGGTCCAAATCCCTGGTTTTTCCAGGGGGAGTGGCTACATGATCCCCCTGGTCAACCAGAGGTCGACTCAGGAGGGCATCTAGCAAGCTCCCAGTCCTCCTGATACGTTTACAAGAAAAACAAGGGGCTGGGAGGGGAGTGTGGGGGAGAGCCCAAAGAAGAGGAATGGCAATAGGGGTTGGCCCCCAGAATCACAGAAGGCAGTCCTGGGAGTCCCCACAGACCCAACACCTGAAAAGATCCAGATCATGCAGTAGGGACCAGATCTTTTCAGGTGTTTTTTTTAAAATCCAGAATAAATAGGAAATCCCGGTTTTACTCTAGATTTATCCAGATTAACCTAAGGTGTTGTTTTGACAACTCAGGTTAATTCGAAACCCATCACAAGTTTTGGGCCTGTGTGGAAGGGCCCTGAGTGTCACATACCCAGGAGTAGGGGAGTGAGTTGTTTTATATAATGAGGCATTTCTTTTTCCCACTAGATGTAGTGGGCCACACCTGTCTATGTATACCTGGGCCTCTTCTGCATACCTGGGCTCAAGTTGCAGCCTTTTTAACAGCCATGACTGCAGCATAAGGATTTTAAGAATTAGAACATTCCTGGCTTATATGTCAAAAAGCTGCTTTGTTCTGTGTAATGAGGCAGTAAATACCAATGTAATTTTAACAGTAAATTTATCTCTTGGATCTTTCTTAAAGAATATAAAAGCAAAACTGGTCAATGTCTAAGAGACCAAGATAATCCACTGCTTCAGAGAAGTCATTGGTCTGCGTTAATAAAGCAATAACAGTGGTCTTAATTTTCATTTTTTTAAAAAAAAAAAAGTCCTAATTTGTGGCACACTTACTGCCAATTTTTGAAACCAGGATAGGATGGTGACCAGAGAAAAGGCAACACATACATACCCCAGTTGACTTTAAAATGTGCACTTCTATTTGAATGACTTAAGGAAGAGTTCTACAAGATGAGACTGACAGTGATCATATCACCACCACCATCCCAAGCTGTAGTCATGTTGCGCCCAATTCATTGTGTATAACATAGATTCTACAACAATTAATTCATAAGATAAAGCAATGAAATGACATCTGCCCCAGTGCGAAACTGACACAAGTAGCAAAGCTCTCACATTGTCTACTGAGAGAGCTGAGTGAATATATCTGCTAAGTAGGAATCTTACATTTCTAGTTTGATCCTATTTGTGCAAATCTGTTGGGAAACCTCACGAGTAACTTAGTCCAATGTTACTTTCCCACATATATGCCCTTCTAAGGCATCTGGTACTGAACAGTTTGATGTTGACGTTGTGTTTATTTGTACTTGAAAAATAGAAAGACCAAAGTGAAATTATCAAAAACAGCCCACTCACAATGAAAGGCAGATATAAACAGTTCATAACTTTGACCCTGTATATTTCAAATGTAGCCTTAAATGGCAAGAATCTGGGTATGAAAAGTAGCTGGGAATCCACCTAGCCTTGGAAATGGCCATGAAATATGAAAATGCTAAATGTTTCCAGTGGGATGCTTAACTTTTACCATGCCTGCCTGTAAGTCCCTGCAACATTACTAGGAACTTAGGTTTCCACTATAATAGTTCTTCTTCCAGAATGATCTACAATCAAGGAGCATGTCTTATGCATGTTTAATCAGTCCCATTCTCCAGTGAGGCTGTAGTGGCTCTCCAGAGTACATGTTTGAGAAAGCACCTACTCACAGTCACAGATAAAGGGTTGTCTTTATTAATACCAAGTGGAGAAATTTGCTCCAGATATTCCAGACTGACCCTAGCTGGCTATCACTTTAAGGAGCCTGTTAAGAATGTAGCTATCCCTTTCTTTCCTTCTCCTTCAAATTATTCTATCATTTCCATGCAGAACTAGGATAGAAGGGAGATTTCTATTACCTGAAAGCTTTCAGTTTTGGTTGAACAACTTCCTTACAATAATTGGTATTTTGAAGGCATACCTTCAAGTTCCTGTGCATCCTCATTAGAAATTTCTATGTATTGTCTATCCTAAACAGTGTTTCTGGCATTTGGACATCCTGTCAGGCAGTTGTCTTAACTGAAGAATATGTCCAGTGCATTGTCTGTCCTAAACAATAATTCTGGCAGTGGAACCTCCTATTTAGCATTTAATTTGGCCCAAGACTATTTAGAAAAGTCCTGGTAGCTCTGGTGCCTGTACAGATAGCAATGTTTCCATTCAGGGCGCTTCATCCAGAACAAAAGATTTCTACCAAATTAAAACAAGATCAACCTCACCTGGAACACAGGATAAAATATGTGATGTTGATCATCATTACACAAAGAAGCATTACACAAAGAACACTGGAAGGGTGTTGAGTCATCGCCTCTTGCTATAGATTAAGTTAGTTCAATTGACTGGCTATGCTGCTACCTTCGCAGAATATTATTAGTATTACCTGAGCAAGGTTTATGCAAGACCTCTTAGACCAGTTGTTCTCAACCTGTGGGTCCCCAGCTGTTTTGGCCTTCAACTCCCAGAAATCCTAACATTTGGTAAACTTGCTGGGATTTCTGGGAGTTGTAGGCCAAAACACCTGGGGACTCACAGGTTGAGAACTACTGTATTAGACTCCTTCTACCTTTTTAAATTCAGATCACCAAGCAACTTACTTACATCAGAACATAAACATGTGCTTCACTGAGGAATGAAAGTTCTTGTCTTCAGGGACATTGCTCAAATACCAAGCTATTAGCTTGATTATACCAGTGCAAGCCTCTGGTCAATATGGTGAAGCAGAAGGTGTTCACACCACGACATTGCAAAATAACTAGCAGCAACTCCGGGAATACTGCAGAGAAAGTACCGATGCTAACCGATTACCATCAGTCGCTTCCTTTTCCAGCACCATGTCCCTAGGGGCACATTTCCTTAGCAAATTTTAAATCAGAGTAGGACTTTATAGGAGAAGATCTCTTCTGCGATATGTGTTACTATCGAATTAGAGTGAAGGTTTATTATCTCTTCATTCACTTGAGGCTGATAGCCAGAAACAATGAAAAGATCCAAGAACAATAGATAGAAATTGGAGCACAAAATTATTCATTGTGTCATCTCTATGATCCTGGCATGCTGTTTAAAATACTTATAATTCTTCCTGTGAGATATTTAATTATTTGAGGTTTTTTCCTAGATATATTGAATCCAGGAAGGGAAATATCAGTATAATATAGAAATTCCTGAGGCCCCAGATTCTGAATGCAGGTTATCTGCTTTTAACTGGATTATATGACAGTGTAGATCAGGCATGGGCAAATTTTTGGCCCTCCTGGTGTTTTGGACTTCAGCTCCCACAGTTCCTAACAGGCTACCCAGAAGCCTACCAGGCCAAAGTTTGCCCATGTTTGGTCTATAAAGTAAAGGTAAAGATTTCCCCCTGACATTAAGTCTAATCGTGTCCAACTCTGGGGATTGGTGCTCATCCCCATTTCTAAGCTGAAGAGCCAGCAATGTCTGTAGACCCCTCCAAGGTCATGCGGCTGGCATGACTGCATTGAGTGCTGTTATCTTCCCACTGAAGCAGTGCCTATTGATCTCACATTCACATGCTGGGTTGGCAGAAGCGGGGGCTAACAGAGGGAGCTCACCCCGCTCCCCAGATTTGAACTGCTGATTTTTTGGTCAGCAATTCAGCAGCTCAGCGGTTTAATCTGCTGCGCCACTGGGGGCTCCTGCTTGGTCTACACTGTAGAATTAATGCAGTTTGACACCATTTTAACTGCCCTGGCTCAATCCTGGGAGTTATAGTTTGGTGAGGCACTAGCACTCTGGCAGAGAAGGCTAAAGATTTTCTGAAATTACAACTTCTTGGCAGATAAAGTGGTGTAAAACTGCATGAAATCTGCAGTGTAGATGCACCCAAAGTCGTCTTTACGTTTCTGGAGCGTAAAAAAAAAAAATACTACGGAGGGATAATGGGTAGGTGTTTTCAGTCTGGAATTTCTGAAGCAAGATTCTGGTGCCCTTATAAGATATGCATGGGCAAACTTCGCCCCTCCAGGTGTTTTGGACTTCAGCTCCCACAATTCCTAACAGCCGAGGCTGTTAGGAATTGTGGGAATTGAAGTCCAAATACCTGGAGGGCTGAAGTTTGCCCATACCTGTTATATGATCATCCCACTTGTGTGACTGTGAGGAGATTGCCCTAGATAGATTGTGAGGTTGGATTGCTCCCTCCCAAGAGATGCTCTCTCTTTTGAATGTTGACAATCCGGCAGGCGAACCATATCACGCAAAAAAAAAAAACGTTGTTTACAATACAAATACAAGAAAGTGGTAAAACAAAAACCCTAACCTGTCACCTCAGCTGTGAATACGCCTCAGTCTCCCATTGCTGGCTTTCGTTGCAGGGAAATGGCATGTCTCTCTCTCTTTATTTATTTATTTTTTGGAAGGTGCTCCTGTGGATTTGTGTGACTTTTAGAAAAACCAGCCTGCTTCTGTTATGTAACGCTCTGGTGTTGAACTTGAATTTCCTAACAGCACAGCCATCTCCTCATTATCATATCCTTTCTCTCCCCCTTCAAAAAAAATTGTGGATTTCTGTTGCTACAAGGAAAAGCAAAAAAAAAAAAAAAGGCTTCTGGCCTAGGAAACAGGTTACCATGGCAACTGGGGACTAGGTTATCTTTGGAGGATATTTGGCCTTCCCTCTTTTGGTTATATATTTACTAATGGTTTTGAGGACGTATAGATCTGTTCTTTCCAGAGCAATTTGTTAAAATTCAACAACAAAACGATGGGTATATTTCAGGCATGGAGAAACTTGGGCCTTCCTTCCAGGTGTTTTGGACTACAACTCCCACCATTCCTCACAGCCTCAGGCCCCTTCCTTTTCCCCCTCAGCCGCTTAAGCGGCTGAGGGGGAAAAGGAAAGGGCCTGAGGCTGTGAGGGATGGTGGGAGTTGAAGTCCAAAACACTTGGAAGGAAGGCCCAAGTTTCCCCATATCTAGTATATTGATTGAAAGAGAGAGTTGTTTCACATTTGGTGGTGATACAGGGGGATGTCTGTCTATGTCTGGTTAGTTTTGCTTTCCATGGTCTATTTTCCCCCCTAAATCAAGATGTAAACCAACCCGCCTCCCTTTGTTTTTTTGTTTTTGTGCTCATGTGGGATAATATTTTCGTTTGCCATCTCAGAAGCTGCACAGGGAGAAAAGAATATGTCTTGTTGGAACTTCTCTCCAGCCGTGAGGTTATAGACAAGCGCAAGACACAAATGCACTTTGTGTAGAAAGTTTTGAACATTAAAGTATTGCCTTTTGACAAGAACTGCCGTGGTGTGGTGTCGTTTCTCCTATCCTTTGCAGACGAACAGTTCGTTGCTGTTGTTGTTGTTTATGTTTTCTAGCAGTCACAAATAAATGATTATGGTTGTGGGTCATGCCGTTTCTGATTATCAAGATCAGGAACTACAATTGCATTCGATGTAGATGAAGGTATCTGGGACGGATTGGAAACAGAGCAGACCCTAACAGAAAGGAGAACAACAGGAATTAAATACATACATATACGAAGGGGGAACTCTGCACACTCTCAGAGGTTCCCTTCACTTTTGCTCTCAAGCGGCGGTGCAGAGATGGACACGCAAATGAGTTGAATCTTGTGAAGACAGCTTTATGTGCCGGCCAGGAGAGAATGCCTCTGGAACATGGCCATACAGCCCAGAAAACTCACAGCAACCCAATGATTCTGGCCATGACAACACATCAAACTGCTAGTTTGGTTATATCTGTTTTAAATGTTGCTCTGATTTTCGACAACACATCAAACTGCTAGGCTGTCAGGAATTGTGAGAATTGAAGTCCAAAACACCCGGAGGGCCAAAGTTTGGTTATGCCTGGTTTAAATGTTTCTCTGATTCAATCCTGGGGGACCTTTTTCAAAATTAAGCCCATCCCACATCTGTTATTAACCTGGCCTTAGGCTTTCCCAAAGTGCGTATTTTGTTTTGTTACTGTTTTTTGGTTCTGTATCTCAACCTGGACTTATTTTGGGTTTCTTCCCTCCATTCCCTCTGAAATGGCAGACAAAGGTTTGAGGAAATGAGACAAAGGGAGTTCCGGTGGCTGTAGAAAAAAGACGTTTATTCTCAGTGGCCAGAGAGAATAAGCAATATGGACCCTCCTGTCTCCAGGAAAAAAGGGTACAAGACAAAGAAACACAGATCCTTATATACTATTTTGGCCTACCTCTATCTACGTCACATAGGTATTATCCATCACCAATTAGTGTCAAAAAAAAGTCTTACTCGGCACTTAACTAAAAAGCTACCTTTGCATTTTCCTAAAATATAGACTACTTCAAGACCTCTGACCCTCCATTAGGCTGTTATCTCTGGAATTTCCTATCTAGGCTCTCAGGGGTTCTCATTAATTAAGGAGTTCCCCCCTATCTTAACTTTTAGGGAGCCATTAGCACTCCTACACGGGTGCCAGGTCTTATTTTGACATCCCAAAAGCCTTAATTTGTCTTTTGTCCATTAGCTTATCTATTCTTGTTGACACTTAACAGATTTTTCTGCATGTTTGAGGCCTCGTTAAGTGAACTTTAGTCTTTGCTGTGGGGAGAGATCTATTTGCTAGGGCAGAATGTATTTTTGGGCTATAGGCACACAATTCTGCTTGTGATTACATTTTTCCTATTTCTATTTCTTAACATGATTACATTCAATATATAGTTTCCAATACAAGTATTATATTTTCCCAATACACCTTCATCACCTCCACCGCTCAGTAATCTTCAAACTATAGTTAAGATGGTATTGAGAAATTTCAGTGGAGGCAGAGGTCACTCCCCTTTCATGGCAGGTGAGGACTTGAGCAATAAGATAAGCACATTTCCACTCCTATGCAACAGAAAAGTGACTTCCCATTAAATGCATAGTTTACGTTGCATGAGAAATTGTTATGTTGTCAATTAGTATTGCTGTTATATTCCACTCAGATATAGAAAAGCGGGTTAAAGGAAAGAAAGTGGTAACCAGCAACGTATGTTAAATGGAATTAAAGAGTTTTAGCTGAGGGTCTTTCCACACAGCTATATTACCCAGAATATCAAGGTAGAAAATTCCACAATATCTGCTTTGAAGTAGATTATCTGAATCCACACTGCCATATATTCCAGTTCAAAGCAGAAAATGTGGGTTTTTATTCAGCTGTATGGAAGGGGCCTGACTATCATCACCTGTAATAGTTGGCACCTATTTTTGCTTTTACCGTGCTCATTCTCTCATATTCTCTTTTCCTTTCAAATTGGAGGAGACTGAAGCACATGAACTCAAGAATGAAACTTATATATTGGTAATGAAAAACATTTATTTGTCTTTGACTGACTGAACTGCCAGTATTGATGGGATTTAAGGAAGCTCAGTTTGCTTAGCTTATCAAAAAGCTGAAGAGGTGGCTAGATTGCAGCATCTAAGCACACTTGAGAAATACCTTGAGGAAAAGTGATGGGTATTAAATAGCTCCTTAATCGCACAGAAGATGGCATAAGAAAAGCCAAGAACAAACCAACACCTGAAAGCTGATTCTCAACCAATTCAAGTGAAGACTAAAGTATGTTTTCAAATAATTCAAGTAATTAACCACTAAACATGGGAAGTCTGGGTTTGATCTATTCAACATTTTGCAAAGCTGGTATATAGTAGTGATCATGGGAGTGAAACCCTATCATTCAGAAGTTCCCGGTTCATATGGTAAGTGGTGATTGGCCCAACAGCGTAAATTTAATTGTTAGTCCCAATTAGAATAGACATACTCAAGGGATGAACTTTGCATAAGAGTTAATTCATCAAGTTCCCATTGAATTATTGGGTTTAATCCTTGTGCGTGAAATCTCACTGTAAATCCACAAAATGTAACTGTATTATGGTAAATTTAATGACCTTGTCAACATTTTGGATTTAATTCGTCAACTAAATTCAAATTAATTTGATAATGAAATGATAAAAGAGGTTAGCATTTTGTACTCTGAGAGAAAAAGGTGTTTCTAGAAGAGGCTTTTATCGTACAATCATCCAGCTTCATTCACATAATGTTATGGCAGGTTAATGTCAATTTCCACTGATAAGTTCCTGTGCTTTCTTTTTGTTTCTTTTTGTATTTTTCTTTGCTACCCACAAAACAAATATTAAAGAACAAATAGTTGACAATGCCTTTTGATTAGAAGGACTGGAACTTGTCTATCTAGAAGCAAGTTTAGTTTAAAAGGCACTTTGACATTTAAAAAATATGACTGACATCTTATTAGTATTTACAATGTTGTACATTTGGCATTCATGTTTAGAATTGCTGCATTATTACAATAACCCAAAGGGCCAGGAGAGGTCTGGATAGACTTCTTCATTCATTGCCTTTGCTGTCCAGTGACTCAAAAATCCCTATGGTGGTGGGACTGTCTGATTTCTAAGGAATGTTTTTGAGAATTGTCTTGGAAAATGTGGCACAACAACAAAGCTTTGTCAGTGCAGCTATGTTAACCAGAATAGGGTCTTGACCTGTATCGGAGGAAGCAATCAAATGTAAATTTAAGAACTCTTTTTGCTGTTTTTTTTAAATTATACATTTGTATTCACTACACTGTGTAAGTGGCGTCTGGACTCATATTTCAATTTGTACAGTGCCACATTGGTGTCTAAAACCGTTGCTCCTCAAATGGCTGCTTCAAAAGCTTGCTTCATCTGTTCTTTGACTTTGTCATTCTGACCTCACAAAGCCTCTTGACCTCCTTTCTTTTATATCTATCAGCTCAAATTGTACAACTTTCATCCACAATGTATATTCAGTGCTTGGCTTAATGATGTAGTATTATTTCTCATGTGGGAGAAGAAGGCTGGTCCTCTCTCTCTCTCTATCTCTCTCTGATAAAAATGAATTGATCAAATACTATAGAAATGCGAGAGCTCAAATAGTTTCCCCAAAGTCCTGCCAAGAAACTCTACTGAAGATGGCTAGTTCCCATATTTTATTAGTAAGAGTGCTCTGAGATGTAGGGCCTAATTGCACAAGGAAGTTTTCAGGTTCATTAGAAGGAATTATGCCTCTGATAAACAAAAAATGCCCATCTTTTACCACAATATTCACAACTATTATGCACTTATTTAGAGCATGTGGTAGGGCTTCCATGCCAAAACTCTACAATTCTAACCTTCAGGATCCTTTTTAAAAGCTTAGTTGCTACTGTGCTGTTTATTACAGAATTATAAATGAAAAATGGTATGCAAGAATAGAAAATTTTTGTGTTTGCAGGCCCGAGCACGGCAATATCTGTGAATATGATGAAGAATTCATACTGAGTCCTACTAGAAAATCTGTCCTGAAAATTTCAGGAAATTCATTTCTATTATGATATCCATATGTATCCCTTTACCTCATTAATTCCAAAGCATATCCATGTAAGGGAAATTAGAACCGATCTTCATTTTGGAAGTGACGCCTGCAGGTTCTAACTGTGCCTTGCTGGTGAATGTAAATCATTGCAGTTCACACGTTTGAGAGAAGAAATTGGGTACTGCAATCTCTTGCTCTGTGTGTGTTTTGCATTTAAGATGATGCAATGGTGTCATTTTCCCGCTAATGCTAATTTAATGCTTTGTTGACTTCCAAGTCTCTTTCATTTATAACACTCATCTTGGCATTTAAAGGGCTAGCCTTCTGAATTAAAGAGTCTGCATCAAAGCATGTGCATCCAAAACATGTATCAGTTTATCCGTGCAAATGAGCAGGAAAGAGAATGAAAGTGTGTTTGCCAATCAGTCTCAGCAATAATGAGTAGTGATTATGCGAAAATATACACAGGCACCAATGGAGATTCCTAAAATCTGCTTGCTTTGAAGCTTTTCCCCAAAAGTAGAGCAATAAACTGGCAATAAAAAGCCATTCTACCAGTCATATGATGAGATGCTGTCATATGAAGACTGGTAACTGAAAGCAGATTGTATGAATGCATGGCCATTTGGAAAAGACATAAATAGTAGGGGCTCCCAAGATTCTGTACTGGGAAAGATGCTTTTTAATTTGTTCACAAGTAATTCAGAGATAGTAAGGAGATGGCTGTGTTTGGCAACATCAACTTATTTAGGGTAAATGAAACATTAACAGATTGCAAAGAGCTCCAGAAGGATCACGCTAAACAGGAAGAATGGGTATTAAAATGGTAAATGAAGATCTAACATAAGCAAGTGGCAAGTGATATATGTTAGAGCAGTGGTTCTCAACCTGGGGTCCTCATATATTTTTGTCCTACAACTCCCAGAAATCCCAACCAGTTTACCATCTATTAGGATTTCTGGGAGTGGAAGGCCAAAGACATCTGGGGACCGCAGGTTGAGAACCATTGTGTTAGAATAAAATAGCCATAGTTTACATGTTCATCACAATCTTACACATTTCATATCAGTATCCAGCAACTCAGATCTCATTAGTATGCAATTCAGTATGCATCTACACGGGAGCTGAGGGCAGTAGAAAGCTTGCTTTAAAAGAAATTGGGGGTTATTTTAATGTTAGGAGCAACTTGAGAAACAGCTTCTGGTGTGAGAGAATTGGCCATCTGCAAAAACATGGTCCAGTGGAAGCCCGGATGTTTTACCATCCTGTGGGAGGCTTCTCTCATGTCCCCACATGGGACGCTGGAGCTGACAGACGGGAGCTCACCTCGCTCCCTGAATTCAAACCGCCAACCTTTTGGTCAGCAGTGCTGTCAGCATAAGGGTTTAACCTTTTGCGCCACCGGGAACTCCAGTATTGCCTTCTTTCTAGGCAATTCTATAATAGCCTTAAGGAGTGGGGAAAGTAGATTCTAATTGGGAAGATGGCATGGGACAGAAAACTGATCTTCCTTCACATAATTGAACTAATCCAGATTGCTCTACCCAGCAGCTTTAAAAAGTAATCTGTAGGGATACCTAATTATGGATTTCCAACATCTCATCTTGTAACTGTATGTATAAGGGAAGTGTTTAAATAAACCTGTGAGCATTCTGGAGGTATGATTCCCTGGATATAGACCGTCTTGGTAAAACATCACATTAAGAAAACTATGAAGTAATCCTTCTCCCCACCCCCACCCTAACAAATCTGAACCTTCTTGTTCCCTCTACCCATCCCTTAAAGGACAAATATCTAAATGGCAAAGTGTGAATCTGAGTGCCTGATAAAGAATTTAATTGTTTGACTTTTAAAGTCTGCAAATTCTATGTGTCAAGTTCAGACATTATAAAGATGCCAAGTGTCTGTGCTTTTATTTTTTTTCTTAATCCCTTGAATTTTTAAAATTCAAGGCGGAAGAGGTGAAGTAAACCTTGAAACGGTGCTGCTAAAGTCCACTGTCATCGGCTAATTTAACATTCTGAACAGCTCAGAACACAGCGCAAAGTGATGCTAAATACATGACTTGACAGTAGTTTCTACATAGCTTCTACAAAATACTTCACATTTACAAAATAACAATGAGAGGTCCACAAAGAAAAGTCTCATTTGTGGAAATTCATGTATGGTTGTCACAGTACTTAATGCATGGGGGCTAATTCTCTGTAACATGTAAATTAGTCCAAATATAGCAGCCTTTTAAACAATCCTGCAGATTGACAGGGATGATGGACAGTCTTCATTGAATGTGGCAGGTTTTAGAATTTGAGAAACGATGGTAGTGGGCCCAGAAAAATATAGAAAGAAAGACATTAAAGGGGCAAATTAGATTTTGTAGGGCGTACAGATAGAAAAATGACATTCCTTCAAGTAACCACATGGAATCACAGTTGGGGAATACAGAATAAGGGTCAACAATATGATACATTTGGCATTCAAGTGGTGAAAGATATCTTTTTTATAGCACATATTTTTCTTCACCCACATTTGGTGTACTTTATTTTGTTACTAATAAATGCAGCTTTAATGTATTATTTATTTTTATTTATTTACAGTATTTATATTCCGCCCTTCTCACCCCGAAGGGGACTCAGGGCGGATTACAATGAACACATATATGGCAAACATTCAATGCCAACAGACAAACAACATTCAGTTTTAGACAGACACAGAGGCATTTTTTTAACATCTTTCCAGCTTCACGATTCCGGCCACAGGGAGAGCTGTTGCTTCACCGTCCATTGGTGGCTGTTCTTCCTCTTGTTTTCCTCGTGAGCAGTTTTATGGTGTTGTAGATTAGTTAAATTAGCCTCCCGCATAAAGCGTCCCTAAATTTTCCCTACTTGACAGATGCAACTGTCTTTCAGGGCTGCTAGGTCAACAGCAAGCCGGGGCTATTTTTTTTTTATGGTCGGAGGCTTAACCCGACCCGGGCTTCGAACTCATGACCTCTCGGTCAGTAGTGATTTATAGCAGCTGGTTACTAGCCAGCTGCGCCACAGCCCGCCCCCTGAATGATTTCTGAGATACATATACATATATCCTCTTATTAGAAACAAACTATGTCACGACTCAATTGTATGGGCCACCAGAATTGCCATGCAGTGTGGCGAATCCAGCTGTGCCCATCGGGAACCTGCCACCCCATGCCCCGCATTGACTGACTGACCCCAGTCCCCGTCCCATAGGTGAAAGCATTAGTCACCTGGCTTTTCCCTGTTGAATTCTGTTCAACATGGGAAGCCCCACATGTTGCCACCATAGCAGTATGCAGCAGTTCATCTATACTTTTATGACAGAACCCATTGGAAGTTTCTCTATTGTGTGGGATGGGAGCCAGAGGGCTCCGTCATAAAAGTATAGGCAAACCAGTGTATGCCATTGAAAAGGACCTCATATGAAGAGGACTTTAAACACAATAAACGTGCTGTTCCTTGAAATGAAAAGTTACTCTCAGCTACTTTTCTGGGTATAGCAGCTTGCCCTCTTGCTTCTCTCCTGGAAGTGACTAAAAGGTCTGTCTCCCTCTACATATATGAGGATGAGCAACTTCAGAGGGTTCAGAGGCCTGTTTTTTCCCCCACCCAAACAAACAAAAAGCCTACTCCCAAACCTGCTGAAAATGAATATGGCCATAGCTTAGATTAATTTTTTATTTTTTTCATCAAGGGAAGAGGGGATTGGGGGTGTTTTCAAGGTATTTACCAAGCTCCTACAGTGAATATTTACTTATTATGGGAGATTCTTGATCCAATTTGTTAGGGAGATATGGTGAGGGCTCAAGATAAGGATGAGAAGTACAAATAAGCTTCCTAGGTTACCATGTGTCTCATAAAACAAATTTCCCTTTCCCTCGCCTATAGTGTTCCACTGTAATTGTAGGATCTGAAAAGATTACATATATGGTCCATAATGAGAGAGGACTGAACCTAGAGATATTCCTTTTATGATCTACAATTCCTGGAATCTCCCAAACAAAATGTATGTTATGTATCACTAAACTCCAGTTATATCTTTTGAATAAATGGTCCAACTGCTTGCTTGTGCAAGATCCCATCTGCGATCCCTTGTGAGTATTCTGCAAGCTTATATGACCCTGCTAAATGGGAACAGGAGACCCATCACTCAAGTCCTCAGTGCTCTAATTTATCTCTCTGTGATTTAATGCCTCCATTTACATGGAAGAAGGACTCTTTGGAGCTTTCACTTCATCCCAACTGAGTTATAATTCTCCCTGCTTGTCACTCAATCCCTTAAGGGACTCCAGGGCAAGTGATGTTCCTCTGCAGTGGCAGGCAAGACGAATCAGACATGTCCACCCCCTCATCCAGCAAAAAAAGAAGGGACACAAGATGGATGCTGAGAGAGGAAGAGTAGCAGAAATAGCCTTTCTCTCTTTTCTCCTGCAGTCCCTGAAGAACATGACAGGTAGTTTTATTCACAGAATTCTAGGAACCAAAACTAAAAAAGATTTACCTCAGGACTTGAAAGCCTACTTACTGTATCAGTTACTCTTCATGGGAATTTATTTTTAATAAATATCTTTAGCTTTATTTAGTAGGATTCTCTCTCCTTGAGAATTAAGATGCTTCCCAAATTCTTTTTTAAAACTATATTATCATTTCTGGCTTATTCTCATCTTTTCTATGTAGCTCGTAAATTCCACTTGCTTCAGATTTCACCTTTCAAAATAACTTGCTCTGATATTTATTTCACTCATTCTCGCTCTCGCTCTCTCTCTCTCTCTCTCTCTCTCTCTCTCTCTCTCACACACACACACACACACACACACACACACACACACAATTCCCCTTTAGAACCTGCCAATAGCAAGTGATGGATTCTTGCAAAAAAAAAAAAAATGACAACCAGTACCAGCAGATCCTGATGTCAGAATCTCTTATTTCAGTGCAGTGCACTTAGGAAAATGTTAACAACCCCAGCTGTATCAGGACCTATGCCTTTCTAACTTGCTGATAAATAGTCTAAAGTTGTTTGAGTGTGCTATGCTTAGAATAAGCTTTCATGAGATATGATAGAAGTGCATGATGTAGGGGAAGTGTGTAGGGGAAGCTTTCACTCATAATACTACACTTCAGAATCATTCACTGAACCTAACAAATAGCCATTCAAAACAGAGAAAAAGAAATGTCCAGATAAATTGTAGAAACTGTCAACGTTTGACGTGGTGATGGCTGCCAACTTGGGTGGCTCTAAAAGAGGTCTAGAGAAATTCATGGACTTAATAATCATAATGAACATGCACTTCTTCATTCACCAGAAGCATTATGTCTTTATTACTTGCTGGGGGTGTGGGCAAGAAGGTGGTAGTGAACGTATGTCTGCTTGTGAGCTTCCCAAAAGCAGCTGTTTGACCATAGTGTGATGTGAATTGAATTTGGAACTAGACAGACTTTCAGTCTGATTCAGTAGGACTGTTCTTATGTTCGGAATCCACTTACTTATCATGAAAATCTATGTTGAAGGAAAAACACCCACCTCTCTTACTGTGCACAAGCAAACAAATGTGTAGGGGAGAAAACTGGATTTATTTGTTCTTGCTTAATAGCAAAAAATCATAGCTGATGAGGAATCTGTATCTGGCATCATGCTAGGAACATATAACCACATATGTTTCTCTTGCATATGTATGTGCCTTTTTGCGGCCATTATAGGACTTGATATTCTCTTCTTCCTCCAGTGCCAAAAGGCCCTTCTCTCAACTTACTGAACAGTTTCTGGACCACCCTTCTCCACCACATGGCCATTCTGTACTTCATGGGGAAAGGCAAGATTGCAAACATTATCTGGCTATATCCCCATAAGCCAGATGCCAGTAATGGCCTCAATGCTTAGCTCATTCATGGTCTTCCAGAGGGCTGAGTTCTTCTATAATTCTGCTCTCTCCCCACAAAACACACAGGAAGCCATGTGGAGGACCACAGAGCACAGCTTAGTTTTGCCTGTGGACCTACTAGGTCACAGTGACAGGGTTATGGCCTACATGTCTTGAGCCCCTTTTCTCTCTAGAAACAAGACAATTCCTGTATATTGCTTATACCTCTGTTCAAAATATATCAGAAAACTATTCTGAATGGGTTGTTAAAGATTTAAGTGAACTTCCTTTATGTTTATTATGATTATTACTTATTCAGACCCTGCATTTCACAATATTTTTATTTGGTTCAATAATAAATTCATTGGAGTGCCAGGGCTACAACACTGCTTTGAATAAATGATTAAAATGTGGGAGGACAACATTTAGAAATGGCCATGTGCAAAGCTATGTTTTAGGTAAGGAGTATGTGTAAACAAGAATAAAACAGCTAACAGCTTTTTACTATCAATTTAGTCCCAAAGAAGAAGGGAACCAGCATGGTTTGAGTGTTGAGTGGAGACCAGAGTTTAAATCTCCATTTGTCCATGGAAATCCACCAGGTGATCTTAGGCAAGTTGCATTACTTCCGCTTTAAAGGAAGGCAGATCTGAACAAATGTCACCAAGAAAACCCTGTGATAGATTCATCTCAAGGCCACCAAAAATTGGAAACAACCTGAAAACACACAACAAACTAAGTTGAAGTTCATGAAATTTCCAGTTAACTACCACAAAGCATCTCTAAGGTTAGATGTGATACAGGAGACACCAAGGGGACAGGGGGACTATGTGTGTCTTCTCCATCCATCCTGCGCAAGGCAGAAAATCAGTGCTTAGTTGAAGGCATAGAGCTTGGGAAAGTTACTTCTGGAATATAACTCCCAGAATTTCTTGAAGAAATGGGATAAGATTTCTGCACAGCATTAGATTGCAAATTCCTCACACATCATCCTGACTTGTGGAAGCTGTGCAATCACTTACATTTAATGAAAATCAGCCTTTATTTTGTGGCATTAGAAGCCTCGCATTGTTGTATATGGATTTTGCATCTTCCTCTCCTCATTTAATGGTGAAATTATTGGAAAGATCCTGCTCAAATATGAATTCTTGTCTTACAATATTTTTTTAAAGGAATGAAATAAGCCCCTAGCCACCATCATTTATTTTAGAGCAGAACTCATGAATTCTAACCAGATATTGTCGGATTGAGTATTAATATACAATTATGCAAAACCACTGTAATATCTCTGATGAAAATTAGATTTTGTTGCCACTGTTATAAGCGGTGATGGCATATTGTTATTATTTTAAAGGCTTGTGACCTAAGATTTCTGTTGCTATGACGATAAGATAGTTAAGCAGGAAAGAGCAAAAGGTAAGTGTGGGTATGTGTGCTATCAAAGGGAATGAGGAGATATTGAACTGCCTGTCATGAGTCCCTTGTGCAATTCTATCTCCCTCTCTTTGTACTGCCTATTAGCATATAACATGAACCATCACCATCCAGGACTGAAATAATCCATATTTAACTCTAGATGTTTTTTTTTTTAAACCAAATTCCTGTGTAGATGTATCAATGTTTCTGTAAGCTATCTTTACAGAAACAAAACAAATCTCCATGACAGACGACGTCTAAATGACCCCATCGCTATATTTTGCACTTTATTCTGCCCCTCTGTTGGAAATAACTTGACTTCCTACCCTACCCCAAATCTCCTAAGGAACACTTCAGCACTTTGTCCATTCACCCTACCAAACGGTGTTTACAATTCATATCTCTGCACTTTTGTCTAGACCCCCCTCCCATTTTATCTATCTATTTGCCATTAAGTTGTGGTTTTTGCTTTTTATCATCTCTGTAGTTTATTGTTTTATTGTATTATATTGTATTATTGTGATTTCAATTTGTTTATTTTACCTGTTTGATTATGTTGTTTACATATGCATTTTATTTTGTTTACTGTTTGTTCTTTGGGCTTGGCCCCATGTTAGCCGCCCCAAGTCCTGTGATACCCCTGGCTGCAAGAGCACTGGAAACCAATACACCGAGGCCAATAAACAATCTAATATCTTTATTAAGGAAATGAAGAAATGAAACAAAAATAAGCAGAAGATATAGTTCAGCAATAGACCTTTTGGGAAAGGTCAAATATAGTCCAATAATATAGTGTCCAATCTCTGATATTAAAGTTCAAAGTTTGTAATCCAAAAAACCGAAACGCACTCAAACTTCCAAGCAGTTTGAGTGGGGAAATGTCCAAGACCTTTTTCTAGAGTTCAAAAGCAAGTCCAAGGCAAGCCTTGAAGACAAGGCTGGATACGTGGCACGACAAGGCAAGGCTGGAATCACGGCAAGACAAGACAAGGAACACGGCTGGACAAGGCACGGCTAGGCTGGAAGGTAGTGGACTCCGACGCGGTCCACACTTGGCTGGGAACGAAGTTATCCCTTCAACTGTCACGTTGACTCCGCGCTGGCTAGCCAGCGCACAGAACTTTGAATCTTCCCTCAGAACAGGTGTCTCAAATGCTCTTTTCCCAAGGGAAAAGAGTTAGAACAACATCTTGACCAGATGCAATCCTCCCTTAGAATTCTCAGGGGAAAATAGGTTAATTAGCAGATTCCCTTGCTGCTAATCGCGCGCTTCGTCTCCTGCCAGCTTTCTCCTGCCTGTTAGTTTCCACAAACATCCTTCTATCAAAGGGAGGGGAACTGGGGAGAGAGGACTCCGTTTCAAGGGCCTTTTTAATGAGCGTTGAACTAGAATTGTCAATAGGGAACATCTGGAACGGGGCAGAGTCTTGCTGAATCGGCACAAAACTTGTTTCCTCATCACTGTGGTCCACAATGGAGTCAGGTTCACGGCCCAAGGGTCCATGGGACATCACAAGTCCCTGCAGGGAGATGGGGGCGGAATAGAAAAATAAATTATTATTATTATTATTATTATTATTATTATTATTATTATTATTATAAGCTGCAAAGCACTTTCATATAGGAACAGTGTGAAAACTGACAATATGGCAGTTTTAAAATGGAGTGATTACACAGTCGATCCTCCATATCCATGGATTCTGTATCCATGGATTCAACCATACACAGCTTGAATTTTTTTAATCTAAAAATCAAACCTTGGTTTTGCCATTATTTATGGGACATCATTTTATCATGCCATTGTGTGTAAGAAGACTTCAACATCCACAGATTCTGGTATCCACTGAGGGTCCTGGGCCCAAACTCCAATGGAGATCAAGGGTCCACTGTATATTTTTCAGGGCATAGAGAAATAAACTTAGTCACCTTTGCTTAACTATCCATATGATTTCATGCTTTTCTCAACACAGTCATTTCTATTTGCAAAAATAGATGCTTTTACTTTCTGCCATATCTTGGCTACCTTTACTTTATTCACAGTGTCAGTTGCTCTGTCTTGCCTTGATAGGGCCAAAGCCCATTTGAAAAAAAATAGGATGGGAAAAAAGGGTTAAGAAGTTCCTTCCTTCCCATCCTTGCATGAGAAATGTGGCTTTGTTGAGTTAAAAGAAATATATTGGACAAGGGTTGCAACACATGACTACCCTATATACTCATATATAAGTCTAGAAATGTTCGTTAAAAATCCACCCGAAAAACTGGGTTGATGTGTCCTTGGATTAATATGAATACTGTATCTTAACTCTTTTTTTAAAGGAACTATCCCCTTGTCTGAGTAAAGTGGTGAAAGCTGAAAGCTCAGTCAATCCCAAGACAACCTAGAAGAAGCCCGAGACCCACTAATCAAGGCATGGACAAATTTTGGCCCTCCAGGTGTTTTGGACTTCAACTCCAAAGTCCAAAACACCTGGAGTTGAAGTTGAAGGTGGGAGCTGAAGTCAAAAACACCAGGAAGGCTGAAGTTTGCCCATATCTGCTCTAAGCCCTCCACCGTGGCAGTGCTTCTGGCCTTTTTGAATGCCTGTTCAAGGAAATGACAATGATAGCCAGGAGCAGCTGGACTGAGTTCACATTAATGTTTTCCCTCTGTGCGGAATGACCCTCAACATCCACAGGTCATATTAAAATTCATAATTTTGGCCCTACAACCTGCTCTCGACTTATACATGGGGTCAATTTATACATCACTATATAATGATGACTGTAGATGACTAGCAGTAAGCAGCCCCGTTCCTTGAGTCATACATGAGGTTGACTGGCAGTAAACAGTACTGTTCCTGTTTCATGTCAGCATAGTGCAACTGAATCTCTGAACATCTTTTTGCTTCTTGCCAAAAGCCTAATATGGCCATCCCCTTGGAAATTATATCCAGCCTTTTCCCCTTTTTAAAATATATTTTCCATGGGAGATGTTTATTTTGTACACATGCATTTCATTGACTAAATATAGCTACCAGGGTTTTGTAAGATGTGTGTACATGAGTGTGCATGCTTCTATCTCCCTGCTGCATTGTATGTGATGCTTGAATATTTCTTTTTTATACTCTCCAGCTGTCCTAGTCAGGCTAGAACAGATTAACTCTCTGTTGGCCCACTTTTTCAGTTGATTTTGAAATGCCCCAGTTTCTATGTCCCTCCCCTCCACTTTCCCCCTTTGCCATTATCTTACTTCAATTGCTGCAATGTGCAGAGAGAATAGAGAGGGGGGATCTTTCCCTTCCTTATAATTTCAGGACAGAAGCAAATTGCTGAAGCCTGTCCTAACTTTAATAATTTTTGGCATGTTGACCACACTCATATCTTCCTTGGCCACAAGTTTTTCATATGCACAGTGTTGAAGGATTGGTCTTTACAATCCACACTGAGAAACTGTCTATTAGAAATAGATAGGTGTGTGCGTGCATTGTGTACCTTTGTGTGTCTTCAGGCACATGTGAGTGGGAGAAAGGAAACAAGACAGTGAATCTAAATGACTGAGCTGCCAGCTGGCAAAGTTTTCAGTAAAATAGCTGTATTTGTCTATTGCAGCATAAAAAGGACAAAAGGATGCGGAGGAATCTACAGCTAATTCATCTGTTTGACATTGAGTGATAATAGGATTCCCCACTCCTGTATAACTGGCCTTAGAAACCTTCAGCTTTCATAACACTCTATCAAGACATCTGAAGAAATGGATACTAAAAGTGCATACTAAAATAGATAAGTTATTCTTAAAGAGGCTCCAAGATTCCTCCTACCCCCTCAGCAAAGATAAATCCCAGCTTTATATAATTCTATTGGGATTTCTTTTTGAGAGCACCCATACATGAATCATTGACCCTCAAAAGATATCACTCTATGCACAATAAATGTATGCTCTCTGTATAGTTTTTGATCTGGGGAAAACTAACAAACATTGTAGTTAAAAGTAGTGATGGATAGTGCAGGAAGCTGTCTTGAGTGTTAAAAACAGGTGAAATTATTTGAAAAAGTCAAGATAGGAGAATTAAATCAAAAATGTTTGTGTTTTTGTAACTTACTGCTTTGAAGCTTGTGCAAAACCTTAATTGAAGAAAACATGTCCAAGAGATATTTCTCTGTAAAACCAGAAGCTTGCGCCTGACTACTGAAATACCACAGGGCCCTGCTCTTCCTGTTTCTATACCATCTTTCCTTTATGGATCATGAATATAAAAGAATGGTTAAACAAAGAGAAGCCCAGTTTGATCCTCCCATCCACCCCTAACGCTTCATCCACTGCATTTCCCCAATTATATTCTCCAGCTCTTTGAACAGCCTACGGAGCTGAAGCTATGTGGATTTCCATAATTCCCCTTGAGAACTATTCTCTCACATTAGCAAATGCTTCCTGAGCTCTCCAGCCATATTTTCTCTTTGATTAATTTTGTCCAAAACTCCCTTTTGCCTCCTACATCCCAAAGGATGCTTCCTCTTGAGATATTTTTTTAATTGTTGGGGTTTTTAAATTTTTCTGTAGTATTTCTGGAGTTTGTGCGCTGCATAAAGGTTTGGATTCTTTTAGCTCTGGTGCAGTATGGTGTCCTATATTTGACAATTGTTTTGACTTGATTTTTCAAAGCATACTGAGAAAGACGTATCAGCCAGAAATACCATTGGGAACATTGTTGTGCAGACTCTGTCCCTATTCCAGCATAGACATATGTTTGCTTTTCAAACCTATTGATTTACTTTGTTAGATTTTAATCCCTCCCTCCCTGCAAGTAACTCAGGGCATTGTACATAGCTTCGCTCTGTGCTTTGTATTTTGGTTTGTCCCTTGATGTTTCAGTGCAGTTGTTGTTATTTGCTGTCAGGTCAGTTTCAACTTAAGAAGAACTTGTGAGAGGCTTGTGAGAGCTTCTGTCATAAACAACCATGCATGGGTCCTGCAAATTTGGTTCAGTGCCTTGATCAAATTAATCCACCTGTACCATAGTCTTCCTCTTTTCCTGCTGTGTTCCATATACCAAGCCTTGTTATCCTTCCCAATGAGTAACATTGTTGCATGGTATGTCCAAAGTCCAACAGCCTCACTTTAGTCTTGGTTTCTGGTGAGAGTTCTGACTGGATTTGCTCAAAGACCCATTAATTTGTCTTTTTAGCAATCCACAGAATTTCTAAAACTTTTCTTCAGCACCACATGATTTTCTTCATGTCAGCTTTCTTCACTGTCCAGTGTTAACGTTCTTACATATAAATCAGTATATTTTGTAGCTCATTTCCTTGTTTTAAGATGTTCTTTATACTGACATGTATGTTATTAATACTATTATTATGGATATTATTAAACATGTGCATAGACTATACCATACACTTGTGCATAGACTATGCCATACACATGTTTTCAAATAGATTATGGTTGAGATTAGTGGCAGCATTAGGGTAGGACATTGGTGCAAAACGTTGTTGAAAGAAGTGGGTAACTATATATGCGGAAGAGGCGCAAAGATTCCTTATCACATTTTCAAGTGAAATAATCTTGTCTTTGAAAAGATATAATGAAAACATTAAGTCTGTTGTCTAATCTGGTAGGAATCTGATGGGGGAAGTGCTGGCAATTACTGTATCAGAGACTGACACTAAATTTGTGTCTATTTGGTAGAATTTTTCTTTTCTTTTTCGGAAGCATACTAGCTACCAGAAGCTATGTCTCAGGGACTAAAATCATATCAGGAACAGCCACATTAAGTAGCATTGCTCTAACATACTCACTAACCCCACTGAATGATACCACTGTTGAGGTGGGCAACTAGTGGTCCGTATATAACCTCTGATGCTATTTGAGGACACCCTGAGACCCCGGTGTCACTGTTAAAATTGCTTCACTGGTTTGGTAACATTCATTTAAGAACATGTCCACTTTCATAAATAAAATCTGGTTTTTACAGCAAGAAAAACTCTCTCCCTCCACGGTCTTACCTCATTACATTCTGTCACTACACATTTCTCTCCCTCTCTCCTGGCTCACTTCTGGAGTTGGCATTGGAGTGGGCTGACAAAAGCTGCACTAACGAAAGGGAAGAGGAGAACTTGTTAAAGTTACTTTTAGGGGGAATCTGGGAGTTGTCATCCAAAGAATCTACTTTTTCTAAGCAGTAAAAACACAGGGATGTTTCATTTCCCCTCACCCTCTATGGATGTTTTCCTGTAAACTCCCTTTTTATCTTAGAGAACAACAAATGTTAGATCTGTCACGTCAGATTTGGCCCAGGCTGTCTGACAGAAAAGGGGGGGGTGAAATTGTTTTATCACAAATGACATCTTCTCACCGTAGATTTCTTGCTAGATTGTGAGGAAAACATGCCCTTGGCAATGTTCACCCTCTACTGCAGGAGAGAAACAAGAGTTCAGGTTTCTCAAGTGAAGTGTCCTTTCACCCCCCCCCCCCCCGACTGTGGCTGTTGAGATGTACCGCAGAGGAAAAGGCAATTTTATTGTATTTTTTGGAAACTCAATCTATCAGTCTTCTTTGCAATCCATGTTGCCATGGCCCTTGGGGACATCACCACCCCTAGAATTAGTGTGAAATGTACTGTGAGAAAAGAGATTATCAGGATTGTTGTTTGTATTGTAGGTATTGTAGGTTTGTATTGGAAATGGCTGAACAGAAAGTCATAATGGGCAGGCTGTGAATGCAGGTCTGTCATTTTTGTTCATACCCTCTTTGTCTGGCTCTTCACCTTAGGTTTGCTTACTAATGCATGGCATGCAGTTGTTGACACAGATCCCAAGAACCTTTTCCAGATAGTTCATAAAGGATTCAGTCCTGGAGAAATAGGGTGGTGTAGCAGTTTGGACACTAAGCTATGAGTCTGGAGACCAGGTTTCAAATGCAGTACTTGCTCAGCCACAAAACCATACTGCTTGCCCTTGGGCAACTCACATTCTCTCAGTCCCAGAGGAAGGCAGTAGTAAAATGCTTCTGAAGAAATTTTGCCAAAAATTCCCTGTAATAGGATCACATTTAAATCACCATTAAGTTAAAAAGAACTTAAAGGCGCACCATAACTATAACATTCAGTCCTCAGCTAAATCTGATCTCCCATAACTTCTGTGCTATCTTCCCTCATATAATGACTGAGGTGAGAGCCAGCATAGTATAGTGTCCAGGGTTAACTAGTGAATGACCCTGGGCAAGTCACACACTCTCAGCCTCAGAGAAAGGCAATGGCAAACCTTCTCTGAACAAATCATGCCCAAAGACCCTTTGATAGGATTACCAGAAGTAAGAGTCAGTTTAGAGGCATATAACTACAATTCATGGCATGTTTAGTGAATGAAGGGAAAATATGTTGTAAGCAGCTCTCTTTTAAAACAAGATTGACTCCAGCATTGGATTTGCTTTACAGAGGAATGCATAGCCAGCAATGGGATTTTTTATAGAAAAAGAAGAAGCTCTTAAAATGAAGTTTCAGGAGTCTGCCTCTCTGGTAACAATCTAGAACGAATCATCCAGCTGCCTAAGGGCATTGATGCAACCTAGCAGTAGGGTTATGATTTAAGTCATTTTATTATACAAAACTGAACATGCTCATACTAGCTCTTTTGTTTATTTATTTTTAACCAGGATAGGTGAACCAGTGTTTCAGTGTAAAGGGCACAGTGAAGTACTTATAATGCTTGCAGCAGATCCATTTGTTTGTCTAAACCAGGGTTGTTAGAATGTATAGACAGTCCACATTTTCTCTGGGGAGTCTGGAAAGAATCAAACAGTTAGTGTCTGTCTTTATACAAGGAAGGAATTACACAGTAATAGCTGGAATTCTTTTGGGGATTTATATATGTGCAAACACCAAAATTACACAGTGAATCCCATCCCAATTCAACTAATTTCCAGTTACTGTGATTGGCATGGGTCTATTCCTCTCTCAACTGGGAAGTAGCTGACTGATGGTCCCATCTTCTCCTATGAGCAATTTAAGGCATGGGTCCCAGCCTTTCCCATGGGAGCAATCTCCCCCAAATGATCTCAGAAACAGGATGTCTCATGCTGAAGACTCCTTGTGCGAGGAGAGGAAATGGGATCATCAGCCACCTGCTTCACAATTGAAAAGGGGAAAGACCCCCTATGAATTGCATTGCTTCCCAATAAGTGGAAACTGGGAGGCTTTCACAGTCCCTAGGTAGCTCCTAACTCAGTTGTGAAGCACGCAAGTACTAATATTTTCACCACAAGTAAGAACATAGACTAGAATATAGGCTAAGCTAGGGGCTATGTACGGATTGCGAATACAAAAGAGTGTGTAAATCTAGGTTAAACATGTGCAATTGCCCAGCAGGATTCTAGCCAATAAAGCCTTCAGGATTTAAGTATCTGAACTATATTCTTATTGGTACTTGTGAGCTTTGCAACTGTCTAGAGTTCTTCACTATACAACCATTAAGTCCAGGATTTAGTGCAGCACTGGACAGAGGCATACAATGTTCCACTGAAAAGAATTCCAGAATGAGACAAATACAGATACAGTAGAGTCTCATCCAACACTCACTTATCCAACATTCTGGATTATCCAATGCATTTTTGTAGTCAATGTTTTATTTATTTATTTATTTACAGCATTTATATTCCGCCCTTCTCACCCCGAAGGGGACTCAGGGCGGATCACATTGCACACATAAAGACAAACATTCAATGCCATAACATATAACAGAGATAGAGACAAGACGCAGGCACGGGCTGGCCTCGAACTCATGACCTCTTGGTCAGAGTGATTTGTTGCAGCTGGCTTGCTTTCCAGCCTGCGCCACAGCCCGGCCCAATATATCAATATATCATGATATTTTGGTGCTAAATTCGTAAATACAGTAATTATTATATAGCATTAATGTGTAATGAACTACTTTTTCTGTCAAATTTGTTGTATAACATGATGTTTTGGTGCTTAATTTGTAAAATCATAACCTATTTTGATGTTTAATAGGCTTTTTCTTAATTTCTCCTTATTATCCAACATATTCACTTATCCAACATTCTGCCGGCCTGTTTATGTTGGAAAAGTGAGACTCTACTGTATTCTAAAAATGTATTTAGTAAAGCAATCAGTGGTTAAATTATACAATTTATAGTGTCCTCTTTTTAAAATGTTATTTTTATATAAATTTTGGTTAAGCAGGAAAACATAACCTGTTTTTAGTCTTCTGAGAAGAACTACTAAAACTCAACCCAAGAATCCATATCTTCTACATACAGTAAAAGCCTGAAGACTTCATCAATATAATTAACCAACCCCCCCCCCAATTAAAAAAAATCCTTCCCTCATTTCTGCATAAGTATCAACATATGAATAAATAGAAGTGTCAGTCTATGTTTCTTCTGTTCTCAACTATGACTCATAACCTAATTTTATGATACTAATAATATACACTGTACTTATTTGGCTTCTCTGGAATTTGTTAAAACAATCCATACCACCTTTAGAAAAGGTTTGCAATTCTGACGGATTTTTTTAAAAGCTCTGAATATTTCTTATCATAGACATTTAGATCTAAATGCTAGCTTAACTCAGACTTACAGTCCTAGAAAACTTGTTAAATCTGTAGTGATTTGAGACTGGGAGACCAAGATTCAAATCCCTGTTTGGGCAGAGAAATGCATGGTGTGACACTCTCTCAGCTTCAAAGGAAGGTAATAGCAACCCCCTCTGAACATACCTTGACATGAATATCTAGTGAAAAAGTACACATAGTGAGAAAGGATTTGTAGGCACATGGCAACAAACTGTAATGTCAACTACCAAAAGTACAGCGTCAGCCTGTGCCTAATGCTAACCAAAGCTGGTATTACAGAGGGCAGATCAATATCATTGGATATGGAAAACTGATTAGAGACAACATTATGTAGTAATTTGAGTCTTGGACTAAGATTCTGGGAGACTTGGATTCAAATCCCCACTTATCCATGAAAATTCCTAGGTATCCTTGGATGGGTCACATTCTTTAAGCCATGAAGAAAGTCAATGACAAGTCTCTGCTGAATAAATCTTCCTAGAACAAAGCCATGGTCGGTTGCCATAATTTGGAGTTGGCTTGAATGAATACTACAAACGATGGCTTGGGGAAACAAGTAGGTACATCTTTGCCCAATGAAGATGCAGGTACACATATAGCCACCGGCCAGTTTTCCAGTTCTACAGTTTCAATGTATAGCTAGTGAATAATATGTACAGCACATGCTGATTCTGTATAATCAGTATAGCCTCAAACATCTTATATAGTAGGATTAGGAGGAATTGGATGGAATCATTGGCACAAGATCTTAGCTCTCAAAATCAGAACCATCTATATGTGAAATTTAAAGGGTAGCAAACTCACATTATTCATACATTCCCTGAGTCAGTCTAAGTTTACATCACAATGTTCCTTGAATCTATTGATCTGTAGGAGGGTTTTGCAATGATTAGAGCAGCATGTCCCCATGGCAAGGTGAGTTTAGCAGGCAGTCCTCTGCTGATTGCTCAGGGAGCATCTCTATTAAAATACTTTTGGTTCTTATATAATGACTGATGATCAAGGCAACCCTTTGGTTGCATCCAGGATTTGTCCAAAACACTTTCATTTTAGGTGAAAGTGTTATGTAAATTTATGCTTATGTATTGTGTTTTCTATGTATGCAGCACTTTTGTGAGCCACCCCATGTCCCTTTGGGGAGATGGTGGTGGGATATAAATAATTAATATACTTTATAATATTGTTATTATTATTGTTAATTATTATTATTTATCCTGCTCCAGCAAATCTGCAAAAACTTCTTCTGTTGGGCATTTGTTACGATCCAGTATATCAGGTTTCTCAAGTGCTGTTGTTAAGCTGTGCTGCCAATACAGCTCTTCTGAAAGTATATAACTGGATCTAATCCCTTGGCTCCTGACATCTGAGATTTGTAATGCACTGGCCTGATTAGGTTTTCTTAATTGAACACTGCTTGCCTATTTAAGATATTGCTTTCATCTTCCTAAGAGTGTGTGTGTAGCCACTGTGTCCAGAATAGCCAATGAGCTGACACTATCACTGGCTGGTTTTTTAAATAAAAAAAAACACACACACACACACACAACTATACATTTATTTCATCTGGAGAGACTGGTGCCCACGCCATGACTTACTGTGAGAAATGAATGGTATTGCAATGTGTTCTGTGCCTTTTAAACTTTCATTTTCCCTTCATAGTTGAAAGCCAGGTCAGGATTAAGAATAACCCTTATATATGGGGGGAGGGAATTTCAAGTGTAAATAAGATCTCACTGGCAGTGGGGGGTGAGGGGGGAGAGGAACAAAACATGTTATCGATTTCCAGGAAGAGCTTGGGCTGTTTTGTAGTTGGGTTTTACCGACCCCTAATGGACAATTTAAAATCACAAGGAAAGTCTTTACAAGAAGGAATATGCATTTGCTGTCAACTAGGTTTTGTATTATGATATAATTTGGTATGGTGAGATGATATCAGCTTATATTTGAATTTAAATAGTATGTCTATACATGTGTGCTATGCACACCTGGCATTTTGCACCCAGCATAGATGACTCCTTCAATATATATAGGAGAGAGTCCAGAGTTTGGAAATGTTACTTTTAAAAATACAAATTCCAGAATCCCTAACCATATTTGCTGAGATTTGGGGGACTGTAGTCCAAAAAGACATCTCTTCCCCCTCCCCCGAACCTAAACATACTATTTTCCTGCTCTTCTGCCCAATTTTCCAGTAAACTGAACATCTTGGAGTCAAAGGCTTCCAGAGACGCATTATTCTGGAAAACGAAAGACCGGCAATGAACTATACAATCATAGGCCCCTTAATCGACGTTATAGGATATTATAGTTTTTCTCTCTCTTCTTCATCTCTCCTACCATCCTCCCAGGTTTACAGTAGAGTCTCACTTATCCAACGTTCTGGATTATCCAACGCATTTTTGTAGTCAATGCTTTCAATATATCGTGATATTTTGGTGCTAAATTCATAAATACAGTACGTAATTACTACATAGCATTACTGCGTATTGAACTACTTTTTCTGTCAAATTTGTTGTCTAACATGATGTTTTGGTGCTTTATTTGTAAAATCATAACTTAATTTGATGTTTAATAGGCTTATCCTTAATCCCTCCTTATTATCCAACATATTCACTTATCCAACATTCTGCCAGCCCGTTTATGTTGGATAAGTGAGACTCTACTGTATTTGTATCCGCCATGGATCTAGATGGGAACTTACTTCATTTTCAGAGCTGAAAAGCAATGGGTCACATGTTTGGTTTTTTTTCGTGTCAGGAGCAACCGGAGTTGCTTCTGGAGTGAGAGAATTGGCCGTCTGCAAGGATGTTGCCCAGGGGACGCCCGGATGTTTTTAATGTTTTACCATCCTTGTGGGAGGCTTCTCTCATGTCCCTGCATGGAGCTGGAGCTGATAGAGGGAGCTCATCCACACTCTCCCCGGGTGGGATTCGAACATGGCAACCTTCAGGTCAGCAACCCAACCTTCAAGTCACAAGGCTTTTTTATCCCCTAGGCCATCGGAGGTCACATAAAACATCTGTAATCACAGCTTTGAGGAATAATGGAGTGTCATTTTAAAAACAATACAGCTGGGCATGAAGTGACTTTGATAGTATTAAGAAGTAATAGCTGAAATCCTGTTGGCTAGTCTCAAGTAGAGTAGACACACTGAATGAATTATTGACCTATAAGTAAACACTTTGGGAAATCCAATTGTTGCAATTTGTCTACTTTGGGTAGGACTAGCAATTATTGTAATTTACTTTTATGATTGACAGTTTTAAGCATTTTGAGAGAGATTTTTCAGATGTTGTGGTAGTCATAGTAGCAGCACAAGCAACAAAAAACAAATTTAATCTGGAACTATATTAAAGCTGCCCAAAGTCCTGACAAGATTAAAGGAGTGAAAAATAAAACTGAAATAAAATGAAAGATGTGTAGTTTAGAAATCCAGTGGTGAACTGATGCCAGGAGCCTCAAGGTCCAGCTCAAGCCTTGCTCCCACTCCCCATCAGCTGTTCCAGTCTTTCCAAGTCCTACTCCACTCATAGCATTATACTTGCTATGAGCTATTTTTACAGTAAATTAGGAAAACACACATTCCGCAGAGTCTTCCATGTTACTATAGGTTGGAGAGAATAGCCCTGCAGAACATCTGCAGGAAAGATGTTGATGGCTGACACTGGAAAAGCGACACTTAAGCTGGACTTTTCACCAATGATTCAGGTGCTGTGGAATTGCATTTTGATCCAAATAACAGGAAGTGTTCAGGGTTGTTGTGTGTTTTTCAGGCTGTATGGCAATGTTGCAGAAGAGCATTCAGTTGATACATGTCTGTGCTTCTTTTCAACCTTTGAAATCAGACTTTGCTGTTTTCCAGTGTAATACAACTCCTCACTTTTCCTTCTTTCCTAATATTGTTAGCTGCCGTCTACAGAAAGATTAACTGAAATGGTCTGTCGATTGATCCATGGCACAATTTAAGACTTTCCTGTTCCAGAAGAATAAGCTGCTGACAGGATAAACAGGGCCTGTCATGTTCTAACTGGGAACTCCTGTTTGCTCATTTGTCTTCTCCTGTATGGTGAGCACAGGAGGGAGTGGGAGATGGTGAGGGAAGGAAGCTGTGCCTAGCTGGCTAACTGGGCAGGAGGCTGCTTTTGTTTCAGAAACAACCAATCACACTCACTGCTGATGGATAGGGGCTTTATGAAAATCCAATATACAATCATGCTTCTATAGCATGTTAAGGCTGAATCCTGGAATTAAAAGGAGATCTTAGAAAGCGTCATGCTTTCCAACTGTCCTGATTTTTCAGGGACAGTTCTAATTAATCTGTTTTGTCGGCTGTTCTTAAAACATCACAATTTTGCTCTTCTCCTCCCACCCTTTGTTCTTGGCATTCTTCAACTACTGCAAGTTAAATTCAAAGTACAAAAATAATTTCCATTATTTTAGCACATCCAAGAGAAGGCAGACTGGTAAACAGAAGCAAAAGTAAATTGCTGCAGCTTCTCCAAGCTTATGTGTTCTTCCTGACAAATAATCCTGACCACACTCAGGTGTTGTTTGGCAAAATGTCTCTACTTTTCATCTATGAAATGCCAGAGGGTATGAAACTTACTTTTTTGGACTGCAGCTTCCAAAATGCACTATATCTAGTGGGTTCTGGGAGCTGTAATCCAAAGGTAACTTTTCCGAGCTCTGGTCATGATGTGGGGCCAAAGCAGCACCTCTCTTTTTCAGTTTGTAAAGGGCTGATCTTGTTGCCACAAATACCATTTTCTCTCTTTGTCTCAAGGGTTATCATGTTATGCATACTTGCTCCCTAGGGATATAAATAACATAAAAGAGTATGCCCCATTGAACACTGCCAGATTTGCTTGAAATGCCAAATATATCCCAGGAGCATCCAATTACCAATCTCTAAATAAAGCCTGCTTCAGAAAAATATCTAAAGAATAAAATATCTGAGGTATTTCAAAGGAAAGTGAAAAAACAAGTGAAAGGGGGAAAACAGAAAGATCAAGAGAGTAGTTCTCCATCTCTAGTATATATATTTATATACTATGTTCTCTTATACAAATATATGCCGTTGCAGCCAGAAAAACATATTGGAGAACACACTACATCAAAACCCGCCTATTAAAACAGCTAAAACCACCAATACTAAGTCAGTGTATCCATCAGGAAATAACAGCAACCTTTTTCATGCCCTTACAGTGGGGGAGGATATGGACCAAACTAGAAAGGCACAATTTGAACCTTTTTTGGATTAGGGATGCTCAACCTGCCTAAACACATGCTTTGTGAGTTGTTCTTATACAACTGAGACATAAGTACTAAGGTTGGATTGCTGTGTTCTTCTGATGCATCTTGCAGCTGTGTTCTCCTCTGATTTTTTTAAAAGTGAGTTAAGACTTGGTAAATATGATGTACCAACTCTGGAGATTGAAAAATAGATGAGAAAGTTAATGACACAGAGCACTAAAAGGATTTTACTAGCTGCTTTAATACCGTTTTTCTTCCTTAAATTGGCAAGGATCTATTCTCTCTAGATCAGCTCTGTCAAACAGTGACAGGGCATTTCTAGTCTTTGATCAAATCGCTTTGATTTGAAACACCTTTTAATGCAGGACTGCCCACTTCAAAGCCCTGGTGTGGTGATGTGGGAGAGTCAGTGCTTATTTTAGTTTCTCCTGAGAAGAACTAAGATCTCACTTTATGCCACTCTATTCAGAAAAAGAGGTGGTTACTTTTTTTGATAAGAATTAAGTACACAGGTCTCAAACTCGTGCATGCAGTTTCTTAAGTTGATATTTAGACTAAAATTTCTAGACTTATACCTGAGTATATATCATACATTATTTCACACAATCCTTGTGCTCATAATCCTTCTGTATCATTTCATTTGGAGAGCACAACTGCATGAAAATGCATGCACATCCTTCCTAAAATAGACTGAGCAATGCAGTGAGTGCACCACTTCACTCAGATAACCCATACATTTTCAAGAGTTTTGAGAACAATTTTGAACTTAAAGAAGATTTTGCCAACTATGCTTTTCATATGCGCTATGCTACACATTGAAATGATTTTCAAATCGCACTACCTTGGAATTATGTGAGCTGTAGCCCAACACACAAAGAGGGCACATTGAGGGAAACTGGTTTAGACTGAAAACAAACCATCTTCAAGTAGGCTTGAGAAATGCATACCATATGTATTAGACTATAAGTCAAAAACTTCTGGTCTTAAAATGTAATCTAAAACCTGGTTCAACTTATTTGCTGGGCAACGCTGGAAACAGAAAGTGGTTGGGCTCGATGAGCTCTGACTCACCATTTTAGTCAGTTTTTCCTCATTTGTATTCCTTTCCCTATCGGTATTTGTGTAGATGTAGACATTGCAATTTACACACACACAAACACCAACTCCTCAGATAAAGAGGTCTTTTCATTCTCTTTAATCCTTCCTATGTTTCTATGCATGTTAACGCTCCTAAGTTTTCTACTTGACTTATCCATGAGTCATAGCAAATTCCATAATTTTGAACCCAACTTATCCTCAAAATCAACTAATAGTTAAGGATATGTGATAGTAATGTGAGCTCAACTGTCATATCATCTGCCAAAATATGAATGACATTTCCTCTAGAAAAGTCAAGATATTGATCATGCTGTTGTCACAAAACATATTATGTTGCCATAGTTGAATTCCTGATTTTTGTCAAAATGCTATTTAAGAGTAGCTTATTGGCTTTATATCTCAATACCTGGCTGAATCATGCATTTAGAAGGCAGATTTGGAGTGGCTGGCTATTTCTTTTTAATTGCATTTTATATTTTATTACTCCCTTCTGGAATGTTGCACACACATATCAGATGCCACAAGCAAGGAAGCATATTAAGGAAAAGGTCAAAGAACTGCATTTGTAACTGAACAAAACCCCAACAAAACGTTTGGCCACGTTCCACGGCACACTTTATTGTTGACATGACTCCAGGGGGTTGTAGACATACATCTCTGTGATGTAAAATAACTTTTTTCGTTCAGAAGAAAATACAACAATTATACTTTACAGTTTATCAGAGACTGAAAACAAGAAGCATAATATCTTATGGAATCCTAGAGAGAAGGTTAGAGTTGTGTATGTATGGTGTTTTTTTAAAGAGGTTATTTCAAAAAGGCAATATGTTTTGAAAGAATTCTTTAAAGTTGTTTTGCAGAAAAAAGGCTTGAAGACTGACTGATACATCACATATGTTATAGAAACAAGCATGAATACTTGGGAGAGGAACTGTTCTGAAACTCCCTGCCAAGGCAGGTCAGGGTTTGCACATTATACAATTACAACACTACAATTCTACTTTGTCACAGTAATAATATTCTATGGGATCCTGGAGTTTATAGTTCAGTGAGGCCCTGGAATTCTCTGACTGAAAGTTCTAAATGGTTTCCCTAAATTGCAAATTCCAATGGCAGTTAAAATGGAAACATAACATTAAATTCTATAGTGTGAAAGCTTCAAAGTTCATTCCATCTTTGTTTGCAAAAGGAACATGTAGCATCTTTGAGACTGAGTTGGTAAAATAAGCTTTCAAAGACAAAGGCCACTTAACCTGGGGCCAGTCCAGAGCACAAATGTGCCAGATTGGCTCCAGAAGCAGCCAGACCAAAGCAGATAGAGTGGCATTATAAACTACCTTTGAAATGCAGTCTTCTTCGGTTAATACAGGCCAGAATTGCATTGACTTTTATGGCTGTGGCATCACATAGATTAGCTTGCAATCTGCTAATACTCCTAGATCCTTTTAACACATCTTGCTTTCAAGTCAGGTGTCACATATCCTATATTTTTGCATTTCATTTTTGCTGACTAGATATACTTTACATTTAACCCTATTGACATTCATTTTATTTCTTTGGACTTCACTCCCCAATCTATCAATGTCATTTTGAATTTTGACCCTGATCTCTGGGGTATTCATTATCCCTCCCCGCAATTTGATGTCATTTGCAAATTTGATAAGTATATCTTCTATTCCATCATCTACTTCATTTAGATTTTATTATGACTACTTTTTAATGCAACCAACAAACTCCTATCTCTAATTCCCAAATTCTGTTCAGAACATAAAAAATCTCAGCAGACTTCAACTTTAAAGAAAACACAATTTGAATGTCTAGACAAAATCAGCAAACTCTTTTCAGCCCTTCTCTGAATTCTTAAGAGGCTCTCAGCATGCTGTTATACCCAATATTGCTGCCACAAAGCACAGCCTTTTAAGGTGAAGAGGCAGAGATTAATGAGCCACACAGGAGCATAGTAAGTGTGTGTTGGTTGAGATTAATTATAGTAATTGACTATTCGACATTAAATGTAAAATGCATTCGGTGTTACAAGTTTAATTTTTTAAGAATAAAGTATTCAATACTATAGAATGGGATTCTGAAAAGATGCATTACTTTTCATTTATAATTTGTAAACAGTGTTTTCTATTCAGTTTTCTTAAGACAAACACAATGTGAGTATGCACATGTAGAGAATCTTAATAGACACAGTACTGACATTTAATAGCAGTGGTGGGATTGTATGTTCCTGTGAGTAAAGAACAACTGTAAAGGGAACTATGGTGTGAGTAGAGTCTCTGAAACAAGGGCAGTGCCACCATAGCTAACAATTATTAGCACTGTGCAGAGGAGGCATGGTAAATCCCTTTTGTCTTTTGCCATGAAATCCCTATGATAAAACATTCCAAAATAAAATAGAGGAGAGCAACAGAACTTAAGACTCTTACAGCAGATGGCACTCAACTGGGGTAAAGTAGAGGACAACTACAAGTAGTGTGGTCACTAATGACACAAGTTGAAAAGACTTTCAGCTGTTGATGTGTTCAGAGGTGATAGAAAAAATCATTCATAGCAGTTTCTTCAAGTAACCCAAGAAGCTACAAGATACAGTGACAGTGTCTGGTGGACAATATAGAAATTAAATAAGACCACATAACTGGAAACTCCATTCTCTCTTCAGAAATAAGACCAGGAGGAGATTGTGGCACAGACCATGAACTTGCTGGTATCAAAATTAAAACTAAAGAAGAACTAAAACCAGGATAAAATCCCCACAGAATTTAAAGATGTCAAATGGATTTGTACTATTAAATCTAATTGACTGGAAACCAAAAAAAACTGGACTGAAGCCAGAGATATTGTCAAGAAGGAATGCAAAAAAGCATTGTCTGCTGCCAAAAAGAAAGGGGAGCTTCAATGGATGGAAACCATTGAACCTACAATTTTAGAAAATGAAGTGGAAGCGGCACTAACGGCACTTGAGAGAAATAAATCACCAGATAGTACACCAAGATAGTTGCTTCAAACTACAGAGACAGGATCTACTCCATTTCTAACAAAAATGGTCAACAAATGTGGAAACGGTGGCCTGCAGATTGGAGGTGCTCCATATTTGTTCCAGTTCCCAAGAAAAGTGACACCTATCTTTGTCTCCTTTGGACTCCTCTTATATCTTGTGATTACTGCACTTCTCTTTTTCTTACTGTTAAAAGGTTATTTTCCTACCTTAATCCAAGTAGGCAAGGTAATTGACCTGAGGTAGGGAAATTATGAATGGCAACTGCAATACACACAGTTCTAGGCCAGAGTGCTGCAGGTGTCATATACTGACAAATGTACTTTTTTCAGTCATTGCAGAAATAGATATCTAGTACCTACTTGTGCACACTAGTTCAGGTTGTTCATACTGGGCCACACTTCACAACCAATGAATGGGGATGGAGGTCTCAAACATTGTGTGGTTACAGTTGTACAGCTGGCAAAACCGAACAACTCCGAATAATTTCATCACAAAAGGATTTCTTTGTGTTAATGGAATTCTAAAGCTATACTAGAGAATATAAATCCAAGGGTCAAGAGGTAGATATAAAATGGAACTGTTCTGATGTTATTATTACCACCTATAATATTAACAATATTATTGTCATTCAAATGGCCACAAATGTGCTCTGTCAGGGTAAAGCTCTGAATTTTACACAAATGAAACTATTGCTATATCTAATTCACATTTCTTGTCATCACATATTTTCATACCATATTTTCAGCCACTGTTATGTATTTTTAGGTAAAGGTAAAGGTTTTCCCCTGACATTAAGTCCAGTCGTGACCGACTCTGGGGATTGGTGCTCATCTCCATTTCTAAGCCGAAGAGCCGGCGTTGTCCATAGACACCTCCAAGGTCATGTGGCTGACATGACTGCATGGAGCGCCGTTACCTTCCCGCTGGAGCAGTACCTATTGATCTACTCACATTTGCATGTTTTCAAACTGTTAGGTTGGCAGGAGCTGAGGCTAACAGCAGGTGCTCATTCCGCTCCTGAGATTTGAACCTGGGACCTTTTGATCCGCAAGTTCAGCAGCTCAGCGCTTTAACACACTGTGCCACCAGGGGCCCCTATGTATTTTTAAGTAAGTATAAAATTAATTTGTCATGACAGAAAACAAACACACAATATTCCATCAAGAATGTCACACATTATTTATTCTTCTTTTGTTAGAGTGCTTTTATTTTTAATAGATCTTAATCACTTTCAAATGTTGCTTGGAGTCAGCTATTAAAAAGAAGTGAAAGAGTCTACCTAGAACTTCGCATATTATAATTCCTCAAACTGTATTTCACCAACAAGCAAATTTGACAGAGATGTTAGGGCAAACTAGTGAGATCTGAAAGATTAACGCAAATATGTTTTTTGGGCAGTGGAATCCAAATATTTACCAAAAGAATTCCTCCTATGAATATTCACATGTGAAATCAAGAAAAAGAAAAGAGAAAGCCAAAATTGTTTCATTTTTGGCAACAGTAAAGAAAAGTTTGAGTTGGAGTAAGGGTACAGGAAACTGCCTACATTCGTTTGTGTTTTAAATGTTGCTGTAGATTAGTCTACTAGCTTGCTGGTTCCTTTGCCAGGCAAACTGCTAAAACTAAAATATTAAGGTAATGTCTATGGCAGAGTTGGGCAAATATCAACAGTTAGAGCGCCGTATTGCCTCTCTTCGTTGATCCCCCATGTAACTTCGTGGTCTGCACTCTCTTCCACGGCCCCCCAAAGCCATATGAGGGGATTTGGAGGCAATGTCACCACTCTTTGTGAAGGCTCTGGGCCACTTTCAGTTTAAAGGAGACAAGAAGATCAATTTCCATGTCAATTTGGGAATTCCACCCCACCTCTGGTTTATGTGAATAAATGTGGAAGAAATAAATTTTGAACAGAGGTCTTTTTGTGGATGAAACTTGTAACATTGTGGAGGGCCATACATTCAAAATCAAAAACAAAAGAGGTTTATTTCCCCCTTTTTCTTTTCTGTCCCAGCATAGTTTTTGCCACCATTGCAGATGTTTAATATAGATCACCCCACCCCCATCAGGAGGCCACAATACAACACCATTCCAGTTGCACCATTAGAAGGATTCAAATAATGGGACATTTTTTCTTTGTGTTTATCTCTCAGAATCAGTCAGTGTTGAGCAGTAGTCTGAAAATTTACTTTCTTAAGCACTATTTCCTGCCATGTAAGAGTTTGCCTGCTGGTTGCATCAACACATAGTCTTCTTAAATATATAAAAAAACAAAAAAACAAGTAATTGCAAAATGATTGTGAAGTTAGATTTTTTCCTCAAAGAAACCCAAAGTTAAGTAGTTCTGCTCTAGAAACCTCTCACTACTTTCCCAAGTGCAGAATCTGCAGTCATCTCTATCAACCCCCAGACAGGGTCACTAAGATTAGCCACTGTTTTTTCCATTAGTTTGTGTCATTTCCATCTACACTTTTTAACACTATACGTGCATTTCTCAGCAAGCCTCACAAGTCTTTTTTTCCCCTAAGCTCTTTATCAGATAGCATTTAAACTGTCACTTGAAATCAGAGAGTACAGTTCTCCTACTGGCATTTCCACTATTGCTCTCCACTGTAGAGACTCTGAAATCAATGAGGCAGGGTTATCATTTTGTCTATCGTGTTTCCATGACTTCAGAGCTGCCAGGTAGCTTTCTTGTACAATTGTTTGTCTCAAACGAACACTGTGCACAGTTCTATTTCAAGTCCTTTAATACTAAGCACAAGTAGTCACTGTCCTACTAAACTCTATCCCTCCTAATAGCTTCATGGATAGTGTGGAATTTTAAGTCATGTGAAGGCATTCAAGAAGACTATATGTGGGCTGGGTTTGCTGAAAACGTATTTAATTGCTCTTTGGGCCTTTTGAGATTAATGCTTTATTTGTTTTAAGTTTAGCATGGACATGCAGATTTCAAATATTCAGCAAATTAGAATAAACAATTCTCTTTTTAAAAGGTTAACTACATTAAATGATACAAACAACTATTTATATTTGGTAACAAGAATTTAACATGTGAATATATATGTATATGTGTTTACATTTTTGTGTGTACATATATGTATTTTTATACCTGTTCATTCAAACTCTAAACTAGGATATCTGATGTGCAATATAAAACAGATTACTGAGGCACAACTCAGAAACAATTTCTGGCACTTTAATGAAGTGGCCATTAGGATAACTATATTAGGTCAGACTCATGTATATCAGTCTGGAGAGCGACAATGAATTGGTTCATATTTTGAACAGAAGCCACCATATTTGTTAACTTATTACTAATAACACGCAGCTCCTGGGTTGCACTGGAGAAGTCTCCTCTTAGTCCACAAACTGTATTTTTAATCTCTTCCAAAATGGCTATACATTTTGGTTCAGCACTTATATAAAGAAGGTCTTCCTCAAGGCGATTTGCAGGAGGCGGCGTGACAGGAGCTGGTGAAGAAGATGTCTCTTGCATTACATTGTTTTCCCAGCTCTCACCAGTGGCACGAAATGTTCTGCTTCTAAATCCATCAATTCTTTTTGAATTATCAAAATGTTGATTTATGATACTACTATCATCTCCATCAGATGCTGGGCAAGGAGAAAAGGACTCTGCAATCCTCTCCTTAAGGTCTTTAAAGTAAAGATCTTGTGGGGAAGATAAATAAGATGATCCATGGGGAAGCTCACAGTGGGGCTGTGGTGTGTTGTTCGGAACTGCGGATCCAGGGGAAAAAATAGAAAAGGAGGAAGATGTCCCAACAGAGCTGGAGGAGCCTAAAATTTATAGGGAAAAATGCAGAATTTTAAATGCTTTTAAAAATGTATTCATTCTTAATACTCACTGACTCTTTAATGACAATAAATGTAAATATCTTTATTTATAATGTTCAATAAAAGTAAAAGATGGCATCCAGTCCACAATGGACCCCTGCACTTTAAGAAAACCAGGTCTTAAACCAGGTTTAAAATGCAAAAGACAGATTGTTTCAGAGGTTTTGGACCTTTAACAAATACAACCCTTAACAATAGCCCTTAATAAGTGCACCAAAACAATCAACACTGGACAAAGGTGCACTTTTTCTGAAGGAGAGCAAGGTTTGCTTTTGTGATACTAACAGTGCAGCAAATAAATCAGGCTCCCTGTGGAGAACAGTGATCAGCAATCAAAAGAATTAGTTTACTCACTGACATGAATATATACAATTCAGTCCCACTACGTCATCAGTGCAAGTCTTGAAACTAGTAGTGCCATCAGAGGAGGATTTTCGTGAAGAAGCTGCACCTCCACTCAGCAAAATGAACAGGAAGCCCTCCAAAGCAGCAGCTCTGACTTCAGTATTTTTATGTAAGCGTAATACTACTACTGGGAGTGATTGGGACCATTAAGGCCATAGTACAATGATGCCTAACTGCCCTATTATTCCTTGTATCAAAGAAGATACTCTTAATTTCCAAAACCTTGTGAACAGTATACCAGTATTCCTTTTGAGTAACAATTCTTTCAGGCTGGGCATGGTACCTGAAAATTCAGAATATTTTCACTAACTATAAAATAAATGGAGATAGGCTTTACTTGCTTAATTCCATTTTTTATTTTTATTTTTTGCTTTATGGTATTTATTAATGCTCAAAAATCTAAACTAAAGCTAAGGGTGCATTGGCATGGAGGGATCCTCTTAAGGCAAAGTGATACAGAACATAGCAATTTCATGTCAGTGAAAGCCATGGGGCACACCTGAGACACACATACACGCACCTCATGTGTTACACCTTTCTTGAAGCCCACAAAACCCTTGATGCCTCCCATTTTTTATCAAATAAAAAATCAGTCACACCATCACAAATATGTACCAGTTTGGTTAATTTCAAACCCCGGTGTTCTATTACCTCCAAATCCATTGAAATGTTCCAGAATGCTCAATTTTCAGCCAAAACCATAACCACTGTAACATTATGTCTAATTTGTCCAACACATATGAGAGCAGTCTGCTAGAATACAAGGAGCACTATTCAGCACCAAAGCAGTTGTTCTTCCCAATGCTGACAAAGGCGGTTAAGGTAATTATAATAAAACAACAATTTAATAACATTAATGTGTAAGTAACCAAACCGTGTACATTACCCCAGTGTTTTTGCTCTCATGGGCCAAAACACTGAATTTGGGAGCAATGTTATTGCTTACTGGGCAATTAATTAATTCCACATGCCCATTTTCCTACTAAGAGTAAGCAGACTACAGAATTCCCACCTACAAATTGTGGGATGGGATTAAAGATATTCTAGTTTGGAACAGGCCCTAAATGGAAAGAAAGCAGGAATCAGTTCTCTGCGCAGAAATGTATATAGTCATATGCCTGGCATCACACATATACAGCACAAGAGGCATGACCAAGGGCTATTCCCCACACCATATATGCATTTACCCAAAATAAATAGGATATCTGAAATTACATAACACAGATTAAGCATTTTGTCATAATCATACCATCATGCAGACTAGGTTTCATCAGTAATGAACCTATATCTGAATTATGTGTATAAGAACTAGCTAGTTATTCCAACAACATTAAACTCAAAACCATGGAGCTGTTTTCAAGTGCTTTTAAAAACAAACACTCGCTACAGTCACCTTCCCCCCCCCCCCTTACGTTTCACCTTGACAACTGTTATCTAATGTTTACAGTATAGCTTTAGAAAGGAGCAATTTAACCTGCTTATAATAATGTTCACCTGGTTCCCATTTAAGTATCATATCAACTATACAAATAGATTGCTATGTAAGCAATTATTAGCAATGAAAGCTAGTCCCTCAAAGTATCAAAACACTTTATTTAAAACCTTCAGCCCTCCAAATGTGGAGTTCCACTACCAGAAGCCCCAGTCAGCATAAACAAATTGAAATGTCTGGAGGATCAGAGGTTGAGAACCACTATTCTAGATGATGTTGAAGCCTTCTTCCTGAACAATATCACAAAATCATCTTTTTATATTATTTACGAAGTAGAAATGTGATGGAAAACCAATAGATATGCTTATCTATGTGATACCTTGGAACCACAAGCTCACCTGGCCGTGTTGTGGGACAACCAGCTATCTGTCCAGCAGCTGGTATGAAGTAGTGGGCATTTTGCAGGCTGGCTTCACTAGGCCCAGAGAACTGTACAGAAGGTGGAGCCGATTTTGTGGTGTTCACTGTATTATCTGCCAAAGGATCAAAGGTCTGAAAGGTAGGAGACTTGTAAATAGTTTCAACAGAAGCACCAGTATGACAGTGGGGAACATCTGTTTTGGAGACCTGTTGCTTGTTAATATCCTCTGGGCTTGATGACCATACATCATATAACATTGTCCCTCCCATGTGAGTTTGTACACTTGACTGCCTCCTCGGTGGAGTTTTCAGCATAACTCTGGAAAGAACAGAACTCTTTGACTTTCTGCATGAATCCCTCTTTTGCACAGGTGATGAATTTCTTTCTGAAGGACTCAAAGCAGTATCTGAAAAATAATAAATGTTATGTAATAGACAATAACTTTTAAAATGTAGTGCTTTGTTTGTTTTAATGATTACATCCTACTTTATTGCCAAATGACATTAAGATGACTATAAAGAAACCCTACCTCCTCAAATACAAGAAAAGAATGCAATCAAAGAAAACAAGATAAATACATTAAAATCTACACAAAATATCCAGAAAAGAGCAGGAATACAGTTGAAAGAGTCTCTAATGCTGTTAAATGCCATAAGTTCTTAAACTAAGTTATGTGTTTCCAACTGATTGCATGTATTTTAATATGTTGTTGTTCCCTGCCTCAATTCATGGGGAGAAGTGAGTTGTTATTGTTGTTATTTATAAAGGGAATGTAAAGAGTGTAATGCCCAAATTTTAAACATGCTATTTGAAAGGTTTAGCAATATAGCATAACAGACTATGTTCTGCATTATGATTCTGGCAAGAAGTTCAAATCTCAATCCCATTCTTTATCTCAGTTTTATCTGGGACTCGTTTCTTTTCCCGTGAAAATTAGTACCTTTTGGGGAAAAAACTGTTGTTCAAAATCAAAAAGCACAGACACATAGAAACGGACACATTTGAGACAATTTGGTAGCCATTTAATATGTTTATGTATAAAAAAATCTCCTCTCACTATCCACCTTCCTCATAATTTATATATTGGAAAAAATAATTATGATAATCTTACAATGACTCATTGCACCTGCAACCTATGTACCAACTATTATGGATTTACGTTCTTCGATCTACTGCCCATCGTCTGTTTACTTTGTTACTCTGCTAGTTGTTGATCAGATACTGTGTTATTATTAACTGATATGTCAATTTAATATTTTCTATATAATTACACAGCTGGAATACTCTATCATGATGTGTTATTTATACATAGCAGATGTGCTAAGATATATTGTTAGTGAATTGCAAAAGTGCATAATGAGACACTGACAGGAATGCTCCAATGTGCATCAGCCCTCCCTATTTGAGTATGAATCCCATCGTGTAACAATGATCTTGTGCATTGATCCCAATATGAATTGTTCACTTTGCTGGCTCCCCTACATAGTTATATAAAAGCAGCCCTTCACTGTATACAGATGTGATGAACTGGTCTATTGGGAAGCAAAAGTTTTTCAAGATTATACTTTATTAAGTTTTCTTTTTAGACTCAGAAGACTATTTATTGGCTGGGATCGTGTAATATGTGCATGATGAAGCCCATGTTACAAATTTACAGTAGATCCTAAAAACGATACGTTGACTCTGAAAAGGCACAATGCCAGCAACATACAGGACTGATGCTGGGATGGTACTCCCCTTGCCTGCACATCAACCCTTTTGAAACAAGAAAATTGCAAGTATTAGTATCAGTTTTTAAGAAATGAAAAATCACTTTTGGAAAAGCTTCCCTGATTTTGTGTGTGTGTGTGTGTGTGTTGAAACATTTATATGGTTTAATGTGCATATGCTGAGGGAAATAGCTGTATGAATGCAAAAAAAAATTCTCTAGCTATTTTAAATGTCATCTCCCATAAATCTTTGCCACTATGACTCGAATTTGACCTGAAAAAAGCTTGTTATTTTAAGTCTAGTTTCTTGTGACTAGTTAGAATCAATCTGTGTAACTGCACTTAAATATACGTAATTATGCACTATAATAGTATTGTATTCAAATTTGTCCTGCTCAAGCTGAACACTGATTTGGCGAATGCAGCCCTTAATGGCTATCTATCCTATTTAAATGCTAATCACCCAGAAGAGATTTTCTTCCCAGAAATCCCCATACCAATTTTATTGAGTAACTTTATTATATGGTGCAAATCTCAAACAGGGTAAAAAAATCCTTTAAAATGATAAAGTATTAGGCTGTATGCAGACACAGCAGGGAAGAGAGGAATGACAGCTGGAGATGTCTGACATTAAAGATCCATATACCTGACTTCCTATCCAAGTGTCAGATTCAGGGAGTTGCTTCAAGCCAAATGCTAAGCTTGAAATGAATAAAGCTGCTTGTTAAAGGATTGGGTTCAATTATTTCCCACTGACTTCCTAACTTTGGGAAAGGACAAACTATATGCTCTACTTTTCAGTCAAAATCTTTCCTTTAACCTGCTCTTAAGCCTTCTGCTTTGACTTGGCAATCAACTGGGTACAGGGGACACATTTCTGAGTGTTCCTCTTTGTAATCCCACAAAAACAAAGCACAGAAATTCCCACATATCCTTCAGTTATTTAAATGAAAACCAAATTTTGAGTACCAGAAAAGGAATGAAAGAGGCTGACTTAGGAACCATATGACTGTATCTTGGTCACCAAGGGTATTTTTTTAATAATAATTTTTATTGAAAGAAATATTTTATTGAAAGAAATATTTCACCAGCCTGTGGTGCAGGCTGATGAGCAGTCTGCTGCAATAAATCACTTTGACCATGAGGTCATGAGTTCGAGGCCAGCCCGTAGCGGGGTGAGCACCCGTCAATTAAAAAATAAAAAATAGCCCCTGCTTGTTGCTGACGTAGCAACCCGAAAGATAGTTGCATCTATCAAGTAGGAAATAAGGTACCACTTATAAAGTGGGGAGGCAAATTTTACTAATTTACGAAGTTGGAATGAGGAAGTGCTGTCACAGTGAATGATGAAGCAGCTGCTCCCCCCTGTGGCCAGAATCGAACATCCCCTCAGGAGAAGGTTAAATTGCCTCTGCGTCTGTCTCTGTCTCGGTTCTATGTGTATATGGGCATTGAATGTTTGCCCTATATGTATATAATGTGATCTGCCCTGAGTCCCCTTTGGGGTGAGAAGGGTGAAATATAAATACTGTATGTATGTATGTGTATGTGTATGTATGTGTGTGTGTATATATATATATATATATATATATATATATATATATATATATATATATATATAAAAGGAGGAAAAGGGAAAAGGGGGAAACAAAAGGGAGGAAGAGGGGAAAAAAGAAAAAAGGAAATAAGGATATTTCTTTAGTCTTGGGCCAGCATTCCTTTCTTCAGAGGTGAAAGACAGACACCTTTACAATTCAAACTTTGATTATGAGCCAAATTTGTTATAAGCAAACTAGTTTGTAAGAAACAAGGAGGATCTCTCCAGGACAACATGAATGACTTTATATCACAATTAAAATATCTTGGCACTGCCTTTTTAGCAAGACTTTTTTTCAAAAGGAATGGGAATGAAATTGGTTGTGCGTATTAGCAAGTGACATACAGAGGAGGAACATCTTCTGATCAGACATCCAATAACTCAAGCCAGGCTCGTAGCCAGGATTTTGTTTCAGGAGGGGTTGGGATTTTGGTTCGGGGGGGGGGGGTGAGTCTGAGCAGGAGAGGGTCTACCCTAGCAAGCCTTTTGTATCGTTATCCCAATCCCCCCATGCATATGTGATATATTGAGCATGATGATCAGATCAAGATATGAACAAACATAACAGTTTAAATAATAAATGTAAGGCCTTCTCGCGGACCACCTTGAGAATTTTGGGGGGAGGCTGAAGCCCCTCAAGCCCCCCCCCCCTGGCTACATGCCTGACTCAAGCCTAGATTCTTTCCCACACAGAAGCCTACATATGTTGAAGTTGACTTGACAGCAAATGGCAACAACATTATCTATTTTGTTGTTCTCTGTTTCTTGTTTTTTGCTAACTTTAAATACACGTACATATCAACCTCATGTATAAATTGAGGGCAGGTTTGGGGGCAAAAATTATGGATTTTGATATGCCATGTGGATAAGTAAAAGATCATTCCTCAAAAGAAAATGTACCAAAACTGCCTAAGGGCCAGAGGTCCCTGGCCACCATCAACATTTTCTCACCCAGGCATTCAAAAAGGTCAGAACCAGTGTCATATCAGAGATACTTGGAGGATATCAGTACTTCTTTTAGATTCTCCCAGGGTGGACCAAGCTTCCATCTTCATTACTTTTTGATAAGAGTTAAGGGACAAATATTCAGATTGACCTGTGGATAAGTCAACCCAAGTTTTGGGAGGCAATTTTTAATTAAAATTTATAGATTTAGACATGAGTATGTAGGGTAATGGGAAGCTGATGAAAGACCCTCTCTCCATCCCTACTGTCACGAACCTGAGGAGAGGGGAAATAGTATCTGCTTGACTTATTCCTTTCCCATATTGCCATCCCCTTTTCCTTTTCTTCATGTTTGAACTAGATTATAAACCTGAGGGAAAATAACTTTTTTGTTGGTCTTTTACTTATAAAGTGCAATGTATAATGATGGTACTATATAGCTTCTCTATTTTATCATCTTTGACAGTCTACCTAATCTTCCAAACATGTTCCTGTGGACAAAATAAAGGATGTTTTCGCCATCTGAACCACAGTCTGAAAACTCTCTTGAGAGCAAGCTAGTGACCTCTTTGGCTATAATAAATTATGGATTTTTGTCCACATGCTTTGTTAAAAGAAGTCACATATGAATATAAAAACAGCAAAGAACTTGAAATTAAACCTCTGGAGTTTTAAGGAGGAGAAAGATTAATTGCTGGATTTTTAAAAAATACAAGAATAAGCACTATCCAAAACAGATGCAATTATGCAGAGCCGGTCCAACAATGAGGCGAATTAAGCGGTCGCTTCGGGCGCCAAACATACAGGGGCGCAGTCGTGACTGCTTTTTCTGTTGATTTGTTGTAAAACATGATGTTTTGGTGCTTAATTTGTAAAATCTTAATGTAATTTGATGTTTAATAGGCTTTTCCTTAATCCCTCCTTATTATCCAACATTTTTGCTTATCCAACGCTTTTATTTTTCAGTGATTGTTTGGGGGGGGTAGCGCCAAAATTCTGTTCGCCTACACTTGAAAATACCTAGGGCCGGCTCTGCAATTATGTTTCAGGAATTATAATTACAAATCACACTAAAATTGACTGCAGACAATTCAGTCTTCAGAGTCACATATACAAACAAATCGCACCATTTCATTATAAAAATTTAAAAAACAAAGGTTGCATAATTCTAACACAGAATTAGGCTCACAAAGCCTCATTGGTTCCAAGTGCACCTTTGTAGTATTCTCATTATTCTTTCACAGTATTGATCCCTTTGCGTGGAACCAGTAAGTACTCTGTTATGTGTAGCCAGTGTCACAACAAAAATGAACAGATATATCTTGTTGGCAGAACAATATATTGACTGCTTTCTAGTTTGCTTTTTCTCAATGTATGCAATGGAATCAATCTACCACAGTGCTCAGTTCCCTCTGAAAGTGCTGCACATGTATGAAGTAATCTGATACAAAAGAGCACCTTTAGGCTAAACTGATTATTTCAGTGAGCATTTCTGTGGAATGCCCTCTTTGCCCAGTGAAGCTTGCCACTGTGGCTCTAACTTGGATCATCTCGAGACTGAGCAAGACCTTTGTATTTTGTCATGCCTCTCTATGAGTTAGCCCAGCAGCACTTATTTAGTTTCACTTCTGATTTTAACTACTTTTGCTTTAAATAGTTTTACATATTTTCTTACACAAATTGAGGAGTGTAAAGATATCATACATTCAATCAACACACTGAAATATACTTTACCATCCACATTTAGCCTAGTTTCAACGAAAGTTGATGGAATATTATTTTTCTTGAGTTTGGGGCAGCTCAAGCCCATTCTGTGGAATCATAGAATCATAGAATTGGAAGAGACCACCTGGACCATAAAGTCCAATCCCATCATGCAGGAAAAGCACAATCAAGGTACCCCTGACAAATGGTTATCCAACATCTGTTTAAAGCCTCCAAAAACAGTAAAAGTAGATTCCCCGATAATGCTCCTACATTCATGATCAATGGTAGTATGAATGGAAATTATCAGATCTTGTGATCAGCATGAAAGATCTGAACTGAGAGGGCAGAATAGGATCTGCCTTATGTTCATCTTATCTTTTTCAGGGCTATTATAATATTTTTAGATGGCTCACAAGGATAGCTGTTTCACATCTTCATAGAATCAAAGAATAGTAGAGTTGGAAGAGACCTGATGGGCCATCCAGTCCAACCCCCTGCCAAGAAGCAGGAAATCGCATTCAAAGCACCCCCGACAGATGGCCATCCAGCCTCTGCTTAAAAGCCTCCAAAGAAGGAGCCTCCACCACAGTCCGGGGGAAAGAGTTCCACTGCCTAACAGCCCTCATAGTCAGGAAGTTCTTCCTGATGTTCAGGTGGAATCTCCTTTCCTGTAGTTTGAAGCCATTGTTCCGTGTCCTAGTCTGCAGGGCAGCAGAAAACAAGCTTGCTCCCTCCTCCCTATGACTTCCCTTCACGTATTTGTACATGGCTATCATGTCTCCTCTCAGCCTTCTCTTCTGCAGGCTAAACATGCCTAGTTCTTTAAGCCGTTCCTCACAGGGCTTGTTCTCCAGACCCTTCATCTGGATGCTTTCTAACTTGTCAACATCTCCCTTCAATTGCGGTGCCTAGAATTGGACACAGTATTCCAGGTGTGGTCTGACCAAGGCAGAATAGAGGAGTAGCATGACTTCCCTGGATCTAGATGCTATACCCCTATTTATGCAGGCCAGAATCCCGTTGGCTTTTTTAGCAGCCGCATCACATTGTAGGCTCATATTTAACTTGTTGTCCACGAGGACTCCAAGATCTTTTTCACACGTACTGCTGTCGAGCTAGGAGTCCCCCATTCTGTATCTTTGCATTCCATTTTTTCTGCCGAAGTGAAGTATCTTGCATTTGTCCCTGTTCACTTTTCTAATTACTGTGCTGCTGCTCAGTCATTTAGTCGTCCCCGACTCTTTGTGACCTCATGGACCAGTCCATGCCAGAGCTCCCTGTCGGCCGTCACCGCCCCCAGTTCCTTCAAGGTCAAGCCAGTCACTTCAAGGATACCGTCCATCCATCTTGCTCTTGGTCGGCTTCTCTTCCTTTTTCCTTTCATTTTCCCCAGCATCGTGATCTTTTCCAAGCTTTCCTGTCTCCTCATGATGTGGCCAAAATACTCCAGCTTTGCCTCTAATATCCTTCCCTCCAGTGAGCAGCCGGGCATTATTTCCTGGAGAATGGACTGGTTGGATCTTCTTGCGGTCCAAGACACTCTCAGGATTTTCCTCCAGCACCAGAGTTCAAAAGCGTCTATCTTCCTTCGCTCAGCCTTCCTTATGGTCCAGCTCTCGCAACCATAGGTTACTATGGGGAATATCATTGTTTTGACTATGTGGACCTTTGTTGCCAGTGTGATGTCTCTGCTCTTCACTATTTTGTCAAGGTTGGCCATTGCTCTCCTCCCAAGAAGTAAACGTCTTCTGATTTCCTGGCTACAGTCTGCATCTGCAGTGATCTTCGCGCCTAGAAATATAAAGTCTGTCACTGCCTCCACGTTTTCTCCTTCTATTTGCCAGTTATCAATAGGTATAGTTCTAATTACTGTACAGTACACACATCTCTATAGTCATGTCTGCTTCCAAGAAATAACTATCAAATAATAATTCTGGTTGTACTGTATATAGTTTCACTCTAAAATATGTAGTGAACTCTAATGTGTGTTGTTCAAAAATGTAAGTGCCAAAAATGTGGTTTAAATCTCTAATTAGATATGTGTATAAATATTTCCTAACACTATGTGTTTTTAAGTAGAAAGAAAAAGAAAGATGGTTATAAAAATCCATTCTTTTTCTGGTCTCTGAGATCTCATGGCTTAGGACAAATTTTATGACGTAAAAGCAAAATCTAGCTTTTTTCCAAATTATTTTCCTTGCAACTGGGATCCTATCTGGCTTCTGATATTATTTTGATTGTATATATACTGCAGCAGTTTGTAATGTCCCAGAGAATGTACTAAGCCATCTGGGATAGTGACTGCCCCAACATAGACATTAGAAAAAACAAAAACACGCCAAAGCATTTTCTTTTATCAATCTTTTGACTTTCAAAGATTATAAAAGAAGGCTCTAATGCAGTGGCTCCCAATCTTTGGTCACAGAGGTTTTAGGACTTCAGCACCCAGAATCCCAGTTGTTCCTGAGAGTTGAAATCTTAAACAACTTGCTCTAATGAATTGCAAACTGGTTTGCAAAACTTTAAAATCAAACATGCTACATTATACTCTCCCCACCGCACCCCTATTAACACGCTTATAACTAACCACATCTTTCTTCAGAAGAAGCAACTGTTAGGACCCCAAGCTAGACAAGGACAGAGGAAGGGTTAATCCTTTGGATCCCAAGACATTTTAGAACTTAACATTTCCTTCCCACTGCAAGCTATTTATACTTGGAAGGCATTTTCCTACAAGTCCTATTTTGTATTTGTTAGGTATTTGGCTGCTCCTTTGTACCTGTTGACAATTTCTCTCTGGAGGCTTTAGGAGAAAACGTTGATTGCACAGCAGGAGAGGAAGACTCATCCTCACTGAAGACTATTAAGTCCTGCTGCAGAAGAAAAGTAGAAATTAGTTAAGTAGAAATAATTGATTAAAAGACAAACTAAGAAAAGAAATGGAAAGTTAAATGTCATGTGGCATTCAACATAATGAGCAGGGAACTAAAATTGCACAATATTTAAACTTTCAAAATGATCTGCTACCCAAAAGATAATGTATTTACTCTGACACAATTTTATTTATTTGCTAATAGTCTATCATACAACCCACTTCCAATGCTTCTAGTTCAGGTTCCCAATTATTTTCTTTTTTTCCATTTCACCCTGATCTATTCTACCATGCCTATTCAAACTTAACTTTACATCTTCCCTCGGAAAGATTTTGAATCTAAATACTTCTTTCCATATATGGTTTACAAAGACAACTAAACTGTCTTTCTGTTATCTGAAGCCCTTCACAAATGAATTCAGTTGATCATGAAGCTGGATCTGGGATTTCTGGGAATGGAAGTCTAAAATACCTGGAGAAGCAGAGTTTGTGAAACACTGTTGTAGTTCAACTGAGAAGAAACCAAAGCCTAGTCAAATCTAACTATATTAAGAATGTATGCTTGATGCTGGTGCATTAGTTCAACCATTCCTGGACACGCGTGATGCTGAAGAATCTAACAAAACATCAGGTTCAAGAGACCTTCCTAAACTGTAGTCCTAGCTTTTTAAGGGCAATGCAACCTCACACAGAAAAATCTTGCCAATTCAACTTCCAAAGCAATAGCATATTTTTATTTGGTTTTTAGCCTCTACAAAATATGATAGAAAGGAGGTCTGGATCAGAGTATTACTAACATACTTAAAACCCCATTTTCATGACATCAACTACATAAAACAAAGCAATATTCTGAGTAGGCAGACAACTCTCTTTTTTCTAAATTTCAGAATGTTCACTCTAGAGTCACTCTCCTTTCAAATAAAACATTCACAACTGCTTTAAAAAAACAAACAAAATTGAATTGTTTTAAATAAAAGGTTTGGAACTGTATTAATTTTAATCGAGCAGTTCTGCCAAAACCAGTATCATTTCAATGCTTTCTTATTTTCTATGTTCACTTATATATTATTTGTAACTGTTCCATAATTATTCACAAACAATACATTCACTTAACTATTTTTGAAAGCACCCTTGTATATATTTAGTTTTTCAGTCACAGCTTCAATACTCCAATGAAGTGCAGTTCAATTAATTCTGATCTATTTCTATTCATTTTAGATCTGGATACTTCACCAGAATGCTGGATAATCTCAGTTTCTTGACTCATTTCACAGCATTTTGATGGCTAATCATTATATCATCTGCATATCATCTGATCACTTCTTCCATGCTGCCAGTTCTCTTAGCAATTTGGCTGACAGATTGAATCTTTTCATAATTTTGAGAGATAATTGTGAACAGATTACACATCCCAATGTTGTTGATAATTAAATTGTTTTAATGCATGCTTGATCCCACAGGTTAATTCATATGGACACTGAAGAACTGTGAAGGTGGGTTACAATAATATAAATGTGTACACTGTTTCTGGGATTTCAAATACCCCTACAAAATATTCTGGTTGAACACTGAGGGCATGTTATTCCAATTCCAGTGGCATCCAGAGAGGTCATCAGAACAGCTTCACCATGAGGTTTGAGGGCCTACAACAGAATTAAATATCTTGTGTCCGCAGTGCATGATTAAAAATTCTTTCTGTTAGGGGGTGCATCTTGGTACAAAAGCTTCTGACACAGCCTAGTTTGAAACAGATTCCTTGCTGAATTCCAAGATCCGAACTACATGGGCATCATTGTTTCCAGACCTGTTAAGTTACTTTTCTGAAGTGGTTTCCATGCAGCCAGACACAAAAGAATGAGAACGCATAGCCCTTGACACAGTCTTTTACAGAACCTTTTACAGTTATGGCAGGAATGAGAAGTTCTCTTGCCACCCAGCTCAGCTAGATCTTTTCTATTTGATTTTATATACAGACTAAAGAGCAGCAAGAGAGCTACCACAAAACTCCACAAAGTCAAGGGTCTTGTTTTGTTACAAAATGACTTTGAAAACACATGTCTGTAACATTTACTTTCATTTTGCTATTGGAAAATATTTTTTGCGTTACAGGCTTAATTTCTGTTAATAGTTATTATGCCCTACCAGAGCCAGTCCAACAATGAGGCAAATTAAGTGGTCGCTTCGGGTGCAAAACATACGGGCAGAGCTGGCCCTAGGTATTTTTCAAGTGTAGGCGAACAGAATTTTGGCGCCCCCCCCAAACCAATCACTGAAAAATAAAAGCGTTGGATAAGCGAAAATGTTGGATAATAAGGAAGTATAAAGGAAAAGCCTATCAAACATCAAATTACATTATGATTTTAAAAATTAAGCACCAAAACATCATGTTTTACAACAAATCAATAGAAAAAGCAGTTCAATACATGGTAATGTTATGTAGGGATTACTATATTTGCAAATTTAGCACTAAACATTGAACAGGGATATAGGGCAGTGTGGACTTAGATAACCCAGATAGCCCTCAGTATTAAAAAAAAACCTCTAAAATCAGGACAATAAATAAAGAACAACACTCTGAAAACAGAAGAAATCCAGACAGTAAACAATCAGGGACAGCTAACTCCTCCCAAAAAAAGATTCTCCCAGGCAAGAAGAAGCCAGGCCTTGAAGCCACAGGGCCATTAAATGCTAATCAAGGTGATTAATTACAACATTCACACCTGCTTCAAAGAAAAGTTCTTTCTCCCACCCTGGACCTTCTACAGATATATAAACCCCACATACCTAGCTTCCAAGTTCCTACAGACCTCACAATCTCTGAAGGCCCCAAAGGTGGGCTTGCGTGGTGCGAAGGTGGGTCTGCGCTGGCCGGAAGGCCCAGCGCGGCCGCTGGAAGGCCCGAAAGAGAAGGAGGTGGAGAGTGGTGCCCTCCTCCCAGGACGATGGTGCCCCCGGGACGATGGCGCCACAGGCAAATGCCTATTTCGCCTTATGGTTGGACCTCCTCTGCATACGGGGGCGCAGTTGAGACTGCTTTTTCTGTTGATTTGTTGTAAAACATGATGTTTTGGTGCTTAATTTGTAAAATCTTAATGTAATTTGATGTTTAATAGGCTTTTCCTTAATCCCTCCTTATTATCCAACATTTTCGCTTATCCAACGCTTTTATTTTTCAGTGATTGGTTTGGGGAGGGCGCCAAAATTCTGTTCACCTACACTTGAAAAATACCTAGGGCCGGCTCTGTGCCCTACTAATCATTTGCAACCATTTAAAATTGCTATTGTGTCTGTTTTGGATAGAACAATATTAATAATAAAAGGAAAGCTTTCCAAATATGGCAGAGATACACCAGCTGCACTGCCAATAAAAAGATCTACAGCAGTGCAAATGCTGATTTCTAAAGAAGGACCAGAGAACTTAAAAATATCTGATGGGCAAAAAGACTCAAGAAATCAAACACTTTGCAGATGTCCATGGTGCATGGGGATTTTTTAATGTCACAAAGGTCCTCTATGGCCCAACAAATCACAAGGCTTGTTCTCCAGACACTTGATCATTTTAGTCGCCCTCCTCTAGACACATTCCAGCATGTCAACATCTCCCTTCAACTGCGGTGCCCAGAATTGGACACAGTGTGATTCCAGGTGTGGTCTGACCGAGGCAGAATAGAGGAGTAGCATGACTTCCCTGGTTCTAGACACTATACTCCTATTTATACAGGCCAAAATCCCACTGTCTTTTTTTGCTGCCACATCACATTGTTGGCTCATGTTTAACTTGTTGTCCATGAGGACTCCAAGGTCTTTTTCACATGTACTGCTGTCGAGCCAGGTGTCCCCCATTCTATATCTTTGCATTTCATTTTTCTGCCTAAGTGGAGTATTTTGCATTTGTCCCCGTTGAACTTCATTTTGCTAGTTTCGGCCCATCTGTTAAGATTGTTTTGAATTCTGTTCCTGTCTTCTGGAGTACTAGCTATCCCTCTCAATTTGGTGTCATCTGCAAACCTGATGATCGTGCCTCCTAACTCTTGATCTAAGTCAGTGTGGTCCAACCTTTAGTTACCCAAAGGCCAAACTTTCATATAGGAATATGAGGGGCAGGGACATTCCAGAAAGAAAATGTTTCCTAAAAACTTAAAGCAGTAAAAAGGGTAAATGATCTTTTTCCAAATGTTAAAATATTTTTCCAGAGCAAGGGCCAACAAAAATGAATTGGTGAGCCTTCTTTCCAGGAGGAAGAGGAAGCATTGGTGAGCACCCTTTGGGTTCGTTTGCTTAACCAATTACAGATCCACCTAACCTTAGTTTTGCCTAGCCCACATTTAACTACTGTATATACTCGAGTGGAGCCTTCGGTGGCTCAGTGTGTTAAAGCGCTGAGCTGCTGAACTTGCAGACCAAAAGGTCCCAGGTTCAAACCCAGGGAGCGGAGTGAGCGCCCGCTGTTAGCTCCAGCTTCTGCCAACCTAGCAGTTCGAAAACATGCAAATGTGAGTGGATCAATAGGTACTGCTCCGGCGGGAAGGAAACGGCACTCCATGGAGGTGTCTACGGACAACGCCGGCTCTTCGGCTTAGAAATGGAGATGAGCACCAACCCCCAGAATCGGACACAACTGAACTTAACGTCAGGGGAAACCTTTACCTTTACTTATATACTCGAGTATAAGCCGACCCGAATATAAGCCGAGGCACCTAATTTTACCACAAAAACTGGGAAAACTTATTGACTCGAGGATAAGATGAAGGTGGGAAATGCAGCAGCTACGGGTCAATTTCAAAAATAAAAATAGATATTAATAAAATTTCATTATTTGAGGCATCAGTAGGTTAAATGTTTTTGAATATTTATATAAAACTGTAATTTAAGATAATAATAAGACTTTAATAAGATAAAACTGTCCAACTCTGTATACCTATATACTCAAGTATAAGCCGATCTGAATAGAAACCAGCCAGGACCCTCACTCGAGTATAAGCCGAGGGGAGCTTTTTCAGCCTTAAAAAGGGGCTGAAAAACTAGGCTTATAACCCAAGTATATACAGCAGTTTGTTTGCCAGAAGGTCATGGGGGACCTTGTCAAAGGCCTTACTGAAATCCAGATACACCACATCCATGGCGTTCCCTGCATCTACCCAGCTTGTAACTGTATCAAAAAAGAGATCAGATTAGTCTGGCATGACTTGTTTTTGATAAATCCGTGTTGACTATTAGCAAATGACCACATTCGTTTCTAAGTGTTTGCAAACCACTTCCTTAATGATCTTTTCCAGAATCTTGCCTGGTATTGACGTGAGGCTGACCAGCCGGTAATTGTTTGGGTTGTCCTTTTTTCCTTTCTTGAAGATAGGGACCACATTTGCCCTCCTGTAATCTGCCGAGACTTCTCCTGTTCTCCAAGAACTCTCAAAGATGATTGCTAGTGTTCTGAAACAACTTCCGCTAGTTCCTTCAATACTCCTGGATGTAGTTGATCTGGCCCTGAGGACTTGAATTCATTTAGAGCGACCAAGTATTCCTGGACGACTTGTTTCCCTATTTGGGATTGGATTTCCCCTAATCCTTCATCCACTCCATGTTGCTGAGATTGAGGATGGCTTTCTTTTTGTGAGAAGACTGAGGCAAAGAAGACATTAAGTAGTTCTGCCTTTTTCCTATGCCCTGTCAGCATTACCCCATCTTCTCCTCGCAGAGGCCCTATCACCTCCTTGTTCTTCCTTCTACCACCAACATAAGCAAAGCCCTTTTTATTATTTTTAATGTCTCTGCTAATCCTAAACTCATTTTGGCTTTAGTCTTGCGAACCTTTTCCCTACAGGAGTTGGTTATTCGTTTGAATTCTTCTTTGGTGATTTCTCCCCTTTTCTACTTCTTGTGCATGTCTCTTTTGAGTCTTAGCCCAGTTAGAAGTTCTTTAGACATCCATTCTGGCTTCTTCTATTATTTTCTCAAAAATGAAAATAATAGTTTGCCATGTCAGATAACCACCAAGAGATTGGCACCTGTTTTGATAGAAACAAAAGAACAGGTTGCTTATCTGCAACTGTAGTTCATCTGTGAACTCACATAAATGAGTTATCTGCACCTGTGCAACGCATAATTCAGAAATTTCTAGAACTATTACATATGCTGTTTGGCAGTGGCCCATCTGCTTCCTGCACACCTATCAAGCATATCTCCCATCTAAACCTTCAGTTCCATGGATGCCAAAGCAGTAGCATCCAAGAAGCCAAGGACAGGCAATGGCAGGATGTGCAGAGGTTGTGTGAGTTTGCAGATGACCATGCAAAGAACTACAATTAAGCAATCTGTCTTCCTTCTTCGTGGTCTCTGTGACTCACACAAATGAGGGACTAGCAAGCTACTAACCAGAGGAGGAGAGAATGTCATGCCCAAGAAGAATAAAGTACAGCCATCAAAAAGCCATCAAAAAAAGCTTCCTGCAAGAAAAGAATATAGCATTGTTCTCCCAAAAGCATCAGTCTTAGACCTTGCATCTGTTCCATAGTGAAAAATGTCAAAGACTGCCACCAGGTCTCAGCTTTGCATATTTCAGCCAAGGACACGCCCCTCAAAAAGGCAGCCAATGTAGCCATCGCTTGCCTAGAATGTCTACAAACATGAACTGAATGGTCTTTGTTTGGCAATACATAAGCTAAAAATATTGTTGAAACCACCCATTTTGAGATCCACTGTGAAGACAGATAGTCCTTTCTTCTTCAAGGCTTAGCAGATGAATTGTGTGGGTAGTCTGGGCTGCAAAGAGAGTGGAAAAATTAAGTCCAAATTGCTCTGCCAAATTGTCTTCAGCATGGTCTTTGGTTCTTAGAAATGTTAAGAGAGATCTACTCCCCCTCACTCAGGCTGAGCAGACAAAAGGTAACAGCAATGACATTTTGCTGGCTTGATTTGGACTCTAGCTGGGAGATAAAAGATGGGAGAGACTCTGGCCGGGTAGGCTGTACCTGTTGGAATCCTGATCAGTTTTTGATACCTTTATATTATGGTATGGAGCCCCTGATGGTGCAGCAGATTAAACCGCTGAGCTGCTGAACTTGCTTACTGAAAGATTGGTGGTTCAAATCCAGGGAGTGGGGTGAGCTCCCGCTTTTAGCCCCAGCTTCTGCTAACCTAGCAGTTCAAAAACATGCAAATGTGAGTAGATCAATAGGTACCACTCAGGCAAGAAGGTAATGGAACACCATGCAGTCATGCCGGCCTCATGATCTTGGAGATGTCTACGGATAAGGCCAGCTCTTTGGCTTAAAAATGGAGATGAGCACCCCCACCCGCCCAGAGTTGAACTTGACTAGACTTAATGTCAAGGGAAAACCTTTACCTTTACTTATATTATGGTATATGGCTTATTTAAAATATACTTAATTTTTAAAAACCAGAAACAAATACACTGGAGTTGGGACTAGCAACTAGATTCAGGCCATTGGTTTTCAGACCTTATCTTATTTCCGAAACTGCAATTTAAACAAAACCATTCCTATTAATTTGGACATCATGAACTTTAATTTAAAATAGGACACAGAAGCTTCTGATCATCTTCATATAGTAGAAGAGTAGTAATGTGTATGAGGCAAAGGCCCACAGGCATTTTAAAATGTCACTAGTCACTGGGAAATGATTGAGTACATATGAGTTAACTCTAGCAATAACACATTTCCTGCTTGAACAACAACAAAAAATATCCAAGTTGCTTTATTTTAGGATATAGATTTACACAGAATGGGGAATTAATTTTTGAGAAAATAACATTAAAGGCTGATAAATGTTCAGGTATTAATATAAGGATTAGGTGATCAACACTGTGAAATTTAATGAAGGGACAAGTGTGTTTGGAGAAACATTAGTTTTAAGGAAAAACAAGGATTAAGGCTGATCTATTCAATGGATTGAGAGTATTATATTGGTATTTCACAGCAAATGGAATAGAATATGAAAAGGCAATTTTCTTCACACGGGTATCGAGTTTATTATTTATGCATCATGATGTTAAAAGATTATTCCTACAACTGTTCTTTAATAATCTCTTAGTAAAATGTGTTTGTGTATAGGTAAGCAATTAGTGGTGCTTTGTAGAATTAAGAGCATATTGTACTGGATACCTTCCCAGTATATCATTCCCTAATTTACTCTGCTGCTTCTATTAGGAAAAAACATTGTACAAAGAGGATTAATTGCAGCCATAGAGAAAACACAAAGGGCAAAAAAGTCAGCTGCACAGATGGATATCTTTTGAGGAAACTCTTTATCAAGGAAAAGTGTACATCTGAGCAAATGAGTGTTGCACACAAAGAAGTCTAAAACCAATTGCTACTCTGAACTAGAGTCCACAAACTGAATCAATAGAACCTAAATGTTAACTTAACAAGTTCCCATTGATTCAGTGGATCTAATCTAGTTCGAATGAACAATTGGACATGTCCAAGTTAATACCATACTGAAGAAAGCTTTTTCTCTCTCTCGGACTAGCACCCCACATTTTTATCAAGATCAAATCCTACAATTACTACATTTTGTTTGCAAGACTGGATGCTGCTTATTTTAGACAGGACTGAAATATGAATGATCGGTACATTCCTACTATTAATGATACTTGTTTTACTTTGATCAATCAGATTTACTGGTGATCTTATATTTGTTCTGTTTCTCAGGACTATTTTTAATATGACTGTGCAACACCTTCAGGTCATCCTGAATTGTGGCAATTCATTCTAATTTGAACCAGGATCAGGTAGTGCCAATTTAGTTCCAGAGGAGAATAATGCAGTACAAAATAAAAATCCACACAGTGTGTATCCAAAATATATGACAAGTGCCAAGTAGTTGTGCTATGGAAAGGGGAGAAAGGCAGCGGGTTTTATTCATTGATAATTTTAACATGAAATCTGGGACAAGAATCACACCCAGCAAATCACTGTGCTTATGAGAAAGAATTGTGTGAAGTCGCTGGACCTATGTAGCCAATTATATCCTGCATCTTCTTTTATTTACTAAATTTAGCTGTTAGTAGCAAATGGTTGAGAAAGCTGTACGAAGGGTTTATGTAGTTATTGCCTATCATCTGAGGTAAAATACTCTCTGAGTATTTGGGTGCATCTACACTGTTGAATTAATGCAGTTTGACACCACTTTAACTGTCATGGCTCCATGCTATGGAACCATGGGAGTTCTAGTTTTACAATGTCTTTAGTCTCTACCAAAGTATGCTGGTGCACCAAACTATAACTCCCAGGATTCCGTAGCACTTAGCAATTGCCGTTAAAGTGTTTTCAAACTGCATTAATTTGACAATGTAGCTACCTCCCCAAACTTTGTTTCTTGCTCATTAGCCTAGTTTAATCCTGTCTTTCTTGTTAATTTGTTCCTTTGATCGTAACCTGTTTTGTGTGTGCAAGTTTGCATGTCTTTTAGGTAGTGTAACTCAGAGCCCTTCCATACAGCCATATAACCCAGAATTTCAAGCCAGAAAATCCCACTATATCTGCTTTGAACTGGGTTATCTGAGTCCACACTGCCATATAATCCAGTTAAAAGAACAAAATGTGGGATTTTATTCAGCTGTGTGGAAGGGGCCTCATTCTTCTACCATTATCTCAATTGACTCTAACTGTTCTTATGTGTCTTGTGTTGCTTTCTCAGTGGGATCCATTAAAAATTTCTCTAGTTTTTCTGTTTCTATGTGTGCAGATTTTCATTTATTTAGTCTATCAACAAATACATTTCATTCACAAAATACACTTATTATATTATGTGATTAATTTATATTATGAAGCAAAGTAAATATGTTATTGCTCATTTCATTCATACTTTACTGAATTTCCATTACATTAACTAGACTTACATATAATTTACAGTTTTAGACATTATTACTTCAACTTTATCACCACTGAAAAATTTCCACAGAAGTGATACAAATTCACATAGTGTCACAGAGCCAGAGAGAGGTTAGACTGGTTTGTCCTTACCCCAGTAAGTCTTGTAAGGTGGCGATAATGGGAGAAAGACTATATTAAATGTTAGAAGGAGTCTATTGGAGCCTGAAGATTGGAGGCAGCCAGAAAGCAGCAGCAGCATAATAGCAATACCTGAGATGGAAGGTAAATAAGCTGAATCGCTACAGAGAGGAAGAGTAGGAGAAAGAAAGAGACCAACAGATGCAGGAGGAAAGAGATGATAGAAAGGAAATGGATAGAAAGGATGCAGGGGCGGTTCAACCATTAGGCAAAGTATGCAGTTGCTGAAGGTGCCATCCTCTAGGGGGCGCCGAGGGGGCGCCATTGAGGCACCTCTGCCCAGGCGTGGCCTTCCTGCCTCCACGGCCATGGCCTGACCTGGCCTCCGTGGTGGCCGGGCCGCCATGGCAGTTAAAAGTGGCGCCGAGGTGCCTTCACTTTAAAGCAGAGGCGCAGAGTCGCTTTCTTCAAGTGCTTCCCAAGCTTTGGTGGTGACCCAGGTGTTTTGGACTCCGGTTCCCACCAATCCCGAGCATCAGTCAAAGCAGTGAGGCTGTTGGGAGTTGAAGTCTCCTCCCTGGGGGCGTGGTCTGAGGAGGAGGCCACTCAGTTTCGAATGTGGCGGCCGCAGCTTGCTCCCAGCGCTGGCGAGGAATGGAGGGCGGAGGCATGGAAAGCGGGGGCCAAGGCGACGGGGGCGCCTATGGAGCAGCCAAGGCGGGCAGCCCCTTCGACCTGTGGCGCTTCCTGCAGCAGCCCCAAGTCCTTGCCCAACTCCATAAGCTGGGGTTCAGGAGGGGGTTGAGGGAGCTCTCTGAGCGCTCCCGGGGAGGGCTGACGTGCGGTGTCCTGATTGGTTGCTTCAGATACCTGGGTTTGAGGGAGGGAGTCACCGGCCCGAAGACTTTCTGAAACTCCCAGGATTTTATAGCATTGAGTCATGGCAGTTAAAAGTGCTGCCAAGTTGCCAAGGCATAGGCAAACTTCTGCCCTCTGGTTGTTTTGAACTTCAACTCCCACAATTCCTAATAGCAAGGGGCAACCATGAAAACTATTTGCTCAACTATCTATGACAGGCATGGGGCAAACTTCGGCCCTCCGGGTGTTTGGACTGCAACGCCTACAAATTCCTAACAGCCGGTAGGCTGTAAGAAATTGTGAGCGTTGGAGTCCAAAACACCCGGAGGGCTGAAGTTTGCCTCATGCCTGATCTAAGGCAAACAATTGACATAATAAAGCATACTGGGTTCAAGTTAACTAGCAAAGAAAGTGGGATGATGGTCATATGGGGAGTCAAGCCTCTTCTGGACTCCTGGACCGGTTCTTAAACACGCTTCGTGTATTCCAAGTAGGCTGAAACATAGAATCATAGAATCATAGAATCATAGAATAGTAGAGTTGGAAGAGACCACATGGGCCATCTAGTCCAACCCCCTGCTAAGAAGCAGGAAATCGCATTCAAAGCACCCCCGACAGATGGCCATCCAGCCTCTGCTTAAAAGCCTCCAAGGAAGGAGCCTCCACCATGGCCCCGGGGAGAGAGTTCCACTGTCGAACAGCTCTCACAGTGAGGAAGTTCTTCCTGATGTTCAGGTGGAATCTCCTTTCCTGTAGTTTGAAGCCATTGTTCCGTGTCCTAGTCTGCAGGGCAGCAGAAAACAAGCTTGCTCCCTCCTCCCTATGACTTCCCCTCACGTATTTGTACATGGCTATCATGTCTCCTCTCAGCCTTCTCTTCTGCAGGCTAAACATGCCCAGCTCTTTAAGCCGCTCCTCATAGGGCTTGTTCTCCAGACCCTTAATCATTTTAGTCGCCCTCCTCTGGACGCTTTCCAGCTTGTCAACATCTCCCTTCAACTGTGGTGCCCAAAATTGGACACAGTATTCCAGGTGTGGTCTGACCAAGGCAGAATAGAGGGGGAGCATAACTTCCCTGGATCTAGACGCTATTCCCCTATTGATGCAGGCCAGAATCCCATTGGCTTTTTTAGCAGCCGCATCACATTGTTGGCTCATGTTTAACTTGTTGTCCACGAGGACTCCAAGGTCTTTTTCGCACACACTGCTGTCAAGCCAGGCGTCCCCCATTCTGTATCTTTGATTTCCATTTTTTCTGCCGAAGTGAAGTATCTTGCATTTGTCCCTGTTGAACTTCATTTTGTTAGTTTTGGTCCATCTCTCTAGTCTGTCAAGATCGTTTTGAATTCTGCTCCTGTCTTCTGGAGTGTTAGCTATCCCTCCCAGTTTTGTGTCGTCTGCAAACTTGATGATCGTGCCTGATCCATACTTGTGGATTATCTGCCTTGATATTCTGGGTTATATGGTTGTGTGGAAGGACCCTCAGGGCTCTTCCACACAGCCATATAACCCAGAATATCAAAGCAGAATAACCCACAACATCTGCTTTGAACTGGGTTATCTGAATTACTAAGTTCGCAAATATAGTAATTCCTACATAACATTACCATGTATTGAACTGCTTTTGGTGCTTAATTTGTAAAATCATAATGTAATTTGATGTTTAATAGGCTTTTCCTTAATTCCTCCTTATTATCCAACGCTTTTATTTTTCAGTGATTGGTTGGGGGGGCGCCAAAATTCAGTTTGCTTACACTTGAAAATTACCTAGGGCCGGCCCTGAAAGGGTGTTACTGGCACTACCAGTGCTAGTAACATCCACTTCAACTTCTCTGAAATATCTAAAATGTCCTACAGTGCTCCTTATAGTTTGTCTCACAATTAGTATATTAGTATATAGTCAGATAAACCTACATAGTGAATCAGTGAGAAAGACATAAATAACAATCCTACTGACAGAGGTTGTGTTACTGTGTCAAGCATTATGACACAGTACATTATCTGAGTAAATGTTGAGGAAACTGGCAGTTAAAAGGATACTTAGTCAACAGCAGTGACTTGAGTCTGTGAAGTACATCATGTAAGTGAGAAATATGAATAACAATAAACACTGAAAGAGAAAGAAAGGAGAAACTATTGCTTTGTATTTAAATTGCTGTTATACATAGGAAAAATAAAAGGAATTCACATTCAAATAATTGTTTAACTGGTAATATCAGCAGGATCTAATGTGCTAACTGTTGCAACCATATAGCAGAGTTCTCTTTAGTTCACCACTCCAGAGGTTCCCCTTAGCTAACTTTCACTGTCATTTTCATGTCCCCTTAGAACAGGCCTGCACAACCTGTGGCTCTTCAGGTGTTTTGTACTTCAACTCCCAGAATTCCTGACCATTGGACAAGCTGGTTAGGGCTGGTTAAACAAAAGCCTCACATTACAAGAAAACGTACTTTACAACTGAAAGTATAGTTTAAAACTGAAATGACTTTCAAAAGCTCTCTGTGGCTGTTGTGTTCAGAACAGTGAATTAACTGTGCACTGTCCCCCTTATGTGAAATGCAACCCAAGCATTCTTCCCTTACACTAGGAAAATTATTTCAGGCAGGTGGGGAGGGGGGGAGCTATGTTAAGAAAATATATCTGCCTTGTTCATCAACCTGTTAAATTATCAGCTGCAGAGCTGCAGAAAACATTTTGTTGTGTTTTTCATTTAATATGAGACAGAAACTTGCAAAGAGGGAATTAGGAGATAGAGAAATAATACATAGTATTATACTCACTTCAAGAGCTTTAGTTAAGAAGCAGTCTGTAATTTTAATAAACCAGTAAGCAAAGCAACATCCATGACACTAGGCTATAAACAGTAATAACAATAAAATAGCTGACAAAGATAATTGGATGCTAACTGTGGAGCTTAACAATTACCAGATGATACGCATATGCTCTGATTTTGAAACTGTTGTTGTTGTTATGTGGCTTCAAGACAACTTCAACTTGTAGCGACCTTCTGAATGAAAGGCCTCCAAACATCCTGTTATTAGTAGGCCTGCTCAGGTTTTATAAACCCAGGATAACAGCTTTCTTTATCTATAATGAAAGTTTCCTTGTTTCTACTGCCTACTAATTTACAGAGCATTATCATATTTTCCAGTGAGCTGTGCCATTTCAAAATGTGTCCAAACACAATACACTCACTTTTATTCACTTTGGCTTCCAGTAGGAGCTCAGACTTCATTTGCTTATGGATCACTTTTTAGTGGTCTGCAGAATTTGTAGAACTCTCTTCAATCATCACATTTCAAAGGAGTCGATTCTATCCTGACAGCTTTCTTCAATGTCTTTCAATTAATATACAGAAATTACAAATACTGTAACAATCTTAGGCATTTGACATGAAAAAGTAGGAAACAGAGCAGGATCAAAGAATGTAAGAATATTGGCCTAGGATCACAAAATGAAAGAGTGGCTGACTGAATTTTTGTGTCCAACAGTATATGTATTGCAAACATATTCTTCAAACAGCCAATGATGCAACTGTATACATGAACATCACCTGATGGCAATATAGAAATCAGACTAGATAATTATCTCTGGAAAAAAACAAGATCTGGATTGAATTGTGGCACAATTATAGTAAAACTAAAGAAGAACATTAAACTAACCATTGGGCCAAAATACAAACTGAAGAACATTCTTGTAGAATTTAAAGAAAATGTAAAAAAAAATTCACTGTTAAGCTTAATGTGTTGGGGACCAGAAAAATGTTGGACTGCAGCCAGAGATATTGTCATAGAGGAATGCAGAAAACCACTAAGGTAAAATAGAAGGCAGTAAGAAAAAAGTAGGACTCATTATGGATGGTCAGATTCAATCTAGAAAGCCACAGGAGGTTTGATGATGATGGAACAACTTGTGTCATAAGTTGAAGCCGATTGTATGTAAATTAACAATGTCTGGCTTGATTGTCTTCTGATTAAAAACCTTTGTGAATCCAGTTTGGACAACTTGCTTTTCACGCTGCATTCATGGTAAAAGGTCTTGTTATAAAATCCTGAACACTATTTGCTTATATGGGAGATTAATGTTACAACAGTCCCTGGAGACTGGAAACAATATTGAGCAGTTCCAGTCCATGGGCCATTGTTCTATTTTCCATGTTTGGATTTTTTTTTCTGGCATGCCTCACATCTCTTTTAACATTTATTTTTCAGCCAAAGGAGAGGCACACAGGTACAAAATATAATGTAAGTATTTTGTGGATACAACGTAGCAATACTAGAAAGTATCACATAATTTTCTCTTTTCCAACATAATCATGCACCTGCGGTCAAATTAATTACAAAGAAAACAAAGCTGAAAAAAATAGGACAGAGATGATGTTTGCCTTTCAGGAAACAAATGACAGACAAGGTTTAAGGCAAGAATGATGAAAATGTATTATTTCCTGATCTTGTTGAACTTGAGTTTCTATCACCCCCTGACAGAATCACCAATGGTCAGGTACCTCAATTTGTTAGATGTCAGATTTGTTTTAAATGTCATCCCATATACGATAATTTTTAATACTGATCCTAACTAAATATTTCTATCAATCCTTCTACCTTTCCTCCTACATTAGACAATTATTCATTATTAGCATCTTGTCACTATGTTTTATTATTTATTATTATACTCATTACATTGTTTGTCTTCTTGTTCAATTTTATTTCCATGTTCACTAAATCTTCATTATGTCTTGTTCATGGTTCTGCTCAAATAACTTACCTGAACTGATTAGAGGATTTAGCACAACAAGGAATTCATTTCTTATGAATTCCTAACTTTCCTAACTCATTCAGACATGCATTATTTACATTCTTGATTTGATCTTCTTTGCTTTGAGAGGTGCAAAACACCTCAAAGGTTCTCTGCTAAATAATATGTCAACTCTGACTTATATATTTCTTAAATTCTAAACACAGGTAGAATAATGTAAATTTCAGTAACCATTTCATAGTACACACAAAGTTATTCGATTACTGTAGTATGTTTAACAGGTTTTTTACTTATCAGGAGGCACTTGGCTGTCTCGCAAAAGCAAGAGATTAAAATGATCATTCATTATAACTTGAATGCTTTTCATTAAAGTATCAGTCAATTAAATGTTTAGAACCACAAATCCATTTCACAACTATGATAGAATGACCTCAAGAGACAGCCATACAATTTTCAAAGAGAAACCCATGTAATAAAACAGAAAGGAGGGGGATGCAATCCCTAATGGCAGTTCTCAAACAAAGCAATTCCAAAGCAAAATAGGTAAGAGAGAATCTGAAGATACCAGCCACAGATGCAAGTGAAACATCAGGAGTAAATGCTGCTAGAACACGGCCATACAGCCCGGAAACCACATAACACTCCAAACAGCTTAACTAGACAATACTCATGAATTCCGTAACTATTAACATACTGTTAGTTAAAGAAAGACAATGTTTTCTTGGGATAGCATATATAAATACTTATGACCTCACAACCAGATATTTAACACAAGAATTCTCCCCATGCAAATTTCTAACTCTGTGAACAGATTTATAGACTTCACACTTCAGAATTAAAGAGCAGTGTTACACCATTATTATCTTACCCAATTGTTTTAAGGTTTATGGCCAATGTCACAAATTGTGTTTTCCTCTATTCTATTACACTTATATCCCATCCCTATGTAACTGCTAATTGTGGTTGATATTAGATTCATTTGTACCTCTGAAAAGGTAGATCGAAATACAGGAAATTTCATGCTAAAACAAATTTCAGTAGTTAATTTTAAAAGTGTTGTGAGATTTGTTCCCTCCTCCCCTTTTCTTTATTATAATATAGAAACAAAAGCATATGACTTTTGTAAATGTCATTTTAAAATCTATCTTTGCTCTTTACTAAAGACAGAAATATGGTTCCTCCAGATTCCTGACAATTTTGCTTTCTTGTTACCAGCTCAGTTGGCCACTTGTCCCTGCTCCCATAATACTTTCCCTTTTGTCTACTCTGAAGGAAGTCCCATCCAATTTAATAGGACTCATTTTCAGTTACGTTGATGCAGATTTCTATCATAAGTCTCACTAATTGCAATGCTAGTGATAAACATCATATGAACAGTTAATAAAGTGCAAAATTAAATTATTTCATCCCTCCAAATACTGCATATGATTTACCTCTGATGACATCTTTGCAACAATCTCTGTTGTTGTTTGAACTATCTCTGCTTTGCCTGATTTTGGTGCAGGCTGGCTTTGCTCGATTGCAGGTGATGCCTTCGGGTGAAGATCTGTCAAAGAGTGGAGGTATTTTTAAAGGAAAGAGAAGAAAAATAAACAGGTGTTAAATTTCCTTCAGTTAATTGAGCAAAAAATGCCTCCAAAGTCTTGTTTGGTCCATTAATTACAATACTACCTGCAGTGGATGGATCTGAATGTTAAATGGTTTTATAATTTTCTCTAATAATTGACAAACTCAAACAGAACTCTCCTGTTCTTAAATGTGAACTCTACTTATTTCCCTACTGTGTGAAACAAGTCATCTTCTTTTTTCCCCACATGGGACAAATTAACATAAAGAATCACCAGTTCTGCTTGTTTATGTGAAAATTATATGGTGGAAACTAGAAAATTAAGGCCAGTATCATCTCTCTCTGTCACCAAATCTTCCAATTAGTATTTAAAAGAGGTGTTATTAACGTAGCGTAGCATAGCAGGCTTGTGTTTCATGTTATGAGCAGTTAAAAGGGAATTCAGAGGCTGAAAGATAATGGGAAAACTTTTAGGCTGCGGCCCTGTAGCAGAGATTTTTATCTGGAAACAAATTGAAACAAGTAGCAAAACATGAAATGACAGTCAGTCACATTTCTATTTTAATTTACCTATTGTTTCAGGCTTTTGAAGACTGTCCTTGCACTTTACCTTTTTTGAAGATTAATAAACAATGGATTCAGAATAACATTTCTGTTTTCTTGTCTTATGTTGCAGGGCCCTGGGCAATTAATTACTGCACTATAAAAGACCAGTTAACATGATGTGTATTAGTTCACATATCACTAAGATATAGATTTCTCTTGACCATACCTCGAGAAGTCTGATCTGACCATGGTGGTCCATGCCTTAATTACCTTTAAACTGGACTACTGCAATGTGCTCTATGTGGGGCTGCCTTTGAAGACGGCCCGGAAATTACAACTAGTACAGCGTTCGGCAGCCAAGCTCCTAACCGGAGCGAATTACAGGGCGCGCTCAACGCCTCTGTTTAAGGAGCTTCACTGGCTGCCATTTACTTTGGTGGGGACGAGAGAGAGGGCCTTCTCCGTTGTGGCCCCCCGGCTTTGGAACTCGCTCCCTAGAGAGATCAGGCAGGCCCCTACCCTCTTCTCCTTCTGTAGGAGCTTAAAAACCTGGCTCTTTCAAAAGGCCTTTGATACTTAATTTGGTGTCGGACTGATCTATCTGCTCATTTTATAATAGCCCCATTCTTGAGGTGTTGCCAATGCTATATTGCACTTTGTCCATTTCAATTGTGAAATTACCTTCCCCATTTCGGCCCATCTCGGCTCATGATGCACTTTGCCTGGGTTCTAGGAATTAGTCTCCAGTGTTAATATTGTATGTTTTATGTTGATTTTAACTATTGTTTTTCTGGTAATTGATGTTTTTATTGGATAACTGTTTTATTGCTGTGTTTTGATATTTGATTGTTTTATTGGACAAGGCCCCATGTAAGCCGCCCCGAGTCCCTTCGGGGAGATGGGGCGGGGTAAAAAAATAAAGTTATTATTATTATTATTATTATTATTATTATTATTATTATTATTATTACTTTGTTTCTCTCTGTACACACAAATGTGACCTTCAAAAGCAACAGAACTGTTCTAGGATATTTTATTGTCCGAGGTGGAGCTGCAAGGGAAAATGTGTATTCACACAAGTCAACGAGCAGGGTTATTTTGATACGCAAAGCAGTATCAAGTCTCACAAATATCTCTTCTCTTCCCTGATAATAAAGATAGCAAAAACCAATTTCTTGTAATTTCCAAGACCACTTATGCCTGGGAAGTCAGCTTATTTCACCTTATAGTAACACTGGACCTGATGGATGTCCACATCTTGAAGAAGTAATATGAGACGGCCATGGGTGCCAGATGCCCTTCTTGTACCTGGCAAGCAACAGCATACCCTCCATCATTTCATGGATGAAAATAGAAATATGCAGCCAAGCAACTTCAGAGTGAGCTCAAAATGGCAAAAGTTACTGATGAGGAAGAACACACAGGCTAGGAGAGTTTGCCTTTGCCTAATTCCCACCATCACTCCTCTCCCTTCCTCTCCACCCCCTCCCCCCAATTAACTGAGTGTAAACTCTTTTTGCACTTTGAACTCTGTTTGCAGAAATTCAAGCAAGATGAAGGCATAGGGGGTGAGGCGAACATAGGACATTTTAAAAGCAGCTGAAAATGAGGATTTATTGAGACTGTCCCTGCCCAATTGGGGCACATGGAGGATATATTACACACGTTGCCTCAGACTCAACATAAATGTTTAGCCAATATGTTTAATCTGTCCATAATAACAAGATGCAAGCAACAATGACTCATGGAATTTAATGTTGAAGGACAAAAATATCACTTCTTCACTAGTTCTTTTACTCAGAATTGTGATCCATTTTTAATTAGAATCCAGATAACATGTCTTTCTATTTTTAAACTCCTAATATCTGGTTCTTATGTGGTTATTTAAATTGTTAGGTAATTACATTACCAACCTAATAAGTGGTTCTTGTTTATTTAGTTCCAAGGGTAATTATATCACTATCCTGTCCAGTGTAAAGTGGAAATTCACTGTTGATTATTTTTAAAGGATACTCTGTCTTTAATTAAAAACCTTCTCCTGGTTGCTTCTGTTTAATTAATTGTTTCCTGATTCCTTGTGAGGATACAACGAACTCAATCTGCGAGTAGAGTCTTCCTGTTGTTTCCTGAGAAGGAAGTGGTACTTTAATTACCACTTTCCTTTTTGTACATCACAATGCTTCAATATTAAAGGAATATTAAGAACACAATTTTACAACTGTGATACTAAGTTGGTTTGTTTTTTCAAAAAACAAGCAGTTGGTATGACTACAAAAAAGATAGCAGCAGGTCAGAGGAAATCAGAGTGATAGGCTGGGAGACTGGGGTATCAGCTTAATAGTGCAAGAGCTGGCAGGGAGCAATATCAAATTCTGAGCTTAGAACTGCCAGGGTGAAAAGTGGAGATATCTCCTGGACCTTTAATTGTTATGTGGAAGAGGGAAATTCAGGAGGTGTTGCTTGTTACCACATGATTTGATATGCAATACCTGCAGAAATTCCCTCTTCTAGACCACTGTTCTTAAAATGTGGGACCCAACCGCAAATGGGGTCCTCTTACCTCAATGTTGGGGTCCCAGATTTTTTTCTGAATGCCACCTAGTGACTGTTTCAAACTTTTACACAATCTGTTGTCCAGTGTTTACAGTGGATTCTGTAGAAAATGCTTCAACTGCACTTCATAAAAAGGATAAATCGGCCTGTTTAGCAAGCATTGCAAATGCTGATTTGTTACCAGTAAATTGGTTTGTATACCTATTTTATATATCTACATACCTGGGATTATGTAAAAAATTTATCAGGCCAAAACGGGTTGTAAGTGGAAAAGTTTAAGAATCCCTGTTCTAGACAACCATTAAAGATAAGGAAGCCTGCTTTAGTTTCCACTCTAGCAACCCTATATAAGTTGTGCGCGCAGGCATTTAATGAATGAGAACATCAATTTCACATGGTCTGGACTAAGATTTACCTATGAGGATTTTGGACGAATGGATTTTAACTCAGATATGTTTTTAAATTTGTACAATGTGTTTTTATTATGTAATGTTATTTGCTTTTATATGAAATGTTGTTTTAGTGTACTGTTTTCGGGCATTGAATTTTTGCCTGTTTATTGTAAGCCGCCTTGAGTCCCCTCGGGTGAGAAAAGCAGGGTAAAAATGCTGTAAATAAATAAAAATAAAATAAAATAACTACAACTACTAGAGCCTCTCCGCACAAGTTTTTAGCTGTTGACATTTATGCACTGCTCATAAGAGTATGCTATACAATGGGATGGAAATCTGTCTGAGGCTTAAAAGCTAAGTAGAAGGTGCCCAAGGTAGGCCTAAAGCTATCTAAGGGCGCTTCCAGACAGGCATTTATCCCGGGAACATTTGCGTTTAAAAAACGTGAATGTGCCTGGATGTCTGTCTGTCCACATACACCTGTACTTTCTGGGGTGGGTGTCCAGATGTTCTCTCGGAACTTTCCAGGAGAACACCCGGACACTGTAACCCTCTCCCCAAAAGCACCCGAAACCCCTTCAAAAAGTTTTTTAAAAACTTACCAGACCGCCATTACAGTGTACAGCTCTCCTGGTGCATAGGAATGATGCGCCAAGAGAGCAGGGGGGAGGGAAGGAGTGATTCCTCCCCCCTCTCCTGGCTACGAGCCAGGAGAACTACAAGAACACTGTAATGGAGGCCTGGTAAGTTTTTTTTTAAACTTTTTAAAGGGATTTGGGGGGCTCTTGGGGAAGTGGGTAGATGTCCTCGTGGTTTTCCGGGCTAATTTAGCCTGGAAAACCGCGGGACAGCAGAAGTAGTGGGTTTATCCCACGCCTTGCTGGAAGGTGCGAAATAAACCCACTAACAAATTAATTCACCACAAGCCAGGGTTTTCCTGATTTGTGGCAAATTAATTTGTCTTTTCTGAAGACGTCATCCAGACAGCCCCCTTTTTGTTGCGGGGAGTCCCTCATTAAAGGGGCCCTAAGAAAACCACAAGATACATTTGCTTGGCTAAGCTTGTTGGGCCATAGAAAGCCTGGAATGCATGGAAGCTGTCTGGGACTAGGGAAGGAAGTTGAAAGATTCCCTCTCCCCACCACCACCACCACCACCACCATGTTGCCATTCCAGAAACTCCCTTTCACCAACTCTATAACAACTGTCACCTTGCCAGTGACTTCTGAACACCTTTGGGCAAAAAAATTGAAGTTCTCTGCCCTGAATAATGGATCTTTCATACTACTCACAACACTGTGATCCTACTTTGACTGTTACAGCTGGGAAAATTCTAAATATCCCCCCCGCCCTAAAAAAAAATACAAAAATCATGGCAGTCAAAGTGATATCATAGTGCTGCTTGAGTATCCCTTATCTGAAATGCTTGGGACCTGTGATGTCTCATGGGCCATGTAGTCCCGTTCCTAGTACTATTGTGGCAGACGAAGAGGAAAACTTGGGTTTCCCACCGATTCAGCCAGAATCGGAGCCCCTGCACCTGCAGGATGTTTGCCCTCAAGAAGTCAGCCAAACAAGCCTTGGGCAGAATTCTCCCCCGTTTTCTCGTAAGGATAATTATAATAGAGATAGAGGCGCTAGGGAGGCGAATCGCCAAAGCGCCAGAATCGCTGCCAGACAATTAGCTGATTAAGCCTGTTTCCCTTGGGAAATTCTAAGGAGTCATGCATCTGGACACAGTTTGGGTTTCACTTCTTGTTCTCCAGGGAAAGTGTTCCTTGGCAGGAAAACAAGATCCTATATAGGTGTTTTACCGCAAGGAGATCCTTGCGGAGTCAATTCGTCAGCTTGAGGAGTGAGAACGTGTGTGGACTACGCTACTCCAGTTCCTTGTTTCCAGGACCAAGTTCCAAGCCTGCCTTGTTCCCCGGACCTCGCCACGGACCTTGTTCTAGTTCCAAGCCTGCCTTGTTCCCCGGACCTCGCCACGGACCTTGTTCTTGCTTCTTGTTGCCTCGTATCAAGTCTTGTTTGCCAAGAATCTAGCTTGTTTCCCAGCCTTGTTGTCAAGCTTCAATGGACTAAAGGACCTTGTCATTTCCCCACACTTTGCTCGGCAAAGTGTGTGTTTCGGTTATTGGATTATAACTTTGGACCTTAATATCTCCTATTGGACATTATTTTCCTGGACTATATTTGACCTTTCCTGAAAGGTCTATTTCTGAACTTTATTCTTCACTTGTTTTTATTGACTTTATATAATCCTTTAATAAAGATATTAGATAGATTCTGGTCTCTGCACATGGTTATTGGTGCTCTGCAGCCTGGGTCCTGACAGGACCAGAGACATCTTGGATTTAATTTGGGGAGGATTTTGAAGTTTTTGCATATACAGGTAAGTAGATATTTTGGAGATGGGACTCAGGTCTAAACACAAATTTCATGTATGTTTCATATACACCTTATACACATAGCTTGAAGGTAAATGTATACAAAATATTGATAATAATTTTGTGCATAAAGAAAAGTGTGTGTACGTGTGTGTGTGCATGCATGCGTGCTTTGAACCAAAGGTCTCACTATCTCATCCACCCATGGAGACAATTTTTGATTTTGCAGGATTTTGGATTTCTGGATAAGGGCTACTCAACCTGTACTATAACTGCGCAGCATGACAGTGCCTCAAATCATCTAAGTGGAGAACCTTCTGCTGACCCTTTTGGTTTTGCCCTTCTATGGCTAGGCAAACATAGCATAAATGCATGCCAGCCACATTTGGGCAGAGGTAATACTAGTGTCACTTTAAAGAAAGGTGCATACTTTCCATGAAGTAAACTGCATTGCACTGTAAAACCCTCCATATCACACACAGATCTACTTTTCAGGTTTAAGCACATTTGTTGTGTCGACAAAGAATATGTTAACTTTAACTTATAATGAACTTATTCTAAGCTTTTCTTGGCATGAGATATGGAAGTTTGCCATCACTCTCCTCTGAGGCTGAGAGACTGTGACCTGTCCACAGTCAGTCATTAGATTTTCATGCTTGAGACCCTGGTCTCCCTGAGGTCTAGTCCAATACTCAAAGCACTACACCCACACTGCCTTATAGGAATAACAATAAATGAAATGTTTCATTAGTGCTTGGTGCACCATACAATAGAGCACTATTGGCTTACTGTAGCATGTTATGTAATAGGATTTTTACTTATCAGAAGGCACTTGGCTGTCTCTCACAAAAGCATGGGATTAGAATGATCATTCATTCTAACTTGAATGCTTTTAATTACTAAAGTATCAGTCAATGAAATGTTTAGAATCACAACATTGTTTTTCTTAACTACTTGAGATTCCTATAGAATCATCTATTTCAGCAAGTCTGCATAATTCTAATAACATTCATCATCAGCATCTTATAAAGCTTAGCTTAGACAATTTTCTATAATTCTAATTTAAGAACTTCTGCAGATTAGCTCACTGAAAAAGTAGCTTTACTATTCTTCCAAAGAACAGGTATTCTTAAACATAAATTGCACCCTGATTTTCAGGTTTTTTATTCCTATTAGATTGTTCTTAATATTTTTTGTGTCAAATTAGAAAACAAGAACACAAAGAGCCCTATGGGATCAAACCACATTGTAAGCAAAGAGGCATAAATACCTGTGTACAGCAATCAGTGGGAGAGGGGGCAATAGTGAGCTAGATAGTTGCTGCAATATTTTGTCTTTGCATTTCCTTGGATCAGTGCACTTAGGCCTTTTGCTTCCTTCTTACCCATTAACATAATTCCCCCTTTTTTTTCTTTGTGTGGGTAAAGGAGCCTCCATGTGGCCCCAACCCCAGTAATGGTTGCTAACATATCCTCATATATGAGAATTAGCTTTAGGGACTATTATAACCAACTATAGCTGACTTCCTTTTGTCTATCTCCTTGACTATCTTTGGATTGGTTTCCCGGGACAATTAAACATTGGTTTTCTTCTTTACTTCACTAACATCATGAGTAATGAAATCTACCATAAATTTCTGTTGCAGAAGTCCTGCTGCACTCATATCAATGCCAAATACAGGCAGTCCCCTAGTTATAAACATCCGATTTACAAGTGGCGCATAGTTAAGAACAGTGGTGAGACAACAAGAAGTGAGAGAAATCTTCTGCTAGGAAAGAAACTCCTGAAAGAGTTATCATGGCTAAAAGGCGTCTCCACTGAAGCTTTATTGCTAAGCCTTGTTTTCACAACAAGTCAATCCTACATGGCAAGGGGTTGGACTAGATGGCCCATGTGGTCTCTTCCAATGCTATTATTCTATGACTCTTATGATTTTTCAAAATACAATTATCACAAGGACAGAAAGTGAGGTGAAATCTTCTAAATAGGGACATAGACAGCAAAATAAACACTACAAGGATGTTAACCCTTTCCTTTGCTATTCAAAGATATATTCAAAGATATATATGTAAAGCTTAGCTTAGACAATTACATACATATATGGACAAAGTCAAACTTTAAAAATGTGCCTGTTCTGACTTACAAATTCAACTTAAAAACAAACCTACAGAATCTATCCTGTTTGTAACTTGGGGACTACCTGTATTCCTGGAGATCAAAAATCTCTGAAATTTAATATCCTGCTTCCCATGCCTAGAAATTGTTTCCTTATCACATCACCTAAGCCATTTTACATTCTCCTTTATATGAGTGAGGAGTGATGACATTTCACCAACATCATCTAATGGAATTTCAATCACTAAAGCTCTGAAATGCAAGCACTTGTGTTGCAACCTAAATTTGCTGCTTACGTTGGATACTCTCTGAAGGAGGACATTCTGGAATGGAATTGGAAGCAGGCATTATTGGTAAATGTCCTTTTGTCAAAGGCTTCGACGTGACCAACGTTGCATAGGAAGTGCGCCACCTGGTCCGACGTGCTATTCCACGTTCATTATGCAACAGGTGATCATCTTTTAATAAGGCCAGGATTTGCTTAGCCTTCTCCCTCACATGGAAACCTGTTGAAAACATACCATCAGAAAAAGACATGGAGATACTGAGGAAAATTGTATAGAAGTTACTACTGTAGTCCATCTAGCTCAGTAGGGCTCCAATGGGACTCCGTGGATATAGAAAATGCTGAAGTGTCCAATAACATTCGCTCTTGAAACTTACAGCTGGCAAAACAAAATGGAAGAAGGTTGAAATCTAACATTGTACAAGCAGAAGGCAACCCTACCCTCTCTCCTGAAGATCCCTGTATCTATCTCCCAGAAATATCTCTAGATGGTAGAGGACACTTTACAATGTCTACAAAACATTGTAAAGTATCCTCTACTAGGCATCAATGAGAGAGGCAAAGCAAAGTAGTAATTTTCATGAGTACTGCAAAATTGTTTTGCCTGATCACTATTCCAAATATAGTGTGCCCCCAATAACTTTCCGTTTAAAATACTTACAAGTAATTATATTTATTCTCAGTTGTTACATCCTAACAAGCACCTATGCAAACAAATTAACTATTCCTGTTATTAGGAACACGTTAGGATAATTATAAAGCGCAATGCCCTAACTTGGTTACTGAGAAGCAATAATCTCTTGGCATATGCTTATTTCCCACTTGGTGAGAAATATTGAAAAAACAGAAATAAACAATATATATGTGTTGTCGAAGGCTTTCATGGCCAGGATCACAGGGTTGTTGTGTGTCTTTCGGGCTGTGGCCACACAGCCCGAAAGACACACAACAACCCAAACAATATATATATATAAAGGCCATACTTAGACACCAATGGGGGTGAGAACTCTGATCCTGCTTTTATTGGCTTGGCATGGTTTTCACAGTGTGGAAGGAATGCTCACAGTCACATATGAATAAATCAACAATGTGATTGCTGCTGTGATATGGCAGTCGAAACATTTGCCACTTATTAGATGCTGTCCATCATAACATAGTTTGTGAGTTAACCTACAACATAACGTGTTTCCCTGAAAATAAGACAGTGTCTTATATTAATTTTTTCTCCCAAAGACATGCTAAGTCTTATTTTCAGGGGATATCTTATTTTGCTCCCTCCTCCTCCACTGAGGAAGGTGCATGTGGCGTGAAGGAGAAGGAGGGAAAGGAACCTGCCTTTCCTTCCTCCTTTGTGCCGCTCGCGCCTTCCTTGGCGGAGGAGGGAGCCGCCGCTGCTGAGGAAGGCGAAGGATGAGGGAAAGGCGTGCACCTTTCCCTCCTTCTCCTTCGCCTTCCTCAGAGGAGGGAGCCGCCACCGCTGCTGCCAAAGAAGGTGAAGGAGGAAAAGGCACGTGCCTTTCCCTCCTTCTCCTTCACCTTCCTCGGAGGAGGGAGCCACCGCCAAGGAGGGCGGAGAAGGGGGAAAAGACGTGCCTTTCCCTCCTTCTCCTTCCTCAGGAGTGACGGCTCCCTCCTCCTAGGTCTTACTTTCGGCGGCTGTCTTATATTTGGCAATTCACCAAAACCTCTACTAGGTCTTATTTTCAGAGGATGTCTTATTTTTGGGGAAACATGGTATTATCTAAGTTTATATGATTTAAACACACATGCCATGATATGTATCTTATAAAACAATGAAATAATTTGGTTGCAAGTCATTTGACTCTATGGGAGACATAGCAATACCTAATGCTCTGCTTCTGTTTTTCAAAGGAACAGTAACAAAGCAGTGCAGGACATTTGATTCATGATATGTTTTTCCTTATCTGCAGAACACAAACATAAAAACACAAATGACATTGGATGCTCTTAGAACTTGTTTATATGTATCCCATAGAGATCTGATTTGATTCATTTATTTGGCTTTCCACCACCAGAATTCAAATAGCAATAATATGAAGACTCAGTGAACAGTTTACTAGCTGCTGACACCCCCAACAAAACTGTTAATACCAATTCAGTTTTTAGTTATGTATAAAAACAAAAACATGCCAATTCGTTTCCTTTTATCAATTTTTGACTTCACATTCAAAGATTATTTAAAAAAATACTCTAATGCAGTGGCTCCCAATCTTTGGTCGTGAAGGTTTTAGGACTTCGGCTCCCAGAATTCCTGATAATTTGTCTGAGAGTTGTTCCTCAGAGTTGAAGTCCTAAACAACTTGAGGACCACGGCTCTGATGAATTGCAAAGTGACGTCTTTGTTGTATTCCTTTAAGTCACATCCGAGTTATGATTATATAGCTTTTCTTAATAAGTTTGTTCAGAGATGCTTACTATTATTTTCTTCTGAAGCTGTGGGAGTGTGACTTACCCATGGCAACCCAGTGTTTTTTCATCACTGAGCGAGTATCTTGACTCTGATCTCTCAGAGTCCTAATCTAATACTCAAACCACTATATCATGCTGGCTCTCACACTGCAACTTTTGACACTTCCAAAAAAGATTGTACAATCTAATCACAAAGTTATTCCCCATCATCTATTGATGAATCATTAATTGTATGGTGGGGAACCCCTATCCCTCAACCCAATTCCACTCAGTCTGCAATGCAGCCTATTCTCTAGATTAGTGGAGTCAGACTTGTGACCCTCAAGGCTTGTGGCTCACTGGACAAGTTGGCCATGGCTTCTGGGATTTGAAGATCAAAACATCTGGAAGGCCACAAGTTTGATCCCTCTGCTCTAGATGCATGCCACATAAACATTTTGTGTGAGTGAAGAAGTAGAGACACCCTGACAAAGACTCCAAAGCAACATAGATAGTAGATTCCAAATAATTGGTCTGGGATGACCCAGCCGAGTATATGTATGTTGTGCGAGTGGTAGAGCCATGCTGGACCATATCTCTCAATTTATGGTTTCTCCAGTGCCATGCAGGGGAAGAAGAAACCTGGGGAGAGGGAGTCAGTTGGGGAACGGGTCAGGTCCAGCTATATGCATGCACCGGAGCTGTTTTTTAGTGAAATAAGCAATGTGAGAGATGTGAAATGACAAATAAACGATAATATGGTGGCACACTGGGAGAGAAAGAGAAATATGGGGTTGCAGAGGACAGCACAGAGTAACACAGAGCTATGTAATCCTATAAACTGCCTACCTTCGGTTATGCCAATAATCAGCTCTAGCACTCTTCACTATCATCTCCAGCCACTGATTGGCTTTCCCCATGGATCAAAAGTCTTGCATAGAAGACTTTACTCCTACCTTGGAAGCTGAGCCTTTCTTCATCAAACCTGTGTTCTTCCACCAAATCATTCCTGATAGTCATGTTTCATAACATTGTTCAGCCTGTCCCCTGTATCCATGGATTCAACTGTATATAGTTTTTGAATATTCCCCCCAAAATATTCCAGAAGACAAATCTTGATTTTGCCATTTTATATCAGGGGCACCTTTTTCCTATACCACTATAGATGATGGGGCTTGACTATCTATGGATTTTTATGTTCCTAGAGAAACACAAGCATATACCAATCCTTGAGTAATGAAATAATGTCTTCCCTTCCTGTTCTAAATCTGCAGTAGTCACTCAAACAGCCACTAAGAGCAATTTAACTGACTTCTCAAAGCACTTTTATTCTTACCTTGATCCTTCCCAGCTTCATCTAAATGTTGGAAGTCCTTTAACACTTGAATGTTAAAGAAACCTTCTTGACATAGCTGTATGACTTTCTTTGATCCATTCTTGAGGAGATAATCCAAGAGTGTGAGAGACTTGTACACGTGCCTCCAGTTCTTTCCATGGTCATTCATTCTGTGCCAGATCATGCTCATAATTTCAGATAGAGAAACCATGTTGTATGTTAGGTCACTTATCTCAGACATCAGAGAACTAGAGGGACCCCAGGGATCATTTGAAGTTGCTTCTCTGACTTTTATCTCTGCTTCAGAATAATTTTTCACAAAATTCTTCACATGCCTCCTGAATGCCATGAATGTGACAAATTGTTATTTGCTTTCTTAAACTATGAGAAGGACTGCATGTTTTTGTAGTGCTAACTCTCTTATTCCATTCTTCCTTGCAATACATTGATAAAATTCTTTAAAGAAAAATAAAAAGGTTAATTTGTATGATATCACTTAGTGTTTTGAAGGAAAGGGTTAATACAATCACAATTCCATCCTGAATCCTGCCTGAAACTCTGGAAAGACACATTGCATGTAGCAGGTAAATCACAACTGCATCTGGATAATAGTGTCTTCTATTGGGGCTTACCACATGATACGGTTGCTCTTGTGATGCTGTCCTTTGGGAGACTGTTTTAAAAGCTGTTATTTTTACTAACAAAAATCTATTATTGACTGCCTTTCCTGCTTCTGTCATACTATGATTTCCTACACTGTAGTTCAGTTATGTCGATTTTAGTGGTCAGGGAATAGTCAGTGTGGGAACATCACAAAGCAATGGTGTCATTATCGCAGACATTCATGTAGAAAAATTGGATTTTTGAATTCCAGATAAGGGACACAGCCTATAGTGCATAGATTTTGGTGTTAACAGACACTGCAATCTTGGAATGGTTGCAAATGAGCAAAAGGAAAGACAGCAATCCCAATGGCATAGCATTTCTACAGACAACACAATTGTAGTGGGAGAAGGGCCTTGTGTGATAAGGCATCTTCCTCGTTTTCTAGCATGAAATAAAATGATTTCTTTCTGGCTCAGTAATCAGAAGGCAACAGTCTTGTAATTATAATACTTGCACTCATATATTTGAAAACAATGTTCTAAAATAAATATTTGAACTATTTTGCTGTTCTGTAGCACACCATGAGATTTTTTAAATATAATATATAATATAATAATATAAATAAATATAAAGAATAAAAGTGACAATGCTACTGAAATAACATATCATGGTTCTAAATATGACATTGTATTAACTTGCTAGCTTTGATAATACTCTGAGAACACCACTTTGTTGTTCATTTTTCACTTCTGTATGAGATCAATCATAAATTTTACCTTCTGTACAAATAATTGTATAAACTAAGTGTATAGATTTTTAATGTAGAGTTCATGATTAAGTTAAAGCCACAGATACAGAGCTCCTGAAAAACACCAGATCACTGTAGTCACCATTTTCTAGTTTATAACTAGAATTCACCCTGATGTCCAAATCAGGCAAGTATTAATGACCTGTAAAAGTAGTCTGCACTCCCACTTCAAATGCCAATAGCGCAATTACTCCTTAACATTCTTCCATTTTTTTAGGTGAATGATGGTTTGGAAGAAAGGAATTTGAATGTGATAGGAGAAGAACACACAAGCCTGCAATGCATTGCCATTGGTTCAGCAGATCAGAAATGTGAGATTCCAAATGAATCAAAATTATACAAAGGAAAAAAAGTGGAGGGTCTTGTGATTTTTTTAAATTTACACAGTATGTCCTTGTTTAGAAAATAATATTAGTTGCTGTTCTAAAGTTCTGTATATGGTATTTTCAGCATTTAAAAAATGGTATTAAAATATAAAATTAAAAACATCTGCACTCGATGAATGAAGCATTTCTTGTTACCTTATGCTGTGGGGCAACAGCCCCTTTGCATCATGACTATTACAGAATTGTGGCAATGATATTTCAGTCCTGATTAGCTTGACTATAGCTTGTTCTATATTTCTTAGCTGTTGCTAGGAACAAAGGAATGACCTCAGTTGCTGCAGTGATGACAGAAAAAAAGTATGCAGCCTCTCAGTCAGCTTAAATCATTGTGATTTGCCAGTTCGCAACTTTATGAAATTTTCTTCTCTCCCTGTCCTTTTATTTTACGAATTTATATCTATTCACTTATTGACTGAGTCACCAGAGAACATTGCCATGATCACGTATCAAATTGATTTTACGCTCTGACATGACCCAGCTTTGACCAGAGATGCAATCTATAATCAGATTTTACATGCACAAATAGCAAAATATTAAAATTCATGACAACTATGTTTGTTCTCCATTTCATATATCTCTACTTAGCAACACTGATCTCCTTTAAACTACTGCTATGCCTTCTGATGAAAATTGCTTTGATCTAGAGTCAAAACTGGATTTTTTTAAAAATCTAATGTTACCCTCCTAATTTTGAAAATGTAAGAAAAAAATTATGGTTTTGATCAAGGCATGATGCCCTCAATTAACTTAGATGCAAAAGGTATTGGCTTCACCACGATTTTATGAACGGGATATGCAATAAAAACCAAGAGAAAAAGGAACTGTTAATAGGTGAGCACAGTACATTCTTTCTTCTTTGTGCTTCAAATACAGTTGAGTCAATCTATAGTGCTCCTACAGAAAAAGTTTTCATTTCATAATCCATCTCAATGAATCTATTATAAATTTCATCCTTTGAATAATGCCTCACTCTCTTTTGCAGGTAAAGAATTGTGACCCTGGGTATATAGCAGGCAATATTGATCTGTGATTGTTTTTCCCCACAAGTAACTGTCATAATCATAGTTTGCTACAAAGGAAAGCATGGCTCTCCTTTTACTTTTTCTTTGGGGTCAATTTCAACCTGTTTTGTTTCTCAGCCAGTTGATTTAATAAACAGGCAATACCCAAGTTATGAACAAGATAGGTTCCGTAGGTTTGTTCTTCAGTTGAATTTGTATGTAAGTGAGAACAGGCATATTTTGTAAGTGTAACTCCAGCCAAAATATGTATTTTTAGCTTTGGATAACATAGAGAAGGGTTAACACACCTGTGATATTTGTTTTGAGGTCTGTGCCCCTGTTCAGAAGATTTCACCTCACTTTCTGTCCCTGCGGTAATTGGATTTTGAAAATTTTGGTTTGTTGTGGAAACAAGGAATGGTGAGAAAGCTTCAGTGGAAACACCTTTTCCCTATGATAACCTTTCCAGGAATGAACTTCCCTTCTGAGGGGTAGGTTTCTCTCAGTTCCTCTTGTCTCACCCTCATCCTTAACTGTGAGTCATTTGTTAAGTCAGATGTTTGTAACTCAGGGACTGCCTGTATTATATAGGACTCCCCTGACCCACAAATACACAATATAAAACGTAATAGAGGGTGTTTGAAAAAGAACTCCCTAGTTTTAATGTATTTATACTTAAAACTAGGGAGTTCTTTTTCAAACACCCTGTATTGTAACACTCTTGGAAGTAACACTTTATATGAATATGTACAATACAATAACATTAATTAAAAATTAAACAACAGTGTGGACAATAGCTATAAATTCATTGTAGTAGTAGGATTCAAATAAATTTGGAGAAAAAATTAACGGAACTATCCTCACTTTACCTCAAAAACGTCTGTACATTATTTTCACCCGACAAGTGAAGGAATCTAATGCAGAACTTTTTCATTGTCGACATTTGGTTCATTTTTTTTTTCGTGTCAGGAGTGACTTGAGAAACTGCAAGTTGCTTCTGGTGTGAGAGAATTGGCCATCTGCAAGGACATTGCCCAGGGGACGCCCAGATGTTTTGACATTTTTACCATCCTTATTTGGTTCATACAATCACATTCAATTTATGATGATGATGATGGTGATTATTATTATTATTTAATTTCATTTATTACCTTTCCCTTCCTATAGCTCTAGGTGGGGTACAACGTGGTTAAAATGGACTGACAAATAGAACACCATTAAATTAAAGTAAATTCATATATAAAAATACACATAACAAACACTTTTTTTTATCGTGTCAGAAGCGACTTGAGAACATACTGCAAGTCACTTCTGGTGTGAGAGAATTGGCTGTCTACAGCACAGGTCCCCAGATTAAGGCCCGTGGACCAGATGAAGCCCTCACGGATTTGAACCGACAACCTTCAAGTCAGCAACCCAACCTTTAGGTCAGCAGTCCAGCTGGCACAAGGGTTTAACCTACTGCGCCACCGCGGCTCCTTAAGACAAACACTAATACAGTAGAGTCTCACTTATCCAACATTCTGGATTATCCAATGCGTTTTTGTAGTCAATGTTTTCAATACATTGTTATATTTTGGTGCTAAATTTGTAAATACAGTAATTACTACATAGCATTACTGCGTATTGAACTACTTTTTCTGTCAAATTTGTTGTATAACATGATGTTTGGGTGCTTAATTTGTAAAATCTTAACCTAATTTGATGTTTAATAGGCTTTTCCTTAATCCCTCCTTATTATCCAACATATTCGCTTATCCAACATTCTGCCAGCCCGTTTATGTTGGATAAGTGAGACTCTACTGTACCAATAAAAAGCAGGTTAAAATTGACAGGCCTATCCAGTTTAAAACTGACTGTTTTTTTTCCGTGTCAGGAGCGATTTGAGAAACCCCAAGTTGCTTCTGGTGTGAGAGAATTGGCTGTCTACAAGGATGTTGCCCAGGGGACGCCCGGATGTTTGATGTTTACCATCCTTTTGGGAGGCTTCTCTCGTGTCCTTACGTGGGGAGTTGGAGCTGACAGAGGAAGCTCATCCACACTCTCCCCAGGTTGGATTCGAACCAGCAACCTTCAGGTCAGCAACCCAACCTTCAAGTCATCAGTCCTGCCCATTGCTCCACCGGAGGCTCCTAATTGACTGGGTAGGCCTGCCGTTATATAAGACTATTGCTTCGGAAACAAATAGCAGTATATGGCCCCAGAAATGGCAGTTCGATAACAGAGCTATCTCAACCTCTTTTGGGCTTTACCCCAAGTAACTAATTCCAGGGCTTTTTTGGGCCCCACTAATTTTATCCTTTACATTACCTGAAAGAGCAGTTCAGCTGTGATGACAGTTAAGCCTTCGCCCTTGCTTTTCAAACTGCTGCCAATCATTTTGTAAAGCCCACCCCTCACAGGCATCCTCCAATTAAAATGCTTGTTCTGTAGCTCCTCCCCTTTTCTGCTTTCACTGTGGAGCTTTCTGAGGGATCTCAGTCTCTTGTGCTCAGACCTAGTCTCTTTCATGATTTCGGCCTACTGTTTTTCTAACGCTTAAACAGCTGAGTGGGAAAAGGAAGGGGCCTGAGGCTGTTAGGCATTGTGGGAGTCAAAGTCCAAAACACCTGGAGGGCCCAAGTGGGCCCATGCCTGGTCTAATCACATAAGGGCTTTACTTCTATAACAATATATTGTTTCTTATTCATGTGTGTCTTCGGGTTACTTCCAAATTATGGCGACCTTAAGGCACAAGTGAGTCTTGTAAAGAAACAAAATGGAAACCGGAAAAAGATGAGGCCCTTGGTTTAATTTATTAGGAAACTGGATTTGTGGTGATGTTAACCACTTCCTATATTTTAATCTGCCAGAATTTTCCCTTTTGATTTACGCGTTGGCCCTTTACTCGACCCGACCCATGACAAACATGATGATAAATATTTTTAATACCATCTTTCAATTCTGTTCCCGGGGTGACCTTTTAAAAAGGGATGAGATAAAAGCTACAGAATTATCAAAGCAGCATGAAATAGATTAAAACTATTGCTCAACAGTTCTGGAAAGATACAAAGATCTTTGGGTTGCTGTGAGTTTTCCAGGCTGTATGGCCATGTTCCAGAAACATTCTCTCCTGATGTTTCACCCACATCTATGGCAGGCGTCTATGGAGGTTGTGAGGTCTGTTGGAAACTAGGTAAGTGGGGTTTATATATCTGTGGAAAGTCCAGGTTTGGAGAAAGAATTCTTGTCTGTTTGAAGCAAATGTGAATGTTGCAATTGATCACCTTGATTAGCATTTTATGGTCTTGCAGAGTCAAAGCCTGGCTGCTTCCTGCCTGAGGGAATCCTTTGTTGGGAGGAGTTAGCTGGCCCTGATTGTTTCCTGTCTGGAATTAAAGTCATTTTTAAAATAAATTGTGGGAATTTGCTGAAAAATATACAAATTATACCATGGATGTGGCATTTTTGGGTTGCACCTCGTATGTCCTCAGGGGTACATCTACAACTGCCGTGGCTCAATGCTATTGAATCATAGGATTTGTTGTTTGGTGAGGCACCCACACTCTTTGGCAGAGAAGACTAAAGATTTTATTAAACTACTAGCTGTGCCCGGCCACGCGTTGCTGTGGCGAAGTCTGGTGGTATGGGAAATAAAGTATTGAGGAATTGGTGGTAGTTAAGGTAAAGAGTAAACGTTTTCCCCTGACATTAAGTCCAGTCGTGTCCGACTTTGGGGGTTAGTGGTTATCTCTATTTGTAAGCTTGAAGAGCTGGCGTTGTCCGTAGACTCCTCCAAGGTCATGTGGTATGACTGCATGGAGTACCGTAACCTTTCCGCTGGAGTGGTACCTATTCATCTACTCTCATTTGAATGTTTTTGAACTTTAGGGTTGGGAGAAGTTGGGGCTAACAGTGGGGGCTCTGTCTGTTCCTCGAATTCAAACCTGCAACCTTTCGGTCCAGAAGTTTAGCAGCTCAGCGCTTTAACACGCTGCACCATCAGGGGTATTATTTTCGTAAGGTTGTGAATATACAATATTTTTGATTGTTTTTGTCTGTTGGAGGGAAGTATGAATGCTGCAATTAGGAAAAATGATTAGCATGTAATGACCTTGTAGCTTTAAAGCCTGGCTGTTTCCTCCCTGAGTGAATTTTTTGTTGGGAGGTGTTAGCTGGCCGTGATTGTTTCCTCTCTGGAATTTCCTTGTTTTCAGAGTGGTGTTGTGTGTGATATTTTATGTGCTTCTACTGTCTGTGACCCTCAGAAAACAGAGCATTTCCCAGACTTTGGCGATGGGAATACTTTGTTTGGAGGTGTTAGCTGGCCCTGATTGTTTCCTGTCTGGAATTCCCGTTTTCAGAGTGGTGTTGTTTATTTAGTGTTGTGATTGTAGAGATTATATTGTTGTGTATTACTGCACCACAGTAATTATTTCATCTTACAGTAGAATCTCAGTTATCCAACATTTGGTAATGCAATGTTCTGGATTATCCAATGTAGTCTGCGTTTTAGTAGTCAATTTTTGTGTATTCAGTGTTTTAAATTGTGATACTTTTTCTGTCAAATTTGTTGTATAACATGATGTTTTGGTGGTTAATTTGTATAATGATTCCCTAATTTGATGTTTAATTGGGATTTCCTGAATCCGTTCTTATTATCCAACATATTCAGTTATGCAATGTTGTGCTGGGATGTTTATGTTGGATAAGTGAGATTCTACTGTATATTTATAATTTTGCAAGGAAGGCGTTTGCGCCATCCCCCGGGCCCTGGAAAAGGGTAAATAAGAGAAGAGGAGAAGGCGCTCTGTACGTGCTCAGGGGCCAGGCGGGAGGTGTGGCGGGGTGAGGTCTGCCCTTCCCCTTTGCCCCTCAATCCCGGCCCTTCCCCTCCTACCGGAGGTGGCGGGTTGTAGGCCAGGCAAGAGTGGGCTCCGGTGGAGGCGCAGGCCTGGGGCATCGCAGCTTCCTCCCCGCCTCCGCGCTTCCCGATGCCGGCCTCCATGTTCTTCCCGCGGAGGACAGGAGGAGGCCTGAGCAGCGGCGAGGAGGAGGAGGGGAACCGAGCCAGGAAGGCGGGCAACGTGGTGCTCGTCCGCCGCTGCAGGCCCGAGAGGAAGAGAAAGGGGTGGGAAAGGCTGCCCCTCCACACAGAGGGAGAGAGGCAGGACTCGCTTTCCCAGAAGTGCCTGGCGCGGCAATGACAGTGTTGGCGCCAAAAACCAGGAAGGTCCCGAGGGAGGGACCTTTTTGTTTTCCAGGCGAGAGGTGAGGGCAGGGAAGGGTCGGCTTAGGCCCTCCGGGTGTTTTGGAGTAGAACTCCCGATTCGAGGATGGGGAGCTCAGCCTCGTGAGGCGGAGATGTGCCTTCTCCTGCAGAGTCCCTGGCTTCGGCGGTGGAGGAGGTGCAAGAGAGGGAGGGAGGGGAACGGTTCTGTGTGTGTGCGCGCGCGCGGAAAGAGTTGGGAGGACTGTGTTTCTGCGCGTGCGCAGATTGCCTGTTGTGTTTTTTTGGTGTTGTGATTGTGTTTTTTGTTTGATTATGTTGTATCTTACTGGAGGCGGGGATGATGGATTGCGTTGCCAATTTTAGAGTTTGGGGGAGCTGTAGATTTGTTGTTTTGTCCATCGCCGTGATGCCATCACTCTTTTATATATATAGACAGTTCCATATCATTGAACCATGGCAGTTAAAGTGGTGTCAAACTGCATTTTTTACAGTGTAGATGCACTTCTAATTATAATCTACACTGAAGCAGAAAATCCTCCAGCTATTGAAAAAGAAGTTATTTAATTTGATTAGGTAAAGGTAAAGGTTTTCCCCTGACATTAAGTCTAGTCGTGACCGACTCTGAGGTTTGGTGCTCATCTCCATTTCTAAGCTGAAGAGCCGGTGTTGTCCGTGGACACCTCCAAGGTCACGTAGCCAGCATTACTGCATGGAGCGCCGTTACCTTCCCGCCAGAGCGGTACCTACTGATCTACTCACATTTGCATGTTTTCGAACTGCTAGGTTGGCAGAAGCTCACCCTGCTCTCCGGATTCAAACTGCCAACCTTTCAGTCAGCAATTTAGCAGCTCAGCGGTTTAATCAGCTGCGCCACCGGGGGCTCTTTGATTTGATTACATGTATTGTATTAAAAAACCTTTTGTGGAGCTCTCTTGTGAAACAAAATGAACTTTCCTACAAGATGTCTACAAAACATGACAACGCTATGAACGGAGACTGCAGAATGATATATCACTCGACAGTGAAAAGAAATAAAACCACAGCTGTTAACTAAGTCCACACCCAGTTTTTTTGAGTTGTTGCAAGTTCCTCTATATCTCAGATTGTGGTTTTCTTCTTGGTTGTGTGATTGGCTAAAATTTACAAGAGGGTACGAGGGAGAGACATAAGTGGTAAGAGCCTAAACTGCTCTGAAATTGTCTAAGCTTTACAGGAACCCATTCTGGTGGAGAGAAGAGGCTGGCCACGTGTTATGGCACACAGCATTGTCATATTTACATTTTGTGAATTCTGCAAGGCGGGAATCTAAGAAAAGCAAGCAAAGCAACGACCCTTTCCTGCCTGTTCTGCTCTAAAAGGTACGTGACTGATATTTGCCTACACTTCATTAACAATAGAACAAGTGGGATCTGCAACAAAATGTTACAGTATTGAAATCCAACAACCATTTGCCTTTCAGGATGCAACATTTTATTCCCTCACCATTCTCAACAAATACTCAAGTTACTTGGTCTATTTTGTGGTAGGGAGGGCATTAACCCCTTAGAGGGGGTTTCTTAAAATATTTTTTCTCCTATTGGATGTCATTGAGTTCCCCAGAGCATGCTAATGCTTTCGTCTTGTTTTTCAGTAGTCATGCCATAAGCATGCAGATACTAATCAAAATGGAATTGGTCTATAAGGTTTGAAAATAATAATAGTGATAATAGGAAATCTTTCAGAATGATAGTGATCTTTCCTTCAGTCTGGATATCCACATAATTCGTTCTACATGCCACAGCATCAAAGAAAGATGAGTTGGATCTCCTTTGAAATAAGCATTAGAATTGCTTCATTTATAACTATAGCATTCTTCAAAAATTTAAAGCATAGCATATTTAATTAAGGCAGTGCCATCAGGAGATGGCAGGGTGTGATCGGAAGTCCAGTAAGAAACCTCGTTCTCAGTTCCCCATATTATGCTCATTTTGCATGCTGTGAGATTTTTATGTATTTTATAACCAGCTGGCAGTTAGCAGTTGACTATTGTACAATGGTTCTATGAAAAGCAGTTCAAAATGGGTGAGGATCACAATTATATCTAATGGCTTTAGTTTTAACCAGATTTTGTTGAATGTTTTGGAAAAGAAGAGACATGGTTCGGTGTATTTGAGGGAGTGGTGCCTTGTTCTCAATATAATGTCACCCACACTTTGCATGTAAACTATATTTGAATGAATCTATGTTGTAGAAGTAATGCAATTTGACACTTTAACTACCATGTCTTAATACTATGGAACACTGAGAGTTGTCGTTTTACAAGGACTTTAGCCCTCTGCCAAATACTGTTCTACCATTTCCAGGATTCCAGAGCATTGAACCATGTGTTAAAGTGTTACCAATCTGCATTAATACTTCAGTGTACATGGACCCTTCCTCTGTGTATGTGGCTTCAAGTTGTTTGTTGGTTTATGGCAGTCCCATGAATTCTATTGGGTTTTCTTTGACAAGGAACATCCAGGGATGGTCTTGCCACTTCCTTCCTCTGAAATACAGCCTACAACACCTGGTGTCTTTACACTTCATTAAAAAAATAATTAGAGGATAGTGTCATTTTATTTTGTTATGTAAAAGATCACAGAAGCTCTTCTAATTAAGTTTTTAAGTTTCCTTCTTCATTCTATTTCTTCTTTCTTCCTTAGAGAAAATCATTTTTCCTAAATACCATTATCTTGTGTGATTTGTCCTGTTTTTTAATTTGTGGCTGCTGCTAATGATTGATAGCATAAATTTAATCCTCTGCCACTCAAAACATTCTTCTCTGGAGAATATGGCTATCCAATAAATTAGCTTGCTGACTTAAAGGCAGCAGGAGACCATCAAGCAGGAGAGCAGTAACAAAAATCCAATAATACAGCAGAAATAAAAAGGTCTAGAGTAGTGTCTAGTATATGAGTTTCTCATACAGACATTAATTTCCTTTTTATTGACCTCAGATGCAATCCCTTGTGGGTGGAAGATGCTCAATAATGCCAATAGCTTTGGCTTTTGACTCTCTTGGCTCCCATCAAGACTGACAAGCAATTATTCTTTACACCTGTTATTATTACTTATTTTCCTTCTCTTTTTCTGAGTTTTTTGTATCTTAAATTTTTTTTAAGCAAAAGAAGGGAAATAAATTGACTTTAACCATTATTGTTGCCTCTTCAAGTTGATTCTGGGTTCATCTGCATTGTAGAATGAATGCAGTTTGACACCATAAGTCTTAATGTACTAGAAGGTGCACAGCAACAATACAAGTATTTGTTTAACAAAATTGTCATATTCTTAATGCCTCAAAATGCACATTTGTAAAATCATAACAATATCTGTTTCTCTTATTTCTAATTTAGAGCACGGCGCATGGCATGAAGTAAAAAGTGTAAGAGTAAAACATATGCCATGTCACAGTTAACAGATAATGAGAAAGACAATGCAAGCTTTCAGGACTCAAGACTAATTAAATCAGAAGAGTAATGAAACTTTCTTTTTCTTAATTTCACCAGAATTATTAGAATTATTAGTGTAAAGAGCTCCAAAAAACTATTGCAAATAATCTGAGAGAAAAAGTTTGAGCTTTGTCGTTTGGAGAAGCTTCTCTTATAATTACCTGCTAGAGAACTCTGGTGTTATAGTACAGGAGTAAACAGTAGAGCTCTCCAGCAAAGAATTTTAAGAACCCCACCAAGTTACAAATCCTAGGATTCGTGGAGTCATGGTAGTCAAACCATTACATGAAATCATGGCATCAAATTGCTTTAATAGAAGCAGTTCACCCCCGGTGGCACAATGGGTTAAACCCTTGTGCCAGCAGGACTGCTGACTGAAAGGTTGGTGGTTCGAATCCGGGGAGTGGGTGAGCTCATGTCTGTCAGCTCCAGCTTCCTATGTGGGGACATAAGAGAAGCCTCCCACAGGATGGTAAAACGTCAAATATCCGGGCATCCCCGGGCAACGTCCTTGCAAATGGCCGATTCTCTCACACCAGAAGCAACTTGCAATTTCTCACGTTGCTCATGACATAAAAAGACCCCTGCTTTTAATAGTACATGTCAAAACCCAATCTATATCTAACAGAGATACTTGTTGTACCGTGTTTCCCCGAAAATAAGACAGTGTCTTATATTATTTTTTGCTCCCAGAGATGTGCTAGGTCTTATTTTCAGGGGATGTCTTATTTTCCATGAAGAATTCACATTTATTGTTGAACAAAAAATGAACATTATATACTGTACAGTAGTTGTCATCACAAACCAACATAACCAGACAAACTGTGAATCCTATCAAGAATTTCTTATTACCATTATTTCCATGTACAACACTCTATGGTATGTACATTTACCAATCTCGCATACTCTGGTGTTCTGTTTGGCGGGCATGCTTCCAAACAAAAACTTTGCTAGGTCTTACTTTCAGGGGAGGCCTTATATTTAGCAATTCAGCGAAACCTCTACTAGGTCTTATTTTCCGGGGATGTCTTATTTTCAGGGAAACAGGGTAGGTGGTTTATCTGTATGGTTAAGCAATATTTAGCCTGTTCCAGAGGATGCGATACTCCATTAGGATCAGATTAATCATTTTGAGGCACCCTTGGATCCAGCATTGACCCTAGAGACACTGGGGATCTTAATAGGTCAAAGGACCTTACCAGGCCCATTCCAAAGGGGACAGAAATGACCTTCCTGCCATTATTCATGCTCTGGTTGCCTCCTGTTTGAAGTATTTTAATGTGACATGGGATTACCTTTGAAATAAACATCAGTCGACCCCAATTAGGGTACCTATTATATTATACTAATTATATGCCACTGCTTTAAAATCTTCACTTGAATCTAAAAGGAAAAGTAAATGATATTGTAGTGCATTTACACTATAGAATTAATGCAGTTTGATACCACTTTACCTGTCATTACTCAAAGCTATGGAATATGGAAGTTGTAGTTTGACAATTTCTCTGACAAACAGTGCTGTTGCCCCACCAATCTGCAAATCTCCTGATTCCATAGCACTGAGCCATAGCAGTTAATGTGATGTCAAATTGCATTAATTCTGCAAGGTAGATGCACCCAAAGTCCCCTTTCATTAGCAGTAGCCTGTCCATTGGAATTTCTTTCCCAGGGAGGCTTATCTGGTGACTAGTACACCGGTCTTTTCAACACTGCAGAGAAGAAGTAGAGTCCGCACACATGTAAATAAATGGCAAATTCACAAGATTTGTACAGATATAAGAATTTTCCTTGTTAAATGCATAATCTGATCCTCAGATTTATCTCCAGAAGGAAACTGAACTACCCACATTTTTAAAATGCAACTAACTTTAATTGGCCTGATATATCAATTGATATTTCCAGTGAGTGGAAACTGGATAAATATTGTCCCAAGCAACCATCCAAAAATTCTACCATAGAGCAAGAACTGTTAAGCAGCCAAGCTGTTTTGTGCATGTGAATGCAAGATAAATTGACTCGAGATACATAATGTATGGTTTTTCAAAGAAAAACAAGAAAAATAACACATTGAAGGGGATTAATCTCTTTATAAAATGGTTGCAGGTCCTCTGGCATATTAAAATCAAATTACCAATGATCATATTTATCAGGACCAACATAAAAATTATAAACTAACAAATTCTGCCAGATTCTTCTTCGGCTTAGATGTTAAGTGAATCAAAACTAGCAAGGAGAGGGCAATTCAGAGCTTGGTGGAAATATGAAATGGTGGAAGATGTAATGTAAGAGCATATATGGCACTTGGGCATAATTGTTCCATTTTAATGGCCATGACAACATCCTCTGGGATCTTGGGACTTTTAATTTGGGGGAGTCCTAGAGTTCTCTGGCTGAAAATTCTATATACACCTCTTTAACAGTAAACACCAGGATTCCGTTGGATGTAGCCATGACAATTCCAATGGAATTATAGTGCTTTCATTTAATAGTATGAAGGAGCACTCAGTGATGTTGATGCAGAGCCAGCCCTAAGTATTTTTCAAGTGTAGGCGAACAGAATTTTGGCACACACCCCCCCCCCAAACCAATCACTGAAAAATAAAAGCATTGGATAAGCAAAAATGTTGGATAATAAGGAGAGATTAAGGAAAAGCCTAGTAAACATCAAATTACATTATTATTTTACAAATTAAGCACCAAAACATCATGTTTCACAAGAAATCAACAGAAAAAGCAGTGTCAACTGCACCCCTGTATGTTTTGCGCCCCAAGCGATCGCTTAATTCGCCTCATTGTTCGACCGGCTCTGTGTTGATGTGATATTGAACAAGCAACTTTTCATTCTTTGACAAGGGCATTTTGGTACTGCCTTCAAAATCTCTATTTTAACTTCAGGCTATTCTAAATTCGCAGTCTTTATCATTTATTTTTTCACATAATGGAGATTATGTACACATTCTAAAAGCTAGGTGAGCTTTTGCAAACTGCAAAGTGCTTTTGACATGCACCTGCAGTGTTGTTGTACAGTCTCATTTTGAGTTGGGATTTCCTGTGCTTTATTTTCCCAGGGCACATGAGCACATGTTTTAGATCTATTTATATGGCATTCATAGCATCCCTTTCCCTGCTCTATGGCAATTTCAGTTTATTTGTTTATGTACAAAACATCAGCTTGAACTCAGTGACCATTTCTCATGATGATGGGAAAATCATTCCCATATATATGTGCAAAACCAAATAAACTACATTTTAAAATTAATATTACAGATAGGGCAACAATGCCATGTATATGCACATAAGTCAGGCAATATAAAGAAAAAACCATGCCCTCCGTTACTTTACCTAATTTTCTTGTATATAAAGGTAGAGATGTTAAACTGATCTGCAGCTTAATCTCTTCTGAAAAACCATCTCACTTTGGCTCCTCTTGCTTGTAGGAACTCTGTTACTTTTAAAATACATACTCAAATTTCGTCCTCTCATTTCTTCCTCATTTTTTCTTTTGGTTGCAAGCCTAAAACTGGGAACTATCTTGTGTTTTATAATAGTCTTTAATTCAGTCTAGAAGATTTGTAGGCTTGGGTCCATGCTAAAAGTCTTGCAGTGGATGAATAATTGAACGATAAAATAACATTTGCAATCCTGTTTGTTTTATGATAAAGAAAATGAACCGTTGATTAATGTTTGCAAAGAATTAAAATCCACTGGAAGAGAGGGTCTGTAGAGCTGTTAGCTGTTGAAAATCTAAACTTCACTGTATTGCCAGTTCTCGGGATCTGAGAATTTTACATAGTAAGCCAAAGGGATATTGAGCAAAGAGTTATAGCCGAGGGTGGGAAGTGAAAGCATACTCTCCAACAGTCCTGATTTGACAGGTACAGTTGCAATTAACCCTCTACTGTCCCATTTTTAGCTGCCCTTAAAATGTATGCATTTCTATGTCCTCTTCTCACCTTCTGTCCTTTGCCCTTGGCTTATTCAGTTGCTGCAAGATGATTTCAAAATGCAAAAGTTGTTTGCATTCAACTCAGCACATCAGAGAAGTGTAGGCTTGAAAAATGCCTATATACTATTGTATATGTAATCCAAAACATTTGAATACTGAAATGATATTTACTGGTGATTTTATTGTATTAAACATTTTAATGGATTTTTCCCTGATGAAGAGCACACATCACTTGAAATACCTCAGGCCTGGCACTATAAATCCATAAAAGCAACACCTGCAACATTTCTTCGCCTCAGTCAATTATGCTCTTGTGGGCAATAAATGAATGATATAGAATATATTACTGATTTTAATTATAAACCAAGATTTTGGAAATAGAATTGTGAAGTTTTAATACCATTTTTATCACATCTGGAGACCCTGTTGCCACTTTTTGCAATCTTGGCCCCATTTCTGAATTGTACAAACCCTTGGCCTAGTTTTTGTAACATACCTTTCCTAAAGCACCTTGACAGATGCACACAAAAGTCAGAAAGAATTTGTCTCATTCCCAGTGCATAAAGGGACTGAATGAGAGAGAAACTAGAAATGGTAACTGTGAATAACTAGGGGGGAAATAAAGCAGAGGAACCTCATTAGAAGAAGCATGAGAGCTATAATATAACCTCTTTCAGAATGTCGAGGAGAGTATAGAATTTATCTAGGCTATTAGTTCCTGACAGGGCAAGTTTCTCTATAATTGGACAAGGAAAATGGCCAGCATTTCAGACACTGGGAAGGGAGAAAGACATACATTCTAAAATCTTTCTCATTTTCACATGTGCCAAGATCAAAGGTGACTGCCTCAAGTATGAAGAAGGGAATGACCCCACATAGCAACAGCCTCTAGATAGCCAGGTTCAGTGCCTGGCCTGTGCCAGTGTCCATTTAAAATCTACCTCTTCTGGGAAATATAGTTTTTCTAGTGATCTGAAAGGCTGACTTTACAGTCTTGTAGGTAATGTATTAACCAGCACATTCCCTATAATCACTAGATATCAGTATATGGCATCTTGCCAGAGCAGTAGCATCCTTTCAATGTATAGTGATTATGAAATCCATCACACAGCCAATCAAAGTCAAATACTGCCCATTCCTATCACTCAATGACTGCAAAAATTGACACTGGGAAACAAATGATCAGATTCCAGCTCTAGAGACTAGAACATCTGGATATATATACTAGTTCTACACTATTGTAGTATGAACACTATATTTTCACTCAATATTGTGGAAGATTCAGATGATATTCACAACTTCAACATACTGAAATCAGTTTCCCCCCCCCTCCCTCCTCCTCAATTGAACACCCTTTTAAATCTTGAAACATGGTTCTCATGATCCCTCTCTACTGTGGTGGTGGTGGTGGTGGTGATGATGATGATGATGATGATGATGATGATGATGATGATGATGATGATTTATTTATAACCTGCCCTATCTCCCTGAGGGGAGTCTGCCCTCTTTCTTCCCAGCTAAACATTCCCCAGGAGGAAAGAAGGGAGGAAAAAGGAAGGAAGGAAGGAAGGAAGGAAGGAAGGAAGGAAGGAAGGAAGGAAGGAAGGAAGGAAGGAAGGAAGGAAGGAAGGAAGGAAGGAAAGGGGAAGAGGGAGGGAAGGGAGGGAGGGAAAGAGGAAAGAAAGAGAGAAGGAAGGCAGAATAGGATGATGAGAGAGAAGGGCCTCAGAAAAGAGCCCAAGGGGCCGCATCTGGGCCCCGGGTCTAGGTTTGCCCATACCTGCCCTAAAGGCACCAGATTCTATCTTAACTTGGAAGCTAAACAGGATCAGCCATGATTAGTACTTAGGAGACCATCAATGAATACTAGGTAATGTAGGCTATAATTCAGGGGAAGGAAATGGCAAAAAGAAACACTTTGAAGTATTCCTTGCCTTAGAAAATCCTATGAAAATAATGAGATTGCAATGACTCAACAAGCAACTTGAAGGTCCATATACTCTTAAGAGATCCTGTGTCTTTAATTGGAAGTTTCCTGCTCAAAGATTTCTCTTGTTGCATCGCATCCTGGCATTCATGCAGGACTATTACAGATGAACAGCTTGCTAATTGTAGCCTTTTGACATTGTTCCTTAATGTCAATCCATTTTAGTTACTGAGTTCTTATAATAATATAATAATAAAATTTTATTTATATCCCACCCTATCTCCCCGTGGGAACTCAGGGTGGCTACCAACAAACATTCAATGCCTGTAACAAAGACAATAACTGTAAAATTTAAACAAAAATCACTAATAAATTCCCTTTTTATTATTCAAAAGTAACATTGTGCAATGGCACTCCATGCAGTCATGCCGGCCACGTGACCTTGGAGGTGTCTACGGACAACGCCGGCTCTTCGGCTTAGAAATGGAGATGAGCACCAACCCCCAGAGTCAGACATGACTGGACTTAATGTCAGGGGAAACCTTTACCTTTACCTAATATTGTGCAATTTGACTACAAAAAACCACTAGTTTTTATATAAAAAAGAAAAAAATCTGAACAAATGGCGATATAAAAATGCAAAAGTACTTGGTGTGTTTCTTTACACATAAGTCTGTTGTATTGACGAAGACATAGCTCCATTTCAATCTGGTTTCAGGCCTGGCTCCGGAACAGACATAGCAAGCCAGCTGCAACAAATCACTCTGACCAAGAGGTCATGAGTTCGAGGCCAGCCCGTGCCTGCGTCTTGTCTCTGTCTCTGTTCTATGTTATGGCATTGAATGTTTGCCTTTATGTGTGCAATGTGATCCGCCCTGAGTCCCCTTCAGGGTGAGAAGGGCGGAATATAAATGCTGTAAATAAATAAATAAATAAAATCAAGAACAAAAAGAAACCAATAATTAAAGCATATGTGAGGCGGGAGGCTAAAAACCCCAGGAAATGCTATATATGGGCAGAGATGGCGGCGGCTAGCGAGCCGGGTGCATAAGCTCATAGGGACACGTGATTTCCCCGAAATCACGTGTTTCTGAAGAAATGAAAGCTAAGAATAGGCAAACTGCGCTTGCGCACGCAGGCGCCCTGAGTGATTGTGAACACGACACGAAAGGGGTGCACCCGGGCCGCTGGTCGGCGCTGATTGGATGCAATTCTAGCTGCGCCACAACTACAGGCCAATGAATTTGCTTATGGGCGGGCATAACCCGAACCCTGCAATTTGTATAAATATTTACTTAGCCCACCGCTGGGGGTTCTCCCTTGGAAAGCACCGTGTTGTGTGAGGGGGAACCCCAGCGGCCGCTTGCCAATAAACTGTTTTCTTGGAAAGACTCCAGTTGTCCGTCTTCAATTCCTTCCTTGCTCGCATGGACCGTAGCAACAAAGGTTCCGCTACATATGCACAAAGTGATAAGAAGAATTGTCATTAAGAGCTAATTTGCAGACTTGCTGGGTAACCTTTCAGCTATGCTCAAGAGGAAACAATAAATGGGAGCGAACCAGTAGGGAAGCTACTGCAGGGTATGTGTGCAAAACAACTTACTTGTGAGTAAATCTTAGCCAACGGGAAGAGCCTTGCTGAATATTGCAATACTCTATTAAGTACTGTGTGCAATTACAGATTTAATTTGCCATTACAAAGTCTCCAATGGCACTAAGGGGCCCTTAGGTGGAAACTGCTGTTGAGAAAAATGGTATTAAGACAAGAGATTGATAGTGTTTTGCATTTTACACAGTTTTTTAGCATTGTAAGCATTAGGTTTTCTCAGAAAAGTTTCAGAGTTATCTATTTCATTGAGGAAAGAGAACAGGAAATTTAAGTTGCATTTTGTAACATTTGCTTAATTACAAATGCATTACATACATTCAGAAGCTGGAAAGCTTAATGTAAAATGACCATGCAAGCCTCAAAGTAAAATTAGCCCAATGTCTCAAAAATAATGATTCAAGCAGTAACCCCTTATTAACTTTTCTCCAAGCTTTTTCATGTGGTCTATATGTGGAAGGAGAGTAGGATTGTCCTCACACTTGAGGATTGTGCTTCTGTTCTGTCAGTTCAATCAGCTTGGAAACTCAAAATAGTTTTGCTGACCAATTTGAACTATACTGTTTTAACAGTTTCACAGCAGTAAAATGGATACAACATATTTGAATAAGTGGACTACACTACAATCCCTGTATCCATGGGGGGATATGTTCCTGAACACGTGGAAACAAGAAACTGTGTATAACAGTGACTGTATTGAAATAAATTACTCCTACTAGAAGTTACCATATAGTTGTGTTGGAAGAACTAGAAAATTCACAGAGAGATACCTTCTCTAGCAATTTGCTATGCCCTCTAACGTGACTGTATGGTAATTTCTGGCAGAAACATGCCACAGAGTTGCCTGGGGGAACTAAAAATTCCTAGAGAAGACACATTTTGTCAGATGCAAGTAGATGAAACCATGGTACTGTAACTCCCAACCATTAGAGCCTGTTGCCCTTCCCACTGGATTTTATTATTAAAACATCATAACCAGAGAAATATTTGGCATAACCAGTGGAGCAGGTTTTCACTACAATGTTATGCATAAACGAGAAAGGAAAAATAAAAGTAACACAAGATTGCAGATCTAATCACTCTGTATGACTATTTAATGCAGCAAGACAAAAGGTAATTGTATTTTAACATATAATTCCAAATCTTCTACCAAAAAAAAACACACCAATTCTTTGGGTATGAAGGAATAGTTGAAAGTTCTGACTTTGGTAGTCTAAGGGCCCTTCCACACAGCTATATAACTCAAAATAGCAAGGCAGATTATCCACAATATCTGCTTTGAATTGGGTTATCTGAGTCCACACTGCCAGTTCAATGTGGATTTTATACAGCTGTGCGAAAGGGGTCTAAGATTTTTTTTAATGTATAATTTTTATTGAAACAAATAAAGACTTATAACTACATAAAAAGTGGAAGAACAATCAAATAAAGGAAAGTAGGAAAATAAGAAGATATAAAAGAAAAGAAAAACAAGGGAGAGGGGAAGGGAGAATGGGGGAATGGGAGGAGGGAGGAAGAAAATTTGTAACTTTCGTTCTTCTTCCTTCCATTCCATTTTATATAAATCTGTTTCACATCCTTAAATCTTTTTAAAGTATTCCTCAACACTTGACCAATCAGTCATTTTCAATCCTCTACCGGTGGGTTCTTTTAATAAAAAAGTCAGTGAATCCATATCCTTTATCTCAAAAACTTTAATTCTCCAATCTTTCACCTCTGGTATTATGTCTGTCTTCCATTGTTTTGCAAATACCATTCTTGCTACAGTGGCAAAATAGGTAAAGAGTTTTTCTTTATTACGATCCACAAAAAGTTCTGCATCCAAGATTCCGAGTAAGTAATATTCTGGTTTCATTGAAAAAAAATTATTCCATTTTTTTGGCATTCTTTATGTATGATTTTCCAATAATTCTTTGTCTCCTCACAGGTCCACCACATGTGGAAGTACGATCCTTCTTTTACCTTACATTTCCAACACTATAGCCCAGCTTAGCAATTTGTTGTAAATCTTCTTTATTACTTTTTTTCTCAATGTATATTAATTTTTCCCAAAAATCTTCTGTAGAAAAACCTAATTTTCTGTCCTTATTAAAATGTTCTTTAATTTGTAACTAATGGACCCATGAGACATCCTTATAATTTTCTTGAATCTTGTTTTAATTTGGGGGGGGGGGGTCAGAATTAGCAATAATAAGCTCTTTATATGATGGCCACCTAGTCCACCCCAACAATCTTCTCTGGTTCTCTTCGAGACCCATTTTGGTGTTTTTGTATAGAAGGTTGTTTTGTATCTGTCCCAAACTCTAATTAAGGATGACCTAATAAATGATTCCCAAAATTTTTCTCAATGCTAAATTTCCCATACCAAATGTATGAGTACCATCCCTTTCTAAAATCAAAACCTTCTACTGTGGGTACTCTAGATTTGTCCAATGCAATCCAATCTTTCACCCACACCAATGCACAGGCTTCAAAGTACAATTTGAGGTCTGGAACTCCAAAACCTCCTCTTTTCATTTCTTTTCTTTTTTCTTTTTTTCTTTTTTGGATCTATGATTATTGTAAACTTTATTCTTGGGTTTTCCCCCTTCCATATGAATTTCATCAATTCTTTATTCTATTCCTTCAAAATCTTCATGTTGCAAATGATGGGAAGATTTTGAAACAAATAGAGCATTTTTGGTAAAACATTCATTTTATCACTGCTATCCTTCCTAATAAGGACAAATTTAAACTCTTCCGCTTTTCCAATTCTTCCTTTATTTTTTCCATTTAGCCAAATAATTATTCTGTAGTAATTGATTATTCTTTGCCGTTATCCATAATCCAAGATATTTGATTTTTGACAAAATTTGCATACCAGATTTCTCATGTAAGATTTCTTGATTCTTTTTAAAAAGGGTTAGGACTGAATTAACTACTACCTATTGCTGTGCAAACTGAACCATGTCAAAGAGTTCCAGTGTCAAGTTTGAGGATAAATTCAAGTTATGTTTGACTTATGTGTGTGTGTGCATGTGCCTTCATATTGCCTGTTGGTTTATGGAATCTTTGTGGGTTTTATAGGATGGTTTTGCCAATTGAACTATACCTTACATCATCATCATCAACATCATCATCATCATCATAGGCAATCTCTTGTGGCTGGGTATGATTGTCTTTCAAGGGTAGAGTCTTGGCAGTGGGTCCGTAAGTGACTGTGACAACCTATTTTGGATCCACAGGGTCTTTCACAATGAGGACACAGATTTTTACAGCACCTGGTATTCAGGTGGGTTCTGGAACTCTTCCAAGTATTTGAATACTAAATTAACATAAGACATATTTTTAAAGGCAAGGAGGTAAGAAAAATGTCAGTGTATGTGTGTAAAGTATGGGAAACCTCAAGAAATCTGCAAGTATTTGGTTACCGTTGTTAATGAAGCAAGGTGATTACATGATATTTCTCACAGCATACTTGTTATCCATTTATTTTAAATTTATTTATTTATTTATCATATTTATATCCCGCCTTTCTCAACCCCTGGGGGAACTCAAGGCAGCTTACAAACCGCACTACATAGTGCCTACAACATAAAATATAAAAAAGTTACATTAAGATAAAAATAAGCATACATAAAAACATATTTAAATACAATCCAATGTTAAGACACAGCATCCAAAAACAAGGTCGAAGGCTGATCCAGAGCCAATTGCATGATTTCAAGCAGACTTCTGCACTACTATTTCTCGAAGGCTTGCGCCCAAAGCCAGATTTTAACTCTCTTTCTGAAAGCCAGGAGGGAAGGGGCTGACCTGACATCACTTTGGAGGGAGTTCCACAACCAAAGGGCCACCACTGAGAAGGCCCTATCTCTCGTCCCCACCACCCACACTTGCGAAGGTGGTGGGACTGAGAGCAGGGCGTCCCCAGACAATCTCAGACACTGAGGTGGTTTGTAGGGGGAGATACATTTGGACAGGTAGACTGGGCCGGAACCTTTTAGGGCTAAGCCAGCACTTTGAATTGAGCTCGGAAGCAGATTGGCAGTCAGTGGGGCTGATGTAACGGGGGGTGATATGCTCCCTATACACCGCTCCAGTGAGCAACCTGGCTGCCGCCTGTTGGAGCAGCTGAAGCCTCTAAACTGTTTTCGAAGGCAGCCCCATGTAGAGCACATTGCAGTAATCTATGCGGGTAACCCACATCTTACAATATACTAAACTGTTTCACATGACCAGCAAAAGGAGTGGAAACATTCAATCAAAATATGCCAATAAAATTGTGTGCATGTGTGTTTGAGAGAGAGGCACATAATAGAGAACACATAATTGATCTGTTAGACTTTCTTGAGGACTGCTTCAAGTTGAAAATCAAATTTTACTTCAAAGATAAAAGAGATGTTTCATTTACAGTATGCTATAAAATGATAATGACATTGTTGTATGAAGGATCAAAGGCAGTGAATGGATGATAAAATTAATGTAACAGACATGACAGAGTCAGCCACCTGAGACATAAGATGAATTGTCAAGGTGAAGTTAAAGCTGCCAGTTTTTATTAATTCAAATTAAGGTTGCCTGCTTCACCTCCAAATATTGCCTGCCATTTCAAATGGTTTAGATGCTGATGTAGCCAGATACATTGAGAGTGTGATGGGTGCAAGAGAGATTTTTTTGATTTTAAGAAAAGATTTATGTGTCATCTCCTTACCAAAGTGCTTAACAAATTTCAGAAATTATTCAGATGACATTAAAATAAAGAAGGGTTTACAGGTGCATGTACATTTCTCTTTAGCCTTCATCGGGGCGGTCTTGGACTCTGCCACTCGCAGGGCATACCTGCCAGACGATCGGTTTGCAGTACTTCGCAAGGCGGCTCTCCGAGCAAGACACCAGCCCTGCGTCCCAGCCAGCCATGTAAGATCTCTGCTGGGATATATGGCATTGACTACGGCGGTAACGCCGTTTGCCGTTCGAGGATGAGAGCCCTGCAGTCATGGTTCCTGCAGGTCTTTCACCCTCTCCGAGACAACCCCTCTATACGTCTGTACCTACCACCGTCCATCCGACTCTCACTCCATTGGTGGCTGGTGTGAGCGAACGTGTGCTCGGACTCCCGAGCCATCTTGCATGCTGACCATAGACGCCTCCCTGGAAGGCTGGGGAGCTCACACCGGTTCTCTCTCGGTACGCGGCCACTGGTCGCCGTCCGAACAGACTCGTCACATCAATCTCCTAGAGTTGCTAGCCCTGTACAAAGCGGTGCAACTGTTCCACGACATTCTCCACGGCCACACCGTGCAGATTTGCACGGACAACACCACAATGGCGTGGTACGTAAACAAGCAGGGCGGGACGCAATCACGGTCACTGCTTGCCCTCACGTTGACCCTGTGGAACTGGTGTCTGCGCAACAACATCCGCCTGGTAGCGGTGCATGTCCCGGGCCATCTGAACACGCTGGCTGACCAGCTCAGTCGGTCTCGCAGCACCAGTCACGAGTGGTCTCTTCATCCTGCCGAGGCCAAAGCCCTCTTCCATCGGTGGGGTCAGCCGACTGTGGACCTTTTTGCGACAAGCCTCAATTCCAAATGCCGGCACTTTTGCACTTGGGGGGCAAGGCCGTCCAGGACAGGCTGCCTAGGGGATGCGTTTCTCTTCTGCTGGACAGGTCCCCTCCTTTACGCCTTCCCTCCGGTGCCATTGCTGTCCAGGGTGGTAGCCAAGATCTACCACAACGGCGCAGACGTGATTCTGTTAGCACCATGGTGGCCCCGCCAGCCATGGTTCCCCTTGCTGACGGCAATGGCTGCGGGCCATTATTACGACCTTCCTCGTCGGCCAGACCTGTTGACCAGCGAGCACAGGACCCTCTGGCATCCGGATCTTGCCTGGCTACACCTCATTGCATGGAGGATCCGGCCCAGCCGCTCTCCACAGCAGTCTTAGACATCCTGGCGGCGGCCCACAGGCCATCAACCAGGCGGTCCTATGACCGCAAGTGGGCCAAGTTCACCGAGTTCGCGACCCTTTGGCAGCTCCTACGCCGCTGCTCCTTGACTTCCTGGCGTCGTTAGGACGCAGGGGGTTAGCCCTTTCTTCATGGAAGTGCTATTTGTCAGAAATCTCGGCGTATCGCAAGCGCCAGGGACTTTCCTCTTGCTTCCAGGATCCATTGGTCCAAGTGTTCCTCCAGGGTTTCAAGAACCCACCACGAGCTCCGCCGCCACCCGCATGGTGACTCCAGCTGGTGCTTTCCGCGTTGACGAAACCTCCCTTTGAACCACTTGCCTCGATTGACCTTTCCTTTCTATAATGGAAGACAGCGTTCCTTGTCGCTGTCACCACCGCTCGTCGAGCCAGCGAGCTCTGTGCTCTCCGGGTAGATGAGCCGTTCCATAAGGACAAGGTTATCATGCGGACGTAGCCTTTTTACCCAAAGTTGCCACACTGTTCCACGTCTCCCAGGACATCGTGCTCCCGGGATTTTTCCAGAATCCGTCCACACAGCTCGAACAGTCTCTCCACATGGTTGACGTTCGGAGGGCACTGGCATATTATGTCAACCATACCAAAGACATTAGGAAGTCTCCTCATCTCTTCCTGCAATACCGAGCTGACACCAGAGGGATGCCGGTGTCTTCACAAAGGTTCTCTGCCTGGGTCGTGGCAGCGATCCGGCTAGCATACCAGCTGGCTGGTGAGGAGCTCCCGGCTAGACTCAAAGGCCACTCCACACGGGCCGTGGCCACCTCCACTGCTTTTTGCCGTGGGATTCCCTTGGACGACATCTGTCGTGCGGCAACCTGGGCCACACCATTGACGTTCGTGACCCACAACAAGGTGGACCTCGTGTCCAGGCGTCAGACAGCCTTCGGGAGAGCCGTACTATCTTCAACGTTGGCATGACGCCCGCCATCCATGGTGTGTAGCTTGCTAGTCTACCATGTGTGTGCATTCCACAGACACCACGAAGGAAGAAAGTATGGTTGCTTACCTGTAACCATGTTTCTTCGAGTGGTGATCTGTGGAATCCACACAACCCCGCCCTTCCTCCCCGCTGTCATCATGCTTTTTTCTTCAGCCGCTGCGTCGGCAAGGAACAAGGCCACAACCCCGCCTCTGTGCTATATATCCTCAGAGGAGGAAGGGCGGGGTGATGGCCAATTTTAAACAGCTGTGATAGTTCCGAAATGCTGCACAGGTGCAGGTAACTACCATGTGTGTGGATTCCACAGATCACCACTCGAAGAAACACGGTTACAGGTAAGCAACCATACTGACTCTTGACACTTGGTTTGATTGATGGGACTAGTACTCTAACAGAGTCACACATTTCCACACTAACAATTCACTGTGGAAGGCGGGGGGAATAAATTGTAGTGTAAAATCCATGGGGTATGCAGTTACACATAGAAAACAACAACATCCGGATACTATGTACAGTTCTGTAAACAAGACAATAGAAAGATTTTCTTTGGCATCACTCTAAGCAGTGGTGTTGTTCAGATGGCATTGCCCCCAAGGCATTGAATGGATGTCCCTTGCAGCTCAGTCTGTGTTTGTCAATATATAGACAACATGGCTCTACTAATAGCCAATGCCAGATGAAAGATCTCGCTTTAATATTTGGGTATTTACATTCAAGCTGCCTATCAACTTATGGCAAATCCATGAATTCCACAGGGCTTTCTTAGGCAAGGAATACTCAGAGGTGGTTTTCCCAGTCCCTTCCTCTGAAATATAGCCTGCAGAACCTGGTATTGGTTGGCGGTTTTCCATTCAAGTACTAACTAGGCCTGACCTTGCTTGGCTTCCAAGATCAAACAGGATCTGGTGACTTTGGGGCATTTAGGCCCTTATTACTCTCTGAAATACCAACAAATTTTGCTTCCTTTCTCCCGCCCCTTCATCAGCTTGATTCTCATCCCCATTTTTATAGTTAACTGCCCAGTCCCCTCTGCAGATTCACTGCCGCCTGGCTTCCGCCATTCCCATCTCCTTGGCAACCGATGCCCGAAGCAGTGTGTGCTCTCTTCTTCAGTCCTCTTCTTTCACCCTCTCTCTGTGCTCCCTGAGCTCACAAGCCTTCCTTCAATTTTCTCATCTTCCAGGTTTCAGATTTAAGTCCTGCACTGACTTGCCTTCATGTGAAACGGGAAAAGTATGTGTGTGTATATATATATATATATATATATATATATATATATATATATATATATATCTTCAGGGTAAACTGTCATGGCATGGAAGGACTCTCCCTTTCTTCCACTTCCTTCCTTTCTTCCTTCTTTCTTTCCTTTCTTTTTTAGGGGATGGTGTGGTGTGGTGTACATTTGTGTACATTTTCATGTCTTTTTTAAATTATTCAATTCTGTAAAATGTGCCATCATTGGAAAATGCAAAATGACCTAGTCAAAGAAGTAGTATGGATCTTTTGTGTCTCGAAGTAACAGCTCACCAGTTTTGCAAAGCATCAAGAGTTTTATGTCAGAAAATGTTTGCACAATTTGCAAAAACAATGAGCAGAGGTGTTTTGGTCTCATTCTGAAGACAAAATGTCACAAGGGATTACTAATATAGTATAATCTTGTCATGCTGAGGTTTGTCTAAAACCTTGGGAGCTACAAGAGTTTGTCATATTCCTGGTTCCAATCACCATGCTATTTACAGGCAAGAAAAGGCTGTGAATGCTTAAGCAATGGGGTAGCCACTCTATTCCATGTTAATTCAATTCACATTCCTCCAAATTTTCCAGGCCTTTAATTTAGTGTTTCTTAAGTTAACAGGTGCAGGGCAACAGTAACTTTTTCAGTACACTAGCAGCCAGATCTACATTTACTACTATTGACTATGATTGTTTCCTTCTGCCCTGGAAACTCTCCAGGAACCAGCAGCAGCTGGCTTAGAGACTGGAACCAGTCCAGGGACCACCACTTTGAATTGTACTGTTCTAATATGAGTATTCTTAATGGTTCTTTTAAAGTGGGAATGGGTGGAGCTTCAGCAGGTAGGATGGCCCAAGAGGAATAGGTCTTCATCATTAAAAAGAGAGGAGCCAGGAGGATGGAGAGGAAGTGAAGTAGTTCTTATTTATCCATTTGAGACATTTGAAAGTATAGTCAGCCCTCCACATACACTAGAGTTAGGGGCACAGGATCGCTGTGAAAGTGAAAAATGCTGAGAGAAAACATCTCTAGGGATTCCTAGCTCTTCCAGCATGTCTTTATGGTTAAGTTCAGCTGGATGTTGACATAGAATAGCAATTTATCAGTACTCCTGCAGGCAAACTCCAGCACCAGTTTTTCTGGAAATCACCTGACTTTTAATTGCATATACTCCCAGGCAAAATTGAAATTGGTTTTCGATGTCAGTCTTTTAGATGAAACTGGGGAGGAGGTGAGAAAAAGAACTTATGCAACCAAGGAGGAACTAAAAAAAAAGAACCCCTGTTTTGTAGTGGAGGAAAAGTCTCTTTGTTCCTGGAAACAAAAAAATTAAAATTATCCAGTAGTGCTCAATGAGGAAATAAACTCCATCGATGCTTTCTTGTACTCAGAAGGGCGTGAATTGCTAATAACAGTATAACTTTTCTCCTTCTGCTTCCATATGAAAGCTTCCATGGTCAGAAGGCATAAGCTGGTGATGAAATGTTACCTTTTCTGACTGACAGCATGGCCAGACAAATAGCAAGAGGAAACACCTGACTAATAAGACAGTGTCTGGCCAATAGGGGAGAAAAGCAAAAGGAGGGAGTTACCAAAACACCTCACCTCACCAAAAAAAGGAGGCATCCCTTTAAAGTACAGGCTGTTCTCATGTTACAAACAAGATAGGTTCTGTAGGTTTGTTCTTAAGTTGAATTTGTATGTAAATCAGAACAGGAAGATTTTAAGTGTAATTCCAGCTGTGTGTGCGCATGCAAGTTTTGGATAGCATAGGGAAGGGTTAATACCCCTATGGTGTTTGTTTTGCTGCCTGTGCTCCTGTTCAGAAGATTTTACCTTACTTTCTGTCTCTGTGAGAATTGGATTTTGTTGTGGAAACAAATATTTTAGCCATTGACTACAATATTTTTATTGGAAACACTGCAGATTGGCAAACAATAGTTCACGGACCAGTCGCAGTCTATGAATTATCACTTTGAACAGTACTTTTGTAGACCACATGGGTGATAACTGATCATTACCACCATCTTTGTTGCTGTATGCCAGGGGTCCCCAAACTAAGGCCCGGGGGCCGGATGCGGCCCTCCAAGGTCATTTACCTGGCCCCTGCCCTCAGTTTTATAATATAATATATTGTATATACAATATGAGTCCCCTTCGGGGTGAGAAGGGCGGAATATAAATACTGTAAATAAATAAATAAATAATAATATTGATAATAATATTATAATGTAATACAATATAACACTAATAATAATAATAATAATACCATACAATAGTATTAATTATATGTTACTAATAATATTACTAATAATATTACAGTATAGTGGTATAGTTCAATATAGTAATATATAATGCTAATAGTGTGCTATGCTAACAATATAACATATTGTATGTACATATAATTTGTAAGCCATCTGTGTCCCCTTTGGGGTGAGAAGGGTGTGATACAAATGTAGTAAATAAATATAGTAAATAAATAAATAAATTTTAGACTTAGGCTCGCCCAAAGTCTGAAATGACTTGAAAGCACACAACAACAACAACAACAACAACAACAATCCTAATTAACTTGACTATCTCATTGGCCAGAAGCAGGACCACACTTCCCATTGAAATCCTGATAAATGTATGTTGGTTAAAATTGTTTTTATTTTTAAATATTGTATTGCTCTTTTATTGTTATTTCATTGTTCTTGTTGTTGTTGTTTTTGCACTACAAATAAGACATGTGTAGTGTACATCGGAATTTGTTTGTATTTTTTTTCAAATGATAATTTGGCCCCTCAACAGTTTGAAGGATTGTGGACTGGCCCTCTGCATAAAAAGTTTGGGGACCCCTGCTGTATGCCTTCAAATCATTTCAGACCTTTGGGTCAAAAGATCTTCTTCTTTTTTGCAAGACTGCTGTGAGGAAAAAGAGAGGCAACAGGGCAAGAGAAAGGAATAATGGGACAGATAGATCTGCTATGATTTCCCTTCTAGTTATTTGAAGACCGTGCATTTAAATATTTTCTTTAAAAGAGTGTGTGGCTGTTGAAATGAGAAGCAGCCAAAGCAACATGCTGTGACATTAAGTAGAGCAGATTGAATTGACACTAGTTGTCACTCTTGAAAGGCACCATAATTAAGATCTTTTTTAACAAATTATTTTAAAACACCTTTTCCATTAAAAAGTATTGCTCAAGGCAGCTAACAATGGGATACAAATTTGCCAATTGTGAAATTATAATGAACATGGGGAAACACATCCATTACAAGTGTTACTTTATAATATATCCATTAGAATACTTTTAGTGAGGAACAAGAAATGAGTAGCACCTACCAGAATAAAACCAAACTCGGTAACAAATTAGCCTAAAACACAAAAGTATGTCTTTCCTGCTAACAAAAAGACAAGAAAAATGGATTCTCCAAAAGATTGCTGGCAAGCTGCTTCGCTAGTGGTAAGGTAGAGAAAATGGCTTCTTATAAGGAAGGAACTTAAAGTCTGAGCAGGCTCATAAAGCTGAGACTATCTTACAAATAACCTAGCCTTAAGTAATGAAAATCACTGCTTCTAAAATTTTGGGTCCCAACCCCAAATGGGGTACTCTTAGCTCAATGTTGGGTTCATGAAAAAATTGGCAGCTGCAAAAGGTTTCTGTATGCCACCTAGACATTTGCACAAATCTGTTAGCAACAATATGGAGTGTTTATGCTCTATACTTCGCAAAAAGCAAAATCAACCTGTTTAGCAAGCCTTGCAAATGCTGGTTTAACATTTTTAAAATGTTTGATTTTTATACTATTTAAGATACCTATATACTTGGGCAGAAGGGGGTTGTATGTAGAAAAAGTGTAAGAATTGCTGATGTAAAGTCTTATAGGACAGAAGCAGCCTTTTGAAATGAGCTCTGAGGGCCCATCCAGACAGGCCTTTAAACTGAGACCTGTCATGGTTTTAAGGCATCCAAATGCTGGCGGTAAAAACAAATTAATGCGGAAAAATCAGGGTTTACCTGCTTTGTTCTGAATTAATTAGATATCCCATTAGATCCAGGCCTTCCTGAAAGGCCCAGGTCTAATGGGATATTGGGCCTGTGGAGCCCAAACGTGTGGAATGGCACCCCTTCCCCTTTGTTTTTAAAAAAATGTATCTGGCCACCATTAAGGCACTCCTTCAGTCCTCCTGGTGCATAGAAATGGTGCCCCAGGAGATGGGGAGCAAGGAGCAATACCCCCCCCCCCGGTCTCTTGGCGCATCATTGCTATGCGCCAGGAGGACTGAAGGAGCACCTTAATGGTGGCCAGGTAATGTTTTTTTAGTTTTCAGGGTTGTTTTGGGAGGCTTCTGGGTGGCTACATGCCATCCTGGTGGTTACCGGGATGGTATGTAGCCACCCTCCCCGAGAAAGCCCAGATTTTTTGCGGGGAAGGGCACAGATTTTGATGCTGTCTGGAAGCACCCAGAGTGGTATCCATTGAAATTCTTGTAACAGGTAAGTTGCATATTTCTGCAACCAACCTATCAAAAAATGGTCTACTTCCAACATTATGAGTCAGAAGAAGTTTCTGGAGATTTTTCAGAAGAAGCCCCACACAAATAATGGCATACATACACATTCATATAGAAACAAAAACACAGATGTATACGTGCACAGAGAACACAACAGCTTAATTCTGCAAATTGCAAATACTATAGTTATAGTTTCTGCTTGGTTGCATAATTAGTACTAGTTTAAATCTGTCTGCACTATATGATTCACCATAAATGAAATAAGTAGATTATAGTGTGATCCCAAAATTGTCCAATTTGTCCACTGCAACACATACATTATTAGTTTGGAGTACTGTAAAAACATTCATGATGGTCCATGTATGCTGGGAAATAAGCAACAGACTGCTAACATTCTGGAGATGTACACTTATTTAAACGTATTTAAACAATACCTGTTCCTGAGCTGTACAGCCTCCTTCCAAGAGTAGCCAGTCTGGATCCATTTGTCTTGTCTTTTATAGGCTGTTTTGTTACTGAAGCAGAGTAAAGACAATTTCAATGGGGTTCTACAAAACTAGGTGTCTGGGCAATAAAGGGATGAAATTTCATATTGATAAGTACAAGGAACTTCACATTATAAAAGTAACCATTTATACAGGACCCTGAATACATTTTGTTAAAATCCAGCATAAAAATATTAGTTCTCATTATATATATTGAAAATGTCTGCTCAGTTAGCATGTAACTATGTTTTTAAATTTTTAACTCTATTTGAGACTCTTGGAAGATTGGAAGAATCTTTTAAATTGAAAAAAACAATGGCAATTCTAAGTGTGCACTCACATATTATAACTCAGAACCAAAATTTTATCTTTGGATTTTGCAACTCAGACATCCTCATGTAATAGTTAATTTTGAAATACTCTCCATGGGCTTTATCTCGTTATATTCAACTCTTGTTTGTTAATACCCTAGATCATTGATTCCCAAACTTGGTCTTCCAGGTATTTTGGACTTCAGCTCCCAGAAGCCCAAGCTAGTGCACCCAACACTTGGGAATTCTGGGAAATGAAGTCTCAAACATCTGGAGGACCGGAGTTTTGGAACCACTGCCATGGATTTTTGCTACTAAGACCTCGTCACCATCAGCACCCATTTTGTAATGACTTTCATTATATTTTTTGTGGAAGAGTTAAGATTGTGCAATAGTTTAAGCTTTGGACTATGATTCTGGAGGTCAGGGTTTGAATCCCTGGCTCAGTCATGGAAACTCACCCTGTGACTTTAGGCAAGGCATAGTCTCTCGGCTTGACAAGAACAAATTCCCTCTACACTAATCTTGCCAAGAAAAAAAAATGATAGGATCACCTTAGAGTTGCCATAAATCAGAAAAAACTTGAACACACACAACAGCTATTGCTGTCATGTGTCTGCATGTCAAACCCAATTTATGGTGACCCTATCATTGGGTTTTCTTGGCAAAATTTTTTTACCATTGCCTTCCTCTGAGGTTTGACATTGCCTTCCTCTGAGGCTGAGAGAGTGTGGTTTGCTTAAAGACCTCCAGTGGGGCTGAGCACAGATTTGAACCCTGGCTTCCCATGTGTCTGTATAGGATATATAGTTTAACAAAGATTTGTGAGTCATAGATTCCTCAGACCTGCTCCCACAGTTTTATGACATCTAGTATTTCTCTCTCAATGTTTGAAAATGTGCAATGCACAAAAGAGGTATTTTCTCCCCTGCATTGCTTATTGCGTGAATATGGCTAGATTCGAAATAAATGTAGCAGAATGATTTTTCACTTTGAAAATGTCAAATGACTCATTCATACCCTTTGCACAAAGCCTTAGTTTTTGCCACATGCATTCTAACAAATTTGGAAACTATGTGGTTGACTGCCGAAGATCTTCAGATAAAAATCTCACAAAAGCGTTAGGTTAGTGACTCCTTTTGTAGCATCTGCTTTTGGTTGCACACTGAAGCTGCAATTAACTTACCTGGTAGATGGCCTGCAACATCACTGTCTTCATTGTTGTCATGGGAATGGAAAGCATCCATGAATACAAATGAACAATTCTCTATGCTAGTGGTTTGAGGATTTTAAAAAATACATATCCTGAACTTGTAGCTATGGACACAACCTGACATATGCTAGCGGATGACCAAGCGAAGGGTTGAATTTTCTTTATGGTTCATGAGGCCATAGTTAAATATTAAGGCCACAGTATGGTTAAAAGTGAAGAAAGGAATCACACACATTGAAAGTGACAGAAGCAGCATGAAAGTGAAAGAAACAACATTAAAAATGTAGCTATGGAAAACCAGATGATTGGATCCAGCTCAAAGCAAAATAGGCATGGTGTAGAATTTAAATGCATAGCTGTGGAAAATCCCTTGAAATGAAGTCAAAGACTGGAATTAGATTCCTCTAAAACTAACTTTGTTGTTATTGTTGGTGTGTGCCTTCGAGCTGTTTCTGACTTATGGTGGCTCTAAGGTAACTCTATCATGTTATTTTCTTAGCAAGTTTTATTCAGAGAGGGTTTGCCTTTACTTTCATCTGAGGCTGAGAGAGTATGACTTAACCAAAGTCACCCAGTGGTTCCCATGGCTGAGTGGGAACTCATCGATGAGCTGTAGTCCAACAGTCAAACCACAAAACCACACCGGCTCTCCATAAAGTCAAATTTACTTCTATACCATAACAAGTATAAGATTGTGAGCATGATATGGTAAATAATTTAGAGCTGTTTTCTGACCCAATATCACCTGATAGAATTAATAATTGTGTGAGAAATATGCCCTGTTCTATAGTTCAAAGGGATGTGAAAATTCTTGGAGGTATCACCATTGCTTGTAAGACTTGTCTCTATGTGGCTTTCTGTCCTTAGAATACAACACACGCGCACACAGCCCATGAGCAGAACTGGTATGATGTGGAGATGAAATAAGGCCTTAACATGGGGGAGAGCTTTAAGCGTTTTCTCCCCCATCTCTGCTCCCCCAGCCCCAGTAATTCTTGTCTGGATTGGGATCCTGTGTCATGATAAGATCCTGGTAAAGTTGGTGTGAGAGGGGAATCCATTAGTCAAGGACAAACTGCATACACGCAATATCTCTAGCACATGTGCTTCTGAATCCAACTCAGGACAATTTCTCCTCCTCTGCTTTTATCATACAAGTACCAAATTTGCACAAAGCAAGTTGGATATCCCTATATGACAATGACAAAGAAAACCACTCACTCCTGCAAATCTCTTGGGAAGACAGGCAGACAAATGTCAGCATGCTGGAAGAAGCAAAGACCACCAGCACTGAAGCGACGATCCTCTGCCATCAACTTCACTGGACTGGCCATGTTGTCCGAATGTCCATCACCGTCTCCCAAACAATTACTATACTCCCAACTCAAGAATGGAAAACAGAATGTTGTGGACAGGAAAAGATATGTAAAGATGGGTTAAAGCCAACCTTTAAAACTGTGGCATAGACACCGAGAACTGGGAAGCCCTGGCCCTTGAGCATTCTAATTGGAAGTCAACTATGACCAACAGTGCTGTGGAATTCGAAGAGGCACAAATGGAGGGCAAAAGAGAGAAACATGTCAAGAGGAAGATGCATCAAGCCAACCCTGACCAGAACCACCTGGAAATTGATGTCCTCACTGTGGAAGAATATGCAGATAAAGAACAGGTCTCTACAGTCAACTATGGACCCACCACCAAGGGACTACACTTGGAAGACAATCATAGTCAGACACGAGTGATCACTGATGACTAGTGTTTTCTTTTTTTTCTTTTTTTTCTTTTTTTGAAGTCACTTTTCTCAGCTGTCTGATTTTAGATAGCTAGAGGTTAGGTAAAGGTAAAGGTTTTCCCCTGACATTAAGTCTAGTCGTGTCTGACTCTGGGGCAGGTGCTCATCTCCATTTCTAAGCCAAAGAGCCGGCGTTATCTATAGACGCCTCCAATTTATTATTTGCAATATTTATATTCCGCCCTTCTCACCCCGAAGGGGACTCAGGGCGGATCACATTACACATATAAGGCAAACATTCAATGCCTTAACACAGAACAAAGACAAGGCAAACACGGGGCTCCGAGCTGGCCTCGAACTCATGACCTCCTGGTCAGAGTGATTCATTGCAGCTGGTTGCTCAACAGCCTGCGCCACAGCCCGGTCCAAGGTCATGCGGCCAGCATGACTGCATGGAGCTCCGTTACCTTCCCATCGGAGCGGTACCTATTGATCTACTCACATTTGCATGTTTTCGACCTACTAGGTTGACAGAAGCTGGGGCTAACAGCGGGAGCTCACCCCACTCCCCGGATTCTAACCACTGACCTTTTGGTCAGCAAGTTCAGCAGCTCAGCGGTTTAAACCACTGCGCCACCAGGGGCTCCATCTAGAGGTACTGGGAAACAATTATTTTAGAAGTAGTTGATGGAAGGGAGCATAACTTCCCATTCTGTACAATTGATGTCAGGTTCAACTTTGTGATGCCAGACCTCAGATCTTAGAAGATTAGGAGTGTATTGTTTTGTTGATGAAGCAAGTTAAGTACATTTATCATGATGATTGAAGTCCAGATAGAGAGAGAGAGATGGGAGGAGGAAGAGAACATCATTTCCTGATGCAAAGAATTGAAGGTTAGCATATCTCACAATCACAGGCCACTCATCAAAGCAATCATTTATCTCCTGGAAATTAATATTTGGTCAAGTGATTTATGTTAGAAAATCAGAGCAGTGGAGAGAACTATCTCTCTCTCTCCTCCCTCCCTCCCTCCAACTGACAGGGAATAAAATCAACCACCCATGCAGAACATTTTAATTTTGTTCTAGTAGCCATGCTATCCCCTGTGTGGCTTAGCAGCAACCAAACTGTTTTTCGGAAATTTCGGGATTAATCATCATCGTTATTGTTCAAGTGCCAGGTCTGGGTAGTCATCTTTATTTTTATCTCTAAACATTGCTTCCAGCCCTGCTTTTCTTATTTGTGGACTCCCTGACCCTCACATATGCCTCAATTCCTCTCTTGCAAAAATGTTGATAGATTAGCATTGGTCATTGGTGTCATATCCTCTGCCTGGAGGAGAATTGGACTTTGTGGCATAAAGAATTAAAACCTTTCAAAACAATGGCAAATGGAAACAGACTATGGTTCATGGATGTCTAATGGAGCTCCACCAGTCTATACTATTAGCCAATGGTAACTAAAAACTTCTACAACATAGTTTATGTGCAGTTGTTACTAATATACTATCCATGTACCAGTTCATAGAGTTGAGAGGTCACTAGCAAGAACCAAGATACATTATTTCATGCCTACCCTCCCCAGACTCTTTCTACCTCCAGTGGTCTCTGTTTACCCTGCTCATTCTTGTTTTGCTGTTTTGTCATGCATTTCCATGATTGGAGGTAGTATACCTCTGGAATACCAGTTACTGGAAGAGAAATAGACGCTTTTATGTTGTTATTGTGATGATTATGTTTATTTATACCCCACTTTTTCTCTCCACAAAGGAGACTCAAAGTTTGTTACATTAAAAGCATTTCAATGCAATTTAAAATCCACAAATATAAGAACATTAAAACAGAATTAAATATCAATGACATTTTTTAAATAACAGTTAAAATCCAGAAAAATTATTAAAAACTTATTCAAAGCTAAAACCACAATAAAAGCAAACTTCTGATTTTTAATACCTCACTCTCATGCATTGCTGAGAATGCAAGAAATTTGGAAACTGGAGAAAATTTTCAGGGTGGTGGGAGTCTTATTTGGAGAGCAAGGACATCACCCCTCTCTGCATAGCTACATCCATTGAGTAGATTTTGTGACACTTTCAGTGGAAGTGTACAAGAAGAGGCCTATTTTCAGTATTTTTGACATTAAAATACAAAATAGTGTTGTATTTTTATGGAAAGCATTTTTACTTTTGTCATACTTAATTGATGTTATTTGCCATCAAGTCAACTCTGCTTTCTGGTGATTCTATGAATGTGAAACCTCTAGGAGCCCTAGTCATCAGTTGTGCTGCTTAGGTCTTACAAACTAAAGGTCATGGCTTCCTTAATCAAATCAATCCATCATTATCAAACTTTCCAAAGAGTTACATCATCTCAGGATATGTCCAAAATAAGGCAACCTCAGTTTAATCATCTTCACTTCTAGTGTGAGCTCTGTCTGAGACCCATTCATTTGCCTTTTTGCAATCTATTAGTCGCATAGGAAATAGAAAAAGCTGTAATTGAGTAATAATAATAATAATAATAATAATAATAACAACAACAACAACAACAACAACAACTAACCCAATGTTTTCCCTTGAAGGCTGATCCTGGTTTCCAATATTCCTATGAGAATGAGATTGCTGTTATTTAAAACTGTTAAGAGGCGAAATTAGTTATCATACATGCACCAGAAATGAAAAGAACAGCCAGTATTTGATCTGGAGTGGGTGAATGAATAACTACTGTCTTGTAGTTACATGTATTTGCAGATTTTGAATGCAGCAGTTGGTATAAGTGAACTTTTTGACTAGATGACAGTAATCCTGCTATGTAAGAGCTGCACCTGATAGCAGAAACCACCGCAGGCTTTGTCAAAGAGATATCAGTAAAGCTCTGCAAAAAAAAAAAAAAAAAAACATGGCATAAGCACCCTTCTCTGAAGGAAACAAAATTGCCTTTTAATAACTCGCCATCATATACATCATAAACTGCTGTCTGTAGTCAGACACATGTCACAAGGAAGAGGATGAATGAATGTATGTGGAACACATCTAAGCATGCGACAGGAATAGATGGAAGATCAAGAAAGGCTGGACAGCTCCCATCCATAAACTTCTGCTTGTTGTGAATTTATAACCTGACACTCTCTAATCCACTGGTTGATTAATTGTTGCTTGCTATAAAACATGACAACTGAGAATCCCTTTGGTTTCAGACTCACACCTCCTTGCTCTTGACAGCATTAGTTTTCTAAGCCAAACTAATTAAGAAAGGGTTGGACCACTTCAAGATGTTAAAAAGAGAAATCCAGAGTCAAAGCACAATTAACCTCAAATGTTAACTGAAGCCATTTCAACTAGGAGAGAGTTAGAACCTCATACTTCTTTAAAATTCATTACAGTTTTTATAGCTACATTATACTTCAAAATAGAAAACTGAAGTGGTAGAACAGAAAGGGTGGGGGAACCTTTTCTCCTAACACAGTCCATCATGAATTCAAGATAGTGGAACGACTGCAAAGGAGGTTCCGCTTCATTGTGATATTTCAATTCCTATTATGTAAGTATAGATTAAAATGTCTTAAAATAAACTCAGTTATGGAGAGGACAATCTCATTCATTTCAGAAGAATCAAAAAGTATATAGATTTGTGATGAGGAAAGAATCTGGCATCCTTATCTGAAACATCTGAACATATCTATCCAGAACCTTAGAGTACCTTCATCATTGCATTATTTTCCTACATTAGTATCTGTTAACCTTCTTTAGAGCACATAAATCTGGAATACATCCATAGACATTTGTAGGATTTTAAATACCAGTTAAAGGTAAAGGTAAAGGTTTTCCCCTGACGTTAAGTCTGAGGGTTGGTGCTCATCTCCATTTCTAAGCCGATGAGCCGGCGTTGTCCGTAGACACCTCCAAGGTCATGTGGCCGGCATGACTGCATGGAGTGCCGTTACCTTCCCTCCAGAGCAGTACCTAATGATCTACTCACATTGGCATGTTTTCGAACTGCTAAGTTGGCAGGAGCTGGAGCTAACAGCGGCCACTCACGCCACTCCCGGGGCTTGAACCTGGGACCTTTCGGTCTGCAGCTCAGTGCTTTAACGCACTTTGCCACCGGGGCTCCTTTTAATACCAGTTACACGATAGCAATAAAGGTCTTCTATACAAGCACGCGTTTTCACACATTTATGTATATTCAGTCCCTTAATCTAATTTACTTTTCATTGAACCCAGTGTCATTTAACTGATGACCATCTACACAAGGGCACTGCTCTTTCAATTTTCTGTCCTGTCTTACACTGTCCCTAATTAAATTAAATGAAACTGCATTAAGCCACTCTTAAACTTAAAAAAGTATATGCCCACCCTAAGGCTGGTACTTAGTTAATCTTATCAGAGTAGATTTACTACTTTAGTTAAAACAAAGTAGCTCAGGGGCTAACTAGATGTGACAGCAATGTTAAAATCCAGGCTGCTGGTGAGGATTTAAAGCTGCTTTGAGGCTGAAAGAAGGGGTGCTGAATTGTTTCCTCACCTGAAACCACTTCCCATTTGTTTGACTTCATCTAAAATGGGTAACTCCTTAGAGACTGTACCACCTTCAGAAGGAAAACTGAGGTATGGGGAGTGTACACTAATACTTTAAATCTCCCCCCACTTTGCCCTTAAACATTACAAAAGGTTTCAGGATTTCTGATATATTTTTCATGTTGCCATAATATGTAGAGAACAGTCTTACAAATAAGTTGTTCATATAGTATACATATCTCCTGAAAATATGCAAACTTATACAAAAGGGTATCTCCTTTCAAAAGCCAAGATAGCAACACTGAAATAATGAACAGCATTTGAAAAAAGTTTGTGGGATTTTTTTCCATCTCTTAATGTATCATCACTGGGTGTTTTATTGGAAAATATGATCAATAAATCAGTCTTTCCTGGCAAAGACTTTGTTATGTGGTGTTTTTTATGGATACATGACAATTGGCCAACTTTTTACATTGCCAGATGGCTGAGCTAATGGACAATTCATGTTTGCTTTCTCACTGATGTGCTCAATAGGCAGAAGGTCCATTAATTGCAACCAAGCAATAATCAGATCATTTGGGGTTGGTATGAAGTGCTCTCTCTCTCTGAGCATGAAAATTCATGTAGCTTGAATCTGACAATGTGGTGAAAGTATGCATGAAACCTATCTGACAAATGGCCAGTGCAATTGAGAGGACTAGTATAGCTGCTCTGGGCAATAGGGTAGTTTTGATATAGCAAAATGAATTACACAGCACTAGCAAATATTTACTTGTACTGAATCTCCTTTCTTAGTTGCCTTGTCAGTAGGTACCCTTATTTCCATGTGAAAAAGGAACAAGCTTTTTTGGTTGAGATATCTAAAGCATTGAGAAAGATGAACTTGCTAAGATACAATATGGGCTCCTTACTCAACTGATGTAAGGGTATTTTGTTTCTGTGTGCCTTCAAATCATTCCCAACTTATGGTGATCCTAAGATTAACTTATCAAAAGGTTTTCTTGCAAGACTTGCTCAGAAGGGATTTGTATTTATCTTCCTCCAAGTTTTAGACAGTATGATGTCTTCTAAGTCATTCAGTGGGTTTCAATAATAATAATAACAACAACAACAACAACAACAACCCACCCTATCTCCCCAGGGGACTCAGAGCAGTTTCCATGTCCAAGCAGGGATTTGAATCCTGTTCTCCAGAGTCCCAGTCCAACTCTTAAAGCACTACAGCACTCTGGCTCTTTGAAAGAGTATTAAAAGGTAAAGGTAAAGATTTTCCCCTGACATTGAGCCAAAGTGTTACTTTAGGAAAATGTATTCAGTGTATTAATACAAGTAATGATGACCACTGAATTGATTAAACCTGTCCCTTGTCTTTGATGTGCTCTTGTCTTAATGTGGCATATAAAGTCACTTCTGTTTGCTTTAGATAAAAGAGTTGTGTTCCTTCCCTCTTTTGAAGCAGGCTTTTTTCTAATGCCTTTTCATGTATTCCCACTTGGGCATGCCGTGTAGTGCCCAGTTAGGTCCTTGGAAAGTATCCCAGCCTAGCTTTGTAAGCAGTCCAAATGATCACCTAGAGCAGCAGCACTATAGAGCCATGTGTGGAAAAATGTGAATTATGTAATATTCTTCAATATACCAGCAATAGTATCGTGCAAAACTATCTTCAGGGACTAAGCAGTTGGAAACATTTGGCAATTTTTTTTCACAAACCATGCTTATTTTTTATTTTTTTTATTGCTTTCAATATTTTTATACAGTACTATATTTCAGGACCAGAGGCCCTCCACTGTGGTTTTTAATGTAAAAACATTTTTAAAACAAGTAAACCATAAAACATTAGTACTAAAGAGCCATGAATAGCATAAACATAATGTAAATGTAATGCAAAACTCATGGGCATGTTCAGTTTTATCAGTGGCCATTGGGGGAGAAAGGAGGGAAGGAAGGTACAGTATTGCCAAAATGAATAGGTGATACCCATTTGAATGATTGAGGGAATTACTGAAATATGGTTTGATGCCAGAAAGGAGATATGATAAACTGGCCAAGAGAGCCTTCATGAGGCTGAAGTGTTACTTGTTTTTATAATATGTGTAATATGCAAGGAAGATATTCATTTTACATAATGTTTGGGATGTTGAACACCAGGAAGAATTTCACAAAGATTATCACTGGCTTATAATTCTTCTCAACTGTTGGGAAATCTGTTGTTCACATGGGAAGAAGCAATTGTGCATATTCTTTCCATCTCTAGTCCCCTGCGGCACCCCAAAGACAAATTACCCCTCCCCAGAATTATTCTCTGAATTTGTCCCACCAGAAGGGGTTCACATTACCATGATTCCTTAGGTCCAGTCTTACCTTGGTCAGACAGCTCAGAAAAGCATAATGGTCAGAGTTATTTCAGGCCATTAGGAAGTCCAGAAGATCTTCCACACTTAAAGAGATTGAGGTTGTTTCTATTCCAAATGTGGGCTGGAAACCAGATTGGATCTGAGTAATTAGTATAATTCAAAATTGCACACAGAAAAGTGGTGTGTGTGTGTGTGGTTAAAATTAAGGTTTTTAAAAATAGCACCTAGTCATAAGTCTGAAGCAGTCAAGTATAGAATTGTTTCAGTTAAGTCTATCCTCCAGTTCTGTATAACACATAGAACACCTCTGATATACCAGAGTTAGATATCAAATGCTTTTATGAGCTTTGGAGATATTAGATTTAGTCATTATAGGCTTCTGTCTCCAACAAAGGTGCTGTATTATCACAGTGCAGTTTCAAACATGCCAACAGGACTTCTTTACTCAAACCATTTATTAGATGACAAAACATCATGGAAACCCTTCCATTACAAGCATATTTTCCTGTTATTGTAAATATACTCTATAGGTAACTTTATAAAAATTATACTCAATTGTGTGCAGTAATAGCTGCAACTTTCAGCACACAGCTGAATGCTGCATAGAGCCAGCTACTTCTTTCTTTTTTAGCCCATCAAAATTGACAATGTTATGTCATTAGAATGAAAGGCACAATTTTGTTCACAGTGTGAAAGGAGCTTTAATATCCTCTAGGATAAAAGTTGCCTGCAGAATATAAAGTAAAGACAAAAAGAAAGGGAAAAATCAAACCCCTCAAATGTTAGAACAGAACTCTGTCACACCCATAGAGAAGAACTAATGAACTAGAAGCAGAGAGGCTTTCCTAAAGAGCCCACTGCTGATCTAATGAGAAATATAAGGGACCAAGGGTTGCTTGGAAGTTCATTTGATGAAAAGTGTGAGGCTGCAGTTCAGATGCAAGATTACTGGCTGGTAGTATTTAGTGAAGCTGGTTGAGGAAAAGCTTAAGGACACCAATATTAATTCAATACCAATGTATCAACCAAGCTGATTACCACACATGACAGTTCAGTCCCTTTTAAATTTTGCCCCTGGCAATGAAAAATAAAATGAATCCATCTGTTAGGTTGTTTGAAGAAAAATTTAGCTCAATATATCATTATCTACCAGGTAGCAACTAACAAAACTGAAAGTAAGTGAGAGTCATCTTTTAATGCTTACCAGATGGCATTTAAATGAACTTCAAGCCAAAGATCAGTTTTAACTGTTATGAGGCTGAAAAATAAAACAAGCCTCTTTCTTTCTAAAGGATACTGCCAAAACCTCTAATCCCAAAAGGCAAGCTTTTTTAAAGGAAAGGATTGCTGCTATATCCGTAGACATAAGAAGCTCCCATATACTGATTCACATCATTGGTCTATCAAGCATGATTTAATCTAGGAGATTCCCAATCTGAAACCAAGATGTGTTTAGTGAAAACTCCCATCATCCTCATACAGATTTTATCTCATTAATTGGGGGTGATGGAGGTTGCCATTTAAAACATCTGGAGGCATCATGTTATGGAAGGTTGGATTACACTGACTGACATCAGCTCTCTATGGTTTCAGAGAAAGGTATTTTCCCATCCTACATACAGACACCAGAGATGGATTCTGGAACTTTTTGCATGCAAAGCATGTGTTTTATAATTAAGGTAAACCGTTCACAAAAAGATAAATCCATTTCATTTTGAAAATCTAGGATATGTTTGTAGGACTGGATATGTCCTGATATGATGTGTACAACTCTACAAAATGGACAGACTGTCAGATACCCTTAGCATATATTCTTCAAAGATCAGTCCACCTCTTGCACTTTTATAGTACCTGTTACATTCTGGTTATATGAAAAACCAAACTTGTTCAAAAGGATAGACTTCTTTGTAGATCTTCCCTTAAATTTATTACCAGCTAGCATGGTTAGAATGAGTAAAATGAAGCAAATTCCCTTATCATATGACCATGTTTCAATCATATATATTTCATATATATTTATGAAGTAATCAAGGAGAGAAAAGATTAGAAACCACCAGTTGCTTTAAAACAAAATGAGCAAACAACTGACCTAGAGGATGTTAGGAATTATCCACCAAACATGATTTATGTGGAAGTTTCCTGGGCCTTCCAAACATAGCTTCAGGCCGGCCATGTCTCTTTGCTACCAATGTAGAGACAAGGAAGACATCTGCAGGATGTTGTTGTTGTTTACCTTAGGCCAATTTCCAACTTATTGTAATCCTAAGGCAAACCTATTGCAGGATTTGTTTAGCAAGATTTCTTCAAAGATTTGCCATTGCCTTCCACAGAGTCTGCGAGTGTGACTTGCCCAAGGTTGCCCAGTGAATTTACATGACTACATAGGGATTTGAAACATGGTCTCCAGAGCAGCAGAGCAACAGTTAAACCACAACAGCACCACACTACCTCTGCAGGACTAGATCACTAAATGCCTTCACCAATCAATAGTCTTTGAATAACCAGATCATACAGATTATATCTTTGAGAATGAGTCAACCCAAAATATGCATTAAAATACAAATGGGAGCCTATAGCCACTTGGCAATTTAGATATATTTCCAGAAAAGGGGAGTATCTGTATTTCACCAACATCTTTTTAAACTTACAGTAGTCTTACCTGTATATTTGAAAACTGCAGGAGGAAGGCTGATCTTATCCCTCTACCCTTTGTTTTCTCAGCACCCTCCCACAAACTGCTTCTACCCCCCTTTGCCAAAAGAAAACTAGTTAGCAGGGAAAAGGTAAAACATCCCTTTCCCCTCTTCTTCTGCTGCTGCTAGAAGGTTCATATCTTCAGCCTTTCAATTTTAAAAGAAATACATAGAATGCCAAATACATCTTTGCATTACATCTAGTTTGATTCCAGTGCTTCAAAGAAAACATTTTAAAGAAAACCATTCTTAGCAATGTCTTCATCCTCTTATATGTTATCTGTGGTCAGTGAATGCCACTTATCAGTATATTTGTATTATTACAGCTGAAATGGAAAAATTATGATAACTGGCTAACATTCAAGCACACAAGCAACAGATCTGCAGTTTTGTGATCCTAATCTTTTGCTTGATAATCTCAACTGCTCACATAAATTTACACACACATCCTAGTAACTTGTGAAATGTGTGATCACAGGAATCCCCAACATGTTGGCCTTGACTCATGCACTAAGCATCAGCTAACAAATGCCTAGGCTGAGAACCACCTTTTCATCAAGTTTATCATGAGCCTTTTGCCTGCATAGGATACTTAAATTATAGTCAACTATTCAAAAAGTGGCATAGAAAGCAGTTGCTTCTGGGTGATTTCATAGGCAAGAGAAGAAAATGAGGTAGTAGGGAAGTGGTGAGTAATTACTGAGGCATATCCCGCAACAAATTTCTCATGCAATTGCTTTGATGTCTTAGCCAAGTGTTTTTGCTGCTTTTCAAGTGCATGCATTTCTCACAATTCTATTGACATACAGAGAGCAGATAGGTAGACAGGGGCTTCAAGTCATGTTATGTACCTTCATGTCATTTTCAACCTACAGCGAACCTAAGGCAATTTTTTCACTGGTTTTCTTGATAGGATTTGTTCCAGAAGAGTTTGCCATTGTTTTTCCCTTAGGGCTAAAGAGTATGACTTGGCCAAGATCACCCAGAGACCAAGCAGGGATTTGAACCTGATCTTCAGAGTTGTAGTCCAATGCTCAAACTACTAGACAATACTGGCTCCCATCTGGTCTAATGTATCATGCATTGGTCATGTTTCTTCTGGAGTATTGATGGAGTTCTGGAGTTAAGTTTGGGTGCCTCATTTTAAGAAGGATGTAGACAAGTTGCAGCAGGTTCAGTGAAGAGCAGCAACAATGATAAAAAGCAAGGAAAACAAAACATATAAAGAAAAGTTGAGGAGTAGGACATGTCCAGCCTATTGAAGAGGGACTGAGGGGTGAATATTTTTTAATACCTCAAGGGCTGTAAAAAAAAGAGGAGGTTGCAGGTTCATTCTCTGTTGCTCCAGCTTTTAAGTTAGAGGAAGGAAGAGTTCTATTGAACATTAGGAGGAACTTCTTGACAATGTAAGTAACAATAGAACCAATTATCTAGAGCAGTATTGGAATCTCCTTCTCTGGATATTTTCAAAAGGAGGTTAGAGAGCTACTTGCTAATGATGCTCTGAGTTCCGGCATTGAGCAGGGAGTTGAACAACTCTGTGGCTCCATAACTCCATGATTCTATTTAAGTTTTGAGTGGACTTTTGAGTTTAGGACCATTCTCTATTCAGTCATTATATATACATTCATAGACATATATATTTAGAATTATTGAAAAATCATATGTAAATAAGAAGAATCACATTAGAACTTATTTCAACAAGCAGTAGCAGTGAAACATTTGGAAAACTATGATGAAGTAACAGAGAACCAGCTTGGTGTAGTAGAGTACTGACTATGACTCAGGAAACCATGGATTAAATCATTACTCAGCCATGAACCCAACTTGGTGATCTTGGGCAAGTCACACTCTTTCAACTTCAGAGGAAGTAAATGGCAAACTTCAAAAAAAAATCCTGCCAAGAAACCCCATGATACATTTGCCTTAGCGTCTCCATAGATCGGAAGCAACTTGAAGGCACACAACAGGTACTTTTAGAAAGGTACTTTTCAAGCTCTTGAGAGATTATAAAATAGCAAAAAAAAGTATTGTAGATAGATTTTATAACTGCAGTAGGAAGCAGATATAAAGATTTGTATTATTATATTTATTTTTATTACAGAGCCATGTGAAGAGAAAGCTTTAAACTTCCAATATAGTTTATCTTTCCCTGGAAAATTATTATGAGCCTATATGAAGATTACTCAGTATCTTATTCACCCTAGTAATAGAAGAATTTGCAGAAGAGTCAATACTCATTGATGTAACATCCAGGAAGTCAACTTCTTTTCTGATAGCAGATTTTTGTAAGATAACATCATTAAAAAAAATGCATGCTCATATTTACATTTTCTGGGTTAGAGAGCTGGCCTCCATTAAGTCTCCAGAGTGAGATAAATAATGGGTCATACACCTACTGTGATTGCAATAATTGATGGTGGAATGTGATTCCACTCCGTGAATATAAATCTTTAATCTTGTTATTTTTTCTTCATGTTGCAATATTTGCTGTTGCATATAATGTTCTTTTATATGTCCCATCACAAATAACTTCGTGATTGCTTTATTTTAATACTGTCTGCTATTTGTTCTTTAGAGATCCTTTCGGTGTTTACTCTCTGCTGGATTTCACAGGTGACCTAGAAAAGAAGTGTTGGCATTTAAAGCAGAGGCTGAGAAAGATGATTCTTTGACCCTTGTTGAATGTGTCAACTGGAAAACTCTTGTGATCAGTGCAGAAATATGATGGAAGAAGTTACTGTCAATCAGAACAGACTGAGCTGTAAGACTTTAGTGTAGAACAGCATGGTGTGAACGTCCAAGGAAAATGCAGTCTAAACAGAATGCTGTTCAACAGGGTCACATCAAACCAGCTGTGTTCTGTGTGTGTGTAGGCTGCAGAAAACTTTCCTCTAGTCAGCCTGTTACATACTTAATCCCATTAATTCAAATCCATTGAAAATAAGCAACAAGAAAATAAAAAGGGTGCTTTAAAAATTCAAATCCAGGAGGAACTATATAAAGAAGATCAATTTATATTTAGGAAGGAATGGAAGGAGATGATCTCCAGTAAAATATCCCTAGGGTACCATTACCTTACATTTTAAGATTTATTTATATAAAATCGATGCCTTTCTTGCGGGTCTGTCTTGATGAAACTCCTTGGTTAATTGCATATCCATTTTAAAAGGTATTTGTTACATGTTTCATCACTTACCAAAGAAGAATACCATAGATTAAATATTAAGCTATCATAAAGAAGGGCATAAAGAAGTGTTATGCTCTCAATTGCATTGATTTGAAGAAATGAATGTTTTTATTTTGATTTATGCCCTTCCTTTCTTCTAAAACTGAGAAGCTATTGTTCTGGGGTCTCATCCTCTCTCCTTTTTTCCTCAAACAGTCCTATGAAATAGATCAGGCTGAAAGATTGCCTGGCTCAGGATCATTTCCAGTGAATTTATGAGCTCCATGAGGACTATTACCTGTATCTTCCAAGTCCCAGTCCAGCCCTCAAACCATTATACCTCATACTTGTGGAGATTTGTAAAAGGCACCATGATGTAATGGGTTGACTGGAAAGCCATGTGTCAGCAGCTGATTGGCTAACCATGCTAGGAGCCAACATTCTGATTGGCTACTGTCTCTGGCTTGCTGCTGAGAGAAATGGTTTTAACTGTCATTTTCACTTTAGAGAGTGAAGAGAGAACTGACTGGAAACAGTCATGGAATTAATGGCTGCCAACTCTCCGAAGCCTGGTCATTTTAAGGCAATGAGGCATATTTAAAGACTATTTTAAAAGGACTGTTCATTCTCTCTGTTCTCCGTAAGAAAACATTGTTGCTCTGTTTGCTCTGTTGAAGTGAAGTAAAGTTACTGTTACTTATTTTACAAACCCGAGTGGCACGTTATTACACTGCAGGGTAAACTTTGGTTCAGAAGCCGTGGTAAAGCTTCTATTTATTTACATCTACAACTTCCAACAATACTGACATGGCTATTTCCTCTCTTCTACTGCTATTCAACAAATAATTGCCTATGACAGGGGTAGGGATGACAGTTGTTTGAAAACATGGAATTCATCCCTAATCTTAAAACACTTAAATAAAGTGATGGTTAGAATCAATGTATAGTGTGATGGCATGAGAAAGAAATGATCTAACCAACATGTGTCTTGTAAGTAGAGTCTTTGACAGGTTCTTTAATGAGACAACATAGCTCTTCTTATCATCTTACAAATGGCCTTACTCTTCAGAAGACTCAAAAACCTCCCCTTATCAAATTATTGTCACTAAGGATTGAGATTCAGTGAAACTATTGTGGAAGATCTCCAAACCACACTCCAAATTAGGGATCCCAGTCATAAATTAAAAAATCTATGTGTATGTGTGCACAAGTAAAAATAATTGACAATGTCTTCCTTCCTTCCTTCCTTCCTTCATTTTATAATTTATATATATTTACACTATTGTGCTTCATATGATTAGTACACTATTTCTTGTTTCAACTCAAAGATCACACAATTAGTTACTAAGTGAGAAATGACACTTTTCCAAATGCAAACCACTAACAAACAACAGAACAATATCAATGGGATGGGATAGGATAGGATAGGATAGGATAGGATAGGACAGGATAGGACAGGATGGTGACAATGGACATTATCAACTTGGGACTTTTGGTCCCTTGCTACACTTTGGGGGTGGTGCCTGCCGAGTGCCACTACATAATGCTGGCTTAGCACTGCCCCATTTATTCCCCAAAGTGGTGAGGAAGTGTCACATGACACTTCCTCACCCATGACAGAAAGTTAAGTGGATTTTGGGGGGCTTTCTCCCATGTGATGGGGGAAAGGACAACACATATTGCTGCCCTTTCCCCCATCTAATGGGGACAGGGACAGGGCGGCAATGTGACTGCCAACAAAATGAATCAAAATGGAGGGGGGGGGGAGGTTAGTGTGAAGAGGTTTTATGCTTCACAGAGAAGCAAGATCTGAATGACGAAAAAGAGTTCATCAGGCAATTGCTTTTCTTATCTGAATCATTCCCACTAGCAGTCCATTTCAGTCTGCTTCTCCAACTATGCTTGTTTCTAAACATGAAGCATAGCCACAATTAGAAAGGAGAAGGATTCCAGGAAGAGTTCACCACCACTTCTTCATCTACTTGCCCAATGTTTCTCTGCTACAGATCTATTACCAAAGCTTGGGTTTAAATGCTCATTAAGATTGGTTTTCCTTGTGACTCCCCTTGCCCTGTCACACAAGAGTAAAGATTTTCTGATGGCGCCTAGAAGATACCACAACTCCCAACTCTTAAGTGACAATGCAAGTAAAATATACTTTGTGATCATTGCTAGGAGTACTGAGATAATATCTGTGTTGTGGTGCTGAACACTCCTCATATCTATGTAAATACTCTATTACTATGGTTATGATTAAAAATAAAATCATGCCTGCGGGTGTTCCAGTGTTATGCAAAGCTATTATTTACTAAAAGCAATAATTATTTTTTTAATGGTCACAGCATGTTAACAAAGAATTGTAGGTAAAGAGTCATATTCACATTTTTACAAAGACCATGTTCTGTTTCTTAGCTGCTCATATAAGACACCTGCACAGACTATAAAACGAGCCACTTCCTGCTCTGGTTTTGGTGGCCTCAGCAGAAAAATATAAGAGAGTGAAGGAGAAGGACTGTTGCAGTGGTAGTCCTTTCAGATCATATCAGAACCTTGTTAGCAGGAAATGGTAAGAAAAGTTTTCTCTGCCTATCCTGGCAGCATCTACTGCAGTTGTACAAACAAGATTTTTGTTTGCTGTGCAACCAGCCAAAAGAGCAACTGAGTCTATAACTTGTGTTTGTAATCTGCACATTTGACCCACTGGAATGCACTATTAGAAACTAGATGCACAATTACATTAACCATCTATGCATATTGATAACTCGTTCTGCTATGTAGATACATGTTTGATGTTATGCACTTATGATTAACAGAATGACATTTTTGCATGCTGGCCATCTCTATTGACACGCCTGACAGTTTTAGTGCATTTTGTATGAGCCCCTTCCCCAAGAGCACCAGTTCTGAAATTTGTGAGGATGGATAACCATCCTCTTATTAATAGTTATATTCCAAAATATGCTTTTATTCCAATATATAAAACTGCATGTATACTGTATTCAGGATTATTTTCTACCAGCTTCATTTGATACTTCCACTGTTCCATCTGTTGTTGAAATGTGATCTGAATATTGTTGCATGTCAGTAACTTCACAACTAAGCCTTGTCTTTGTGAAGCCATTTGAAAACTCGATTGAAGCTTTGTGTATGAAAGCATTGTTCTTACAACAAAGATTAAGCTCTTCTCTCAAAACATCAATGGTTTTTCTATGAAAAACTGATATCTGTAGTTCTATGAGGTGAGGTGAGACATTGGGATCTCTTTCTGTCTTCTTGTTTGTGAGTTATACATGGGGTGTAGCATACTAGGTGGACGGAGCTTTTTGGCCATTGCCCTCCAATTATGTTTTGTAGCCGGCTGTCTGGGAATAATGGATTTTCCAATCTAATACATCTAGAGAATACAGGATTGAAGCATGCTACAATATTACTGATTACAATATTTGGGTGATTATATAAGCTGACTCTGCTTTGGTGAAACCAGGTTTTTCAGGGAGAGTATTTAACTATTTATTTATTTATTTATTTATTTACAGCATTTATATTCCGCCCTTCTCACCCCAAAGGGGACTCAGGGCGGATCACATTACACACATCAGGCAAACATTCAATGCCTTTTTAACATAAGACAAAGACAAACAACAAACATAGCTCCGAGCGGGCCTCGAACTTATGACCGGTCAGTGATTCATTGCTCTCCCGTCTGCGCCACAGCCTCGGGCTTTTGTTTCTCTGGCTATTTCACTTGACTGTGCTGATAGTTGATTTCAGGATTGTGACAACATCAATGTAGAATGACCAGAAGATTGGCCAATGTAATATGACCTGAAGACTGAATGGCAATACAATAAAGAAACATTCCCATTGGGACTGGTGGGTCGAGGTTGCCAGCAGAAGATGATGCTGAAGTGTCTACTATGGATGTTGGCATCATTTTCCATTGGCAATCTTGAACAACCATGGTAGACTGTTCCAACTAATTATAGTTTTGTCTCCATACTTCTCCCTTGCAAAGACACAGTGTCAACTCCTTAACAATTCACTACAGTGAACAACAATCTATCCTAAAAGTTTAGTAAGCTTCTACTCTGTCATATTTGATTCCCTTCTTAGGGGAAAGTGGTGTCTGTACCACAAATGGGGAAACAATTGTAGTACAAGTTCAATTTATGCAGTTTAAGTAATTGGATAGCATTTTTCAGCTCTCAACAACTGTTATAAACAATACCCTATCCCTTCTAGTTTATCCCTATTACACAGAAGGCAGTATGGAGGCCACTGCAAAGTTTGACTTCATTGCATCAGGAGAGGAAGAACTGAGTTTTCGTTCTGGAGATATTTTGAAGGTAAGTGCCAAGTGAGGATTTACTGAAGTATTTTTTCCATTAGCACTGTGAAATTCTGCTATGTTGTTATGTCCTTGTAATAACTGCCCATCCTACAAGCCAGGAAATGTGAATTGGCTCTTAAACTGGCAACTGTAAGTTAGAAATTCACTGATAATTGCCGGGTTACAAAAGAATTGATTTTTTTTCTTTTCCAATATTTTAATTTGCATTTTGAAGTTGAGCAAGTAAAACAACATGTTTTCTTTAGATGTCAAGTGGTGGGTGATGTAATTGCAAACCACGGCAAAGGTATTGATAAGGTAGTCTTTTTAAGACATTTTCCAGGAAAAGTGACAAGCAAGCAATATAGAAAAATGTCTTGTTCATCCATATTCCTAATACTCATATGGAATACCAGCATCATAAATATGATATACTCTTTCACATATAGTTGGAGTACGTGAAGCTGTTTTTGAGAAGCAATATTTGAACACATTGTTGAGATGTGACCAGTATCAATAATGTGTTCAATAGATTAAAGAGCCAGAAAAGGTCAAGCCCACTAAACCCTTTTTCCTAAACTACTATCTCTCCACATAGATATAGATATATAGATATAGATCATTTAGACCCATTCTGCATTCACCAGTTCTCTCGAAGGCCAGTTTCAATAAATCAAGCCCTAAACAAAGACTTTGTTTATAATTTTTGCTTTTAACTTGGTTTAGTAACCACAAGAATATCATAATAAAATAGACATTAAAATGTTAATGAGTTTCCTGTTGTGAGTATTGATCCATGAAAATCCGTGAAAATGAAGTTGAGTTTTATTATTTAAAAGCAGCCATTGGTGTGGCTGATATAGCTGTTGCCTAGCAGTACAAATCTTTACTATACAGATTGACAGTTTGACTTGCAGCAATGTAAATATTTGTATAAATATTATTTTGTGTTTATTCTTGTGAAGAAGAAAATCAAGAAAAGAGTTTATGCTGATTGTAGGTAAACAAAAAGGGTTGTCTTTTGCTTGATTCATTCTGGTAATCACATCTGTGTAGTCTAAATATCCTACAGGCACTAGATCCTGTCTGATCATGGAAGCGAAACAGGGTCAGCCCTGGTTAATACTTGGATAGAAAACCGCCAGGTGCTGTAGGTTATATTTCAGAGGAAGGTTTTTGCAAAACCACCTCTTGAGTATTTCTTGCCTAAGAAAACCCTATGAAATTAATGGGGTTGCAATAGGTCAATAAACAACTTGAAGGTACATGCAAACAATTTACATCTGTACAAGGAACTTAAAAGGTTTCCAAACTAGATTTATTCCAGAAAGAGCAAATGTGCCAAACGTTGATGGTAATCATAACTGTACTTTTTTTTTTTTTACAACATCCATATTACCTAGATGCCTAAGGTGCAAAGTTTGAGGGTTTTTCTCTTTATTTTCTCCAGTGTTCCCAAGTACTTTTCCCTCTCACATAAGCAAGGTGTTTATTTTCAGACGGATATATTTGTTCTTATAGTGAACTGTGAGAATCTAATCTCGTCCCTCCCTGTTTTTGGGATGTTCCCATCCTCTGGCCTATTTTTTTCTGCACCACCATCCATGCTTATGTCTACTGTTTTTAATATTTGAAACTCTTTTTAGTGCCTTAGCGATAAAGCAGTCGCCTTCTGAACTGAGTATGATCCCTTCCCCCGCTTTCACACACAGTAGTCAGTTTGGGCACCCAAATGTAGGAAAGTTTCCAGTGAATGTCCCCTTCTGTTCTCTTTTCCAGTCTTATATATTTCAGTACTTTTAACTCTTTCTAGACCTTTGCTGCTGTGTTTAGAGAAACCATCACCATCACTGACACTTTTATACAAGTCAGTTGCAACTTGACTTGGAGGTGCTGATGTTCTATCACACACAAAACACTCTAACAGACTAGCACATGAATATGCAAACAAGTGACAACAAAGATTAAATATCTGGGAATATGGATTATGGCAAATAATGCACAACTCTTAAAAAATAACTACCAGACAAAATGGAAAGAAATTAGTCAAGATTTGCAGAAATGGAAGAATTTAAAAGTTTCCTTATTGGGGTGCATAGCCATTATCAAAATGAATATCCTACCCAAATTACTATATCTATTTCAGAACCTTCCAATAATACGTAATAAAAAGATATTTAATGAATGGAACAAAGAAATTCCTAAGTTCGTATGGAAAGGGAAAAAACCAAGAATTAAATACACTATAATGATGGACACAAAAAATAGAGGAGGATTTGGCCTTCCAAATTTAAAGTTGTATTTTGAGGCATGCACACTTACTTGGATTAAAGACTGGGCAAACTTACAAAAAGACGACATATTAACATTAGAAAGTTTTGACCTTAGACGTGGGTGGCACGCGTACCTTTGGTACGATAAAAGAAAAATAGAAAAAAAATTGGTAACCACTTTATACGATCTTCAATTATAAAAATTTGGGAAACATAAAAATATTTTTATACAAAAATACCAATGTGGATTTCCCCACTTGAAGCTAATCAGAAATTTTTTTAGGATGGACAGAATGGCCTAAATATAAGGAATTATTGACAAAGAAGAACGGTTCCTATGAATTAAAAACACAGGAGGAAATAAAAATTCAACAAAGTCTCATGGTTCCAATATGCACAAATAAAGGAACAATATATAAAAGATAAGAAGACAGGATTTAATGAAACTGAAAATTTTTGGGACAAAATCCTACAAAATGATAAGAAAGACATCACAAAAATATATAACAAGATTTTAGAATGGTCCACAGAAACAGAAGAAATCAAAAATTGTATGGTAAAATGGGCAAGAAATTTTGGACATACAATTAAATTGGCTGAATGGGAGAAAATATGGAACAAAAAATTAAGATATACATACTCCACAGACCTTCAGGAGAATTGGATGAAAATGTTCCATCGCTGGGATAATGTATAAAAATGCTCAAAATTTATGTTGGAAGTGTAAAAAACAAGAGGGAACATTCTATCATGCTTGGTGGACCTGTTCGGAAACCTCAAAATATTGGAGACAAATACATGAGAAAACACAAAAAATATTAAACAAGACATTTCCGATGAAATCAGAGTATTATCTTTTAGGACTAACTGAAAGCATAAAGGACTTGAACAAGAATGATGATATATTACTAACCTATATTACGACAGCGGAAAGAATGACCTTTGCAAAATATTGGAAATTGCAAGAAATACCATCAAAAGAACAATGGCTAGAAAAAAATAGATGAAATCTATGATATGGACAGATTGACCTTCCTATTAAAAGAAAGTAAAGGAAAAATATTAAAAACAACAGATTGGAAGAAATATGAAGAATATAAGAACAAGCAAAGGCCTTGAAAATTCCTGAGGACTCAAATAAGGATGAGTCTAGAAAACCTTGAAAAGAATAAACTTAACAGAATAATAACATGAAGAACAAAGAACGGAAGACTAAAATACATCCTGAAACCTTTATCCCTCCTCCCCCTTTTTTTTTTCTTTTTGCTTTCTCCCCTTCTAACAACTCCCCTAACAATGGGGTTGTTAGAAGTCTCTACCAGGCATAAGCTGTTGTTTATAATTCATTCATTGATGTACTGTACTATCACTTAGTGAAGACCGATGCAGCTGACAAATCTTCCAAAAGTTTTCTATGAAAGCTAAATGTATATGTTTTTGTCTCCTTAAGGTACTTGATGCCTTTGTTGTGGAAGCATGAGATTGCAAATAAGCCCAAGCACTAGTAACATAAGACTCTGTACTGAGCTCAGAACCATCCTGTGCTAGAGAGCTGTACTATGCGTGTAACTATTGGGGGATCTACATGCCAAGTGCAGACAGAGCCAAAACCACATTATCTCCCTTTCCTTCCTGCTTCTTGCCTCATCTCTCTGTCACACACCCCTTCTATCTTTCCTCCATCTCTTCTTCTTTATCTCTGTATGTCCACTACTCTCCTCCTCCCTACTTCTTTCCCAATGCACATCTTCTTTCAAACATCAAGAAAGGAGCCCCTTTCTCACAGCACAAGATGAGATATTTGAAGCAAGAAGTGATTGTTTAAAGCACTGTTAGATAACCCTACCCCTTTTTAAGCTGTCTGTGGAACAGCTGAGCAAAAGGTTGTCAAGGGTAGAAAGTCGATTAAATCTTCGCCTGCTCCACAAGATTATTCCTCCACTCCCCAGTGCATTGGTCATCTTATCATGGGAAAAAGTGGAGAAGCATGGCAAATGAAGCTATGAGTGCATGCAGGTCTAAAGATATTGGTGAGGAATTAGAGATAAGTACAGTGGGCTGAATGTGGAGGAGTGGTTGACTGCATACAACCTACAACCAGTTAAGAGTGGTGCCTGTGGGCTTGGGGCAGAGATTTAAGAAGTTACTCCTGTAACTCCTATGCAGAGGCGGTCCACCCACCAGGCAAGGGAGGCATTTGCCTGTGGCGCCATCGTCGGGGGGCGCCATTGAGGCCCTGGGAGGATGGCACCACCCCCCACTTCCTCTTCCTCCTTTCCAGGCCTTCCTGCAGGGGCGGGGCCGTGCAGGGGCGGGGCCACGCAGCCTGGCCTGCCCCTGTGCCATGCGGCCCCGCCCCCGTGGCCCCGCCCCTACTCGAGGCCAGGGCTGCGAATGAGGCCTGTTTGAAGGGAAGGCCGCAAGCACCGCTGGCCCTTTCCCCTTGCCTTCTGCCTCGAGGGAAGAGGGCAGCCCTGGGCTCAATGGCTGCCGGGCCAAGAGAACTGGGGCCCTGGACTCATTGGATCCATTTACTGCTGAAACGTGAGTAGGGGGGAGGGGTTAAACAGTAACCAAGGGCCTCCAGAAAAACTGGAGCTCCCTGGGGCTCCCGCTCCACCTCTGCCTCACTTTCCCTTCTCCCCCTGCCATCCAGCCCTCCTCCCACTGCCTGGTGCCGCTCAGGTGCATCTACATGCAGGCTCCAAGGCAGTTTGGCACCACTTTCCCTGCCCCCTACCTGAGGGGTGCATCTATATGTATCCTGCTCTGCCCCCTCCCTTCCCTTCCCAGCTGAGCCCTCTGCAAGGCTATTCAATGTTCATCAAGGTGGCCAATGGCAACATTAGGAATTGTGGGGGTTATTGGAAATAATAATCAACCAGTATTTTAAAAAAAACTCTAAATAAATAAAGTAAATAAAGAACAACACTCAAAAGACAGGAATTCCAGACACAAAACAATCAGGGACAGCTAACACCTCCCAACAAAGGATTCCCCCAGGCAAGAAGCAGCCAGGCTTTGAAGCTGCAAGCCTATTTAATGCTAATCAAGCTGGCCAATTGCAATGTTCACACTTGCCTCAAGCAGAAAAGAGTTATTTCTCCTTCCCTGGACATCATTCCACAGATATATGAACCCCACTTGCCTAGTTTCCAATAGACCTCACAACCTCTGAGAATGCCTGCTATAGATATGGGTGAAACATCAGGAGAGAATGCTCCAGCCCTCCGTTTCTACTTCATGTCATGGGATTTTTAGGTGAATATTTGGTATATGCATGAAGGAAAGCCAGCAAAGGAGCTAGAAAAAGCCTTCTGCAGGACTCCCAGCTCCTCTTCCCCTCCCTCCCCCCATCTCTCTCTCTCTCTCTCTCTCTCTCTCTCTCTCTCTCTCTCTCTCTTGTTGACAGTGGGGCCTCCTTCTTTGGAGGCTTGAAAGCAGGCATGGGCCAACTTCAGCCCTCCAGGTGTTTTGGACTTCAACTCTCACAATTTGTAACAGCCGGTAGGGAAGGAGGGAAAGTCCAAGTTTGCCCATGCCTGCTTTAAAGCAAAAGCCGGATGGCCACCTGTTGACTGTGTGGTTCCTAGGGTGCAGCTTTCTCCCATACTAGGATCTTATGACTCCTTAGGAAACTTATCAGGTTTCCTAGCAGTTTGAATACATGCAAATGTGAGTAGATCAATAGGTACTGCTCTGGCAGGAAGGTAATGGTGATCCATGCAGTCATGCCGGCCACATGACCTTGGAGGTGTCTGTGGACAACGCTGGCTCTTCATCTTATAGAAGGAGACAAGCACCAACCCACAGAGTTGGACACAACTAGATTTAATATCAGGGGAAAACCTTTACCTTTTACTTATATTTATTTATTCTGTATGTCACCTTTTCCCCTCTAAAAATGCTCCAAAGCAGAGAATATGCATTAAAATAGCAACAATTTAGAAAATGTGTTAAAAACTAGAAGTTGTGCTAATTAGCATTATTGTTAGGATACTATATTTTATTTTTGATATTACTATTAATGTATACTGTATACCAATAAGCATTAAAATAGAATTAAACCTACAAAGGAATCATTAAAACAAATTTAAAATACATGAAACATTACCCAACACAGATTAATGGTACAAGACACACAAGTGCAAACAAGAGATTTATTTTTATTTCATTAATACACATATCTAGATCTACCAACTCTATTATTCTGTTCTGGATACAACACATTGAGTGATTCTTCTTCAACAAGAAGCCTATTATCTTTGCTATTTATCTCCATGGCTCTCTTCTCCCACTCTCTTTGCACTGGGTTATCTGACTCCACACTGCAATATAATCCAGTTCAAAGCAGATAATGTGGATTATCTGCCTTGATATGGCTGTGTGCCATATAACCTAGAATATCAAGGCAGAATAACCCACAATATCTGCTTTGAACTGGGTTATCTGATTCCACACTGCCATATAATCCAATTCAAAGCAGATAATGTGGATTATCTGCCTTGATATTCTGGGTTATATGGCACACAGCCATATAACCCAGAATATCAAGGCAGAATAACCCACAATATCTGCTTTCAACTGAGTTATCTGTGTCCACACTGCCATATAATCCAGTTCAAAGCAGATAATGAGCATTATCTGCCTTGATATTCTGGGTTATATGGCTGTTTGAAAGGACCATCAGGGCTGTTCCACACAGCCATATAACCCAGAATATCAAGGCAGAAAATCTCACAGTATCTGCTTTGAACTGGGTTATCTAGGGTTCTCTCTCTGGCCCCTTCCACACATAACTGAATAAAATCTCACATTTTCTGCTTTGAGCTGGAATATCTGGCAGTGTAGACTCAGATAATCCAGTTCAAAGCAGATATTCTGGGATACGGGGCTCTGTAAGGGTCCTCCCTCTGGCCCCTTCCACACATAGCTAAATAAAATCTCACATTTTCTGCTTTGAGCTGGAATATCTGGCAGTGTAGACTCAGATAATCCAGTTTAAAGCAGATATTCTGGGATACAGGGCTCTGTAAGGGTTCTCTCTCTGGCCCCTTCTACATATAGCTGAATAAAATCCCACATTTTCTGCTTTGAGCTGGAATATCTGGCAGTGTGGACTCAGATAACAGTTCAAAGCAGATATTCTGGGTTATATGGCTGTGTGCAAGGGCCCTCTCTCTTTGCCTCCTTGTCATGTTGCTCAACTGACCCATGATTTGCATTTCTGCCTGCTGTAGCATGCAGAAGGAATGCCCAGCTTGCCAAAGTTTATATGCCACTTAGGGCCTTTCCAGACGGGACCTATATCCCAAGATCCAATCACAAATTTTCTGTTTATCCCAGATTATGTGGCAGTGCGGTCTCATATAATCCAGTTTAACATCAAAAGCCTGGCCTGGGATCCTATTTTCACACCCTGCTCCTTTGGATCTTAATAATAATAATAATAATAATAATAATAATAATAATAATAATTTGTGTCTTGTCATGACCAGAATCAACGCTTTTATTTTTCAGTGATTGGTGTATGTGTGTGTGTGTGTGGGGGGGGGGGGGGGGCAAAATTTCTGTTCGCCTATACTTGAAAATTACCTTGGACCTCCTCTGCTCCTATGCGAGCTGGGGCCTTTCAGGAGCTATAGCCCTAAAAAAACAACTTTTCCATATTCTGGTTGAAAATATGGAATGTCCCAAACTTAGATTACTGCCAAACCCCATGCATCCCGTAAGCCAATACTAATTCTTCCTTTGATGTACAGATCTTAAGCTCTCAAGAAGAATGGTATAAGGCTGAGTTGAAAAGTTATGAAGGCTACATCCCAAAGAATTTCATAGATTTTCACATTCCAAAGTAAGTACAAACTTATTTTAGATTCTATATTCAGTGTGAAGTGCTGAAAAAGAAGAATGGAAGAACTATGTCACAGCAGACCTATGAGCATGGCCTTCCCTGTATTCTTGCAATATACACATTCTCCCTCTGCCTAGCAATATGCTAGAATGCATCAGAGTTCGTTACTGATGCTTCCAAATTTAGTACTTGCTTCCATTCCTCATCACATCACTGGTTGTTGCAGTCAGAATGTGAGAGTAGGAGTATATTTATTTACATGGTTACAGCAGCTTGATGCAATTTTGAGTATAATGATACTATTCTATAGAATCCTGGGATTTGTAGATATGGTCTTTGGAATTCTAGTAAAGGGTAAGCATTTCTTATCTGGAATTCCTAAATCCAAAATTCTCCAGTATTCAAAAATGTCCACATTTGGGGGGGGGGGGATGAGATAGTGACACCTTTGCTTTCTGATGATTAAGGGTTCACAAATTTCATTTCATGCACAAAACTATTATATTGTGTATAAAATATATACAACCTATCTGTGCAATGTGTGTATGAAATAGCAATCCCACCTCCAAACTAACTCAGTATGTACACATATTTAAACACAGATATTCCAAAATCTAAAAAATGCAAAATACTTTGCGTCCCAAATATTTGGGATAAGGGATACTCAATACTAAATCACATTACAAATCTCAAGGTTCCATAAAACTAACTGGGAAAATTTGAGTGGTGTTGGACTACTATAACTATGTAGTGTAGATATGATTTAGTAACAGATAGATCTGAATGAGTTCCATGGCTCAACCATTAGGCAAGTCACACACCTCTCAGAGGAAGGCAATTGCAAATTTCCTCTGAATAAAATTGACCAAGAAAACCCTGCTATAGGTTCTCCTTAGGATCACCATCGGTTGGAAACAACCTGAATGCATACGGCAACAGGGCTATGTCTGAATCCAAACCAATTAACAGCCAAACTACATTGCATCATTTTTTAATCAAACGTTTCTTTTTTGAGATTGTTGCACCATAACAGAGAATACATGCCTGGCAGCTTGGCTTTAATAGGCAAGGTGTGTGGCAGTGTCAAGTTTCTAAATACTGTAATCATTTCCATATGGTTAACCTGAAACAGATGTGATGAGGGCCGTTTTTAAAGCACTGTATTATCCTTAGTGTTGCTATATTGTGCCACTGCCATCTCCTGAAAGGAGTTGTTTGTCAAGAAGAGTTCCATCTACTGGCAGTCAAGGTGTAGAAAAAATGAACTTAAACCAATATAGATTCAGTTGAAAAAAAGCAACTAAATGCACTGTTTGCCAATGAACCTGGATCTCTAAAAGAAACTTTAAAACTGGAGTTTATTAAATTAAATGTACTAGAATTATTGGAAGTGAGTTTTCCTTTTTAACAAATGCACACAGAAATTGTTTCTATTTGCACATTCCCTGATTGTTTATTGGAAGAAAATCTCACTGTTTTCTATTAGAGATGCATGCATCCCGTATTGTTACCATTAGGATGATTTATGAGTGAATGTATACTCATAGAGCTAAATGTCTCTTCTAATAGTCTGACATATATATCCAGGTACATGACAGGCATGTTTTCATTTACTGTTCTTGAGCTGCAGAAATGTTCTGTAGTTTGACAGGAGTTCGTTTGATTTCCCCCACCATCTCACCCACCTCCCACAATTCATATTTAATATTGTAAATTAATAGAGGTTAGGAAATGTTGACATTTGTTTTTGGGGTTTTTTTAACTATTTTCCCCCAGCCAATTGCTATGCTTGGTAGAGTTTTGCGAGAGTGGTAATTTCTGAACAGAAAATGCTTTTTCCACCACAGAAGATGATGTAGTTGATGGTTTATTGTATGCAAAATTCATATTTGGGGTGTTTTGTATAGAAAACTGAATTTTCCTCAAATAGCATTTTCAGTGCATAAACTAATAATGTCATTTTCTGTGCCAAAAGAATGCAAATTTTGCACACAGTGACTTCAGTCCAACATCCGCTTAGCTCAGCATAAATACTCACATGTGGACATATGCCATAGCTGCATTGTGCAAATCCCAGAATACATAACAAAATCCCACAGCACATGCCAATTACTAGGTATCATGGTGTAATGCACAATACTTGATGCTCAACTGCAATGTGAAATCACAATGCAGAATATAGGATGCACAATTTTACTACACATTGCACAATTTGCAAAGACTTATGTGTGCATATGTCCATGGTCCCATCTACACTGACCATTGAATGCAATTTCAAACCGGTATTGAAGAAAGTGGTTTTGCAGTCCCAATGATTACATAGGAAATCCTGGAACCATTTTGAGGCCTGGATGGTAATTACACAAACCACAGGGCTTTCTTCTGCACACTCTTGCGGGAGTTTGTTGCCTGGCTCCCTCAGTTTGAAGCTGGCTTCTAACAGCATTAAATGGTTAGTGGAAATGGGGTCCGTACATGAACTCCAACTATGACATTCCAAACTTTTATAAACTTTGGAAATGTGTAGAACTGAAGGAGTTAAATCTTTTTCTGTAGCCAAGGATTGGCTTGTAGAATGAGTCACGGGCATTCCTTCCCATTGTATTTGGTCTCTTTACCTGGCTTACTGCTAATCTTCTTTTCAATTTCTTTTCCTTTCTCACCTGTTTCTCAACGCCAACTCCACTGATCTCTGTCAACGCTTGGCAGCTGGTTCCATGAAGGAGTGTCTCGCCAAAAGGCTGAAAGTATGCTCAAGGATAAGGTGGTGGGTGCTTTCATTGTTCGAGCAAGCCAGAACTCCCCAGGTGACTTCTCAATCTCTGTCAGGTACCTGTGACTTCTAGACTTCTTTTTTAGCGCTAAAGAAAGATTGAAGCAGTGAGAAGAGGTCTCCCACTTGCAGGCATCTAAAAATAGTATACCTTTTTGTATCTGTTTTCAAAAGATTCCCAAGTTATTTTCAATGACTTGTTTGACTTCAAAGTGAGATTGAGATGGTTTATAATATAAAATCTGGCCAATAAAATAATTCAGAACACAGTCCCATGCAAAGTTGTCAACTCAAGGATTGCATCTATATATTATTAATCTAGGTACTAAATGTTCTGGCATTTTTCCGATCACCAGCTTAACCACCCTTTTATAACTTTAGTAACTCAAATGAAATGTTTTATTGTTTTATCACAATTTATTGTGTTATTACTTATTTCTATGGTACATCTCTGGGTTTTAATAAGGTAAAGGTAAAGGTTTCCCCTGACGTTAAGTCCAGTCATGTCTGACTCTGGGGGTTGGTGCTCATATCCATTTCTAAGCCGAAGAGCCAGCGTTGCCCGTAGACACCTCCAAGGTCATGTGGCCAGCATGACTGCATGGAGCGCCATTACCTTCCCGCCAGAGCGGTACCTATTGATCTACTCACATTGGCATGTTTTAAAACTGCTAGGTTGGCAGAAGCTGGAGCAACAGCAGGCGCTCACTCCGCTCCCAGGATTTGAACCTAGGACCTTTCGGTCTGCAAGTTCAGCAGCTCAGTGCTTTAACACACTTCACCACTATTGTAAATTCCGTTTTGATTTTTGGTAGGAAATTGTGTATTGAAATGTCTCACCTTAAAAAAAACTCAGAAGTAAGCCCTCTTGTGTTCAGCAGAGCTTATGATTAAACGAGCATGCTTAAGTTTGCAACCCAAAATTTCTAAAAAATGAAACCACTGTTATAAATGGCAGAGCAGTACAGACAGCAGGGGCCAATGCAGAGCTTTTGAAATATTCTTATTTGACCTTTCAGATGATTTGCTTTGTTGCAGCTAAAGCCACAAAGCCTTGTGGTGCCTTAAAAACTACCCAAACTTTTTTGATATAAGCTTGTTCGTGCAGGATGCAAAGCAGTACAATAGGATTATTTTAAAATGACATAAGCAGAACTCTATTACCAATACATTTTAATTTCCCCTTGGTACCCAGGAATGAAGGAGATGTCCAGCACTTTAAAGTGATGAAAGATGCAAAGGGCAACTACTTTTTGTGGAGTGAGAAGTTCCAATCATTAAATAAGCTTGTGGAATACTATAAGACTGCTTCCATCTCCAAACATACACAGATCATCCTGCGGGAGGAAACTATGAACGAACAGCAGGTAACCCTTAAGGATCTTTCTTTATTTCCTTCTTTCTTTTTACAGTAGTCAAGGTGAAAAAGTTCACACTTTTAGAGTGTTGGTTTTGACGCATATCATTAGAAATTTTAATGAAGTGACTTTGACTATGACATTGGCTAATTTATCAGCTTTTACATGGTCTGCTCCCACGGTATAATTATCCACCAATCTTATATGCTATTCTCAAGATCTTAATTAATTTGGTATCTTCTAATCAGCCTTTAATAAAACATCCAGCTAAGAACAATTTCTTCATTTTTAATCAGATATGGTCATCTCCCTGATTTTCCCTCCAGGAACCTAAATACCCTAAAGGCACCAGATCTCATTTGATCTTGGTCCATCTCTGGTTAGTACTTGAATGAAAGGCCACCATGTGCCTATATTTCAGAAGAAGACACTGGCAAAACCACCTCTGAGTATTCCTTCCCTAAGAACACCGTATGGAATTCATGGGATCATTATACGTCAATAGGCAACTTGAAGATGCACACAGATACAGAATGTACAATCCTTTAAGCTCAATTGTGGCCCAGTGTTTGCTAGAGATTACATAACTATACATGTGCATAAATACTCATACACACACCTTTCTCCCCAAACACATGTACAGACATTGTTTCCCCACCCACATAAGATTTAATCTCCCATCCATGTCTACTGAGATCTTGGGAGGTGAAAGACTCATTATCTTCTGATAGCTACCACAACTAGCTGCAGGAAATAGCAATCTTGGAAATGAACTCTGTGGGTTGGGCATGATTTTTACTTCTCCCACTCTTCAGAGATGATGCTGCTGCCTCAGTCCTGATACTATCTTTCCAGGAAAATCCTCACTTCCTTAATGCTGGCCAAAGGCCCTGCTACCATATAGGTCTCTAAAGATTTTGTTACTTCCCTCCTAAGTGATAGCATAAAGACACCCTATAGCAGCTTGTCCCATTTTCTATTGTCAACTGTTGGAGGGTAAGTTATTTATCTATACAGCCTGAACAGCAGCTGAGGCTGAAAAATATAGACTCAAGCAGACATAATGTGAGAGATCCCTACACATCACAAATATGTGGTTAAAGATTCCATGTTGTTATTAGACTGCCGTATATTAGGGATGCAATAGATGCTGCAGATTAGCACAGAAAGAACAAAGTAAACTACGTAGGAATGAAAAGTCACAGGATGGGCTCCCTGGCTGGGATATGGTTTTACTTTCTGAAATGAATTGCAATCATCCACTGGAAAGGTATGAAAGATCAAAATGGAAAATTGTTCACAGAACTGGATTTGATCCGTTCAATCTGGACTAACAAAAACAGAATGTGTAGCACCCCAATACTCAGTCTATGATCTTGTTCACTGGGGGATTTTGGAAACTATAACCAAAAAAAGTAACATTTCCAAGCTTTGGAGTCAAAATGTAAATATTATAAAGCTGATATATACTAATAAAGAGACTGAGGGAAATGATACAGATCATGAGTTGGGTTGCCAACTTGAATATGGCTTCTGTATCTTTAATAATAATAATACACCTTTTTTCTACTCTGCCCTTCTCCCCTAGGGGACTCAGAGTGGATTACAGCATTTATATACATAGGCAAACATTCAGTGCCTTTACAATAACATGAGAGACACAAACACAATGCCAAAGCTTCTCCTTTCATTTTGGGCATCTGGCGGTGCTCATCTCTGGCTCAAGGAGATGCTTTCCCATTTTCAAGCCAAGGAGCCTGTGTTGTCACCTCCTAGTCATGTGGCCAACAAGATTGCTTGGAATGTCTCTTTGCCTTTTCCCACTGAAGTGATACCTATTCATCTACTCGTATTTGCATGTTTTCAAACTGCTAGGTTGGCAGGGCTGACAGGCAGGAGCTCACCCCATCTCGCGGATTCAAGCTGCCAACCTTCAGGTCAGCAGTTCAGCAGCACAAAGGTTTAACACATTGTGGAGAAAAGAATATTACCAGGCACTGCTTATCACACAAGATAACATACAATTCCTGCTGAAATTCCTTCTTTTTATGCAACCGTTAAAAGTACAGAGTCCCACTAGCTTTCTTCCTGGCAACCCTAAGAGAGAGATTTTTTTTTGGAGACATGTTTTTCAGAGAGATATGTGCAACACTTGACATAGTCGTCTTATTAATTCTATTCTAGTCTTATTCTATTAATTTATTAAATACTGCTTGATGTTGTAGAAGCCCCTTACATGATTTGAGACTCTTAATCAGTTTCTGTATGTTCAATAAGTTTAATTTAAAAATGCAAAACACAACACACTATCCAAACTGCTGCAGAAGAACAAAACCGAAGATGGCACCGAAAAATGAGAAGAGACCCTTTTGTATGTATTGGTGTCAAGTCAGAGAGAACACCTTGTGTTAGAGCTGTAGGTTAAATTTCATTGTGGAGTTTATTTCGACTTTCCTTTCTAATCTACAATAAATAAAAGGGGGTCATTGAAGTTATGAGAGTGAAAGAAATACCAAAGGAAGAATTAAACACACTGCAAAATGTGTTAGGAAGTACTGAAATCCCCAGACTGTTTGCATCCTGATTCAGTCTATGCCAGAACTATGAGGAAATAGCTGGTGAAAGTTTGCCAACCATTGCCAAGGTACAATGTTGACAAGGAGAACATTCATGGTAACTACAGTAACCAAAGCCCGGCTTCACCAGGAACTGGACTCTAATATTAAATTACCAGGATGTGATTGCTGGATAAAGGCAGACAAAACCATTTGCTTATAATAGCAGTGGATTTACAGCCCACATTGTATTGGGAAGAACCGTTTACTTGTTCAAAAAAAGAGAAAGGATGCCCTTCCATATCTGGCAATCACAGTGTTGTCTTCCTAGCCCTAAATTATCCATTTTTAAGGTACTGTTGTAGCCTGCAAAGAACTGTACTTGTCTAGAATGGCAACTACTGTCATGAAGCATTAATAAAAGAAAGAATATTGAGTTAGGAAGAAGTATGATGGGGCCAAGTATGCTTACAGCAGACTGTTCAATGCTGGATATGGCTAAAATACGGTTTCCACTGTTTCTTCAAGTGATTTTGAATTTATCATTATGTTACAAGCATTCTTTTTTGTGGATTTAAAAATAATAATGCTCACATAAACATTGCAAGAGAGGATCCAAGAGATGATTCAACCCCATAACCAGGAAAGAAAGCAGATTATTGTGGAACTCTAAGTTACACAATAATACTTGGATGGGAGACCACCAATGAATATCAGATGCTGTAAGCTATATTTCAGAGGCAGTAACTAGCAAAACCACTTCTGAGTATAAGTATTCCTTGACTAAGAAAACCTAATGAAATTCACGAGGTAGTTCTAAATCAGCAGGTGACTTGAAGGTACACACACAGAAGTCACTCTGATTCACATATTTTCTTGACTTGCTAGGATTGAAGAATATTTGCAGGTTCAGTTGCTATGAAAAAGTAAGCCTTAAACTTAGTTTTGAAATAACATTAAAAGCAATAGTAATTACAAAGCATTGTACCTGAAGACTAAAAAAGCTATTTGAATTTTTTGAAAAACAAAGTATCAGGAGGATTAGTTCTGGAGGGCTTTGGGGCAAAACTAAAAAAAGTTCAGTTAATTTAAAAGCACAGAGGCACACTGACTCATATGTTCAGGAACATGAGTTCAGTTTCCATGTAGTAAAGTACAAAATGTGGATTTAAAGTCCCAGCACCTACCTCTGGGTTTAAGAAAAGAACACAAAGAAGAATGACCTGTCATTACCACCTTGTGTTTCTTTCTATTTTAGTAAAGTGACACAACTAGCTGCATTGTAAAGTATTACAATTCTTTTCTAATTTTATATTATTATTATTATTTTATTATGACACAGCAAACAAGATAGATATGCTGGATATCATATCACAAAATCACAAGTCGAACACTTCCCAAGTGTCTAGGACTGTGTGATGTATTTTCGGATGATGCGCGCAGATACCAGTAGGGTGGCCTTTTGCAGATGACAGATCGTAATTTTGTCAATGTCTATTGTTTCCAAATGCCGGCTGAGATCTTTTGGCACAGCAATATAATAAGAATAAGAATAATTATTATTATCTACATTTCTATGCCGCTTTTCTCACCCCGGGGAGACTCATAATAAATGGCAAAATTCAATGCCTCACATATGTATAAAAATATATCACATATCTAAATCAAAAACATATAACTGTAGATTAAACCATTAAAACTATAAAAAATCAAACATTTTACCATTCTTTTCTTATTATATTAGACATGCAAAACACAAACCAAATCATAAGCACACATATTCCAAACATATTGTAAACATAAATGTTAATACTGTATTTTCTAGATTCTAACACACTTTTTCCCCATAGAAACATTTCTAAAAACAGGGTGTGTCTTAGAAAAACAGGTTCTCTCTCTCTTTTTTTTCTCTCTCTATGTTTGTGTGTGTGTATTATATATGTATGCATATGGCTTTTTTCTATTAGTGGTACTGAAACTGTGTGTCTTACAATCTTAGGATTGATGAAATATGGATATTAGAAAGGCAACTCTTTCTAGAAATTACTATTGTCTGCAAGTAATTTCTAGAATTTGGAAAAGTTACTTTTTTGGTTTGCAACTCACAACATTCTCCAACGAGTATTGCCATAATCCCATATTATTTAAGTTTTGGTAAAACAGTATTGTCACCCAGGCCTTTGGCTAAGATCGCCCATCCCCATCATAATTACAATTATACTCCTCGACCTTTTGTACTAGTCACTCTTTTCCTGATTACTTGATATTAATTCAGGGCTCCTCTCTACCCAATGTGATCTTAAATGAATCTATTGCACTTTATCTATTTAAAATTTGTAACTCATAATGTGCACCTTGCTTATCCGCTATTGCAACCTCATTGTTTTTAATTCGATGTTTTAATACCACGTTGTGTTTTTTCGGCTGCTGTGTATATATTATTATTGGTTTTTATTATTGTTCTTTGATGTTTCATATTTTATTTTATCGTTGTTTTGTATCTGATTTTGCTGTAAGCCGCCCCAAGTCCCCTTCGGGGGAGATGGAGGCGGGATATAAATAAAATTATTATTATTATTATTATTATTATTATTATTATTATTATTATTATTGTTGTCAGTTGTTACCCATCTGAAGTGGCAGTAAAAAGTCTGGACTCGCAAGAATTTTCAGCACAGCTGCCCAGATGTGCTTGTTCAGATGGCAGAAGATGGCAGTGCTTATCGGGGGACTTTGGAAGCTGTGGTCCAAAAGGTTGACAGTTCTAACCTCTGCCTAGAAAAGAGTTCAGAACATCACCAAAATGTTTCCTCTTTCTTTCCAGGAAGTATGCTCTCACAGCAAAAAGGAAAAGGAAGCTGTTTATCATCCTACCAAAGAAACAGGTCCATCAGGGCAGTACAAAGATGTGGCTCACTTTACATCTAGGCAGCATAAGCAGGTAACATAACAAAGGAAAATGGGGTTACCAGCCTTTCCTCTCCATATGTGTTGGTCCCATCATCCCAAGCCATCATAACATCTCTAGACAACATAAGCAGTGATCGACTAGGGATGAAATGTGCTAATTCAGGAGCTGCACTGCCATCTATATTCAAAGTTTAAAGACACTAACTCCATACTTATTTTTACATGATGTTGGAATCACAATTAAATCAAGCAATGGCTCCCAATAACCTCCACACCAGTGTACAGTTTAGAACACATTTCAAAGCAAAATAAAAACTGTGCAATCCTGTCACTTGTGCTCCCCTCCAACAAATGTGCAATGTAGAGCAGAGGTACATATTTTTAAAAAATGCTGAGAATTTTGCCTGATATGGATTAAAGATATGTTTTTTAAAAGAATATAGTTCTTGCCTAGAGCTGGATATGCTACAACAGGTCCCTGTACTATTACATCAGAAGTTAAGAAAATGTGACCGGTGGACTATATGTGACACCCAAGGCTTTTTGAGGTCATTCTGTGCACAAGTGCTGCCTATAAATTATAGTATATTGGGGGGGGGGGGGGCAACATTTTTGCTGGAAACATATTCATGGGTACCTGTGTTGACCATGCAGAAAAATACTACAAAATCCACAAACAGTGAAAGCATTACTAATCACCCAAAATGCACAAAATACATCAGACTAGGTTTCAAGCTTCGCTGGCTTCTTCATTAGGTAAAGATGTTAAAACCACAATGACAAAATGACCGTATTAGTCACAGGCCTATTTGTCTTCTTGACCATGTGGGCCAAATGTTGTTGCTGTATACCTTTAGGTTTTTTCCAACTTATGGTAATCCTATGGTGAACCCATAGGATTACCATAAGTTGGAAAAAACCAACTTTTTCCAACTTATGGTAAAACTTATGGTGAACCCATCAAGTGATTTTCTTGGCAAGATTTCTACAGAGGTGGTTGCCTTCATCTCCCCCTGAAGCTGAAAGAGTGAATTGCTCAAGGTCATCTTGTAGATTTCCATGGTTGAGTGGAGATTTGAATCCTGATCTCCAGAGTTCAAGTCCAATACTCAAACCACTATACCACACTGGTTCCACAAAAGGCAGTTAAAGACAAGTAATAAAATATCAGCCCCATTAGTAAAGAAAAATAACTTGACTTGAGATGCAGGCTGTCTTTGTCCTGCGTGTAGCTAACTGCCTCTTTCTTAAGCAGAGAACATTTAATTTCTCAAGATATACCTGTACTGTCACTTCTAGGAAGGGAAATTAAGTCCTATTTTGATAAAGCTTCCCAAGTTTGTAGTATCACTATATTGTGGAGTTTGTATTATTTTGCTGAATGACCAGTATGACAAACCCTGAATGTTTCCTGGATTTGAAAATACAAAATTTTGCTGCTACAAATTTTAGCAAGAGGAAGCTAATGGAATGGAGGATTCTAGCCTCCAACAGTGGGAAAATTATTTCTTTTGAACAACTGACTACTGAACTGATGCTTATGAAACACTGTTCTGGCTGGTATCTTGGACACAGAAATATCCCTTGAGTGATAGATGGTGGAAAAAATCCTTTAGATCGCCACAAAACTACAGTATATCATATCTATGGGTTGGAGTGTTTGCTACACCATATGTACACAACAGCACTTCCTGAAAGAAAGGGGAAGAAGCTGAATCCCATAAAACAATACCAGCTATGTATGAGTCATGTGGTAACATCCAGAAGGAAAATAAATAGAACACACACACATACATCCTTTAAAACAAACTCAGCTTGACTTGCTTGTAACATGTGTAGCAAGAAAGAAGTGACATACCTATCTGTAGTGAGTTACACTGACCTTTTGTGCTGGCTAAAATGCTGGGAAGAAACCTTCAGGGAGAGTTTGAAATGTTACATTTTGTAAAAGGAAATTGGAAAATATTTTCAGAGCTACAAACAAGGACGCTGGAAGATCTACAGGGCATTCGTTATTTTTCAGGGAGCAGCATCTATTATATAGCCTGGCTTTCTTCAAAGGACAGCTGTGTTACACCAATCTTTCTGACAAATGTTGCACCCACATATTGACAAAATCCAACATATTTCACTTTATAATGGGTTCTGCCATTCCCCTGAATGCCTCCCTCACTCAATCTTGATAGTACCAGCATCAAAGAACTGACATTAAAAAAGTTAAAAGATGAAGTAAATTTAATATGCTAGAGCAGGGGAAAGTAATGAGAGCTCCAGAAATGCATGGCTTTTACACCAGGAGGTGAAGGAAATCCGTGGTCCCCCAGGTGTTGGTGGACGACAACCATCTGTAGCCCTACCCATTGTGACCAATTAGAGGTAAAATGGGAACTACATGCTCCTTATCCTTGTTCTATAAGGCAATGAACCAAAATGGACATGTATAGATAAAACCATTATGGGATGGCAAAACTCAATGACAGGATGGCATTATGTAATTTTCAGCACTGCCACTCCTGTGCATCATTGAGTTTTATAGACTGGAGAATTATGGGAAAACTTTATAATGAGACAAGAACCAGTTTTCAAAAACAGAGATTTATTACTTATGAAATTATTAAAGCCACCAGAATTCTAGTAAGTGAAAAAAATCCTATCTCTTGTATTAACTTTAGAATTAAATATTTCACTGTTAAGCTCATAGGGAAAGTTGGGAGCTCAAAAATAGCTGCCTTTCTTTTGTAACTCTTCTATACTTCCTATTTGTCCAATACAAATCTGCTGTCTGTTAAACCTCCAGTTCTACCTGAAGAGGTGGTATTAAGAAGCTGCAGTATCTCAAAGGACTTCTTGTTGCCTTCATGAAATTCATGATGCAATATCCGTTGCAAGCTCAGTTTACTTTGTAAACCAGAAACCCAAAATATTGGTAGCAGAGTGTACATGTAGAAAGAGAGAGAGACCCTTTCTTCTTCTCAGAATGCACAGGTTGCCAAATACACACTATCTTGCTTATCTAATAAAACAAAAGTCAAGGTGAGATGTCAAAGTCATGTGAGATTCCACATTTTTGGATAATCTTAGCCAATCTTCCATCAGAACCTTCAGCCTCAAGTGACATGTAAAGACAGCAGAGTTCTGAAGTAGATATCATGAGGCTTCCCAGATATCATGCAAATCCCAGTAACTGTAAGCCAGCAAGGATGATGGTGGGGGATGCTGAGAACTGCACTCCAACCACAATTGGGGTTTAAATGATTCCAAGCCTTGGTCTACAGAGCACCAAGAGCTGTCTAACTGTATTCTCAATGAAGATAAATTATTTTATACAGCAATGGGGAAGCTTTTGACTTTCTAGATTTTGATGGGATTTCATTTTCCAGGATCCCAAGCAAACATACCCAATATCAAAAGATTGCACGAGGACTAGTCCAAAATATTTGAAGGACAAGCGTTCTCCAACTCTGATCATGTGGCTTCCCTGCATGATTTATTTACTGTTTCTTAGGGATGAATTGGGCCAGCAACTAATTTAACTGGTAGCTGCCATATAAGACAACCTACTTAGTGTAATTTCTGCTGATTGCAATTAATATAAGGTAAATTCACAAGCTGATAAGAATCCAAAGATTTCTTCCACATTCCAGCATAGCATTGTAGACAAGGACTCCCAAACATGGGAGCATCTGCCTATTAAATACTATGCATCTGCAATAAAAATATTTCATTTAAAAAGACATTGCACCACACCTGGAAGGGATGTATTTCGATTCTGTTGCTTTGAAAGCAAATTAATATTACAAAGAACAGCAATGGAAAATTGTGTGGAAAACCAGATATGCAAGTTAGCTCCAGACCTTTTTAATTGCAAAGAATTAGACTGTAGACAAAGATTTTGATTACAGATTAAAGCGTCTTCAGCCTCAAGGAAACACTGGAAAGAAATTTCCCATTTTCTAACTCAAACTGAAACCTCTTTAATTATACAAATAACAATGTCTCTACACACAATTCAGATTCTTTGAGCACGCCGAAGATAGGAGCTTTATCAAATGCTTCCGGGGAGCTGATCTTATTATTATTGATCTGGTTGTATTCCATTCTACCTCATAGGAGTCTAAACACATTGAAAAACACATCTGAAAAGTGACATCTAAAAAAATACAATAAACCAACAATCCAATAAAGAGAAATTTGAAATGACTAAAATGTATCTTGGAGTACATACATTGTTATTTTATTCCATTCACTTTCTAGGACAGGCGTGGCTGGAGTCTGGATATTCAAGATGGGCATAAAAGCCAACGAGACCTTGGAGAAGCAAGCACACCATCTATGTCCAGGAGACACACTGATCCAGCACAACAGCCACAGGTACTGCGTAGGTCTGCTATTGTTTTGAGTGGAAGACAAGACTCAGAGAAGTTTTGTTCAAAGATTTAGAAACAAATATATTTTGCATATTTCACTTGGAAACAAAAGGGATGCTATGCAAAATGTATGTTGCTCATCAGGAATGGGGTTTTAAGATCTCTAGTGGAAAATGAATAATTATACAATGTTGAAAATATCACTGTGGCATAGTTCCATTTTAATAGTTTATGCAGTGCCCCTGGATTGTACCAGAAGGACTGCTGAGAAACCATCTTTCTTGCCTTGGGGGAACTGAAGCAGACTTGACTTGCTGAACTGTCAGCATCTTGCTCTCCATGGTGGCCCGTCCTTCCCCCATCTGCCAACAGAAAGGCAGCTGGGAATGATCTCACTTGCCTTGAAGGGACAGAAGGATGGATGTTCAAAAAGCAACAAAAGAAACAACATGAGAAAGATTAGAGGAAACCATCAATAGACCACAAGAAGACTGGAATGTAAACTTGAATACAGTTGCTTCCAGGACTGAATTAAATTGCTGTAATGCATACACATCAAATCCCATCTCACATGTCTCATGTCTTCTAGATCAATAGTATCCGTGAACCAGCCTACAGCGGGTTTCCATAAAAGAAACAGTTGTAGCCAATGGACACAAAAATGGAATCAATCTCCATCACATTTGAGGGGGGAAATTGCTTGTCCTCCGCATCAGATAACCTAAGAATCACTATGCTAGGAGGCAGGGTTTGTCAGTATTGATTTCTGTAAGCAGCTTGGGTGGGTTTTTTTTTTAATAATAGAGTACATATTTTAAAAATGGACTCACAATTTACAGGAATAAGGAAACAAACTGAGAAAGGGGATAACACAAAAATTTAGAGGAATGTAGTATCTGAAATAAATTTCTCAAGCATAATTTAGTTTCTGGATATATTTATGAAGCTTGGAGATGGATATGCAAAGAGAATGCAATTATTGGGGAACATTTTAATTGTGCAGTTAAGATTGCCTGTAATGTTCATTAGTGGCTTATTAAGAGCATTTTATATTATAAGATCTATAAGGTTTTCAGTTGAAGTTTAACACTTCCCTCTGTTTTCTCTGGCATTAGCGAACACGATGGGTCCGTGCCTTGTATGACTTTGAGGCAGTGGAGTGTGATGAGCTCGGGTTCTGCACTGGAGATGTGATAGAAGTCCTGGACAGCTCTGATGCCTCTTGGTGGAAAGGATCTTTACGCGGACAATTTGGTCTGTTTCCTGCGAACTATGTAGGTCCTGTGAACCGGTGAATTCTTAAACAAGGATACTACATTTTATCATCAGCAGAAGAAATCTCCCTGTTCTCATGTAACTGACATAGTTTTTCACAATCATAACATTAGCTATTAGTAGTGATGTTCAATTAAACCATCTTTTCTCCCAATAGAAAATCAGAGGAAAATATTTCTGCCTGTTTCACATTTCCAATTGGCTTGGACCAACAGTGGCACAAAAACTCTTCTTGCAGCAGCTAACTTTAAGATTGAGTGAGGTGTTTTCATTTTTTAAAGGGTTAAGCATATATTTAGTGTTTAAAATATACATATAGCACTTTTGTTTTTATTGATTTAAAAAGTCATTTAGATATCCTCGAAACACCATTTGAAAGGCCAAGCAAATGACAGAATCAGTGTTATCTCCCAGCACACCTACCATTTGCATTGCAAAACGTAGGAGGAAGTTGGCCTCATGCTGCCAGAGGAAAATGAAATATGTTTTTGGTTTGATTTGTTTTCTGTATGTCCTGATTCCTGACCATTGTGAAATTATATATATTCCTGTTTTGTTTTTGTTTTTTTAAAAAAGAGCTTTGTACACTCTTGAGTAGCAAATCCATGTGAACATAGGGTATGTCCATACTGCAAATATATACCAGTTTTGTTTAATAAAGCTTTATGGTAATCATCTATACCATCTCTATTCCCAAAGAATAAGGATTCTATAGTGTTGAAGGTTGTAGAGAGAGAGGAATGGCTTATTATGGTGCCGATATTCTCTTCCCCAACTGGAACAAGCTAATATAACAACAGAAATGTTGGTGCTTTAAGGCACTGGATTTAAAACTGCTGGCAAATGTTTTAGTGTTATGTGTGTATAATTTGTGCATATGTTCTTTTAGGCAAATACATGCCATAATGGGAAATGGTTGAAGAATGTGAGTGATGCTAAGCAAACACTCAACTTGAACGCTTTTTAACTATGCAGTAGCTCACCCTTGCTTTCTCGTTGTCTTTAGCTTTTTCTTGCTAAGTGATGACAATCGAAGTACACCTCAAATCAGTTACTCTTGATTTTTGTAATGATAACAAGCCATGTGCTTGCCACCAATAAGGATTATTGTGTAATATTAATTTGCCCTAGAATGAGATACTCTGTAATCCTGAGAATGTATAAAGTTGTGCTCATTGAGAAAGAGTATGTCTTGTCTTCATTGTTTAAAATCAAGATAGATATTTAGCCTACTTAAAACAAAGAGCAAAAAATGAAGAAAATTGAATGGTCATAAAGGCAATATGAAAATAAAAATGACTAATAGTAATAATCTTAATTGGGTATTGTTATTATCTATGAAAAATGTGTTGTTCAATAATTCAGCACAGAATTAAATTTAGAATAATAGAGTTGGAAGAAACGATATGGGCCATCTAGTCCAACCCCTTGCCATGCAGGAAAAACACAATCAAAGTGCCCCTGACAGATGCCCATTTAGCTCCACTAGTCACTTTTTCCAGGATGAAGAGGAACCATTGGTGAGCACCCTTTGGGTTCAGTTGCTTAAACAATTACAGATCCACCTAATAGTAGCATTGCCTAGCTCACATTTGACTAGTTTGCTTGCAAGAAAGTAATGGGGGACTTTGTCAAAGGCCTTACTGAAATCAATATATGCTGCATCCACAGCATTCCCTGCATTTACCAAGCTTGTAACTTTATCAAAAAAAGAGACAATATTAGTTTGGCATGACTTGTTTTTGAGAAATCCATGTTGACTTTTAGTAATCACATCATTCCTTTTTAAGTGATTGCAGATTGCCTCCTTAATGATCTGCTTTAGTATCTTTCCTTGTATTGATGTCAGGTTGACTTGACAGTAATTGTTTGAGTCCTTTTTTTTTCCTTCTTGAAGTTAAGGACAGCATTTGCCCTCCTTCAGTCTGCAGGGACTTCTCCTGTTTTCCAAGAATTCTCAAAGATTATTGCCAACGGTTCTGAAACAACTTCTGCTAGTTCCTTCAATACTCTTGAATGTAGTTCACCTGGCCCTCAGGACTTGAATTCATTTAGAGTAGACATGTATTCCTGGACTACTTCTTTACTTACGAGGGCTAGCCACAAAGTAGATTACGTTTTGGAATTAAAAATGAACTAAGTATAGGAAAAAAAAACATTTACCATATGCAGTTGAAAGCCATACCCAAATACCACATCTCACATATTCGCCATTCAAATCTAGAAACTTACCATAGCGATGAATGAACTTTGCAAATCTTATGTTCTTTGTATACATGTTCATTGTTGTTGTATATAAGTTTCAAAAAAAATACTTCTGTGATTGCTTTACTACTGCTTGTGGTGAAGGGAAATTAACCACTGGATTTTCTATGAAATGGATCAGGATAATCTGTTTATCCTAGAACAATGGTTCTCAACCTGGTATCCCCAGATGTTTTTGGCCTTCAACTCCCAGAAATCCAAACAGCTGATAAACTGTCTGGAATTTCTGGAAGTTGTAGGCCAAACACATCTGGGGACCCCAGATTGAGAACCACTGTCCTAGAAAGACAAGTCTTACCTGCACTATTGGAAGCTGGATTGGGTTCATTGAAGAAGAAAAAAACACAGCCAAAGTGCCCCTCTCCCATAATCCAGATCAGGGGTATTTACTGCTTCCATTTAGTCAAGATAAAATAAGTATGAAAGACCAAACACATGATTGGAGTGGGATAATGTCAGGTTTAATCAAGCACCAAATGAGAAAAAAGAGAAGGTAGGGGTTAAACAGGGAAACAGCTTGCCCTGGAAAGATGGTAGTTGTCACTTGATCACTGGTGGAATTAAGAAACTTGTGAATGGGCAATGGCAGCAGTAGAGAAGAGGAGAGGAGAGTTTACTCAGTGAACAAGATCCATAGAGATTGGACTCCAGCAAGTTCTTTCTTCACCCCGTTGGATAATTGAGAAATTATTATAAATACAGTCATTGTATAAATTATTTCTGAAGGGGAAAGGGTGATTAAGGATCTTAAAAGACTGCATCATCATGTGTAATTCTCAGCCAGAGCATTTCTTCTGGTATTGCCTCAAGCCTTTGAGCTGCACTTATCTCCAGCATCAAGAATGCTTACCAGCATTTCTATAGATCATGGTTGGGAATTATGAGACTCCCAGGATTCATCATCATTGCCTATACTGGCTAGGCCAGGAATGTGAACTTCATCCCAGAAAAATCTACAGAACTACAAGATTTCCACCCCTACTATCTATACAGCTTTTTATTATAAAGAGACTACAGCAAAGAGTTTTATAGGGAATTCAAATAACACTGCATTCAGTTATAGCTCTGCTCTGTTTTTCATTGTTTTTCTCTTTTTTGCCACATCAGGAAATGCACAATGACTTTTCACTTTTACAGGCAGGAGCCCTCATTAAGGAAAACAAATATTTAAGCTGATTTTAAAGATAATGTTTAGAAATGGATTAACATTAACCCATTCCCATGATACCAGAACTTTCCAAAGGAATGATTGCCCAGACCATTGTAGTTACTGGGGAGCTAGATTTTACAGAAAGATGCAAGTAGAATATGACTCTGCTGTGCAATATTTATTACCGTTCCTGAAGGTTACAAAGCATTGCCAGTTTCTTTTGCTTTTAGAAGTCTTTAACCTGACAGCTTTGTGAAGTGGGTTAATTTGCATGAAACATCAAAGATGCCATTTACAGAAATAGAAGTGACAAAGGCTGTAAATGTAGCTGTCAGATTCTAGTCTGTAGCAGATAACAGACAAGTGAAGCAACAATTCACAATGAACCCAGATGCAAAAGATATATTCAAAACAGAAGATGGGTATGTTGTGCCCATCCCCTCTCTGGGGAGATACACACAGTAGTTGTCTCCTGGCAGAACAAAACCAGACTGTCAAGTGAATGCCAACACCTTTTAATAGCTTTCTCAAACTACCAACAGGTTACTGAGCTCAGGCCCATTCTCACTGATGCCACAAAGCAAGTGCTCTTCTTAGGTAAAGGACCCACATTGTCTTTTGAGGAGTTGCCATATCAGAGGCTTAACATTTTCTGGACTGGACAAATAGATGGTAAGATGCTCTTGTGTGCAAATATGCTGATTTAACTCTCTGTCAATACATTGTTCCAAGATCCAGTTTTCAAGCTCAGCAAGTAACCACAGGAACAGGCTCATCCAGCTGGTATGTATCAGCTTCTAGATTTTGTTGGTAAGATATTTTAAGATCAAGACCCAGCAAATTGTTATTTTAAGATGGCAAGACGCCATAGGCATAGTCCTTGAGGGAAGGTGAGGTACAGTCAGGTCAAGCCCTAGCTGTCACATCATGGCATGGGCTGGTAGCAGCTAGGCACTGGTGTGGCACTGGGTTCAGATATGGCAGAGGCAGTCACAGCCCGAGTTGTCCTGTTTTTTGAGAGAAACCAAAGGTGTGGCTGTCTTGCTAGGCAATGAATACCTGGTGGCAATCCTACTGCAGGTGGAGGGCCTGGAGCAGCTGCAGTGATTTGTTATTGCCTGGCACAAGGCAGTAACAAAAAATCAAAGCCACAAAAAAAACTGAAAGCAAACCAAGACAGGTTAATAGAATATTCCAAATCTCTACAACTGATGGCTTGTCTATGTAAGGAGTAAAATCACTCACCGAGAATCTGGTTTGATCAGGCCAGAAGATGTACGGGAAACCCTTGCACTCACCTAGAATTCGGTGCAATCAAACCAGGTGACATACAAACAGTCTTTTAAAACTTGGGGATCACTCCTGAACTTTCTGTAAACTCCAATATGCTCCTGGTGTTTTTGAAGTGTGGACAGCTGAATTAGGTAGGATTTGGGGACAATCACACATCAATATCACCCACTGGAATAGACTGCTGCTGGCAGGTATTGTCATTTTCTGTCCACTTCACTTAACAGCACTAGAAGGACCACAGGCTTGCAGCTCTACTTAAAACACATCATGAATTAAAGTCTTATCATTAAAAGTATAATAGGAGATATAGCTCAAGAATTTGCATGTCCTACAAGAGGGAAAGGTGTACAATATACACCTTCCCAATTTTGTTTCACCAGATAATATAAAATAAGTGGGAGGAGGGAAAAATGCTTTGAGCTAGAGATTTTCCATTTCCGCTTCAGAACTAGCTAAACCAGTAATCCTAGTACTACTTCGGGTTGGGAGCAACTATCTCTTCCTCTCAATCTTTCTTTTTTGCACTTTAAAAAAACCCTCTGTCATGTTTACATATCAAAGTCTTTTATGTAGTACAAGCCTAATACTATCTGGCACTTATCACCTGGCATTTGCATTTTTTATCATTCCAAAAGCATTCTTACATCAGTAACTTAAAACTATGAACATTATACCATTACTTCTGATAAAAAGCCACAAGCACAAGATAGCAGCTGTTAGGTACTTTCTGGGCAGATGAAACATTGAGTTGTGCAGATGCACCTGTTTCAGCTGCAATCTTGCAAATATTAGGTCTATCTACACTGGATAATTAATGCAATTTGACACCACTTTAACTGTCATGGCTGAATACAATGGAATCGTGGGATTTCAGACAAGGTCCTTCTCAGCCAATGAGAGCTGGTGCCTCACCAAACTACAAATCCCAGGATTCCACAGCCTTGAGTCAAGGCAGTTAAAAGTAGTGTCAAACTGCATTCATTCTACAGTGTAGATGCACTCATTGTGTTCCATTCAGAACATGTAACTAGGAGGCAGATATAGCCTTTCTCGCTATTGCTTCTCAACAATACTGAAGAGTAATTTTAGCTAACCACAAAAAGCACGTTCGAGCTCGGCGTGCTCTGCTACTGCCAATGAGCCTGATTCAAGACACAAACTGGGTTTGAAGACAACAGGAACCGTGGTTTATTTCTTTCAGGCCCAAAAGGATGTTAGATACAGAGTTTCCACTCTTAAAGATTCAACATAAAGCATGCAGCAAAGTACAGGACATTTTATTCATTCTGACAGCCATTCAAAATACCTGCGCCCTCCCCAATTGCGTGAAAAGCCAGCCCAGCTAGGATCTGGGCATTTGTTGGCTGGGGATTCCTCCTGGTCACAGGTAGTCAAGATTTCCTCCGTGATGGAAAAAATGTACTGTCATTTGTGGTTTTGAAGCTGGAGTTGTTCAGAAGGTCTACCCTGAGAAAGGTGCAGACAAGTGGAATGTAGGAAGGAAATATGCAAAGCAGTCTGTGATAAGATTAATTGCCCAGTCCAGTTTACACAAAGGGTGATCTTATCAGAACACAATAGGTTTTTATGTAAATATAATATACAGTAGAGTCTCACTTATCCAACATAAACGGGCCGGCAGAATGTTGGATAAGCGAATATGTTGGATAATAAGGAGGCATTAAGGAAAAGCCTATTAAACATCAAATTAGGTTATGATTTTACAAATTAAGCACCAAAACATCATGTTAGACAACAAATTTGGCAGAAAAAGTAGTTCAATACGCAGTAATGCTATGTAGTAATTACTGTATTTATTAATTTAGCACCAAAATATCACGATATATTGAAAACATTGACTACAAAAATGCGTTGGATAATCCAGAATGTTGGATAAGCGAGTGTTGGATAAGTGAGACTCTACTGTATATGAAAAGTATACAGAATTAATCTGTGCTCTGATGTCTGGTAGTGGCTCATCTCCAGACCCCCCCAGGAAGTTGGAAAAGTACCTTACATGATGGCATTAACTTCTCATGCTGGCACTGACTCCTCCTTATGGCCCTACCTCACAGAAGGTGGGAGCCAGAAAACCCTTCAGGGATACACATTGGCATCTCATATTATTTTAGTTTTTCCAAGAGATAAGTGTTGGACTGTATGAGCATAGATATGGTTCTCTGCTCCAGCACATCCAGTTACTTTTACTACTAAACATGCATGTGGAGATCACAGAGTTATGAAGAGGACCATGTGGGTTTTATAAATGATTTCTTAAAGAAGGATAAATTTATAGCTCTGAGACAGTGAGTGAAACCTCTTTTGTTAAAGAGCTTACAGATAGGTTTTAGCCTGGCATTAGTGGGTGCACATTTCCTGTTCAGTTCCCCTGCGGTGATTTGTTTGTGAAACGTTAATCTCTTTTGGAGTGTGTAGTCTTCCTGCCCCTCCTGGTAGGGTTACTGGAAATGAGGCCAAAGGTAGGAAGGAGGAATACTAAAGGAAAGATAAAAGTTCCCCTGACGTTAAGTCCAGTCGTGACCGGCTCTGGGGGTTGGTGCTCATCTCCATTTCTAAGCTGAAGAGCCGACATTGTCCATAGACACCTCCAAGGTCATGTGGCTGGCATGACTGCATGGAGCGCCATTACCTTCCTGCTGGAGAGGTACCTATTGATCTACTCACATTGGCATGTTTTCGAACTGCTAGGTTCGCAGGAGCTGGGGCTAACAGCGGGCGCTCATTCCGCTCCCGGGATTTGAACCTGGGACCTTTTGGTCTGCAAGTTCAGCAGCTCAGCACTTTAACACACTGTGCAAAACCCTATAAAATAAATAAAATAAAATAAAATGCATTTTTACTTTGTAATTAATGTCTTTTGCCAGGGGTGTCCAATTTTTCAATACTATGGGTACAAGCTGGATGAAAATGCTACATAGATGGTTGGGAAGCCATATTAAATGGATTGTAAGAAGGAAAGAAATCCTTGAAAATTGAATTGAGGTACCTTTTTGTGAACAAACTACTAACCATAGAAGGCATATCCTGGATCCAACCCATTTACACAGGAGTAATCCCTTACTTACTTAGGTGATCCTTTGATGTCCAAGTATGATGGCCTTCCAAGTGCAGTGTCTTGGCGGTGGATACGTAGGTGACTGTGGAGCCCTATGTTTGACCCGCATGTTCTTCCACATTGAGGGCATCAGTTTCTAGGTAGAAGGCGGTCCCGGCCAGGGTTGACTTGATGCACCTTCCTCTTGGCACATTTCTCCCTTTCACCCTCAGGTCTCTTCAAATTCTACAGCACTGCTGGTCACAGCTGACCTCCCCACTGAGTCAGTGGAACTCACTTTTCTGTTGGTTATGTATGTTTCTTAGCATGTTCTGTTCCCTAACACAACTAGTGTAAGATGAAATAACTTGTACTTACTTGAGCTAGAAAAAAAAGATGGCAAGGAAATTAGACTAGTGAAATAATTTGAAAGTGAGATCTGGAGGATTCTGTAAAAACATGTTTTATCATAATTTGATTTTACTAAATCAATGCTTTTCACATATTTAAACAGGTAAAAATCCTCGTTGATTGCTCATTTAATTATAACTGCAGGTTTTGGTGTAGAAATGTGGGTGTATTTCTGAAAGATCATGCCACAACTATGCATTTTGAGCTTCCCTGTGTGTAAAAGGGGCCAATTAGTAATTCTTAATTACCTTCCTTAGAAGAATGTTACAAGGGCAAATTAATGATTTGAAGATGAAAAGAAGTCTGCATATTACATCTAAGCATAAAGACTAAAGTATTGAGATTGCCCTAATTTTATTGTTCTTGAAAAAAATGACAAAGAAATTAGATTGTGGAGGCATTTTTTTTAGTAAAAAGTCATATGATGATATCTTACCTTGACTAAAATACAGGTACTTGAGAGACTGTATCATATCACAATCTGTGTTACTTGTATAATAAACCTCTTGCTGTTCAATGTCTGAAAATAGTCTACAAAGTAAGATACTCTGAGTATTTTAGCCAGTATTTCTGTCCTCCACATAATCTGTTGTATTTCACACTGGGCCTAGCCATGTTTTTTGTCCTATTCCATTTTTCAGTTTTCAGATTTCACTAAAGTACTTTGTTTTATCCATTATGAAACACACATATGTCAAAGCCATATGACAGCTTTGAGAGCCCTATCGGTTGACTATTGAGAATGTTATACAAAGCTCACAATGTAGATGGGAACAAATTAATGCAGGTGTGCACTGAAGTACAAAATAACAACACATTGAAAATATGCTAAAATAGTAATGGGTCAAGAGCATAGCATGGAATAAGAAATAAAATATTATCAAATTGACTATTAAAATTACTATTATTCTTACTTTGAAGGAAGCATATTTTTCACCTTGAGTTTAGTTTTATCCTTGAGTGCACTATCACAAAAAGACAGAATTTTATATTTGTGCAGGAACTGCAAATGAGTCTCCTTAGGGAGATAGGGTGGAATATAAATAGTTTTATTATTTATTTAGTATTTTAGTTTAATCTTTGATTCAACACAGGATGCTAGATCAGCATCCTTGACCACTTACTAGACATATGCTTGAAATTCATTCCTTTTTCTTGTTTCTTCTTGTTTCTTTCGTATCTTCCGACACGGAAATCTGCTTGACACGAAAGCCTGCTTTCGTGTCGAGCCAAAATTGCCTCCTTGCCTGCATGCAAGCCCTGCCACACACACACACTCTCCGAGAGTGTGGAGGGCGTGTTTGGCGGCTGGCAGGGTCTGCAAGCGAGGTCTGGGCCTGCTTTCACGCCAGCCACAAAACACGTCCTCCACACTCTTACCTGACCTTAAGTCCAGTCGTGTCTGACTCTGGGGGTTGGTGCTCATCTCCATTTCTAAGCCGAAGAACTGCCATTGTTTGTAGACACCTCCAAGGTCATGTGGCTGGCATGACTGCATGGAGCGCAGTTACCTTCCCACCGGAGTGGTACCTATTAATCTACTCACATTTGCATGTTTTTGAACTGCTAGGTTGGCAGAAGCTGGCACTAACAGCAGCCGCTTACTCTGCTCTCACATTCGAACCTGCAACCTTCTGGTCCACAAGTTCAGCGCTTTAACACACTGTGCCACCGGGGGCTCACCAGTTACTAATAGCTTTTCGAAACTACTGTGTGTCATTTTGGTTTGCTCTAATTCAGCAAGTGCATAAATATATATTGCCTAATTGACTGTGAAAGCAATTCAGGTTGATTATTAAAGTTCAGATTAAAGCAATGACCTATCTAACTTCCCAACAATTAGAATGTAGGAGAAGAAACTATAGCATGACCTATCATTCAAGGGAAGAAAGCTGAATGTGGGCTTTATCCCACAGTGTTCCTCCCCCCTTTCCAAACACTTAGAATCGATTGAGGGTATGATTTATGGTAGAGCACTTTCCACGACGCAGGGGAACTTCAAGCTGTAGGGGAACAACATGTGATAGGGAATGACAAACAGAACAATGTGCTTTGTAACTCTGCAAGACTAAAGGGCACAATAATATTATCCCCCCCCCCAGTCCTATGATTTTGAAGTCCTTGGTCAGAACAAGTGCTCGACTTTTGTTAGAACCAATTCAAGCTTGTCATGACTCATACATTAGATACAAACCAGCATATTTCCTTGTATACGTTATTCAAATGTTCAAAGTACTTCATACACATGATCTAGTTGTAATTCTCTCCTGTGAAGTATTATCTCAGAGGGGAAGTGGACAAAATGACTTCCCAAAGGCCTTTTAGTAAGTTAATGGCAGAGGTGAGAGTCAGAGTTCTTAGTTCAAAGTTTACTCTCTTGGTCATTAAATTATACCTGCTTTGTAATGATGGGTACGTTGAATAATACTTTGTACTTCTGCTCTATGCTGACACAACAACATGTGCCTGTTATCTAAGCCAATTGACTGATCTCAGAATTGCAGCAAATGTGTTTTCGGAAATGGGAAACAGCCGTGTCTTGCTTCTTTGCCACAATATTATTTGTCAGATGTAACCTGAAACCTGTATGAACACTACTAAGTCGTTGAGCCTGAGCATTGGTCTAGTAAAAAAAAACCCCTTACTTACATTTTGCATTTTTCTTGTTCTTTTCCCATACTTCATTTTATTACCTGCACCAATAAAGAGTTCTGAAGAATCTGACATCTTATACACTTTTGTGGTATTCAGGTTGGGCCTAATAAAGGGATTGCATACACTCTAGCTGTCCTGATTTAATAGGAACAGACCTAAATGATCCTCTGGCTTCCTCCTTTTTTTTTCTTTTCTTTTTTTTGTTGCTTTTAAAATGTCCCAATTTTTATCTCCTCCCACTTTTCTGTTTCAATTGCTACAAACTATAGTTTGACCTCAGTAGATTTCAGTCAGGAGGAGGCAACAGAGGGGACTGAATCCTACTCCTTCCAGTTGGCTCAGGCAAAAACTAACTACCTCTTCCTATTACTGAAGATTACAATTTCTTTATTGAATTATAAATTTATCTCATAATATTTTTAATATTTCAGAATAGAACCCATACTGACATATTGGAAAATATGAAGGCTAAATGTAAATAAACCTTTCAGCCATCAGAATATTCATGAATGCATTGTGTATTTTATTGTTGTTGTTTTGTGTGCCTTGAAATACCTTCTGATCCTAATGTGAAATACCTTCTGATCCTACACTGTAGGAGTGCAGTTTGATACCACTTTAACTGCTATGGCTTAATGCTATGGACTCATAGGAATTGTAGTTCTACAAGGTCTTTAGCCTTCTCTGCCAGAGTGCTGGTTCCTCACCAAACTATAACTCCTAGGATTCTACAACATTGAGTTAAAATGTAGATGCACCTATAGCATAACACTCAAAAGACATGCCATGCTGCCCCCCTCTCTGTTTTTAATTAGCATTACAGTAGAGTCTCACTTATCCAAGCTAAATGGGCCGGCAGAACCCTTGATAAGCGAATATGTTGGATAATAAGGAGGGATTAAGGAAAAACCTATTAAACATCAAATTAGGTTATGATTTTACAAATTAAGCACCAAAACATCACAAATTTGACAGAAAAGGTAGTTCAATATGCAGTAATGCTATGTAGTAATTACTGTATTTACGAATTTAGTACCAAAATATCACGATATATTGAAAACATTGACTACAAAAATGGCTTGGATAATCCAGAGGCTTGGATAAGCTAGGCTTGGATAAGTGAAACTCTACTGTATTTATATCCCACCCTTTCCTTCAAAACCAGGACTCAATGAGAATTCAAATCACATTTTGTTTTTGTATAAAATATAATACTATTCAATGCTAGGAGTGATCAGACCCAGACTGACAGAAAAACACTTCCTTACTCTTGCTTCTTATGGCAGCGCATTCAGCCCCTTATATGCCACATAGTACGTTTGAGAACCCAGCTAAATAAGATGAGTGTGTTTCAGGGAAAAAATGAGTTCCCTGGAAACAGCTCAATGCACTTTGCTAATCCCCTGTGAAGCATATTCTGTGAGACAAGACTGGAAGATTTCTATGGGGATGGAAAGGATTGCTTCTACTACCCAGCTGAATGTACTTAAATCTGGAGCCAACACAGTATGTTTAAGACTGAAACACTTCTCTTAAGGAAGGCATAAAGACTGTGAAGCCAATTAAGAAACCAACATACCAATTACCTTCTGGAGATAAAACAGATTTGTTCTGGACAATCAGACCAGATTATTGATTGGCCAGAAAACGATAAGCAAAGATAGACACAAAGGGGAATATGGCAAGGGGGGGCTATGGAAATGCAAGGGACAAAGAAGCAAAACAAAATAAAAATAAAATAAACAAGAAGAAGATAAATCCCTGTGGAATGGAACAGAGGGTTACATGTCTCAACTTTATTCTTTACAGGTCTTTTTCTTTCCCTTTTCCCCTTCTTTCTTTCTTTCTTTCTTTCTTTCTTTCTTTCTTTCTTTCTTTCTTTCTTTCTTTCTTTCTTTCTTCGCCTTTCTTTTTCTGCTGCCAGCTTGGATACTCCCAATGTATCCAAGCTCTTACTTATTTTATGTATTTTGAAAAAAAAACTTTATGCAATAAAGATTATTATTTAAAAAGAAACCAACATACATTTGCTTATTTTTGCAGTAACCTAACTTTGCAGAAAGATTCCAGGAATGGTTCCCTGAAAAAATATCCTTTCTCATTTGCCTTCACAAAAATAGCTAGAAGAGGCAAGAGATTAACATATCCGGGCTTGTCTCCTGTGGGTGCCACTTCCACTTTGAGAACCACCAAGTTAAAGAAGTCAGAAGACCTTTTTGTTCGGTCTTATCCTCATTCAAAGACTTCCTAGCAAGATCCACAATTTATCCCTTTGCACTGGAACAGTTGGTAAAAGAAGGAACAAGGAGCCTGGTTTTCTTGGGTCACAGACAAAAAGAAGGAGTTCATGTTAACACAGTGTGACTCAACCAGAACAATTTTCCAAATCAGCACATTGCTCTTTCTGCCAGAGGCTGAGCTACAAGACAGGCAGCAGACAGATGATGCATTTTCATCTTCCAGTTAAGTACCTGTCAGCCTCTAGCCATCATGCCAAAGAAATACATTTTCTATGATTTTTTTTCCCTAGGAATAAATAAGCCTGCATCAACTTCATGCCCTCTAGATGTGTTGGATTATATACAGCCCCCATAATTTTCAGATAGTGTGAGACTGGCTGGGAGCTATGGGGAATTGCAATTTAATACATTTGATGGGCACCAGATTAGAGAAGTTTTGCCCAAACCAGTGATTCTCACTCTTTAATCCTCCAAAAGTTTTAAACATCAGCTCCCAGAATCCTCGATCAATTGCCATGTAGTTTTGGGTAGGTTTACACCCAAAGATCTGGGCCTTCCTGAAATGAAGGTTGCCTGATAGCAGCAGATCTTTATCGCTTTTCTTTTCTGAAGCAGAATTTTTTAAACTCTTCCTCAGGCACACTCATTATTCTAATTAGACAACTCAAAGTTAGCATCATTAATGACTGATTTAAAGGAAATGCTTCAGACCCCCACATACTTAACAACTGATTTGGAGATGTTTTTGTTCATTTGAAGACTATGATGTGGGGATGTTAAAACATCAGTTATGAAGCTAATAAGTTAAATACTAACTTTTATTAACAATTATTGAAACATTGTCTTCTGAACTAATACTGTTGTTGTGTGCCCTTAAGTCATTCCTAAGGCAAAGCTACCATGGGTTTTGCTTGGCAGGATTTGTTTAGAGGGTTTTTCTTTGTCCTCCTTTGAGGCTGAGAGAATGTGACTTGCCCAAGGTCACCCAGTGCATTTCCGTGGCCAAGCTGGGATTCAAACCCTGTTCTCTAGAGTCCTAGTTCAACAGTCAAACCACTAAATCACACAAGCTTTCTATAAATATTTACCTGGGGATAAATTTTGCAAAACTCAATGAATAGATATACATTTAATTGTACAGAGTTTTTAATGTTAGGTTTGAAATTTATTTGATATGCTATCACTAAATAATTAATTGATTAAAATGTTATCATTGCACCAGATCATGGGTAAAGAATGGAATATACTGTAGGTTGTCACTTGATTTAAGTGAGCACAATTTTGGGACTGACTCCTTCATAACCTTTGGCCCCTTTAAAGTGCTTTTCTCCAATATGGAATTTCCCTCCCAAAACACACACACATACAAATGGACTTATAATAGGACTGTTGCCTGGGAATGGTGGGAATTCCATATTTCTGGATAATGTCAGATTGAAAAAGGCTATCCAAAAGTATAATTATGTTTATTTATACCCTGCCTTTTCTCTCCACAAGGAGACTCAAAGCAGCTGTGGTTTACAACCTCTTGGATTCAGTTTCTCATTCATTTTCCTCTTTTTTCTTTCCCCTTTGAGCATCACATACACTAAAAGACAGACCTTCTTTACATTTTGCTTGTGATCAGTCAATTTAGCACCCAAGCAACTCTCCCTTTTTTATGAGCAACACACTAGTGTTACAATCACAAAAAGGAGAAACAGTTATGTTACTTGTCTTCAATCACATCATCAAATGCAAATTTCAAAGTCCAGCTGGAAGGGAAATAAATTATATATTGTACTGTTTGAATGATATCTTTGAATCAAATGTACTTCTCTGGGGGAAAGATGTTGAATTCTAGAGTGAATAAAACAAACAACAACTGCACATTTTGTTGAGCCACATATTGAGAACCCATAAACACTCTTAAAATTCAAGGGGACTACAAAATTAAAGAAAGTGAAAGGAACATTTTAATAAGAATGTACATATTTCATGAAATGAGGTGTTGATACCTGATTTCATTCCCATCTATTAATGAGTATACACAAGTTGTTTGAACACTCTCTTACTGGGCTTTAGAACCAACCCCATAATGGAATCTGCTAAACTGTGAAGTTTAAAATAAACATTAATAATAGTGGAAATGTGCTGACTATATAGTGAATGCAGACAGCTGCCCTGCAACCAGTTTTGCATATAAGTATCTTTCCGGTCTACTCATCATAGACACAACCACTTCACTGTCTCTTGACCTTAAAGATCATACTGAACACATGAACATCAGCACACGAAATAATAATAATAATAATAATAATAATAATAATAATAATAATAATAATAATAATAATAATAAGCTTTTCTAGAACCAGAAAGGTAGAACACCATCCAGATAGAGATCTTTCAATATCACTGGCTTTTCTTCAGCTTCACATTAAAATGAGGTCTGTAGGCAAAGGAACAAAGTGGTTACATTGACCAAAAGATAATTTAATTGCCAGACACACACTTTATATGGAAATACTTTATTAATGAACTTAAAAGGGGTGCTATGGAGCAAGGGAATAAATGTAAAAATGAAAAGGCTATAAATGAGGATTTTGCATATAAAGAACCAAGCATCCAAAATTATATAACCAGAGCCTGTGACAGAAACTGCTCCAAGAAGGAAAGAAAAAGGCTATTTAGGGACTAAAATTACACAGGAGAATCTGGCAAGGAACACATACGCTAAAGACAATTGCAGTAGCAATTAAATGTTAAATATACGAGGCTACATCTTTTATTATCTGGTACACAACCTGTAAGGCAATACAAAGTAAAGCAATTAGGGCTGAGTAACCAGAACATATGTGGGAGGCATTTGATAGAGGAAGATCCAAAATTGTGAAAGTACAGATTCCAAAAAGTAGCAACCTTTTTAGGAAGGACATTTTATGGTAGTAGTTTTGGGAAGTATTTGAAATCAAGCCAAGAACATTCACTTACGGCACAATAATACTTTTTTGAAAGAAATCTAGTCTGTATAGAGACAACAAACAGGTTAGCCTCTCCCAGCCTGATCTGGTCCTGGTGCCTTTAAAATGTAAATGTACATAGCACAAATGAAGGCAATATAAGGAAACAAAAGGAACGGAAGACATTCCTAGCATTTTTCACATGTACAGTTTCTACTCCTGCTGATAAATAAGATTGATTTCCTTCTTTGTAGAAGACAGACTGCATGCCATCTTCAGTACTCCTGGGAGGCTTCAGCAACAATAGCTGTTTAAATTGTGTGCATGTTTTCATTATCATTTCTGATTGATGATTCCTCAGATTAGGGCCCCTTCTACACTGCCATATAAAATCCAGATTATCTGTTTTGAACTTGATTATATGGCAGTACAGACTCCTATGATCCAGTTCAAAGAAGATCATGTGGATTATATGTTTTGATAATCTGGATTATATGGCAGTGTAGAAGGGGCCTAGGACAAGAAGCAATTGATTCAAATTGTAGGTAAAAAGGTTCTACCTAAACACTAGGAAGAACTTCCTGACAGTTCAAGCTGTTTGGCAGTGAAATATGATGCTTTGGAGTCTGGTGGAGTCTCTTTCTCTGCAGGAAAATACAACTGAAGCACTCTCAACAGATGGCCACCACATACATACATACACACACACACATACATATATACGAAAGAAGATAGCCTTTTTGCAGACGTAACATCATTTCAGTTTATTACTGACTGCTTATATAGATAAGCAATAGCTCTTGAAATCAAAACTTGTTATAAGGCAAGATCAGCAAAGGTTCTAAAACAGAAACAGAAACATAGACCAGGTCTTATCTTTTTTATATTGTACTAATAGCAGTAAAGCCTCTTACGTGAATTAGCTGAGCTGGGGGAATATACTGGGATGTTAATATGCAATTTGAATTACTCGGGTGATAAAAACATCCTGACACTATGAGGAAATGAAGAACAGACATTCTCAACAGGACTGAAAAACAATTAGAACTGACAGACTAGGACATTTTTGTGGAGTAGGCTGAAGACAAGGAAGAGGGTCAAAGCAACTACCAAAACACTTCACAATGTATTTCCATGTGGGCCTTCATTTCAAAGAAATTAATTTTAAATTGTTGATAGTCTAATAACACTATGTAACAAAATTTGAAAGGAAATCTGTCCCTGGTTTGAAAGTATTATTTCCCGTTTAATTGTACAGTACTTACTTTGAGGGGAATTCCCGGTGGCATGGGGAACGCCTGGTGGTGCAGTGGATTAAACAGCTGACCTGCTGAACTTGTTGCCTGAAAGACTGGCAGTTCCAATCCCGGGAGCTGGGTGAGCTCCCGCTGTTAGCCCCAGCTTCTGCCAGTCTAGCAGTTCGAAAACATGCAAATGTGAGTAGACCTATAGGTACCACTCTGGCAGGAAGGTAATAGCGCTCCATATAGGCATGCCAGCCACATGACCTTGGAGGCATCTACAGACAATGCCGGCTCTTCGGCTTAGAAATTGAGATGAGCACCAACCCCAAGGAATGGACACAACTAGACTTAATGTCAAGGGAAAACCTTCTACCTTTTTACTTACTTTGAAAATAGTTGTTATACTCCAGAAACTTCATTTTTGTGGCTGCCATTTTTAACTTTTCAATGTGCCATTTTTAACCTTTTTTGCGCAGACAGCAAAAACAAAGTTTTAGCAATTTAATAAACCTTTTCCATGTTTTTATGATAGAACCAATAAGGAAATAAAATTTATAACTCAGGAACAAAAATCATGTCACACAGTGTAATCAACAGAGGCATATACATCCCTGCACCCAAGCAGAAGTGTCAAGAGTCCACAAATCTTTGACTGTCTGCCAGAGAAAATGTTGCAGTCAGCAGGATCCGCCCTTCTTCTCATATGAGAAGGAGCCATTCTCATCTTCCCTTCCCAGCCCTGAATTTGGATGACCCTGCATTTGTGCCGGGCTCTGGAGACGTTCAAAGAGCCTTGTAATTCTAGCACCAAGCGGGATAGTTTTTACACCCTGAAAGCCCCAACACACACACACGCAAATTCAACATGTCTCCTGATAATAACATAATTGAAGGGATGCTCTCTACTGCTTTCTTTTTGCAGCTACAGACTGGAAAGGAAGCCTAAGTGCCCTTCTACACAGCCATATAACCCATTATACCAAGGCAGATAATCCACAATATCTGCTTTGAACTGAGTTATCTGATGCCCCTTCCACACAGCTGAATAAAATCCCACATTATCGGCTTTGAACTGTAATATAGGCCGTGTGGACTCAGATAACCCAGATAAAGCAGATACTGTGAGGTTTTCTGCCTTGATATTCTGGGTTATATGGCTGTGTGGAAAATTCTTGAGACCACACTGCCACACTGCCATATATTCCAGTTCAAAGCAGATAATGTGAGATTTTATTCAGCTGTGTGGAAGGGGCCTTAGGCTCATCTCATCACTTGCTGAACAATGATGTAACACTATCCATTATGGACCTATCTACCTCTATTTTATTGCTTTTTAATTACTAGAAATATGTACCCTGAATAAGTCCAATTTAAGTTCAAAAGATTTCATCTATAAATAGGAGTGGGCACTAAAAGAGCCCCCGGTGGTGCAGTGGGTTAAACCCTTGTGCTGACAGGACTAATCACTTGAAGGTTGGGTTGCTGACCTGAAGGTTGCTGGTTCGAATCCAACACAGGGAGAGGGCGGATGAGCTCCCTCTTATCAGCTCCATTTCCAGGCGGGGACATGAGAGAAGCCTCCCACAAGGATGGTAAAAACATCAAAAACATTCGGGTGTCTCCTGGGCAACATCCTTGCAGATGGCCAGTTCTCTCACACCAGAAGCAACTTGCACTTTCTCAAGTTGCGCTTGACACACACAAAAATCTATAAGTAATTAACATTTTTTAAATGTAAACAAACACTTATTGTTTAAATGATGCTGTATTTTTGCAAACTACGCCGGGCTCAGAGGGTGGTTCCTGACTTCCTATGAATAAGAATAAAACATCGATGCTACTATGATCCGATCAGGTCAGGCTTGGCCTTTGTATGTATGTATGCAAGCATTTAGAGTATTTATACCCTGCTCTTCAGCCACAAAGGCTCTCAGAGCAACTAACAAATTGTTAATTTGACAGTTGCCTGTCATCAGGTTTACAATGTGTCACATCACATAAGGGAATGATAATGCGGGAGGGGATTAGGTCCAGCACATGCCACCAGTTCTTCTCTCATCTGAGGCCACAGCAATGCCAGTTGCTGAGCTTCTTCATGATGAAAATGAGCCTGCCTTTTCTCCTCTACCTCCAAGATTGGAAATGGAGGGAGGACCTTTCATCTACTTCATCTTTCTATAATTATTTTCATACAATGTAATTTCTGGGAATAATCTCTCACAATTCATTGGGTTTAATTAAATATGGACAAGTCAAACACAGCCAACTTTACATGACTATAAAGCCAATGACTCCTGTGATCTTTAAATAAGAAAATGGTTAAACTGACATTGCTATTCAATCATGAATGTGCCTTTTGAGTTCACCTCGATTTGTTTTGTTTTTTCATAACAAAGACTCCTCTGGATGTTTCATTCAAAGTATGCTCCTGTGGCATTTTAGCCTTTGCGGGGCAATCCTATCCTGCAGTGTTAAGAGGCAAGAAGCACACAGCTTCTCGGGAGATAAAAGGTCTGAAACAAAGGGAAAGAGAATTGTTGTGAAGTAAAAGGGATAGTTTTCTGCAATATCAGTTGGTTTAATCCAGGGGTCCCCAAACTTTTTAAGCAGAGGGCCGGTCCACAATCCTTCAGACTGTTGAGGGGCCGGATTATCATTTGAAAAAAAATACAAACGAATTCCTATGCATACTGCACATGTCGTATTTGTAGTGCAACAACAACAACAACAACGAAAGAACAATACAATATTTAAAAATGAAAACAATTTTAACCAACATAAACCTATTAGGATTTCAATGGAAAGTGTGGGCCTGCTACTGGCCAATGAGATAGTCAAGTTAATTAGGATTGTTGTTGTTGTTGTGTGCCTTCAAGTCATGTCAGACTTTGGCCGAGCCTAAGTCTAAAATTAATTATTTATTTACTACATTTATTTACTACATTTATATCCCACCCTTCTCACCCCGAAGGGGACTCAGAGCAGCTGTATGTACATACAATATATTATATTATTAGCATAACACAATATTAGCATTATACATTACTATATTGAACTATACCACTATACTATTATATAATATGTAATATATAACATATAATTAATATTATTATATGGTATTACTATTAGTATTATATTGTATAACATAAGATTATTATCAATATTATATGTATATACAATATATTATATTATTAAAACTGATATAAAATATTATATTATAAAACTGAGGGCGGGGGCCAGGTAAATGACCTTGGAGGGCCGCATCCGGCCCCCGGGCCTTAGTTTGGGGACCCCTGGTTTAATCGATGGTACAGCAGGGAGCCCTCAGCTTCTAAAGCTTCAAACAGAAATAGTAATATCAATAAATGTAGGTTGGTGTTTAAAGTCATAAAATGGCATAAAATGACCTTAAACAGATTACAGAACTGGGCGAAAACTAACAAAATGAATTTCAGCAGGGAGAAATTGAAAGCACAATACTTGGATGGAAAAACTGAAATGCACAGATGTTTGGATTGGTGGCTTGAAAACAGTCCATGTGAAAGGGATCTAGGAATCTTATTAGTCCACAAGCTGAACATGAGGCAACGGCAGCTAAAAAGTCAATGCAATTCTAGGCTGTCTCAATAGGAGTATAGTGTTGATCAAGTCAAACAATAGTCCCGCCCATTTCTGCTTTGATCAGACCTCATCTTCAATACTGTGTCCCGTTCTGGGCACCATGATTTAAAAAGGGTATTGAGAAGTTAGCTCAGGCATGGGCAAACTTGGGCCTTCCCTCCAGGTGTTTTGGACTTTAACTCCCACCATTCCTAACAGCCTCAGGCCCCTTCCTTTCCCCCCTCAGCTGCTTAAATAATGGAATTCTGTGAGGTTTATTGCCCTGGGCTGACCACATGGCCATTTGCCATTTTCAGTCTTCTGCTTTTCTTTCTACCTATGAGCAGGGCCGTAGCCAGAAAAAAATTTCGGGAGGGTTTTTGAAAATTTGGAGGGGGGGGGTTGAAACCCTAACACACACACAACCCCAGCTACAGGCCTGTCAATATCGGCTTGAGATAGTGCCTGGAGGGACTCTTAATTTTTTGCGTCTCATAGACTTAGCATGGGGATTTGGTTAACCAGTTAAAATTCATGAGTAGACCAGGTTTTTTTTTTTAATCTGAAAAATTTCAGGGGGGGGGGGTTGAACTAGATGGCCTTTGAGCGTCCCTTTCCTTACCGATGACTTTATGAGACCATCTAGGTGGTCTTTGGAGGTCTCTTTGCTTACCTATGGTCTTATGCAATCATCTAGATAAGGGTCCCCAAACTAAGGCCCTCCAGGGTCATTGACCTGGCCCCTGTCCTAAACTTTAGACTTCAGGTTGACCTAAGTCTGAAATGACTTGAAGGCACACAACAACAATCCTAATTTTGGAGAATTTCATCATAGTCTGGCCCCCCAACAGTCTGAGGGTCTGTGAATTGGCCCTCCACTTAAAAGGTTTGAGGACCCCTGGCCTATGAGGTCTTTTCCAACTCTGTGATTCTATGACTCTTCTCTGGAGGTTTTTAAGCAAAGGCTGGGAGGCCATCTGTTGGGAGTGCTTTGGTTGTGTTTTTCCTGCTTCTTGGCAGAATGGAGTTGGACTGGATGGCCCATGTGGTTTCTTCCAACTTTATGATTCTATGACTCTTCTCTGGATGTTTTTTAAAAAAGGCTGGATGGCCATCTGTTGGGGGTGCTTTGAATGCAATTTTCCTACTTCTTGGCAGAATGGAGATGGACTAGATGGCCTATGAGGTCTCTTCCAACTCTGTGATTCTATAACTCTTCTCTGGAGGTTTTTAAGCAAAGGCTGGAAGGGTTGTTGTATGTTTTCCAGGCTGTATGGCCATGTTCTAGAAGTATTCTCTCCTGACGTTTCGCCCACATCTATGGCAGGCATCCTCAGAAGTTGTGAGGTATGGAGAAACTAAGCAAGTAAGGTTTATATATATCTGTGGGAAGTCCAGGGTGAGGGAAGAACTCTTGTCAGTTGGAGGCCAGCGTAAATGTTGCAGATAATCACCCTGGGGTTGGACTGGATGGCCCATGAGATTTCTTCCAACTCTATGTCTCTATGATTCTTCTCTGGAGGTTTTTATGCAAAGGCTGGGAGGCCATCTGTTGGGAGTGCTTTGATTGTGCTTTTCCTGCTTCTTGGCAGAATGGGGTTGGACTGGATGGCCTATGAGGTCTCTTACAACTCTGTCATTCTATGACTCTTCTCTGGAGGTTTTTGAGCAACGGCTGGAAGGTCATCTGCTGGGGGTGCTTTGAATGTGCTTTTCCTGCTTCTTGACAGAATGGAGTTGGACTGGATGGCCAGTGAGATTTCTTCCAACTATGACTCTATGATTCTTCTCTGGAGGTTTTTAAACAAAGGCTGGGAGCCCATCTGTTGGGAGTGCTTTGATTGTGCTTTTCCTGCTTCTTGGCAGAATGGGGTGGGGCTTCGTGGCCCTTCCAACTCTGCGATTCGATGCTTCTGTGGTACAGAGTGGACAGGACAGTTGTGCAGCCCAATCACTGTGACGTCATGACAGAGGTCCCTGTGTCGTCACAGCAGCGTTGCCTGTGAGGTCACAGCAGGGGTGCCTAGGGAACCTGGGCCGGGGGAGGCGGGGCAGAAGCGCCGGGCTCCTCCTCCTCCTCGGCATCTCCTGCTTCATCAGCCTTACCTGCCGGCCAGGTGTCGTGGGCGCCTAGCTGCCGTAGCTAGCGAGCAAGCATGGCGGAGTCGCAGCTGCTCTGCCTGGAGGAGGCGTCGTTCTGCGGGGAGCGGGTCAGCGAGCACCACCCGCGCTTCTACTACGACGAGGCGCAGCGGCGGGCGCTGGAGGTGCTGGCCTCCCGCGGGGAGAAGGCTTACCGGGAGCAGCTCAGGCGGGAGCAGCTCCGAGACTTCCTCTCCAGCCGGGAGCTGCAGGCGCTGCGGAGCGGGTGGAGCGCCTACGCCAGGCAGCCCGGCGGCGAAGGGGGGAAAACGGGGGCAGCGGCGCCGCTGGGCCCCTCCGGGAAGCCCCTCTCCCTGGTTTACTGGCCCGAGTGCTCCGACACCGAGATCCCGCCACTGGACCTGGGCTGGACCCACAACGCCTTCTACCGCGGGGTGCCCCGCCTGGCCCTCCACACGCAGCCCCGCAAGGAGGATAAGGCGCCCCACGTCAAGCAGCTGGTCCGGGAGAGCCTCCAGCAGGCCCACAAGGTGGGTGCGCGCTCCACACCCCCTTCCCAAGAGCCTCTTTCTCTAAGTTCAGCTGAGAAGAACTTGAGGCAGCTGTTGTGCTCCCGCCAAATGTTTTGGACTTCAACTCCCACCATTCCTCACAGCCTCAGGCCCCTTCCTTTTCCCCCTCAGCCGCTTAAGCGGCTGAGGGGGAAAAGGAAAGGGCCTGAGGCTGTGAGGAATGGTGGGAGTTGAAGTCCAAAACACCTGTCGGACCACTTTGCCAGTATATTTAGAAGTAGACCCTTTAAATTCATTACTGTTCCTTCAAAGCCTCTTTGGGTGTTTATCAAGTACCTTCAAAGTCACTAGGTTTACTTGGGAAAGTTGGTTCAAAAAGTTGTCCGGTTCGTTGGTGTTTTTATAACTTCGTAGGGGATCGACCCCATACAGAACGGGGAATACAGGGACGGCCAGTTCTCCACAAGACAGGAGCAGAATTCAAAACGATCCAAACAGGTTGGAGGGATGATTGGCCAAAGCTAACAAAATGAAGTTCAACAGGGAGAAATGAGAGATACTCCACTTAGGCAGGAAAAAAATGAAATGCAAAAACACAGAATGGGGGACACCTGGCTCGGCAGCTGTACGTGTGAAAAAGATCTTGGAGTCCTCGTGGATGTGTTAAACATGAGCCATGCAATAGTTGGAAGTTTATTTTATATTTTACATGTTTTTTGGCTATTTTTTGTCTGTTTAATTTTTACTTTTTTCTCTTTTTTTCTTTTTTCTTTGCCTTTTTTTAGTTCTGTAATTTATTTTATTGTATGTTTATCTCTCACGACTGGACTTAATGTCAGGGGGGGAAACCTTTACCTTTACCTATGTTTATCTCTATGTTTATGTTGAAAATAACACTAATAAAAAAATTTTTTTTTAAAAAAACATGAGCCAATAATGTCATGCGGTGACAAAAAAAGCCAATGGGATTTTGGCCTGCATAAATAGGAGTCTAGTGTCTAGATCAGTGGTTCTCAACCTGGGGTCCCCAGATGTTTTTGGCCTACAACTCCCAGAAATCCCACCCAGTTAGGATTTTTGGGAGTTGAAGGCCAAAAACATCTGGGGACCCCCCAGGTTGAGAACCACTGATCTAGATCCAAGGAAGTTATGCCGCCCCTCTATTCTGCCTTGGTCAGACCACACCTGGAATACTGTGTCCAGTTCTGGGCACTGTAATTGAAGGGAGATGTTGACAAGCTGGAATGTGTCCAGAGAAGGGCGACTAAAATGATCAAGGGTCTGGAGAACAAGCTCTATGAGGAGCGGCTTAAAGAGATAGGCATGTTTATCCTGCAGAAGAGAAGTCTGAGAGGAGACAAGATGGGGGCCATGTATAGGGATATATGAGACATGTATGGGGAGACAGAGAGGAGATATGACGAAGGTCATTGAAGTGGCTTCAAACACGGGAAAGGAGATTCCACCTGAACATTAGGAAGAACTTCCTCACTGTGAGAGCTGTTTAGCAGTGGAACTCTCTGCCCCAGAATGTGGTGGAGGCTCCTTCTTTGGAGGCTTTTAAACAGAGGCTGGATGGCCATCTGTCAGGGGTGCTTTGAATGCAATTTTCCTGCTTCTTGGCAGGGGGTTGGACTGGATAGCCAAAAGATCTCTTCCAACTCTGGTTCTATGAATGTAGTTTGACACTGCTTTAACTGCCATGATTCAGTGCAATGGAATCTTTGGAATTGTAGTTTTACAAGGTCTTTAGCCTTCTCTTCCCAAATGTACTGGTGCTGCATCAAACTACAACTCTGATGATTCCATAATAATGAGCAGTGTGAGTCAAAGTGATGTCTTAACTGCCTCAGTTCTACAGTGTCAAGATGTACCCTTGGCAAGGTTTATTCAGAGGGGACTGCCATTGCCATTATCTGAGGCTGAGAGGATGTGACTCACCCATAGTAATAGGGGGGGTCAGGTAGAAACTTCATAGCCAAGCAGGAATTTGAATCCTGGTCTCCAGAATCATAATCCAGTGTGCAAAAGATACCATACCAACTCCATAGATATAAATATACATAGACATCAATTCTGTTGACATAATGATACTTTCATTGCACTGCTGTTCCTTCAAAGTCCAGTTGAGTGTTTGTTGTTGTGTGCCTTCCTTTTCCACATGGCAACCTTACCATGTTTACTTGGCAAAATTTGTTTACAGGGTTTTGGGGAAATCATCATTTTCTGAAGCTGAGTGAGTGACTCATTGATGGCCACCAAGTGCTGAGTGGAGATTTGAGCCAGTAGGCTGTTAGAATTTGTGGGAGTTGAAGTCCAAAACACCTGAAGGGCCAAAGGTTGCCCATGCCTGATCTAGAGTCAAAGTCCAGTGCATTAATCACTATGCCACACAAGCTTCATGGATTTAAATGTACATACTTGGAGATTAATTCTGCTGGCTTAATGGTATTTATTACACAGCCCAACCAAAAAAAATCCTTAGTGTCTTGATTTTTAGGCCTGTTCCTGTGGTTATTTAAAGTGTTGATTCAGACAATTGCATTGGATAGATCACATCAGCCTTAGTTTCTTAGATATGGTTTTCTATGGGCAAGTACTATAGATGGTAACTGGTCGATGGCATATGTTCTGTATGTCAAAACCTAGAACTGACAGGGCAAATCTAGTGCCATTTTTGGAATCAGCGGGTCAGATATACCCAGAAACAGGTCTAACATTTGAGGCACCCAAAAAGTATGTTGGCCAGTGATAATCAGTACTTGCCAGTATATTTAGAAATAGAGTCATTGCTGGTCTTCCAAACATATAGGTATTGAAAATACTAAAAAATGCTGCCAGTTCTTGAAATAAATGTTATCTTCAAAGATTTCTAAAGGCATCAATAGTACTTAATTCAGGGAGTGGAACGACACCAGAGGATTCTTGAATCCTGCTTAAAAGTTGCTTAACTCTTGAAAGTTGCTGAATCAGCATGGCATATATTTGGCAAACATCTTCCCTGCACACTATACATAAAGTTTTACAGTATTTTATATTAGAGTATGTAACACGGTTTTTGTTCCTTGGTTATAAATGTCATTTCCTGATTAGTTCTATCATAAAAAACATGGAAAAGGTTTATTAAACTGCAAAAACTGCGGGAAAACTTTGTTTTTGCGGGACATCCTGCGACACATTTTGTCATAGTTTTTCAATGAATATCTCTGAGAGTTTCAACCAATTCAACATAGTTTGTGGCAGCCACAAAAACAAAGTTTCTGGAGTATAGCATCTACTTTCAAAGTAAGTACTGTACCACACAATTAAACAGAAATAACACTTTCAAACCAAGAACAGATTTTTTCCCCAAATTTTGTTACATAGTGTTATTTGGCCGGTATTTCCCAGTGTCATGTCCTCTAACATTTCACAGTTGAAAACTGGGTCACTTGTGGCCAAGCGACATCAGGGTGTGGTCAAAATAGCAAAAGTTATTAATTAGTGAGAAAACACAAGATAGAAGAGACTGTGGCGGTTTGCTTTTGCCTGAGGCTAATGAGAAGGGCAAGATGCCTCCTCCTCTTCTTTCCATTGCTAAGTAAATCAAGTGCAAACCATTTCGCACTTGGAACCCAGTTTGCAGCTATTGAAAGCTGAAGACAAGGGGTGACAGTGAGTGGAGGAGAGACAAAATGGGATATGTTTGAAGCAAGTGAAAAAAGTGTGATGACTGAGGATTAATTAGGACTGCCCCTGCCAAATTGAGACAGCATTATGCAGTATGTTCCAGTTCACATTGAAAATAAGGATGCCTCTACATTGTATTAGTAATACAGGGTTGTTGTATGTTTGGACTGTATGGCCATGTTCCAGAAGTATTCTCTCCTGACGTTTCGCCCACATCTATGGCAGGCATCATCAGAGATTGTGAGGTATGGAGAAACTAAGCAAGGAAGGTTTATATTTATCTATGGAAAGTCCAGGGTGAGAGAAGAACTCTTGTTAGTTGGAGGCCAATGTGAATGTTGTAGTTAATCACCTTAATTAGTATTGAATAGCTTCATCTCCTGGCTTCTTCCTGCCTGGGGCATCTTTTGTTCAGAGTCGTTAGCTGCCCCTGGCTGATTCATGTCTGGAACTCCTCTGTTTTCAGAGTGTTGCTTCTTATTTCCTGTTCTTATTTTTGAGTTTTTAAATACTGGTAGCCAGATTTTGTTCATTTTCATGGTTTCCTCCTTTCTGTTGAAGTTGTCCACATGCTTGTGGATTTCAATGTCTTCTCTGTGTAGTCTGACATGATAGTTGTTGGAGTAGTTGAGCATTTCTGTGTTCTCAAATAATATACTGTGTCCAAGTTGGTTCATCAAGTGCTCTGCTATGGCTGATTTCTCTGGTTGAGTTAGTCTGCAGTGCCTTTCATGTTCTTTGACTCATGTTTGGGCACTGCGTTTTGTGGTCCCTATGTAGACTTATCCACAGCTGCATGGTATATGGTATGCTCCTGCAGAGGAGAGAGGATCCCTCTTGTCCTTCGCTGACCGTAACATTTGTTGGATTTTCTTTGTGGGTTTGTAGATAGTTTGTAGGTTGTGTTTCTTCATCAGCGGTCAGTGGTTCCTTTGATGTATGGTAAGAACACCTTTCCTCTGGGTGGATCTTTGTCTTTACTCTCATGGTTTGTTTTTGGCCTCACAGCTCTTCTGATGTCCATGGTGGAGTATCCATTGGCCTGTAGAGCCAAGTTTAGATGCTTTAGTTCACTTTGGAGGAGGTGAGGTCCACAGATTCTTTGCGCATGGTCTGTCAGGGCTTTGTGCTTCTTTGTTGACTTGGGTGATGGTTGGAGTTTTTAACTGATATGCGTCAATATTATTTGTAGTTCGGTGAGGCACCAACAATCTTTAGCAGAGAAGGCTAAAACTCATATGATTCCATAACTCTTTTTTTTTCATGTCAGGAGCGACATGAGAAACTGCAAGTCGCTTCTGGTGTGAGAGAATTACCCGTCTGCAAGGACGTTGCCCGTTTCACACCCGGATGTTTAATGTTTTACCATCCTCTGAGAGGCTTCTTTAATGTCCCCGCATGGGAAGCTGGAGCTGACAGATGGGAGCTCACTTCGCCTCCCGGATTCAAACCGCTGACCTTTCAGTCAGCAGTCCTGCTGGCGCAAGGTTTTAACCCATTGCGCCATTGGGGGCTCTGTAACATTGAACCATGAAGACTAAGATGATATCAGGTTGCATTATTTCGACAGTAGGCACATGAGTTTATGAGTTCACTCCCAACCCCCAGAACTAGCTTACTGAGGTGGGATGTAAGTACCCGCTTCTCTGGTGCAGGTATGGCTTTTTTTTTTCTACTGCAGTGGTTTCATTTTGTCTAAAGAAAGCTCCATTGATATAAAACTGCTTGTGAATGTAGCATTGGATCTGCTGGATCCTCTAAGAAGTCTGATTTCCAGATTCTGTAATCTGAGAAAAACTTCCACCCCAACTGACTTTCTAACATGACTGGCAAAAATCAACAAGACTTTGGATGTGATAATGGACTCACAACTCCATTCCTTCCCACCCCTCTGAGGGTTGTTTTGTCCCGTTGTGTTTACAATAGATCTATTGCTTTTGTTTTCTAGCTCAGAGAATGGAGTGTATGACACAATAAATATATAGACTTAAGGCTTAAGCTTTCCATGCGTTTTGTTTGTTCTTCAGCTTTTTAGTGATAGCAGAACCCACAGAAAGCTTTTCAAAATGGATAATGCCTTGCTTCTTTACTTTCCTGTATTTCAGTTTTGAATGTTCCAACACAGTAAATGGTATTCTGAAAAAACCTTCTCTTCTCTCCTGACTTTTTTGATCTTTGCATAAGTCCAGTTTTTCTGGCTCCCGTCTCACTGAATGACGGGCAGCTACTTTGCATTTCAGAAACTGCCTGGGAGCGCTTTTCCAGGACTTTCAACCCATGCTTGTTTGGACAAGCAAGATTATTTAGCCCTTCCTGGTTCTTGTAAATGTGCACCATTAATAGGAAATGGTTGTGCTAGGTAGGGGATTTTGAGAGTGGTCTCAGAAAAGTAACTATTTCAACGTCTGGTGGAATGTAAGGTGTGTTATATACATGAATGAACATATAGAGGTGCCTCTCTTTCCCTAGAACACACCATACTTCCAGTTGTGCTATTCAGGCTGGAATGGAATTTAATTGACTTCAAAGTTAGTTAATTCAAAAATAAAATATATGATTTGAAACGTTATAAAGCCAATAAATGTAAAGTAAAGTCTGTGGAAGGAATTCCTTCTTAGTAACTCTTGTTGTGTGTCATCAGTAACTCTTGTTGTTTTTGACTTACAGCAACTGAAAAGCTGGGTTTTCTTGGCAAGATTTGTTCAGAGGGTATTTCATTTTTCCTTCCTCTGAGGCTGAGAGAATATGGTTTGTCCAGGATCACCAGTGGTTTCTATGGCAAGGCAGGTATTTGAACCTTAGACTCCAGAGTAATAGCCGATACTCAAACTATTACACCATGCTGGTTCTCCTCTTGTTACCTCTACACTGATTAAATGTCAAATCTATAAATTGGTGTTCAGTCAAATGTTCAGCCATTTCATTAGTAATAAAAACTGATTTTAGATCAACTTATCAATGGATCAGCATAAGTACTGTACGTGAACACTTATCAAACGTGACAATAGTGAAAGATGAGAGCTTAGTCCTGCCCAGGAGAACCTAAAGGATTCACCAGGCCCCTCTCTACTCTCTCTGCTGTGACACTACTTCTGGACTTCTCTAAATATCTGGACAAGGTAATTGTGGCATTGGCCAGGAATGGCTAGCCACCTAAGGCAACATTGGTGCTTTTCTCTCTCCATGAATTGACCCTCGACTTATCCATGGGTCATATCAAAATCCATATGGTCAGCCTCAAAATCAGCCCTTGACTTATACATGAAGTTATTTTATACATGAGTACTGTATTTAATAGAAGGTAATGCTCACCTTTTTTGGGCAAAGTTCCTTTCCCAAAATTAGGGTGAGTATTAGATTCACATAATATGGTAATCTTAGAGCTGACTCAAAGCAAATGGGGAAGCTACTTCTGAAGCACTTTGAACTCATATTTGAGGGACGTCATCTCTAATCTAATTGCTCAATGCTATGCAATGCTGGGATTTGTAGTCTGGTGAGGCATCAGCAGTCCTCGACAGCCCCCATAGCATTGATCCAGGGCAGTTAAAGTGGATTCATTCCATAGCATAGATGCACCCCAAAGTTTTCTTTTCCATTGGTGTTCTAACATTTTTGTTTATAAAGAAGGAATGATAAGCAGGCAGCCACTGTAATGCACACCTTTTAAAGCCAAATTATGAAGAGGACACTTTTTGCCACTGTGCATTACATTTGCCAGCCAATGCTCTTTTTTTGTTTCAGGGTTTTCAAAATTGAAGTGCACATTAGATTCAATGGTGCATTAGACTCGAGTAAATATGGGGTATATAAGGTACCTGTTTGCTGAATTGTACTGTATCCTGCACTATTGATGGCTTTGTCAAAATGGACACAGCTGAAGAAAAATATATGTACAGGAAGACCTCCTTACCACAGAACGCATATCCACAATTTCACTTATTTCACCTGGGGACACATAGTTTATCTAGGAATTTGCTAACTGATTCAGGTGACTCTATGGTATGCTTCCTTGGGAAGTTACCATATGCTTGCCTTGGAAGACCTAGAAACTCATTGAGATGTATCATCTCAGAGAATTTGCTAAGTTCTCCTGGGCAATTTTACAGTATACTAGGACTTGAAATCAGAAACCAGTATCAGTAGTTTCAGGTACTTGCTATCTGACGGGAACATATTCCTGCAATACAGGGGTCTTATTATAGTTAGAAAGTTTAGCGCTAGAATTGAAGTTACCATTGAAGGAAGTAGAGTGGTTAGAAAAAGTTCAGTGAAATATACTGCAGAAAACAATGGTACAAGTGAGTGCCATTTTAGTTATATGGGGAAATATAGAAGAAATATTGTGCTTTCATTAACTACTCTTAATACCAGGAATGGAAATCATCTATTGGACAGACAACAAGCTATTTAACCTCAGCAGACTGAAAGCTGAAACCAAGGTCCACAAAAACATCTGTTACAGAATTCCAATATGCTGGTGATAACATAGTCTTTGTGCATTCAGAAAAAGATCTACAAGCCACCCTCAATGCCTTTGCAAAAGCATACGAGAAGCTTGGGCTCTCATTAAACACTGAGAAAACCAAAGTGCTCTTCCAGCAATCACCAGCCAATCCCTCTGCAATGCCAGAAATACAGCTTAATGGTGTAACATTAGAAAATGTTGACCATTTCCACTACTTTGACAGCCACTTCTCCACAAGAGTCAACATTGACACTGAAATCCAACACCACCTGAACTCTGCAGGTGCAGCATTTTTCCAAATGAAGCAAAGAGTGTTTGAGGATTGGGACATCCATAGGGATAACAAGGTGCTTGTTTATAAAGCTATTGTTCCTCCCAACCCTGTTATATGCCTGCAAAACATGGACTGTCTACAGACATTACTCTCAACTCCTGGAACAATTCCATCAGTGTTGCCTCCGAAAAATCCTGCAAATCTCTTGGGAAGACAGGCAAACAAATGTTAGCATGCTAGAAGAAGCAAAGACCACCAGCATTGAAGCGATGCTTCTATGCCATCAACTCCGCTGGACTGGCCGCGTTATCCAAATACCCGGTCACCATCTCCCAAAACAGTTACTCTACTCGCAACTCAAGAACAGAAAACAGAATGTTGGTGGACAGGAAAAGAGATTTAAAGATGGGTTTAAAGCTAACCTTAAAAACTGTGGCATAGACACCGAGAACTGAGAAGCCCTGGCCCTTGAGTGCTCTAGCTGGAAGTCAGCTGTGACCAGAAGTGTTGTAGAATCTGAAGAGGCACGAATGGAGGGTGAAAGGGAGAAACGAGCCAAACTAACCCTGACTGGGACCGCCTTCCATATGGAAACCCATGTTCTCACTGTGGAAGAACATGCGGGTCAAGAACAGGGCTCCACATTCACCTATGTATTCGCCGCCAAGACACTACACTTGGAAGGCCATCATACTCGGACAACCAGTTCACCAGCTGTTAGGATTTCTGGGTTTTGAAGGCCAAAACATCTGGGGACCCACAGGTTGAGAACCACTGGACTACACAGAGAAGCCATTGAAATCCACAAGCATGTGGACAATTTCAACATAAAGGAGGAAACCATGAAAATGAACAAAATCTGGCTACCAGTATTAGGTAAAGGTAAATGTTTCCCCAGTCGTGACCAACTCTGGGGGTTGGTGCTCATCTCCATTTCTAAGCCGAAGAGCCAGCGTTGTCCGTAGACACCTCCAAGGTCATGTGGCCAACATGACTGCATGGAGTGCTGTTATCGTCCCACGGGAGCGGTACCTATCGATCTACTCATACTTGCATGTTTTCGAACTGCTAGGTTGGCAGAAGCTGAGGCTAACAGCGGGCGCTCACTCCACTCCCGGATTTGAACCACTAACCTTTTAGTCAGCAAGTTCAACGGCTCAGCGGTTTAACCCGCTACGCCACCACAGGCTCCATCATTCACCATCTTAATATAATTTTAAAATATAGGGAATTTTAGGGTACATTAAGGTCACATGCAGCTATGAATATGTTGCTTGTAGATCGCAATCATAGCAAAATAAGTTGAAAAGTATTAGCATTCATTAGAAAATTGCTGAGGGTCAAATTAGATATTAGAAAAGCTTACAATAGTAGCCTCCATCAATTAGTAATTTATTCCAACCCTTCTTAATGCTTTGCTATAAATATAACCAGCAATTTGAAAAACAGATGTGTCAAAAATCAATGACATAGCTTCCAATAGTTCACAGATGAAAACCAGGACAGGTGAGGCCCAGTGTAGTTAAAATGGCAAAATTTATTTAAAAAGAAGAACACACAAGCCAAAGAGACCAGCAGTTTGTTTTTGTGAGAAAGGAAAGGACAAGATTCTGCTACTTTGTTCTTTCCCCTGCTGAGTTATTTGTGCAAACTACTTTTGCCCTCTGAACACAGCTTACAGCAACGGAAGTAGTATTAGGACAAAAGAGGAACGTGGGAGGAGAAACTTGGACATTTTAAAAGCAATTGAAAAAATGAGATGACAAAGGTTTAATCAGGACCATTTCTACCAAATTGTGACATTTGGAGGGTATATGCAGTTATGGTCAGCCTTATATCTGGGAGCAGTCTACTTTCTCTTAAGTAATTCCCCCATTATTAATGCTTCGTCTCATGTTTTATTACTATCTCATGTACTTATGTTGAAAGCCTGCATTCTTATTTATACAACTGCAGTGAAGGTAGGTACACCTGTAAAAATGATTTATCCCTGTAATCCTGTGGCTAAATCTGTATAATCAATGACACCTTATTTGCAAGATTCATAACCATGATAAATGAGATTCCATATTTAAGCAGCTGAGGTTGCTAGGTTATGTGGCTTACTTTTATAAATGCAGTATTTATGCATTTTTACATTTTTGCTGACTTGAGAAAACAGGAAATTTCACTCCCTGTCAAGCTTGAAAAGTGTTTGCATTTAAAAGATACAGATGTCTTAATAATTTGCTAATGTAATAAAATCCTGGGGCTCGTTTGTATTTCTATACACACGTTTGAGAGACTTTATGTTAGGTACCACTACAAGTGTTGCATTAAAATATCCTGTTTTTTATGCCTCTGATTGTGTGTACATATTCCCCACTAGTTTGGGGAACTGAGGTAGAACTGGTCTGTACTATCAATGAATACCAGGTCTTGTAGTCTGTATTTCAGAGGAAATAATGTGCAACCCCCCCCCCCCCCCCAAATATTTCTTAATCAAGAAAACTGTATGAAAAAGTTAAGTCATCATAGCTAACTGATGACTGGAAGGCACATACACATTCGCAAAATGGTTTAATTTGTGGCCATTTAATTTTAAGATAATTTGAGTGAGGGTCCAAAATGATTCTGAGTGATATTGGGATCCAGTTCCATAATATCTAATTACTCTGAAATTAACTCCATGTCCACAGTAAAGTAGTACACTATCTTCCTGATCCCTCAACCTCATTATTCCATGGGTAAGCAGGTGGAAGATTAGCATTTTTTCATCAGTTTTTGCACATTTTGGTAAATTGGCAAGGGCTTTGGTCATTCTTGTCTTGCATTGGTTTCTTACTTTTTTAAAGTCTCAATATTTGTCCCTATATAATACGGATATTCATTAGTTTCTTTTGATCAAGTCTTTGCACTAGTCATGCTTTGAGTTTAGTGTTAGAATCCCTGTTGTGGGATGACACAGAATTATATTTTTGAAATATATCTTATAAAATTCATTCATTGATATTGTATCGCACCCAGATCATTGTTATGCCCATAGTGCAGCTCTGATTAATGGGCCTAATGAAAATAAGAAAGCAAATGCCACAAGATTATCATTTGGCCAGCTGCCTGTGCTTTCCTCACCACAAGCCATTAAAAAACTGAAATAGAGATTTCAGTTTAGATGTACTTGAAATCAGTTTTAATGTAAATTTGGATGCATGCTGTAGGTACACGTGTATGTCCATGCCTCTGCTGGTATGCAAACATGTGATAATCCCAGTATAATGTCAGTTGGCTCAGAAAGGTGCAGTCTCCTCAGAAGATGCAACTAGTAGTGTAGTGCTTGATTTTCCCTCTTACCTTTCTTCCCTTTAAATTAATCAGTTTTTGCCGATACACCTATGACCTATTTGCAGTTCCAGTATCCTAATACAGGCCTTCTAGCTTCAAAACACCTCATCTTGGTGCAGTGGAGGCAAAGCATATATTACACAAAAGATATAGTGTGTAGTATTGTCTTCATTTTTTCTTTAATGACAGATTCAAGGAACGGGTAGCATTACTGGTAACGTAAAGGATAGGAACGCATAGCCTCCTACATTTTACAGATAAAAAAAGGGAGCAAGCGAGTGCTCACCCATTGCCTCCAGAATTAAAAGAAAGAATCACTGTTGCAGCAACCAGATTTTCAGTATAGTCAGCAAGTTCCTGAACTGGGTTCTGACAGAAGGCTTTGAGAACGAGGTAATTAGACAAAATTTAATTATAACAGTCACACCTTCTTTAAACAGACAGGGGATCTTTCTCCTACCCTGGACATTCCACAGGCATATATACACTCCACTTGCCTCACTCCCAACAGAACCTCTGAAGAAGCCAGCCACAGATACAGGAGAAACGTTAGGAGAGAATGCTACTCGAACATATATACATACAGCTGGAAAAACTCACAGCAACCCAGTGATTCCGGACATGAAAGCCTTCGACAATAAATTAGAGAAATTACATGTATTGTGGAACTGGCAACAGCTCCAGTTACCTGGTTTCATTTCCAAGATGCAGAAGGCCCAGGCATTCAAGAGGCCAGCTGTCTTGTTTCTTCATCATGTTTAAAGGTGGAAAAAAACAGTGACAGAGAGGGAAAGGAAGAAAGGAGAGAGCAAATAGAAAGTGAGTGCTTGCACTACCACACTGCAAGTGCAATGACTGTCTAATGGAGCTCACAAAAACCTGTCAACTTATCTACATATAGTACATTCTATATTAACATCTTTTTAATCCTGAATCACATTCATAGACAGTGTGATATTCTCTTATAGTATTTAGAAAACTATGAGACAGAGATCAGACAGGTCAAATAAGTTGGTTATGAACACTGACTGCTGTCAGTCAGTAACAGAATCGTTTTTCAGTTGTGTGGCCACATGAATAAGAACTCAGGGCCCCAAAATAAGCCAGAAGGTCCATTTTGTAGGCGCTGGCGTGGCAAAGAGCAGCAAGAATGTGTCATTTTGCGTCCTGTTGCATTGTTCTTCAAGGAATCCACACACCATGGAAGAAGCTGCTCAATCAACAGTAAAGGGAGCTTCCCCAGTGCCTGATGTTGAATTCATAAAATTCATTTTAGTCCGCTTAGGGAGTCAATCAAGGCGGCCCTGTCACACTCAGGCTTGGACTGCCTTCAAGCCCATCCACCCTCTAATTCAGGCCTCTTGTTTGCCTTTTAACTTATCACAATTTTTCCTAGTGGCATGGGACAAGATAAAAGAACTTTGCAAGAGGAGGCATACAGGGTCAGGCCCAGCTCAGAGGTGCAGGTGGAAGGAAATCTTGCAGTGGTTGTGCATTCTCAATCATCACTGCACTCAGTTGACCTAACAATTGGGCCAGGTGGACAGATGACAGTCATGACATCTGATTTCTGGATTTGTTCTTGCCTCTATCCAACTCCAGACAGGTTTGTCTATATAAAGTTATGGGCCATGTTATACACCCTTTCCACATACCAGCTTCTCAATGCTAGGCCTGCAAGAGACTGTTGTCTTTGTAATCCAATAATGCAGAATATATTAAAGTTCCAGAGCAAAGAAAGAGGGACCCTGTGTAATGAGATATGTCTCAATTCTGCAGCCCTTCCAGACTCCCAAGGTAATGAGCGTCCCCACTCAGGAGCTATGTGTGGCAATGCAGATTTGCTTCAGGCTGTAAAGAGCACCTCCCTGTTTCTCACTTGTTTTTGCTGGCCCTCCTTTCTGCTTGTATGGTCCTGTCTGTTTGATTAAAGCAGTACTCAGCAAGTTGAGACCTCTCTGAGACCCAGTTGACCTCCAGCAGGATTGGAAACGGTATTGGCTAACAATGGCTCTAGCAAGATTTCAAAAAAACATTCCAGCAGAAAATATATTTAACACAGAAGAGGAGTTTGCTAGAAGTAGGACTCTACTATATGAATGAGCAATACCTATTAGAGTAGGGCCCAAATCCTGTTTCCTCTGTTTCTTTCGCGGTTTTGTACCGTTGCGTCCATTCTGATTGCACGGAATGGTACAACCCCACGGGAACAAAAGAAACAGTGAAACGAAAGGCAGAGAGGAACAGTAGCCGCTTGGTCAGCTGATTTTCAGTGCTTGGCTGTAGGCCCTGGCTTGCAGGGCCTTCAGCCAAGCGCCGGGCGCTTAATGCTCATAGGCCCTGCCTGCCAGGCTAGGGTTGAGCACTCAACGCTAGACCCAGCAGGCAGGGCCTATGAACCATTGAGCGCTCAATGCTTGTAAGCCCGGCTCGCAGGGCTTGGCGCTTTGCCACCCAAAGCCTGAAATTTTTTTGGTTTTTTCGGACTTTGGACAGAAAAGCCCATTTGTATAGGCACCCGTTTCCGTAAACGGCAGACGGGCCGTATGAATGGAACAAACAGAAACTGTAAGTAATTCCATACAAATGCACAATCCTAATATCTATGTTACATATATTGTAGCTATTCAGAATGGACCAATGTGACAAAAGAGTTTGTGTGTGTGTGTGTGTGTGTGTATTCTAATGCTTTCAGCTGAGGCTTTTATTGTGTAATTGCTGCCATACTCGAAACATGGAGACATCACACCATGGCTTTTTAAACCACAAAAATCAATTTAAGAGAGAACAAAACCAAATTTAAGATAGAACAACTGTAAAATATCTGTCATGAAGCTGATACCCAGCTTCCAAACATGATAATAGTCCACAGCAATGTTAGTCAAAACAGCAAACAGTCCAAATTCAGACTGAAGAATCCAGCCTAAGAGGTCCTCATATACCTCATAACCTCTGAGGATGCCTGCCATAGATATGGGCAAAATGTCAGGAGAGAATGCTTCTGGAACATGGCCATACAGTCCGGAAAACACACAACAACCCTGGAATTTATTAAGATAAGAATTAAGAGTAGATGCTTGTTAGATATGAGATCCACATTGAGTGGTGTTGGAGGTCTTGGGTGATGGGTTCATGGATATGGGGTAAGAGGGGTAGGGGTTTGATAAGAAGTGATAATTGTACAGTCATTAATATTTTGTATATGATTTGCATTAGATGGCTGTATAATGTCTTGTTAACATTTTCCTTTTTTATGTATGCTTTTTTCTTTTCTTTTTTTTTCTCTTTTCTTTCATTTACACAATAAAATTTATCAGCTAAAAAAAGAGATAACTTCCTCAAAATCTGCCTCCTAGGCTAATTCACAGTAATATAATTAGTGAGCTAAAGGCTGCATTCCTGTGTGCACTTAACTTGGGTGCTAAGTCCATTAAATTCAACAAGAAGCCAATAAATATGTATGGAACTTAACTGCAGGGATAGTATCCTGCAAGGATAATGGGGAAGCAGATAAAAATAGGAGAGGGCGGGGATATTGACCTTAATTTCCACTACAGTATGGAACAAGGAATATTTGGTAGAGAAGCCATCATAGGAATCTGCTTTATAACCCTTCAGTCTGTACATTTTACCCGTATAATCTCTCACGGGAAAAAGTGGCTCTCAAAGATCTCTTGCATCATCTCTACATCATTCTTTCAATAGGAGACTGCAGAGCTTGACCTGGGATTTGGAGTGGTCTGCCAACAGCTATTCAATCTTCTGACATTTGTGTTGCTGTTAGTCACTAGTAATGGTCAGCCATAGCTTTTCGTATCCTGTGAAATGTGTGTGGGTGAATACTTTTTTAAAAAATATAAAGGAATTATGAAGTGATTAATGGAATTGTTTTTATTGTTTTGAGAAGTCTTCATAAAAATGCATAAAGTTGTATTGTTTCATTACAGTTTTTTCGCCCAACATTCACACTATTGCTGCTTTAAGTTGCTGGAAAGGTTCACTGTTGACCCACAACAAGGCAGAATGAAGTGCTATGAACTATTTATGCCTCAACTGCTTCATGTGTTGCTTTGGTGCAGTAGGTTGTCATACCACACCTTATCCTGCCTACAATCTTCATTCTGTCACTTCCCCAGACTTTACAATGGAAGAAGTCATGTATACACAGGCATAATTGAAGTTTTATTATGGGAAAGATTTGTATAGGAAGCTGGCAAAGAGAACTAATATATGGAAGGACAGAAATAAAAGATAATTAGCCTAGTAGTAGTGGCAAGGCGCCATGACACATGATTGCTGGCTGTGCAAACAATAGGACAGAAGAGTTTAGTGTTACAATTTTCAAAAATGGAGTATTTTCATTCACAAATTAGCCACTAACAGCCTGTCTGAAGGAAGAAAACAATTAGAGGATCTGAGCTTGTGATAGCAAGGATACAGATAATAACAAGAGCCTGACGCCCATTCTTGAACCATTCCCAAAAGAGAAACAATTACATTGCGTTGATTCCTTTTTGGTTTATATGTTTATTAAGTTGTTCCAAAGTCATTGTCCTGTATGAATTATAATGCTGCTGCAGTTCCTCTTGCTGATGTTGATAAACCACTGGGTGGGGTGAATTATAATTATTTTTGTTGGGTAGAGAAATACCAGATTGGTTTGTTTGTGACTGGCCTAGAGGGTTTTTTTAGGCTGTGTAGGTTAAAATAATTGTGATAAACTAGGCAGACATACAGCACAAAGAAAGAAAGAAGGAAAGAGGAATGTTGCAGACATTTGCTCAATGTAGGGCACTCGGTGAAAGCTCCAGAGTGGCTCTCAACAAGAACTAACAAGTTTTTCATGTGTAAAAGTACTAAGACTCATGCTATGAAATAATGACTTCTTGAACATGTTGAAGCACATGTTGCTCATAATGTAGAGCAGTGATTCTCAACCTGTGGGTTCCCAGGTGTTTTGGCCTATAATTCCCAGAAATCCCAGCCAGTTTACCAGCTGTTAGGATTTCTGGGAGTTGAAGGCCAAAACATCTGGAGACCCACAGGTTGAAAACAACTGATGTAGAGTGATTATATGTATAACTGATTATATGATATTCTTTGTTCTGAAAGTACAATTCTCAGTGTGTTTTTTGTTATATTTTTCTGATAATTTTATTTCTTCATTCTTTCTGTAACTAGATCATTGCAATAGTCATGGACCATTTTACTGACAGAGACATCTTTCGGGATGTTGTAGATGCAGCATATAAACGGCGGGTCCCAGTCTATATCATCTTGGATGAAGAAGGTTCTAAGTTCTTCTTGGAGATGTGCAAGTGCATGGAACTGAGTGATTACCATATCCGGGTAAGAAGATGTGCACCTTGTTGTGACCATTGTATGTTCTTCCTGAAACATACGGAAGCACTAGACATATTTTGTTATACCTCTGAGATAAACTGGAGGATTAACTGGAGAACTATCGTCTTCCTGTAGGACTTGATACTTCCTTGAAGTATCAAGAAAGTATCTTTCAGAACCAGAATTCATAATCTGCTGTATCTTTTAGAACCAGGATTTGTAATTAAGTCTAAAGTCTATTCCACATGTCTGATTCCTCTCTCATTCTTCTTCTTCTACTTCTTCATCTTTTCTTCTTCTTTCTCCTCTTCTTCTCACTCTCTTTCTCTTTTTCTCTCTCCCTTCTACTTGCCTCTGTCTCTTTCTTCTCTTAATAAAGAAAAAAAGAAAAAAGGAAACAGGATAGTTCCATTGATGCAATCCACCACAACTAGAAGTGCAGCACACTAGTCTAGTATTAAATGTAGGAGAAAAGACACCTTTTCGAATCAGGATTTGATTTCAGATCTCTTCATGTAAATGAAACAAATTATTTTATTGGTTTTCTGTGTATCCTAGATACAGTGCAGTTAGTCAAAAAAATTTACAAAATGTTTGTATCTAATATTTTGATCTTAATTAGAGGGATGATAAGAACTCAGGAGCCTTTCTTCACCTACCAGTCTCATCAGATTGTTTCGTAGGCACACAGATTGTTATCTTATGTTAATGCTTGGATTTCCAGGTACTAGTTTGAATCACTTTTATAGGCACATGATTAAAACTGTGGTGTCTAGGATACTTGCTTTAACAGTTCATTTCTTGTATTGTTCTCGGTACTGCATACTGCTGTATGTGATCTAATACAATATGAAAGCATCCACAATGCTGGGGAGGATAGCCAGAGAATCTAAAGAGATTTTGCCCAAGTGAGAAATCAAAGAGAGAGCAGAAATCTTCTGAAAAGATTTCACGATGGCCCCTTCTATATGGTCAAATAAAATCCAGATTATCTGCTTTGAACTGGATAATATGGCAGTGTAGACTCAAATAATCCAGTTCAAACCAGATAATGTGCATTTTCTGCTTTGATAATCTGGATTATATGGCAGTGTAGAAGAGGCCTTTATTTAATTAGTGTAGGATCTGATTCTAGACTTGTAATATTCCTGCTGTGTTATCTATAATTGATAGAGATATTAATTATCATTCAGAATTTTAGCACATAACTTCATACAAAAGATTCCATATGAAACAAGAATAATTCCCCACCCTTTCTCCTTTATCTGAGGGACTAAGAGATTTTTGCCATGTGTTAACTAATCTGTATCTGTCTGGGGAGATGAACAATATTATCCACATTAAATAAAATGAACACACACACCCTCCCCCGTTGGCTACTTCATCACACTAGAGAAAAAATCCACTTAAAATCCAGTTTATGCCTCTTGCAGAATTCTGGGATTTGTAGTTTAGTAAGGCTGTTAAAGGCTCCTCCCTAAAATACAAACCCCAGAATTCCGCAGGAGGCAGAAACTGGATTTTTAGAGGATTTTTTCTCTAGTGTGATGAGGCTGTAAGTCATTCTAAACATTACAATTTCAGAATATTTAACGTGGGGAATTGACTGGGAGGATTGCTAATCACATTCTGATTACCCAAACTTCCAAGTTGTGAACAACAGTATTATCCAAAAAGGCAACTTAACATGAATGTCCCATTTACGTAATCTTAAGTATTGGAATTTCGGGATATTTAGGTAAATAAACATGCAGCTTTGTAAAATTATCTGAACAGAGACATAGATTACGACTCTTCTTGAGGGGAAACAGATTTTTCACTTTGGTACATATGTTATATACTGACACTGTATACAAAAAATAACATATCTTACATAATATTTTCTGTAGCTGGCATTATAGCTCTTACATATTGCAGTAAATATAATAATAGCTATATGGACCTTGTTTCTGCTGATTTGACAGCTTTCTTCGTAACAGCTCCAATGAGCATTAGCTGTCACTAGTTACCAATTTGTTTTAAAATCCCAAATGATTTGTAGTCATGTTGTTTTCAGAATCACTACTCTGTGCACCTGCCCAATAACTCCAATTCCTCTTCTGTGTGTCAAGTATGATAAGTGGGCAAAACTGAGAGGTTTTAATTGCTGTGTTGATTTGTGTTATTTTATGATCTGTTGATTTATTATAAACTGCCACAAGTACACTGCGGTGTGAAAAGTTATATAAATTGCTTGGCCAGTGATATGACTTGGTATAAGATAGGTAATTAATAAGAAGAAGAGCCTGAAGATAATGTTGTTGATGGTTAAAATTAAATGGTTATTCTATCTAATTTTATTTAGTATGGTACCTTATTGTATTTACTAAATTATGTTAATCTAGTTGTGAGAACTACCTTCTCCTTATAACAAGGAATGAAAACATTTTATTATTTTTCCAAGAAAAAATTAAAAAGGAAATCTACTTGCCAGATTATGTTATAAATTCCTTTAAAGTTGCTTAAATACTACTTGATACAGAATTTGTATATCCTGCCATAATGGTTAATTGAAAGATGTAGTTTACATTGCATGCCAAGTTAAAGAATATGGAGGTTGAATTGTCAGGAAAATACGTATTAGTGAATGTCCTGTGATGGAAAAGATTTGTGCAGACTGGGGTGGGCACGAAGTAAATAAATCACTCAATGACTATTTTGATTTCTACCAGATATGTAATGTTACCTGTTAGGTACATTAGTTACATAGCAGTGCTTTCTTGGTTGTGGCCTGGCTTAGAGCAGTTAATCTGTGCTGGAGGCAATTGAAATTTACAAAATGATTAAAAACCTGATTTCAAACTGGCCTCCAATGATGCTTAATTTGTTGCTGCTAACTACCAACAAATGGATTTGAATGTGTACATGCTGTTATTGTTGTCATTAAGTGTGATATTGTCATGTGACTACTATCATAAACTGCCTTGAGGACTTGTGGAGAAGAGAAAGAAACTGAAGGATTAGTCAACAAATTAGTCAAATGTGGGATTGGCAAAACTACGGTTAGGTAGATCTGTAATTGGTTAAGTGAATGAACCCAGAGGGTGCTCACCATTGCTACTTTTTCATCCTGGAAAGAAGTGACGTGTGGAGTGCCATAAGCAGGGTTCCGTCCGGGGCCCAGTTCTGTTCAGCATCTTTATTAATGACTTAGATGAAAGGCTAGAAGGCATGATCATCAAGTTTGCAGAGGACACCAAATTGGGAGAGATAGCCAATACTCCAGAAGACAGGAGCAGAATTCAAAACGATTTTAACAGATTAGAGAGATGGACCTAAACTAACAAAATGAAATTCAACAGGTACAAATGCAAGATACTTCACTTAGGCAGAAAAAATGAAATGCAAAGATGCAAAATGGGGGACGCCTGGCTTGATAGCAGTATGTGTGAAAAAGATCTTGGAGTCCTTGTGGACAACAAGTTAAACATGAGCCAACAATGTCATGTGGTAGCTAAAAAGGCCAATGGGATTTTGGCCTGCATCAGTAGGGGTATAGTGTCTAGATCCAGGGAATTCATGCTACCCGCTATTCTGCCTTGGTCAGACCACACCTGGAATCACACTGTGTCCAATTTTGGGCAACACAATTAAAGGGGGATGTCGACAAGCTGGAATATGTCTAGAGGAGGACAACTAAAATGATCAAGGGTCTGGAGAACAAGCCATATGAGGAGCATCTTAAAGAGCTGGGCAGAGAAGGCTGAGAGAAGACATGATGGCCATGTGAGGGGAAGTCATAGGGAGGAGGGAGAAAGCTTGTTTTCTACTGCCCTGGAGACTAGGATGTGGAACAATGGCTTCAAACGGTAGGAAAAGAAATTCCACCTGCACATTAGAAAGAACTTCCTAACTGTGAGAGCTGTTCAGCAGTGGAACTCTCTGCCCCGGAGTGTGGTGGAGTCTCCATCTTTGGAGGCTTTTAAACAGAGGCTGGATGGCCATCTGTCGGGGCTGCTTTGAATGTGATTTTCTGCTTCTTGGCAGGGGGTTGGACTGGATGGCCCACGAGGTCTCTTCCAATGCTAGGATTCTATTATTCTAATAAGGAACTTGTTAATGGCCATAATTCTGAAATTAGAAGTCTTGTCCCAACCAATAAATCAAGGAGGTCTCTTGTCATCTTTAATTTTACATATGTTGTCTGGTGAACAAAAACATAGTTTTCTACCTGTTAAGGAATAGAATACATAAATTTGTGGTATCTATATCTTTTTCTGCTTGACAGCATACAAATGTTGTAGTGCAAGACTGTAGACAAGATTAAATGCAAACCTGTAGTCAAAGTCATTTCCTCACGGCTGTTTCTTCATCCATGTTTTCAAAAGATCTATAAACTGTTATCATGAAAACTCTTTAAGAAAAGTTTATCAGTGTTCTTACACTAAGCATAACAAAAGTGTAAAATATGAAAAAATTGTTGTTAGACTAAGAGTCTGGGGTTCTTTTGAAGCTAATCAGGACTTCCTTTAAAAAGATATCAGTGATGGGTGTTTAAGCAATTTAATTGATAATTTATCTGCCATGCTTAATCTTCTCTTGTGACTTCCATTATAAAGGAGTGTTGAACACATTATAGAATTAGTTCCTATGGGACAATCGCTAGGTGCAAAATGCCTGGCCTTTACACAAATACCAGTAGTAAGAACAAGCCCTAAAATATACCACATAGAATCCATGCATCTAACAGTTGGGCACAAACTCCTCAATAAGCATCTCTATGTAGCAATCTTGAAAATATGCTAATACTATATAGGTTATTATCAGTTATTAAGCAATATCCTGATTTTATTTAGAAGACATGGACTTGTTAGCCCAGTTTATAAGCTTCTCATATTTTAAGCCTGCAGTTAAGTGTGGCTAAGTCCTGTGAAACTCAGAGGGATTTATGGTAACTTTTAAATAAATGTTAAGAGGGTCAAGGCATAAAATTCTAAACAATGTGTTCTGTATGCTTCAAAGCTGGGATATTGCATCTTGAGGTGGAGCTATTCCCTTTGTGATCTTGAAGTCTGATTTTCTGAACGACAAACTGAGTCCTTGCCATCTTATATTCAGAATTAATTTGCCTTGATTGCAGTAGTGCTTACATAATTGTGCTGAGCATTTCAGCCTTGTTTAGAAGCATGTCCTGGCAATTAATCTGTTCTCTCTTTATAAAAAGGATGGTTTTACTTTGTTCTTCCATTGCCTTCTGCTTAATATTCTCTGCAGATGCTTGCTGGCTCTTGAGTGAAGATTCCCTTCTACTATGTCTTCTAGATACTAGAGGCAAGAAGGACATGACTTTACTCACTGTCTTTCTGCTGTATATTGTGCTGCTCTGAGCTGCAATTTAGATACTTGTTAAATTGGAACATCATCCATCCAGTACAGAACTGTTGCGTATCTGAATGAAATAAAAAGTAATAATTAAACCCAGCATAATGTGATGGGGGGCAACAATAATTATATTAGAAAGAGTATTCCCTATATTGTTGTCAAGCTGGATTTGATTTATGGTTATCCAGTGAATGAGAGATCTCTTAGAGAGAGTCTTCTCAATAGTCCTGCTCAGGTTTATCCAGCTGTAAAAAACACTTTCTCTTTTCTAAAGAATTATGTCATCTCCATTTAGTCCTTTGACAGTGAAAATTCATGGTTGATTTGACATCAGATCCATTGGCAGTAAATGGTATTATTCTAATCCATAGAACTCTCCTCCTCCTCCTCAAGTGAGTTGATTCTCTTTCAGTTTTCACAATCATGCATAAAAATCAGAAACACTGTGACATGGGTTATTTTGATGTTGGTATGTAATAATACGTCTTTTTGTTACCTTATATTTCTTTGTTCCTAATAACCAGAGTTATTACCATAGTGCCATGATCACAAATGAGAATAAGAAGCAATGATCATATCTGAAGTCTAACAACATCATTGTTGACTAACAGGATGCCAGCAACAAGATACTGCATGACTATTAATCAGAGAAAACAGAAATTAACCATCACCTTGGCTTCAGCAATATTTTAATATATTAGTCTGAGGATTATTTTCTTTTATGAAAAGCTATCTCTCGGACCATTTCTTCAAACAACTTGTATATACTGAACATGCTATCAGTAAAATAGAATAATTTATTCTGACAAAATCTATTTTGATTTCAGGAGGCACCTATGTCTCCCTGCCATGAATGTGAAACACCGGTTCCAGATCAGGGAGAAGAAAGGCATTTGGATAAATGTAGTGTTAAGGCTGTGAAAACTGCATCTACTAAATTAATATATGTCCTGGAATTCTTGAAATGAATTAAACAATATAGCTTGTGTCCCCATGTCAGAGGAAATGTGGGATATAAATTAAATAAAATGGAGTAAAATAAAATAAAAAACATGTTTTACTGGATATGGGATCTTGAACCCTTATTTACTCTCATTTTTTATTTTGCTCTTAGATGCTTTAAAAAGTAACTACTATTATTCAGAAACCAAGATGAAACCTGCCGCTCTGAGTCCCCTTCAGGGTGAGAAGGGCAGGGTATAAATAAAGTAAATAAATAAGATTGTAGTTCATAATATGGCCCAAATGACCTGTGCCAAAAATTCTCATAAGCCCCTGCACTCTGTAATCATTCACTCCATCTCCTCTTTATACTTCATTCACTCCTCTTACACCTGGATATAACTCTAGCTTAGTCACTTTTCATGTCTTTGTTAACTTTCTTACCCATATAGTTTTTAGTGTCTAAAACCTTGCTTCAGATGTGGCTACATGGGCCCATATTAGTGTGTAGAGCTAAGCAAAGCCAAAATAATTTAAAGTAATAAGCTGGTCTTTTGCATAAAGACCTGTACATATTGTAAACAGCAAAAGAGCTGCTTCACTGAAGAATTTACTATCCCACTCCTTGTATCTCAAATGCGCTAACAGGACCTGCTGCTAATGCCTTCCTTACCCTTTTCTGTAAGGTAACAGTCGTTATACTTTCTGATGTGAGGGACCTCTAATAATTATCCCTTATGTGTCAGTGATAGGGTACCATACTTATGTCCATTGGCTACAAACCCCCCCACCCCCTGTGAAAACTTTCCAGAGAGCTGAAGCTGATGGTTCATGGACTAAACCTTGTCCCTGGACTACAATTTTGAACAGCACTAATATAAATACAGTAGAGTCTCACTTATCCAACACTCGTTTATCCAACATTCTGGATTATCCAATGCATTTTTGTAGTCAATGTTTTCAGTACATCGTGATATTTTGGTCCTAAATTCGTAAATACTGTAATTACTACATAGCATTACTGCGTATTGAACTACTTTTTCTGTCAAATTTGTTGTATAATATGATGTCTTGATGCTTAATTTGTAAAATCATAACCTAATTTGATGTTTAATAGGCTTTTCCTTAATCCCTCTTTATTATCCAACATATTCACTTATCCAATGTTCTGCCGGCCCGTTTATGTTGGATAAGTGAGACTCTACTGTAATATCATGTGGCTTGATAGAACTATCCTTTAAATTTCTCACAATGCCGAAAGAAAGAAAGAAAGAAAGAAAGACAGACAGAAAGACAGAAAGAAAGATCAATCCTTGGCCTTCCATAACTCTGGGCAGGGCTCTAGCCAATTCAGGTTTAAAGAAAAACCTGGTTTACTCATGAATTTTAACTGGTTAACCAAATCCATATGTGTGTCCACTGAAGTTTATCTGTCTCTGGAATATTCACCAATCGGGGTGAAAAACGATCCCCACTTTGCCTAAAGCCTCTCAGAGCTGGAGCTGGCCTTGAGTATATGACAGGTAGAACATAGAAAAATGAAGTGATCAAACTATTGCCTTTGTTGAGAAGATCATAAGACTTTATGCACTGAGCCCATCTTTTCTTTGTGTCAGAATATCCGTGTGCGTTCGGTGACTGGAGTTGGATTCTATATGCCATCCGGGAAGATCAAAGGCAATTTGTGCTCCCGTTTCCTGATGGTGGATGGTGATAAGGTCCTCACTGGATCCTATAGGTCAGTTGGCCTTTTATTTTCTTTGTATATGTATGTATGTTTGTTTGTAGGTATATCTATATAAATATGTGTGTGTATCTATCAACAATACATCTAATTTACAATCTGGTCTTGGAAACATGCAACTTTTGTCCCATTCCATTACAATTTAGCTTAATTCATTTCTTCCAAGTTGAATGTAAGAATTATATTGTTTTACTGGCAGTAATTGTTTAGAGACTTAAGCTAAAACAAAGCATCCTAGTTCTCTCCAGATGATTTTGGACTACAGTTCCCATTACCCCTCTTCAGTGACTGTGATGACTGGGGTTGTGAAATCTAAGTCTGTCATCACCTGGTGGAGACCAGATTGTTATAAGAAGAGCACTAATTTGATACATATTTTTGCCAATTTTAAACTAAAACATTAAGTAAAAAAGAGTGTCTTAGAGTAAAAAGTAGGATGTCTGTGTGTTCAGACATACTATCAGTTCTGAACATAAAGCCATCTGAAGCCAAAATGAAATATAGGTAACAAAAAAATATTCCAACAGAAAGGCTTTTTTATAATTGAGCCTCGTTGTTCTTATGCTTGCAACACACATGTTTGATCACTGAACATTAATCTATCTGCTGGCAAGTTGGTTCTGGAGATTAGTATAAAGAAAAGCCAAAGACAAAATATAACCAGGATTTACCGCAATTCCAGGCCTACTCCCTGTCTGTGCCTGCAGGTCTTCTGTTGAAGTCCTTCTACAGGTTTCCCAACTTCCGAGATTAGATGAGTAGTCACAAAGGATAAAACCTTCTTATTAGTACTGACCTTTCTTTGTAAATGTTCTTTATACACTGTGCCTGTCATATATTCCTGTGAACTTTAGATGTCATTGAAAAATGCCTGCACTTACCCAGGTTTAAATTTTTATTTGGTATACACTGCTAAAATGCTCTTCAATAATTGTAATAGTTTGATGCTTTATCTTTTTGAGTTTTTATGTTATGTTTAGCTGTTCTTCACATGTTGTAACTGCTTTTAAGGTTTTTATGTTAATACATTACTGTATATTAACTCTCTCTTTTCTATCAAAGTCAAAAGAAGCTGCCATGCTCATCTACAAATAAGCAATATAAATTAAAGTATTATTTTACTGAATATCCAGAGGGAGGGTTGTTAAATTCCCAAGAATAAACTTCTAATGCTACTCTTAAAAATGTACTCCAACTCACATTTTGGTGGGATTCCTTCTTTAACACTTTTTAAATACAGTAGAGTCTCACTTATCCAACACTCGCTTATCCAACTCATTTTTGTAGTCAATGTTTTCAATATATCATGATATTTTGGTGCTAAATTCGTAAATACAGTAATTACTACGTAGCATTACTGCGTCTTGAACTACTTTTTCTGTCAAATTTGTTGTGTAACAAGATGTTTTGGTGCTTAATTTGTAAAATCATAACCTCATTTGATGTTTAATAGGCTTCTCCTTAATCTCTCCTTATTATCCAACATATTCACTTATCCAACGTTCTGCCGGCCCGTTTATGTTGGATAAGTGAGACTCTACTGTATATATATTTTTTTTAAATCTATTTATTCCTGTGTTCCTTCAATACATTTTTTAAACTATGTAGATTTCCAATTATAAGTGGGGAGAAGTAGATTTCCCAGGTCATCCCTCTTTGGACTCAGTTAAGACCCAAAGATGATAAGAAACTGGCTCTCTAGAGAGTCTTTGGTTGACAGTGGCAACAAGGATGTGTCTTTTTAATGATACATCTTTTGGAGGGAAGGAAGAACAGGGAGCAGGGCAGAGGGGAAGATGAAGAAGAGCAGTAAGGGCAAAGAGGAAAAGTGATAGTGACTGTGGCAACAGGAAGAAGGATGGAGGAGAAGGGCTGGAGGAAGAGTGGGCAAAGGCAGTAGAGAGGAATGGTCCATTTTTCAGGGGTGGTAAAAGTTCCATAACATCCTGAAATAGTCTGTAAAATTTTTAGATCTGCTACAATACTCAGGCAATCTTTTAATATACAGGAATTATTTATTTATTTGTTTACTTTTATCCTGCTTTTCTCCCATGGGTGGGGATGGGATTCAAAGCAGCATACACCGCTAACAGCAAATATATATATATAAACATTAAAAAAAATCACCAAAAACATCATGAGCCAAATGAACAGATAACACACAATGCGTACTAAATTTAAAACCAGTTAGTAAGTTAAAATGTATGCCATTAAAATTCCCTAAACCTCAAGCCACTGAGGTGTATCCAAAGAATGATTGTATTGAGCTCCTAGAAAACCCATTTTTCTTTAGGCCGTATAAAACATTGCCCGGTCTAAAATAGTGTCTAGAACAGTTCTCTCAGAAATCTCAGCCAGTTTACCAGCTGTTAAGATTTCTGGTAGTTGATGGCCAAAAACATCTGGGGACCCCAGGTTGAGAAACACTGGTCTAGAATGTGCAATTACCAGAGCTGTCTGATCACTGCTTATTCGGGGTCATCAGGGAAGGCTTTGGCCTCCCAAAAGGTTTTAATCTGCAAGCGAAAGGCCATTAGGGAGGGGGCTGACTGCACCCCTCTAGGAAGGGATTTCCAAAGCCACGGGGCCACCACCGAGAAGGCCCTTTCTCTCACTCCCACTAATCGCACTTGTGATGGTGGTGAGACCGAGAGAAGAGCCTCTCCTGATGATCTCAGGGCTCGTGTGGGTTTGTAGGAGGAGATGTGGTCCCTCGAGTAGGCTGGGCCAGAATGCTTTAGGGATTTATAAGCTAAAGCAAGCACCCTGAATTGCGCCGGAAACAGACTGGAAGCCAGTGTAGCTGTTTCAGGAGCAGGGTAGTTCTTTCACTATATCTCGCCCCTGTGAGTAGTCTCGTCACTGACCTTTGGACCAAAATCTCAAAACTGAATATAAAACATTATTTAGATAACTGATAAAAATGTAAAATTCACAGAATTCTCAAATGATTTGGTCAATGTTCTGAGAATAGTCTAATCCCAAAGAATATTCTCTGAATATTAATTTTATCTAACACCATTACTTGGCAGATCAGGAGCACAGGTAGTTCATTCTGTGGTATGAGTCTCTTCATGGCAAATGCTTGTTCATGAGAAAGTATATTTTTATAATTGCAATTCTTTAATAGCATCTTCTGTGTTTTGTAGTTTCACATGGACCTCATCTCATATAGACAGAAACATTCTGTTGTACTTGACTGGGCAGCATGTGGAGATGTTTGATCTTGAATTTCGTGAGCTCTATGCCATTTCAGAGGAAATCAATCTCTACAAAGAGCTGAATATCCCATGTCCTTACCGATCAGGAATTGAGAAAATGGGGTTTTCCTCTTCTACTGTGGCCCGGAAAGCCATCAACCCAAAATACGGACTGGTGGTGGGAGTTCCTCCAGGGGAAATGTTGCGCTGGGCCTCCCGCCAACGGCAAGAGACACAAGAGAAATTAGAAGGAAGAGGAGAAGAAAATGAATCAGATAAACGACTGCATTCTTTTCTGAATGACCTTATAACTGTGGAGCAAATTCTGCCAGAGATTGAGCCTCCACTTGAGGACCTGAACAGAGGAAACCGAAGTCCTCAGAAGTTATTTGCCATGTTCCAACTGGACCCAAAAAATAAATCCAAATCCAGGGAGTCCATATTGGAATCCCCAAAGAATGATATTGCCAATGGGGAAGCTGGTTCCAAACAGAACAAAAAATTTGGAAGCGGACTTTTCAGAAGGTCCAAGCGACCATCACCATTAAATGCTGATGCCAATTCCTTTACCAGCGAGACCACTGAAGAGTTTGTGGTTGTGAAGGTGCCAAAGGACAACCAGAGCAACTTTCGTCCTATTAGTGCCCATAGCAATGTGGGCAATTCAGGTAAATCTTTCAAGAAAAGCCTCTCTTTATTTTACTTTTTAAACATTCATATATTTATGGAACATGCTTTTTTTTTAAGTTAGAGCACTAACCAAAATAAATGGGTTGGGGAAGGAGACCACTTTCTTGGAAAGGCTGCAACTAAAAGAAGCAATTGTAGCAGCCATACACATACTTAATATCTATAGTTTGGCCTATAAAACCAGCAGAAGCTAGATCTCTGGTTTCAAGGCTTATCCAAATGTTTCTAAATATGCTGGCCAAATTTTCAGGCACGTTTTTTAAATTTGGCAAGCTTGATATTTTTTTCTTTTTTACCTTTAACTCTTGGTTACTTTTTTAGAATTCCTTTTTGCTAAAAACAACAACAACACCAAAACCATATTTTTTCCCTCTTTCCAACATCCATTTTCAAAACCTTCTGGGTATAAAATTAAGGCATCTCTCAATATATTTTTTAAAACATATCAATATTGAAAGAGTGAAGTGGGAGGAAAGCAATTCTTTCAAAAACTAGTACCATCTAGAATCTTGTCTTGGCTTAGTTATATCTCACAGCTTTGTTTTCAGGTAAGTATGATAAATGGGGTTAATAGGAGAAATTCACACTTCTTTCCTATTTGTAAACTGGGTTTGATAACTAGGTTTCCTTGATTCCAAGGAGGAGGCAGATTGTCATCCTGAGAAATGTGAATGCATTAAAACTGTGAAATGCCTCTGCCCATCTTACATTTGTTGTGACAAGCATGGGAGATATCTATATTCAAGCAGCATCCTCAGATATAGTGAGCTGAATCCTAAACAGAAGCCTCGTGTTCTATTTAAGCCTTTCACAAAACTTGTTGAAACATTTAAACTGTAATCTTATTACCTTAGGAACACACCCCAAGGGACATAGGAAGGAACAAATCTCTTGCTCTGAGGTCTTTGACACTGTTCAATAGAGCACTACTAATTGAGATGGGGGGATCCAATGGCCAATTCCACTCATTGGCTTCTGCAAATTTCTGCAGTTGACATCTTCCTCCTTGGAGGCCAGAAACTTGACCTCCAGGAGAGGGCAAAAACAGGTATTTTGTGGGATCTTAGTAGAAAGGAAGTAAAAACCTAGACCCACTGGGTTCCTTGCATACTTCTATAAAGAAATTAGATGCACACTATCTAATTTTGTCCCACTGTTCATACTCCAAGAATGGTTTTGCTATAAAGTTTGGAAGGAAAAAATAAGGGAAGAGTGAAAAGACACTCCTGCAAATGTTTTTACCTTGCTGGCAATACCCAAGCAGTACTTTATTTTGTAAATTTGGCAATTCCTGATAATAGAGCATTGCATTCTCCAGCTGTTTAGGATTGCAGTCTTATGATCTGCTTTAATAGCTTTTAGTGATTGAGATAAGCCCTATAGAAGCCAATAATTTCCTTTAAAATCTTGTGTTATCCAACCTAAAATCTGATAGTGATCAGTACAAGAAAAAGAGGTGCAAAAGTAACTTAACCTGTTGGAGAGGAATGAACTGAAGCTGGAGAGAAGTTTCTTTTTTTCAAAAAATGAAGGCATTTTAAATTCAAAACCTTTTCTGGTGGTCAATACTATTCCAAAAGTGTATAAATTTAGAAATATAATAAGCTAAATCTTGTGAGAGATTAAAATAAATGACAAAACTGTAATATTTGTTTGTACCAGGCTAGACAGTTCACAGCAGGGATGCTATTCAGCTGTGAAGCGGGATTTGACAAATGCATTTGACAAATACAGGCTCCTGTCTTCATTTTTCTGCAGTTAAATGTAGAGGAGGGATGAAGGGGAAGGAGTATAAACTTTTTTCATGTGGCCAGAACAGTCTTCACCAATCTTATTCCTTGTGGGTGTGTTAAACCTCACCATGCTGCCTGGACCAGTGGAAGCTGAAGTCCAACTCATGTGGAAGAAACTATATTGAAGAAAGCTGGAATAAGGTTTTCATTTCTGTTACATATAAGAGGAAGTCCTCTACCGTTGAGGAAGAAAAAGTGAAATACTATAAGAGGAAATTCTAGCTAGATATTTTGGAAGTTTTAGTGTAGACAAGTTAGATCGAAGTACTAGAGTTGCACATACCAGAACATGAATTGTCAACAGAGAGTTTACTTACTTAAAGCATTTTGAGGCCCTTTTTGACGATAGGGCCTATATTTTTGGAGCAAGCCTACATGAAGTAATACACTTTAGCAGTATTGTTTCTCAGTAGATAGAAAATAAATTATGTTTTGCGATAGCTTATTACATTGATGAAAGGACACACAGCAACCCCTAGTGACACAATCAGAACATAACAGAGGATATGTTCTGTTTACCTACCTTTAATAAAATGTAAATTACGAAAGCCTCCATTTGATTTATAACCGTTCAGTTGCCAATTCCTGCTCTGAAATATCTCCGCTTTATCTTTCAGAGATATCTAGTTCCAGTGAGTGTAGTCACCAGAGTTTTCAGTATGAAAAATAAATGAGAACAATTTCATTTAAAGGCAAAAAAAAATATGCCGGTGAAATGTTAGGAGAGAATGCTGCTGGAACATGACCATACAGCTTGAAAAACTCACAGCAACACATTTTCATATTTATTATTTCAGCAATGAAAGCTTACAGATAGCAATTCATAGAAAGTGCTTAGTACTCGAATTAATATAGAAATTTTTTGTTTACTTATTGTCTTTATCCCAAAATGGAATTTAGGATGATGTACAACTTTTAAAAACAAATATAGGAGTCCCCCAGTTACAAGCATCTGACTTACAAATAACTCATAATTAAGAATGGGGGTGAGACAACAGGGTGTGAGATAAACCTACCCCTTGGAAGGGAAATTCACTCCTGAAAGAGTTATAATAGGGAAAAGGCGTCCCCACTGAAGCTTTCTCACTGGAAAGCCAATTTTTTCAAAATCCAGTTCTCACAGGGACAGAAAGTGAGATGTGAAATCCTCTGAACAGGGGCACAGACAGCCAAACAACACCACCTATCTTGTTCATAACTTGAGGACTGCCTGTACAGCTAAAAGCTCTTCATACAAATGGTAAAACACAATGAAACTAGACCTCTGTTTTTAAAATCTGTTCAACCCAATTCTAAAAAGATGTGTTCTCTTAGAGAGTTATGTTTTTTTCCTCCATTGGAGAAGGACTGTGGTAGAAATTGCTCAGTTGAGTTATGCATTATGTGCCTGTCTCTTTAAAGTGTGCGTTGAATAGCGCATAAGTGTGCTATTCATAGGGGGCAAGTGACAAGGGAGGAAAGGATTAAACCTCCTTTTCTAACTGCTTCATTGCTCCAAATTCTCTTCCCCCAAAACTAGATCTTTCTAAAAAATTGTGTTCCTTACATTTCCACATCTAGCTAACAATAAAAGCTGAAAACACAGGATTTTTTCCCCAGTGCAACTATTTTGCTGAACGAAATGCTGTAACTACACAAACTCAGTTAAACATGTGCATGTGTGAGGTCTACTAAACTATGTGGCTTGGGCTTGACTGATGCTTTGCCTGATATGTCGTTTGGGACCTTTTCCCAATGGCATTCTCTATGACACATTGGAAGAAAACTGCTAGATGACATATCTAGCCAGCAATAATCAGAGCTTGCATACTGGCTGGGTTATTCTGAGTGGAACAGTCCAAAAAAGAAATTTCTCTAAGCCTTCAAAGCATCACAGTTGTATATGAAAGCAACTCACAAAAGGAACTGTAGGCAGGGAATCTTGAGATAAACTATTGGGCCTGTCATCAGCCTTTGGCACCTGAAGTGGCTGCATTAATGCTAAATCTGGCCCATGTGCCATTGTCTACATTGTTTTACTTTGAACTAAACTAATTTGGTTTGTCTAATGCTTACATATTCTTTAGCTTTAGTTATAGGAGTCACTTGGGTGCACACAATTCCATTAAAGGATATCTGCAGTTCTGTTAATATATTGAAATATTTCACTTTGTGCTTGATGAAATTTGTAAATCCAAGATACTTCATTATGTATATATTTACAAAATTTGGTTTGTATTTTGGGGAGAGAGATCCTAAACACTCCTTGTCTCAAGCATTTGGGATAAGAGATACCCAACCTGTAGTCAGCTATGATGGTATTTTCAGAAACTGCTTCTAGTGTCTATGTAGGCTCATCTCTTGATTTGCAGAAATATGACAGCGAGAATCCTGTAAGGCATGGCTCAGCCTGAAATTTTAAAACAAAAAATGTGGTGGAAACCTTTAATCAGATTTTCCTTTTTGATCCAGGTAAAATGAGTGCAAACTCCGGTCCAGAAGAAAAAGCCAAACGCTCAGCCTGTGTGGTGTCATGACGTAGGAGAAACCGCAACAGGAAAACATAGACTCCTAAAGGGAAGCTGCTAGGGAAAGCTGCTGGGCTTTTTCAAATTTACAGTCTGATTTCCTCACAATGGTCTGTACAACGCTTGCAGTCTCCAAGACAGAGCTGGTACCTTTACATTCAGGATAAAACACATGACCTGGAAGATCAGGTCTATTTCCCATTGTCTGGCTGTAGACTGAGAAGAAGATTATTGCATCATTGATTGTTGATTGGAATATTATTGTGCACTACTATGTATAATACAGTGACACTTTTCATATCTCTTGTTTTAACAGACTTGTCAAAGCAAGTGCCTTGGGGGAACTTATAAACCTATAAAATACTCCTTTGTTTCTTATGACTTCCATTTGGGTGAAAAAATGGAGTCAAAATTTCAGTGCCTGTTTATTTCTTTTGTGGATTATATTAAGATGTCCTAGTGCAATGAAGGTGTCATTAAATTAACGTAACAGCACTTATCATTCCATTCCATTTATACCTAGAGTTTTAATGAAATACAACGAAACAGAGAGATTGTGTGTATGAAGGAAAGAATTCTAATATCAGTTAATTCTCACTAAGACATAGAGATAAAGCTTTGGATGCAAGAGAGAGCAGCCAAAACTATCAACAGACTGAAGTGATTCCCAAATAAGACATTATGCCATTTGTTGTTGTTAGCATTGAAAAAAGGTGAGTGAGAGGAAACACGATAGATATTTATATAATTAGGCACCATATGAATTTTATTCCTCTCTTAATTCTGGAACTCAGGGTCACCATTTGGTCTGTTTTAGAAGACAAAGACAACTGGACAAATTCATGGAAAATACATATTCCTGTGTTCTCAATAAATTGAACAGTATACAAATATAATAATAAAGCTGGTAAAAATGTATGATTGGCTGTTACAAAGAACATTATATTTATTTTCCAAAGGTATATCCATGTATGTATGTCCATTAAAGCCAAAACAACATTGTCTTGTGGCACCTTAAAAACAAACAAATGTATTACATGCATTTTCATGGACAATATATCATTTCATCAAATTAAGGATTTATCATCTAGAAATTCAGCTTTCCATAACTACACATGGCTTTGGCTGGGATTGTAGACAGTGCAATCAAGGGTAAATGAAATGGAGAAAACCATGAAATGAGAGGGACATTATTAATATTGGGCATTCACCAAAGCCAGTAACAATTAGGTGAATGAGCAGTTTCAATAATACTCTTAATTCTCACTAAGCATATTATTTACATATAATTTCCTTCTGATCTTCCTATCTATAATCCCATTCCTAACCATGTATATTAATCAGAAATTTTGCATAGCACTTCATGTATTAGATGGACTGAGGTGTAGTCCATAGAAATTCATGTTATAATTTGGTCTTGATAGTGTCGCCAGATTTTTTATTATTTCTGTTGTCCTCCATTTGTATATGTATGTCAGGCACTTCAATCATTAAATCATATACAGTACATATGTTTCTATATGACTCATGTGCCTAATAATAGAAGTGAAAATATCAAAGTTGTCAGAGCAAAAATCCAGGAGAGATTCATGCTAGTTTTTACATGCCCAGTAGATTTATTCAGTGTATGTGCATTTATCTTCCAGACAGCTGTCCTCTAGTTCAGATTACAGTTTAATAGTGCCTTAAACTTTAGCTTTTTACTTGCAGTCCTACCAGAAGCTGTCTGCTGTTATAGAATACTAATCAGCACAGAAAGGAGAAGACTTGCAGGATTCAGCGCAGATTTTGAATGCTTAGCAATACAGTACATCCAAAAGAAAATGTCACATACGTTGTTTACACTTCTGACCTGTTCCACAAGGGAATGTATAACGATTATAGTTTTGAATGGCTGTGGGTGGGTGAAGTCATGTCTTAGGTAATTATCAATTAATTGCTATTATTTAATATTGATTTAGACATGGATGAGTGCTTGTTATAAATCTCTTTTGTTCTCAAAACGGCAAGTTGTAATGGATGTCGTGGAGTTTAGCAGTGTATAAGAATGGGAAGGAAATTGTCTCCCTCTAGTATCCATATTCTAAGGGGAAGCATTCAGTCACAGCTATAGCATTTATGCTGTGAATTTAACTGCCAAGCGAAACTCTGTGACTAGGATAGCAAGAATCTCTGCCTTCATTCTGCTGGAAGTCATGACACTTACTTGGAAATTGCCTCAATCCTCTTCAAATTGTATTCTGGATGTATCTGAAGCTTTACCCAGGCCTGCCTTTACAGTGAAATTTATTAGGTTTTTTTATATTTTAAAGAAATAATTCATTTTCATAAACTGATTGTATTAGAAATGTACAGCACATATTTGCAGTATGAAGTTGTTTCCAGCCATCAGCAAGCCAAGTGATTTTTGCTTTTTATAACAATGGTTTTTAATATCTTTTAGAATAGACAACACAGGGATTCCATAATTTTTTCCAAGACATCTCCAAATACATTTTGTGATTCTTTATTCTTTGTTTCAGGTTCCAACCCTTCTGTCAATGTATTTGACAGAAGTTAGCAGTTCAACCTCAGACTCGGTGGCCAGTTCCATTTGTTTTCCCATCTGCAGCTTTATTTAAAAAAATACTAAAATCTCTGCACAAACATGTTGTTTTAAATTTAAATCACTGCATGGGGATAAGGATTTTGTGATCCCCAGTGTGTTATTGAGCATCAGTTTCCATCAGCCTTAGACAACCTGACCCATTTCTTTGCCAGACTTTTCAAACTCAAGATAGCCATTTAAGGAAGCTTTTATATGATTTTTTCATATTTGAAAGAATAACCCTATGTCACAGTCTAGAAAATTTACTGTATACTGCTATCAGAATTCTCCCCCTTTAACTAGTCTTGATTATAAAATCTTTTGGGCTGCTTGATGAAAATACTTTCTATTTTTTTAATAAAAAAAAACTCAATAGTTAAAATGACACACAGATACAAAAAAATGATGTAGTAGTAGGAAAACAAAAACATATACACTGTCATTTGAATGGCAAGCACTCAGTGATATGCACCGGATGAATTGCAGACGTCTTTAGTTTTTAAAAAGATATTGAGTGGGTTGTTAGGAAAATACTTTTGCCCAAGACTTTGGAGCACAGCAGCCTCCAGTCATGGAAAACCAGATATTGAACTGGTGATGGATCCATGACAAAAAGCAGGTTTCATACGTCTATTCCCCTGGAACAATATGTTCTATTATGTATGCACATACATGAGTTAGGAACCTGCTGCATACTCTGGTTACTGATTCATGTGCACTCAGGAAAATAAATATTTGCACTATATCCTATACTCTTTTTTTTCTTCCTATAATGGGGGTTACTGCCAGGAGTAAGCCATCGCTGGTATATATATTTCAGTCAAACACTCCTAGTTCAGTGCTAATATTGTTTCCCCATTCTATCTCAAACTGAATGTATTATTGCTCTTTTCTTCCTTTCTTTTTAGTAACACATTCTCAGTGGGTCTTAACACTGGTTCTCCATGCCTGATCTATGCTTTTTAATCTCAGGTCTCATTACACAGGGTTTCTCCTTTTAACACTCCTTTTCACACTTTTTGGATTTCTTATCATTTGCATTTGCTTTCTTACACTCTTATAGTTTTTAAATAGCAGTTCTCTGCTTTAACAGCTAAAACTTTTTTTCACTATCATGAGCCTAGATTTTGCTCAAACTTTCTAACAAAATAAGAGTTGGATTTACTTGTGCACTCTGAAGGTAAGACTGGCAGCTACCAACATTGAGAGAGAATTAGATAAATTCATAGAGGGCATGAGTATCAGTGGATATTAATGACTGTATATTATATTATATCTGCTATAAGAGCAGATATCTGGTTATCTACTGCTTCAAAATAAAAGTGGGATGGGGCTGTTACAGATATGTCCTGCTTCCAAGTTTCACAGTGTGATCTTGATCACTCTGTAATAAAAACGTCGGACCAGATAGACTTTTGATTGACCCAGCAGATTTTTATAACTTCAGGATTATGTAAGGGGGAAACGCAGGGAATCATTACAATTTATTACAGTTAACTCCTGTATTTGAGAAATACATGGCAGCAGCCCATGAAATAGATTTACATTGTGTTCTTTTTGTCAGAGAAATAGTTCTTAAGGCTTTCAGTGTATCTCAATGCAAATGTAGTCTGCATAAGACTCTGCCATGTGCTTGCACTTATACTGAAACATGGATCTGGAAGTATGGAAAGCAAAGAGTAGTGCGACAAAAATAAGGCTTCAGCCTACATCATGAATACTGGATTGCGAAAACTGCACATCTACTGCTGGTGCAGCACAGAAAGTTTTGATATACTGTATAGAAATTGTTCCACAGCTGAATAACACATGCGAATTGTTAATGCGGTTTGTGTATAGCTTCCTAAAAAACCTATAATGACACAATCATTCAATGACTTGTGGCTTTTGCACTGTGAAACTACTTAGAGCTTCACTGAAAATGAGTTTGCCCTTCTGACCTTCGGTGGAATAAATAGAGGAAGTGAAGCAGTGCTGTTAGTGTTGTTGATCCAGGGAAAGATCTGTTCCACTTTGCCCTTTCTTGCTTGCTTCCCTTTATTATGTAATAGTGCCTGAACTGTTTGTGCCTTATAGATACTTGAATGCTGTTAGTAGTTGGCAACGAAAACCCTGTGGTAGACTCAGCCCATTAACGCTGTGCTGGTTTTGTTGTCCATAAATATGCTTGTTATTCAGTTTATACATGTGCCTTAGGGTCACAACCAATGCATTTTATACAACAAATAAGTAATGTACTGTGTTTAAAGAGACTGTGTTGATTGCTGTGGTGTCATCCTTCAAAATGTATTAAATTTTCTTTGTAATTTATAAATAAACTGTGGCTGTCTAATCATTTTCTATTGGTTTCCCTCACTTTGGATCCTAACATAACTTTGTATATAAGAACTGGGATATTTGCAATGGATAATAGGCTATATATGTTGATGTTTAGACAGATAATTATTATTCCACAAGGGTGAAATTGTTTGCTAATTGCACCAGTTTCATATTGTTCCATGTTGTTTAAGAAATTGAATTTAACAGAATGAAGTAGCAGTCTTTGCTTATGCATCCACTCCTTCACAAGAAATTGAATTCTCAGCCTTCTATAATAAAGGATACAAGCTGGTTAGGATAGCTACACCCTTTCTTGCCTGCCCCATGCTTTGGCTTTACTTCAGCATGTGCACTTTTCTCCTATTTTCAGAGCTGGGATGGCAACTATTTGTCACCTCCTCAGGAGTCCCTGTGGGTTTGAAGGTGATACAGAAATGTCTTAAGTCAACAAATAAAACATTAAATAATCTGGGTTGCTGTGAGTTGTTGTTGGGTTTTGTTTTGGTTTTTTTTTTTTTTGGGGGGGGGGGGGGGTTGGACTGTATGGCCATGTTCCAGAAGTATTCTCTCCTGACGTTTTGCGCAGGCATCCTCAGAGGTTGTGAGGTCTGTTGGAAACTAGGTAAGTGGGGTTTATATATCTGTGGAATAATGTCCAGGGTGGGAGAAAGAACTCTTGTTTGAGGCAGGTGTGAATGTTGCAATTGGCTACCTTGATGAGCATTTCATGGCTTTGCAGCTTCAAGGTCTGGCTGCTTACTGCCTGGGGGAATTCACCACCATCCCATGTAAGCATTAAAGACCTACTGGCTGGCAAATTGTTCATTTCAACTTAATTGATATTTCTCCATGCTTTCTTTTGGTCTATTTGAGCCAGTTACTTGCCAAGTTACAGATAATAAAAAGGCGAGTTTACATAGCTTGGGTGATACACAAGACGTATAGCAGGGTTCCCAAACTTTTTAAACAGGGGGCCAGTTCATGGTCCCTCAGACCGTTGGAGGGCCAGACTATAATTTTTTTTAAAAATAATAATCTGTGAACAAATTCCTATGTACACTGCACATATCTTATTTTGAAGTAAAAAACAAACAAAACAAGAACAAATACAGCCTCAATGTTAATAATCATAATAATCATAATAAAAATAATAAAGAGGGTTGGAAGAGATTCCTTGGGCCCTTTAGTCCAACCCCTTTCTGCCTTTGTGCAGCAAAAGCACTAGCAAAGCACCCCCTTAATAATTAGTTATTAATTAAATAATTAAAATATTGTTATAAACACAAGCAAAGCTTTGGAAGGGGCCTCAGAGTGTGGTAAAGTCTCCTTCTTTGGAGGTTTTGAAGCAGAGGCTGGAGACCCTTCCACACAGCTGAATACAATCTCACATTATCTGCTTTGAACTGGATTATATGGCAGTGTGGGTTCAGATAACCCAGTTCAAAGCAGATATTGTGGGATTATCTTCCTTGATATTGTGGGTTATTATGGCTGTGTGGAAGGGCCCTGGGTGGCCATCTGTCAGATTGTGTTTTTGCCTGGCAGAAGAGGGTTGGATTAGATGGCCATTGGGGGTCTCTTCAACTTGAACTCCAATATCTAAACCGCAGGTGCCCTGAGCTCACTAGAGGAAGAAACAACATGCTTTCATACTGTGCCAGTATGCCCTTATAGTTCCACTTAAACTACCATGGCAACAGCCAATGGAATCCTGGGGTTTACGTTTCAGGCTCTCCTCTGGCCACATTGAGCGATCTCAGGTCTCCACAGAATGCCAACTCGTCAGTCAAATGGGAGCATAGCACTATGTATGTGTGTGAGGGGCTCCGCTTCCTTCCCCGCAGCCCTCCCACGAACACCGCCAGACCAGGAGGAAAGGGGCGCCTGTCTGTCTCGGTCTCTGTTTGATGTGTTTATGGGCATTGAATGTTTGCCCTATGTGTGTATAATGTGATCCGCCCTGAGTCCCCTTCGGGGTGAGAAGGGCGGAATATAAATACTGTAAATAAATAATAATAAATAAAATATAGCAAATTTCTGATTGCAGTGGGACAGAATATACAGGCAGTCCCCAAGTTACAAGCAAGATAGGTTCTGTAGGTTTGTTCCTAAGTTGAATTTGCATGTAAGTCGGAACAGGTACATTTTTAAAGTGTAACTCCAGCCAAAACTATATATTTCTAGCTTTGAATAACATAAGAAAGGGTTAACACCTCTGTGGTATTTGTTTTGCACTCTGTGCCCCCTGTTCAGAAGATCTCACCTCACTTTCTGTCCCTGTGATAATTGGATTTTGAAAAATTTGGCTTGTTGTGAAAACAAGGATTGATGCTAAAGCTTCACTTGAGACACCTTTTCCTATGTTAAATTTGAGGAATGAATTTCCCTTCCTAGGAGTATATATATACATACATACCGATGTATTACAGTCCATAGACTCATCAGTAAAGAAACAGTTGTTAATAAATTCTTCCCTCTCAGGAGAAATACATTTTCCAAGATTAAAATACATGGTTTCAAGTAATACCCCTATCCGAGGTTAGTTTTTTTCTCAGCCTTGTTGCCACTGTGAGGAATTTTGCCACTATGAGGGTCACCCTGTGGCACTTTTCCCCTAAAAGATATCTAACAATCCCCTGTCGGGGATGGCTGGTCATACGGGATACAATTGCATATGAAAAGTGACTACCTTGCACTGTGTAATAGCGGCACTGAAATAAAGTGTGTTCTATTGTTTCTACCTCATTTCCCTCACAGGGGCATAGTCTTTGGGAATGAGGAATTCAAGACTGCCTCTTAGCAGCTCTGAGGGAAATACGTTTAATCTCATCTTTGTAAAGAATCTGCTATATTTGATCACTGTAAGGCTTTTTAAGTATTTAGGTATGTCTTAAATGGCTCTCTGTATGGTAAATTTAAGAGCCTGGAGAAGCATGGTGAGTTTGAGCAGGCTCTAGTCTAAGCCCTCCCAGGACAATGTCCCGTAACCTTTGCTTCAGGGATTCTTGTGCCATTTTTAATCCTAGATGGAGAAAAGGGGATGTGGATAGTCCAATTGAGGCCACTTTCCGTTCAATCCTCCTCACCCAAAGGAGTTTGTAGGCTTCCTGTTTCCAGTTTAAATACCATTGTTTTTAACCATAGGTTCATTTTCAGAGTCCAGGCCCTGGTACTCAATGGACATTAACCTGTTTTTCTTCCTAGGGTTAGAATTCTCTTACTGCCTATTGTCTCACCCTGTTCTTAACTGTGAGTCCTTTTTGTAAGTTAGATGTTTGTAACTCAGGGACTGCCTGTGTACTGCCTATACTTTTGACAAGAAAATTACTCAGTCTTCATAAAACTATTGGCTCTCCTTTAAAATATTTGACACTCTGCCATGCTCCAAGGAAACAAGTGCCCCTTTGTCTCTAACTCTCTACCACACATTCTCTCCATCTGTCAGATATTTGCCTTGAACGCTTACAGTTGAAAGAGGTGGGGAAAAACAAGTAAAAACAAACTGTGATCACCCTTAGCTGTCCCACTGAGTGTAGTCTATTTGTATCAAAAGATTGGTTGCTCTAATTTATCACAATCATTAGTGACATTGTGCCGCTCCTTGGAAGAACAGAAAATGGTTCCAATTCAGTGTGCTAAGGATAACTGCAGCAATCATACAAATTAGAGGTGGATAAGAGGCAGAAAAATAACCATGGGGTCATCTTGTTCATTGCTCTTCCCCAATGCCATTATTCTCCACAGTACATTTTCTAGCAATTTGTAAATGATTCAGCCATTTGTATTTCGTAGGAGTCTATTCCACACTCTGTCTCCTGGACAGACAGTTATAAATTACCTCTACTGAAATGCTCAGTCTATAGAAGCTTTGAGAACTGCAACTGTGAAACAAAATGACCTTTACTTCCCTTGGTTTACCAGAGCATCTGCTGTTCTACTTTTGAGATAGGAATTCAGTACTAAAAGCAAAAGAAGAAAAGGGGTCTAAGGAGGAAACATTTCAATAAATCTCTTGGAAGATGATGCTGATTATGTTTTCTGGATTTCTTTTATTGAATATTGGCAATGGGCCAAATATCTTCTGGCTTGCAATTTTAAATTACCTGGGAGAGTATTTGTATAGAGGTGTATGCATTTTACATATTGCTATATATTATTCACATTCTTTTCTTGCAGACTGTTAGTTAAGATTCAAGACAAATTTGAAACAAACCCTTTGACAGGGAAGCACATACACAAATCACCACGCTAAACCCACTGGAGATCTAGGCTTGTTGAGCTAATTTCCATGAAGTTGTAGTTTTACAAGGTCTTCTGACTTCTCTGCTAGATTGTAGTGGGGCCTCACCAAACTGCAAATCTCAGTTAAAGTGGTGTCAGACTCCATTCATTCTGCAGTGTAGATGCACCCTTCTACACTACCATTCAGGCAGAGAAGCCTCGCTGTTGTGGATTTTTAAGTCTAGCACATTTTATATACAATTTGATATAAGGCCTAATTTAACATATATTGATATAATAATAATAATAATAATAATAATAATAATAATAATAACAACTTTATTCTTGTATCCCGCCTCCATCTCCGCAAAGGGACTAGCCCAAAAACAACAACATAGCATTACATACAACAGTAATTAAAACAGTAATTTAAAACAATATAACAAAGGTATAAACAACATAACAGTTACTTTAAAAGCCTGAGCTTTTGATCTGTAATTCTTCCATTTATTTCTTGCCTATAATTATTATTACATAGATATTATGCCCTATTCTGTAGAAACTCATATAAATATTCCTAGGCTGAATCTGTTTGGGCTTTCTGAGTTAGGAAATAAAAGCTTTTACACATCCTGAGAGTGTGTTTCTCTTGACGTCAGATTTAGTGGATGCTTCCAGTTCCTTCTGCCTTTGGTGGTGAGCCAGAAAACAAACATTTTGGCAGTGTCAGTACAGTGCATTGCTATATCATGTGCCGGCAGTGACACAGCGGGAAATTGCTACCATCTGACCCAAAGTTGCTGTTGCTGCAGGCTGAGATCTACATGAGCAGTACATGATGGCGTTAACGCATTATACTGAGTAATCTAGATTAGGATGGCACTAGATTGAGGAGAGCCCAAACCGGATGAAATTACTTTCTCAGGAGGGCTCATATTGGCCCTGCTTTCCTTCTGTGTTCTTGTTGCAACCAGATGGAATGGCTGCTGCACTTTATTTATCTGCAAATTTTGTTAAGGAACTCTTCCATCTGTAGATGGGTTGAAATGCTTTCAATAAATAAAATTACAATCTGGAGTTCAAGCAAATAGGGTGAGGGATCTACACGCACAGTGGAAGGTAATATGAGTAATCAAACATGAAAGATGTGGCTCTTCATTCCTTATTCATTAGTTATATTTCTAGTTTAGACCTAATAATGTTATCCAATTAACCAAAAATATTTGGGTTCGCACATTTTGTAAAGGGCTTTCCATGGGCCCCATCTACACTGCCATATAATACAACTTTGAACTGCCTTTTGTAGCAGTGTAGATACAGCCCATGTTCAATGAAGCTCTAAATAACAGCAGATTGCAAGTTAATGGGATCCATAATCTGAAAGGATTTTTTAAAATTTTGATGATATTTATATTACATCAAATCATACGTTGTGGTTAGTTCCAGCTTCATTATTAATTTGGGACCCAGGTGGCTTACAAATGCCGAATAGTGAGTTGCCCAAAATCTCTGATTTATCTGTTCACTAGAATAGAAACATGGAATTCAACCAACTACAGCTACTCTTCTAACACAAAGGGATTCTGCAGTTTGTAATTCCTAACAAGAATACTTATAGGAAAAGATACTGTTCTGTTTGAGGGAAACGCTTATTATTATTATTATTATTATTATTATTATTATTATTATTATTATTATACTGACACAAAAACACAGTATGACACAGCAAACAAGATGTATATGCTGCATTTGTATCACAAAATCCTAACTTGAACACTTCCCAAGCATTTAGGACTGTGTGATGTATTTTCGAATGATGCGTGCAGATGATGCATGCGTTGCAAAGTTTATTTGTTGCAGAATGTGGATTTTCAGCTCAACAGCAGAGGTGCAAATGCTCTTTTACTGAATGTTGACTTTTAAAAAATTAAATGTATTACATGTATTAGTTTACAATGTGAACAATCAGTTTTGTTCTATATAGCCAGCAGAGTAGAATTCAGAGAGTATGACACCATTAAAACAGGATTGAGAAAATTGCAGGTTTGAGCCCACATTCATTTGTCTAATGTTTAAATTTACTGGGTAATGGTGACTTGGAAGGCGCTGAACAGACTGCGCTCTGGCACCATGAGATGCAGAGTCAATCTTCAGAAATGCAGCTACAAAGTGGAGTATGGAGAAGTGCAAATCACAGGCCACATATTACAATACGGTCTGAACCCTTCCACATGCACAATGGACGACCTTCTCACAGCGACACCAGAGGCACTCCCAGTGGCCAGCTTCTGGTCAAAGGAAATTTAGTATAATGCCAAGTTTTTAACTTTGTTTGTGTTTTTTATTCATTATAACTGTATTCTTAATTCACTTCTGACATGAAAAATAAATAAATACTGGGTAATATGGCCAGATCACTATTTTCCATCATCTTTTACCTCAAAGGGTTGTTTTGAGATTTAAAACATGAGCACGAGAACCACACAAGCTTCTTGAATAATTAATACACAAATGCATTAATTGATGTGAGATAATAATATATATCATGGAATAGAATTAGATTCACAAATGAACAGAACAATTCAGTGACTTCTTTTTTTTTTGTAAGGAAAGGATTCGATTCATTCTTTCCTCTGCACAGTGCTAGAATCTTCCTCTCATCCTATTTGTGGTGGCTCAAGAGTAGATTAATCCAAAGTTTGCGGATTTCATGTCAAGTTTAAATTGGGTTAGCAGAAATCATTTGGTCAGCACAGCAACAACTACTATTCACCAGTGTAACAGTGACACACAGTGGCTAAAAGAAGCATTTTCTTTCTCTTCCTACTATTTAAACCAGACATGGGCAAACTTGTGCCCTCCAGGTGTTTTGGACTTCAACTCTCACCTGGTGGGCTCAAGTTTAAACCTGATTTAAACCAAAGCATAGCATAGTATTGATATTATTTCAGTGGAACCCATATACCAACTACTGGCAGTATAAACCAATATTCTGCTATAGACTTGCAAAGCAAAGAACAATAAGGATACTGCATGCTTCAATAGACCTTAGGAAAATGGTTTCTGCAGTATATAAAGAACAATAAAGTTGATAGGTTGCCTTTAAGAGAGGGAAGAGGTAGCATTGTTACGGCCAAAGTACTTCATTATTTTCTGGAGTATGGACTGATTTGGTCTTCTTGTGGTCCAAGCCACTCTCAGAATCGTCCTCCAACACCACAGTACAAAAGCGTCTATCTTCCTTCGCTCAGCCTTCCTTATGGTCCAACTCTTGCATCCATAGATTACTACAGGGAAGACCATTGCTTTAACTATGCGGACCTTCGTTGACAGTGTGATGTCTCTACTCTTCACCATTTTATTGAGATTGGTCATTGCTCTCCTCCCAAGAAGTAAATATCTTCTGATTTCCTGGCTACAGTCTGTGTCTGCAGTAATCTTCATGTTTAGAAATATGAAGTCTGTCACTGCCTCCATGTTTTCTCCCTCTGTTTGCCAGCTATCAATCAGTCTGGTTGCCATAATATATTTTTTATGTTTAACTGCAATCCAACTTTTGCACTGTCTTCTTTCACCTTGAAAGGCTCCTTTCCCAATCTTGAACCAATCTGTTGTTCTGTGGTCTGTTCTTACTGTAAAACAGACAGTAGGCAGAACAAGTGCTATGCTGCCTTAAGCAGGCAATACCACACATTTTAGCACAATTTTAGATGATGGGTGCATCTACACTGCAATCATGGGAACTGTAGTTGTGTAAGATCTTTAGTCTTCTCTGCTAAAGAATACTGGCACCCCACCAAATTCTAACTCTCATGATTCCATAGCATTGAACTAGGGCAAACTGAGTAGATACAATGTGTTGTCGAAGGCTTTCATGGCCGGGATCACAGGGTTGTTGTATGTTTTCCGGGCTGTATGGCCATGTTCCATCTTCTGGAACATAGCCATACAGCCCGGAAAACATAAAACAACCCTGAGTAGATACACCCTACATAATCCTGGGATTGGTAGTTTTGTAAGGAGTATTTAAAATTCTCACCCAGAGAGTTCTAGTTCCTTCGCAAATGGATAACCTTAGGATTTGATATGATGTAGGCATAGCCTACCCTCCAATATCTAGATCAGTTGGGGTAGCCCTGCCTACTCTGTTCCCAATTTCCCTTTTCAGCAAGCAAAAGCTGCAAATTTGTTCTCATCCAATTCCATAGCATTGAGCCATTGATGTTGTAATTAGTGCCAAACTGTATTAATTCTATAATGTAGATGCATCCATCATTTAGTTCCACCCTGTGAATATGATCATATTGTGTTGTTTTAGTTTTGTGCTATGCTAATAATATAATATTGTATGTAAATTTAATTTGTAAGCCACTCTGAGTCCCCTTCGGGGTGAGAAGGGCGGGATATAAATGTATTAAATAAATAAATAAGTGAACAGGGACTTTCTTTGAAGGGATCCCCTTTGAGCTGAGTCCCCTGAGCTGTAAGCCACCATCCACCAATACCCCTCTTTCCTCTTCCTCTAGATTTCAAATCCCGCTTATTTTCCTAATCTGAGGTCAATATTGCATAGGAGCATTCTTGATCTGAAAATACATTTTCCCCCTATCAGTTCTGTAGATGTAGGGTTTTTTTAAAAGAATGTTTCCCCCTCCCTAAACAATGTTCCATTTGTATTAATGCTGAGAATAAACACATATCTGCCAAGAAATAAGCAACACATAGGAAGTGAATCTTGTTATGTATCTTCAAGCCAATTAAACAACCGTATCTCAGGATTTTCTTGGCAAGGTTCGGTCAGAGGAGTTTGCCTTGGCTTTTTATGAAGCTGAGAGTGCGACTTTGCCTAAGATCAGCCTGGGTGCATCTACACCAAGCATGGGCAAACTGGGCCCCTCCAGGTGTTTTGGACTTCACTCCCACCATTCCTAACAGCCTCAGGCCCCTTCCTTTTCCCCCTCAGCCACTTAAGCGGCTGAGGGGGGAAAGGAAGGGGCCTGAGGCTGTTAGGAATGATGAAAGCTTAAGTCCAAAATGCCTGTAGGGAAGGCCCAAGTTGCCCATGCCTGATCTACACTGTGAAATTAACGCCATGGCTCAATACTAAAGAATACAGGGAGTTGTGGTTTTACAAGGTCTTTAGACTTCTTGCCAAATTAGTGTAGACGCAGCCTTTGGTTCCTTCCCACACTTCTGCTACAAATCAGTTTAATATGGCTCGTGTGAATCACAGAAAACAACATAAGAGTTCAAAAACCAGTTTAGTTTATTCTCCTTGAAGTACAGTAGAGTCTCACTTATCCAACATAAACGGGCCGGCAGAACGTTGGATAAGCAAATATGTTGGATAATAAGGAGGGATTAAGGAGAAGACTATTAAACATCAAATTAGGTTATGATTTTACAAATTAAGCACCAAAACATCATGTTATACAACAAATTTGATAGGAGCCTCCGATGGCCTAGGGGATAAAAGTCTTGTGACTTAAAGGTTGGGTTGCTGACCTGAAGGCTGCCAGGTTCAAATTCCACCCAGGGAGAGTGCGGATGAGCTCCCTCTATCAGCTCCAGCTCCATGCGCGGACATGAGAGAAGCCTCTCACAAGGATGGTAAAAACATCGAAACATCCAGGCGTCCCCTGGGCAACGTCCTTGCAGACGGCCAATTCTCTCACTCCAGAAGCAACTCCGGTTGCTCCTGACATGAAAAAAAAAAAAAATTGATAGAAAAAGTAGTTCAATACACAGTAATGTAACATTGTAATTACTGTATTTACGAATTTAGCACCACAATATCATGATGTATTGAAAACATTGACTACAAAAATGCATTGGATAATCCAGAACGTTGGATAAGTGCATGTTGGATAAGTGAGACTCTACTGTATAAAGGTGTAGGTGCAAAGCAGTAGAAAGGTTTAGATTTAGATTAAAAAGTATGAAGGTATGATGAGTGCAGGGTCAGTTAACACCTGCCAACGAATGGTTTCCCCAGACAGGAAGCAGCCAGGCTTTGAAGCTGCAAGGCTATTCAGTGCTAATCAAGATGGCAAATTGCAACATTCACACGTGCCTCAGGCAGACAAGAGTTCTTTCTCCCACCCTGAACATTCCCGAGGCATATAAACCCCACTTGCCTAGTTTCCAACAGACCCCACAATCTCAGAGGATGCCTGCTATAGATGCAGGCGAAACGTCATGCTTCTGGAACATGGCCATACAGCCCGGAAAACCCACAGCAACCAAACCAGTGATTCCGGCCTTGAAAGCCTTCGACAACACATTCACATTGCAGGATGGCTGGAGCGCGCGCGGGGGGAGGGGGGGAGTGAGCATGCGCAGAGCGAGGAGGACGTGAGCATGCGCGTGCCACTCGGAGCGGGGGCGGGGCGGAGGGGGGGAGCTCTAGCTGTCGGCGTCACGTGGCGCCCGCCAAAGGCCGCGTGCGGGCATCGGCATCTCTTCCCTTCTCCCCGCTGCGCAGGGAATTCATTGCGCGTGCGCAGACCTCACAAGTTGGAAGGGGGAAAAAAAGAGGCAACCATTACGTCGGAGATGCTGAGGTTAGATCAGGCATGGGCAACTTGGGCCTTCCCTGCAGGCGTTTTGGAGTTAAGCTCTCATCATTCCTAACAGCCTCAGGCCCTTTCCTTTTCCCCCTCAGCCGCTTAAGCGGCTGAGGGGGAAAAGGAAAAGGCCTGAGGCTGTTAGGAATGGTGGGAGTTGGAAGTCCAAAACACCTGGAGTACCAAGGTTTGTTGGAAACAAGTAAATTGGGGTTTATATATCTGTGGAAGGTCCATATTGGGAGAAAGAACTCTTTGTCTGAGGCAAGTATGAATGTTGAAATCGGCCACCTTGGTTTGCATCAAATGGCCTTGCACCTTCAAAGTCTGGCTGCTTCCTGCCTGGGGAGAGGAGGGGGGAATCAATCCTTTGTTGGGAAGTGTTAGCTTGCCCTGCATCAGTTCTACCCTGCATCAGTTCCACCGTTGTCGCGTTCTGAGATGTCCAGCTTGTGCCTGGATTTCAGGCTGACATCTCAGAACTCGAGAACAGTACAGTACTTTTTAAATTCAATAAATACACACAACAAAGCGCACGCCCCGGCGCATGCGCCTCAAAAGGGTTTATGTGATGGCGGGTCCAATTCCGTGGACGAGATTAGTTTACGAAATGTCCAGCCAATCAAATCAAAGTATGGGGGGGGGAAATCTGCCATTCATGCTGATGGGCAGCGTTTTTAGCCAATGAGAAGAAAGCTAAGGCTGAGGCATCGAGTTAAAACGATGTAGGATAAACCCCGGAGAACCAATAGGGAGGCGGTTGATTTACATGCTTGCCCGATTATTATGATAAACCCCCAAGGCGTGGTTTGGCATGATCGGCATCTCGGGCAACGAATCCCTCTTGAGGTTTTTAACGCTTGAGCGAATAGAAACCGAAGAGAAAGCGGCCAAGGGGGCGGGTTCTCCTCTGACGGCTAGGCGCACGAGCCAATTGGCGGCCGCGTTATTGCAGCGCTGTCCAATAGACGTTGTCGGGGGCGGGCCTTGATGTGTTTGGGTTCGTGCCCCGCAAGGGAGTGAGACGACGGCGACGAGGAAAGTTTATCTCTTGGTGGTGGTTCCCCCGCCTCCCCGTTTCCCTCCCCGTCGCCCGCCGCTTGTTTGCATTTCGGCGCCTGCCCGGCGGGCGAAACGGGCGGGAAAAAGCGGCTTCCTCCGAAGGCCTGAGGCGAAGAGTCGACGCGCGGCCTCGGTGGTTTTTTTTGTAGGTGAGCGGCGGGGCAGGCCTCAACCTCCGGACCTTCCTCCGGGCCGGGGATTATTCGGGCTTGCAGGCTTATTGGGCCTGTTTCGCGGCCTCCTTTTGGGTGGGAAAAATCTCCTCAGAGCCGGCTAGCGATATGATGAGACTGTTATTTAAAGGCGGATAGGTCAGGTCGTGAGGGTGGCCATTTGGGACGAGGAGGGTCGTTAGGGAAATAGCTTCCTTTTCCGTAGTTGCTGAAACCAGGCTATTCGAATGTAGCCTGAGGGGGTGAAATTGCTTCTTACGCGCATGCGCAGTGGGGCTCTCCCGCAAAGGGCTTGGAGTCAGACCAGAGCGGGCACGGGCAAACTTGGGCCTTCCCTCCAGACCTTTTGGACTTCAACTCGCACCATTCCTAACAGCCTCGGGCCCCTTCCTTTTCCCCCTCAGCCGTTAAGCGGAAAAAGAGGGGAAAAAGAAAGGGGCCCGAGGCTGTTAGGAATGGTGGGAGTTGAAGTCCAAAATGCCTGGAGAGGGAAGGCCCAAGTTTGCCCATGCCTAGACCAGAGAGACTCCTCTTGGGAAAGAAGTTTCGAAGGTGATGGTCGTCGTTATCTTTTTCCTCCTCCAAATAAGAGCCCCCAAGAGACCTACCGCGGCTGGGAGTGTCCTCGCCACAAGGTTAAGTACAGTTTGAGTATCCCTTATCCGCGATGCTCAGCGGCAAAGCTCCTATGAAGACTCAAAAAGCATAGAATAACAAACAACACTAATAATAGCTTTATTTTTGTACCCTGCCTCCATCTCCAAAGGATCTCGGGGCAGCTAACATGGGGCCAAGCCCAGGCAATTACAATAAAGCAAAATAAAATACATACATACATGCTTCATCAGCAGGTTAAAATGCTTACACAGTAACATAGTAAAACGGTAAAATAGTAACAATAACATAATAAAACATGGTATAAAAAACAAAACAGGAATTGAACGAGGGTGAACTGGGCCAAAGTGCAAGGAGTGAAAATTATAAATCCATTGGGTGAGGTAGATAGATAAAGAATCAATTAGGGCCAAGCAGCTACCAGCCAGATCTTGTAACTGCGGGCCATTAAGGTGGCAAATTGCAACATTCACACATACCTCAAGTAGACAAGAGTTCTTTCCCCCACCTTGGATACACTACAGATATATAAACCTCACTTACTTACTTTCAACAGATCCCTCAACCTTTGAGCATGCCAGCCATAGATGTGGGTGAAATGTCAGGAGATAATGCTTCTAGAACATGGCCATACACCCCGGAAGACTCACAACAACCCAGTGGTTCAGGCCATGAAAGCCTTCGTCAACAATCCTACAAAGAAATTTACCAAGGAAACCCCCACGCGCAACTGGCATGCCTTAGTGATCACCAGACACAGACTCGATTTAAACTCGGTCAAAATTGAGCAGTGATTTGGAGGCTAAGTCCAATGAGAGATGGGTGCACTTTGGAGAAAAGAAGGCTGGGAGGGAGATGGCAGCCATGTTTAAATATTTGGGGGGGAAATGTAGTAATATGTACAACTGCACCGACAAATGTTGGAAAGGTGGAAAAGAAAAAGGCACATTTTACCCCATGTGGTGAACATGCAACAAAGTTGAAAACCATTGGAAGCAGATTCATGTATATCTCGAAAAGATGCTAAACACTAACTTTAAAATGACACCACAAATGTACCTTTTGAACATGCCAGATGAAGAACTAGAAAGGAAATTTTGGGAAAAATTGTTTTACATGGCAGTGGCAGCTCAAATAGTATATGTGAGCTATTGGAAAACCTCAGAGGTACCTCCCTTAGAAGAATGGGAAAAATACATTACAGATTTACTAATAATTGACAAAATAACTACTCTAATGAGGAGAACTATTAGAGAACTTTGTTCATGAATGGCAACTAGTGATTCAACATCTTAATAAAGTATAAATAAACTAAAAATGCACATAAGGGATGTAGACAAGTAGGAAGCAGATATTAATTTAGAGCCGATTATACCTTTATATGTGCTTTTTAAATAGAAGACTGACCCCTTAAAGAATAAAGAAAAGATATGTGAGAAATGATAATGTAACATGAATAGCTGGAAAATATTGCATGGTATGCAACAAACACTTGCAAATGTATGACTATTTTATTTAATTAATAAATATTTTTAAATGTCGTATTGTGGAGGGAGCAAAGTTGTTTTCTGTTGCCCTGGGGACTGGGACATGGAGCATTGGATTCAAATTGCACGTAAACATTAGGACGATCTTCCTGATGTGGTAGAATCTCCTTCTCTGGAGATTTTTAAGCAGAGGCTGGATGGCTATTTGTCAGGAGTGATTTGATTATGGCAAGGGTTTGGCTGGATGGCCCTTGTGGTGTCTTCCGACTTTGTGATTCTACCCCAGAGTGCAAAAGATCCCTTTTTGGGCAACAGCTCCCAGCATACCCCAGGCAATCTATCCGTTATAAACACTGACTGGGGATAATGGGAGACGTTAGAAACACTGACTGGGGATAATGGGAGACCTAAAAGTAACGTTTCCGATCCCTGATCCTAGCCAAACTCTGAAATTGATATTGACTGCAAGTGTAAAGACAAAAACGAACCGAGTTTGCTTCCTATATGGTTAAGGAAAGTTGAGTACCCCTTATCCAAAATGCTTGGAACCAGAAGTGTTTTGGATTTTGGAATACCTGTATTTGCTTATGCACATAATCTTGGGAGATGAGACACAAATCTAAACATGAAATACCCCTTATCTTCATAGCCTGATGGTAATTTTATACCCAGTGTTTTAAAAGTTTGTATACATTGAAATGTCCAGAAAGCAAAGCTGTCACAATTATACCACCTATGTAGACAACTTCGGAGTATTTAAAATTCTGTTATGCTTAACCTGTGTGTCATTTCAGTCTCCCATCAAAGGCACAAGTCAGACAGTGGAGGGTTGGGAGTCCTGATTGGTTGTTGATCTATAAAGTATTTGGGATACTGCCTGGCTGATCAGAGCTTCCTCTCCCTCCCCTCCCAAATCTCCTCTCAAGCTTTAGACTCCTGCTTCTGTGGTGGTCAGTCAAGAGCAGGAACTGATGCTGAGGACAGTCAAGAAGCCTCTGGTGTAAAGTCTTATTTATAGCACCTCTGGTTCTAACAGTCCCCTTTGAATGCAACATGAAAAATGATCCTGAAGGATATAAATAAATATAATCCGGCTGCTTGCATCTTTCTCTTTTTTCCCTCACTCCCCTTGTCTCTTGACCAACAGAACTTCCTAGAACACCAAGAGAGTGGCAGCTACATAAAAGTTACATATAATAAATTTAGACTCCATGTCACAAATTACGATTGGTAACCCTTTAAGTATTTTTGTTTTTGATGGAAATATGAAGTGATTTAGATATGGTATGTTAAATCTGAATGTTACAATACTTGTGTGACAAGAAAAAGAACAGTAAAGGTGAGAAAACAGTTTTGTGTGATATGGTTTACTAAAGTATCATGAGAACATATTTCAGATAGCAAACTACTAACTAAAACTGATGCAACTTTCTTCTCCTGTCTGTTGCATACTGTTTCCCTATATCTTGTTCACAGTTGCTTTCTAAACAGATCATAATTTAGGTGCTGTTGCTTCGTATATATTGGCAAAATTGAAGTGTGTGTGTGCCTTCAAGTTGGCTGTGGGCTTATGAAAATTCCATGGATTTTATAGGGTTTTCTTAGACAAGGAATGCTCAGCGATTATTTAACCAGTAGTCTGTATTTATCACCCTTTAGCTGCCTTAGTGATATTGTAAAAAGGCATGGAACTAATCTCAAAAATATGTAATAGAGACATATTAACATTTTGAGGCTAAAGCAAATCAATAATCTATTTTCAGACAATGAAATTATCTCATTTTTGGAAGTATAGAATGGAATCTGGGAAATGTACGGTATATTAATTTTTTGGTCACTTTTTGTGTTCTGAGTGATAATGCTATCAATTCTGTCAGCTTCTATACAACTTCAGAGTATGTTTAAAAGGAAGTGACTTTCTTAGTGTAACTTGTTTAATTCTAGGCATCCCAACATAAATTTTGTTATTCCTACAATAGTTAAAATTTTTGGAAGGATAGTAACTTCATATTTTTGTCATGATGTAAATATTCATCAGTGATTCTGAGATTGTGTTTGCTTGAACATAGTGAAAGCATTGGCGTGACCTTCTTTTCTGCAGGATTTGTTTCTGCCATCTAAGTTTAAATTTCTAAGGGCTTTCCTCATTTAAAAATAGTATCCATGTTCTATAAAAGCTAAGCATGTAGCATATTTTTCCACTTTTACACTGTAATATTAAGTTCTTGTTCTGTTTCATTACTTCAAACATTTAAATTTTGCATTTCATTGTTATTGTAAGTTCAGGGGTTCCTGACTGATGGGTTCCTGACTGAGACCGATGATCTAGATCCATCACAGTCTGGGTTCAGGCCCGGTCACGGTACTGAGATGGCTTTGGTCGCCTTGCTGGATGACCTTCGCAGGGAACTCGACGGGTAGTGTGACCCTGTTGGTTCTCTTGGACATCTCAGCGGCTTTCAATACCATCAACCATGGTATCCTTCTGGGACAACTCTCCGGAATGGTTATTGTGGGTATTTCTTTGCAATGGCTCCGCTCCTTCCTGGAGGACCGTTCCCAGTTGGTGAAGCTGGGAGACTCCTGCTCGGATCCCTGGCCATTGACCTGTGGTGTCCCGCAGGGGTCCATTCTGTCTCCCATGCTTTTTAACATCCACATGAAACCGCTGGGTGAGTTTTGGAGTTGGGTGCCATCTCTACGCGGATGACACTCAACTCTACTACCCCTTTCCACCAAATTCCAAGGAAGCCCCTCGGGTTCTAGATCAGTGCTTGGCTGCTGTGATGGACTGGATGAGGGCAAACAAGTTGAAAGTCCTGACAAGACAGGTCCTCCAGGTCAGTCACATGGCCGATTGGGGCATAGGGTGGCAACCTGTGCTCGACGGGGTCGCTCTCCCCCTGAAGGCACAGGTATGCAGCTTGGGGGTCCTCCTGGATTCAACGCTGACGCTTGAGGCTCAGGTGTCGGCGGTGGTCGGGAGTACCTTTGCACAACTAAAATTTGTACGCCAGCTGCAACCATACCTGTGAAGTCTGACTTGGCTATGGTGATCCATGCCTTAGTTACCTCCAGGTTGGACTACTTCAATGCACTCTACGTGGGGCTGCCTCTGAAGACGGCCCGAAAACTACAGCTAGTACAAAGATCGGCAGCCAGATTAATAACCGGAGCTAGCTACAGAGAGCGGTCAACCCTCCTGTTTAAGCAGCTCCACTGGCTGCCGATAAGTTTCTGAGCCCAATTCAAAGTGCAGATTATTATAAAGCCTTAAACTGTTCTGGACCTTTCTATCTCCGCAGTCGCCTCCTCCCCTACGAACCCGCGCGGGCCCTAAGATCCTCTGGGGAGGCCCTCCTCTCGCTCCCGCCTCTGTCTCAAACGCAGTTGGTGGGGATGAGGGAGAGGGCCTTCTCGGAGGTGGCTCCCTGGCTCTGGAACTCACTCCCCAAGGAGATTAGATTAGCTCCTTCACTGCCCATCTTCCGTCGGGAACTGAAAATATGGATTTTCCGAAGTGCTTTTCAGTAAAACGGCCACCAGATGTGAAAATTGTACGGTACCTTCTTATTGCTCCCCACTCTATATGTCCTAGCATTTTATTGGAACCTTAGTTCATCCCTTCCTGCCCTGATTTTACTCATGGACCCTTTCAGAGTCCTTGCACTATTCACTTTTTATTATATGTGTATCGATGTTGAGTTTTAAGGTATTTATTTAATGTGCACATTTTATTGCTGTATTGTGTTAACTACTGTTTTAAATCACTGTTTTTATGGTGTTATGTTGTTATGCTGGGCATGTCCCTGTTGTAAGCCGCCCCGAGTCCCTTCGGGGAGATGGTGGCGAGATACAAGAATAAATTATTATTATTATTTTATTATGACACAGCAAACAAGATAGATATGCTGGATTTCATATCACAAAATCACAAGTCGAACACTTTCCAAGTGTCTAGGACTGTGTAATGTATTTTCGGATGATGCGCGCTGATCCCAGCAGGGTGGCCTTTTGCAGTTGGCAGATCGTAATTTTGTCAATGTCTATTGTTTCCAAGTGTCGGCTGAGATCTTTTGGCAGGGCACCCAGTGTGCCGATCACCACCGGGACCACCTGCACTGGTTTCTGCCAGAGTCTTTGAAGTTCAATCTTGAGGTCCTGATAGCGGCTGAGTTTTTCCTGTTGTTTTTCGTTAATGCGACTATCACCTGGGATGGCAACATCAATGATCCAAACCTTTTTCTTTTCCACAACTGTGATGTCTGGTGTGTTGTGTTCCAGAACTTTGTCAGTCTGGATTCGGAAGTCCCACAGTATCTTTGCATGTTCATTTTCCAATACTTTTGCTGGTTTGTGATCCCACCAGTTCTTTGCTGCTGGAAGGTGGTACTTGAGGCATAAGTTCCAATGAATCATTTGGGCCACGTAGTTGTGCCTCTGTTTGTAGTCTGTCTGTGCAATTTTCTTACAGCAGCTGAGGAGATGATCAATGGTTTCGTCGGTTTCCTTGCACAGTCTGCATTTTGGGTCATCAGCTGATTTTTCGATCTTGGCCTTAATTGCATTTGTTCTGATGGTTTGTTCCTGGGCTGCAAGGATCAGGCCTTCTGTCTTCTTCTTCAGGGTCCCATTCGTGAGCCAGAGCCAGGTCTTCTCCTTTTTCTTCGTGTACTCTGTGAATGCACACTAATGGAGAAACTGCGCCTTCGCAGGTTCCAACGGAAACTCTTCCAAGCTGAAGTTCAAATTTTGGCGGCAACCACGCCCCCCTTCCCAAGGGGCATATAAGGCAGCCCCAGGCGCCCGCTCTCCAGTTCCTTTTTTTCCGCCGCAAGGTTCACTTCGGTCTCTTCGCATGTCTACTACTCGTTTCAAACGCTGCACGCAGTGCGCTGCTAAAATTCCTGATTCCGACGGCCACGCCAAGTGCCTCTTCTGTCTTGGCGAGGCTCATGTAGTCGGTACCTGCCGCTTCTGCCTAGCTCTCACGGCTCAGGCCAGAAAGAACAGAGCCGCTAGGCTCAGAGCGGCGCTTTACGAAAGATCTCTCGCTCCAGAACCGACTCCGTCGACGTCGAGTGCGTCGTCGTCTTCAGCTCTGAGAGCAATGTCGGCGCCGACAGCTAGGGCACCGACAGCTAAAGCCTCCTCGGTCTCGTCCAGGGCGTCTAGAACTTCCAGGGCCGCTAAGCCTGTCAAGCCACCGTGTACCGTGACGACGGCTACCGTGTCGACCCGCTCCGGAAAGGTGGGGCCTTCCTCGACGTCGAGCTCTCTCGCCTCTATAACCTCGGTCCGGTCTCGTATCGGCTCCCCTCCGTCCTCCTCTGCTATCAAAATAGCCTTTAAGAGGGCTCACGAGGAGTCTCGTCGAGCGCAATCTGACTCAGCTGTGGTTCCTCCAACACCAGGCAAATCCTTGAGGGTTGCGTCTAAGCAACCGCCGACGAAGAAACGGCTGACTCAGCGCTCCTCTTCTTCGGCTTCCTCAAAAAGGGACCCGCCGCCCTCCTCGGCAACCTCCTCGAGAAGGTCTTCGCCGATTGTGCCGGCCCAGAGGCCTAGAGATGTCTCTCAATCCCCTCCGCAGCCCCTATCTGACGGAGAGCTGCAGGACTCACCCCACCACTCTACCCAAATGGTGGTCAGGGTACCAGTACCGGAGCCTCTTGCACCGCTTCACTCATCGCGCCAACAGCTCTTTCCTCCGACCTCGACACCGGAGCAGACAAACGGCTCGCCTGGCTCGAGCGGCCCAGGCCTCAGCCTCCAAAGATTCTCAGCTCCCGGCCGTCTCCTCCCGTGAGGCCATGCCTCCCCCCGAGACTGTACTTTCTTCTCCCCCTCAGTCCCCCCAAGGGGCTGAGGAGGAAGATGTCGACATTGACCGCCCAGACTCTGTCCTCTCGGCCTCGGTGGTCTCTCTCGGCCTCGACCTTTCTCCTCCTCATGATGCATATGAGGCGGACCCGCCTTCACCTACTGACAATATTCGTGCTTTCTCTGATCAAATGGTCAGAATGGCTGATGCCCTGGGTATGGAGATTAAGCAGACCTCCAAAGCAGTGTCTGATCCAGTTTCCAAAAGGGTGCAAGCCCAAGCTCCGCCGGCCACGCTACTCCCTTTCTTGCCTTATCTCTTGGACGTTATCCAGGCCTCCTGGAAAACCCCATCCTCCATACCTCCGACGATACCCTGGAGTGGCTGAAGCACCACCCCGACCCTAATTCCCTGTTCGTCAAGGCCTCCCAATCCTCAGGTCGTCAATCGAACACTCCAGCCGACAGAGAAGGGAAGCGCTTCGACGCCGTGGGTCGAAAGCTTTACTCCGGAGCCCTTTTACTTTGCCGGATGGCGAACTACGGAGCCTGCATGGGTGCCTACCAGCAGATTATCTGGGAGAAGGCACAACCCTTCTTCGCGAAACTGTCGGACGAAGATCGCTCCGTTCTTACCACCCTCCAACAGGAAGCTGACTCGCTCGCCCACCACCAAATCCAGATGGCGAAACATACCGGGGACACGGCGGACAAGATGATTGCCCACGCAATTGCCATCCGTCGCCACGCCTGGCTGAGGTCGTCCGGTCTATCCTCATCCTCCAGGCAGGTCATTGAGGACCTCCCCTTTGACGCACTCGGACTATTTAATTCGGGTACCGATGATAAACTCAAATCGAATCATGACTTTAAAATTCTTGCGTCCAAATGTGGCGACCAACCACAGCCACAGCGTACCCGCTGGTTCCCTCATCGTTTTCGCCGCTTCCCGCCGCAATCCTTCCGGCACCAATCTTTCAAACGCCCCTCGGGCTCGAACAATCAAAGCCATCAACCCCGTCGAGGGCCTCATCCACAAAAGCAACGGGGTCAAACCACCCCCGCTCCTCCGCAGGCTCACCGGCGTACCTGACGCCATCCTTTCTTGCCAAAGCTCCTCGTCCGCTACCGCTGTAAAACCCACGCTGCCTCGACACTCCTGTGCCTTCGCCGACCGCCTGGCCCCCTTCTACAATCAATGGGAGTCCATCACTTCAGATGCTTGGGTTCTCCGCATTGTCCAAGAGGGCTATGCCTTAGAGTTCACAGAACTCCCACCTACAGGTCACGTTCTCTCTTCAACTCCTTCTCCAGAAATACTGGCCGAAATCGATGCCCTTCTGGCCAAAGGGGCCATCCGTCTCTCTCCTCCCGAACTGGACCCGCAAAGCTTCTTCTCCAGGTACTTCACGGTCCCGAAGAGGGGAGGCAGGCTACGCCCCATTCTAGACTTAAGGGCCCTCAATGTCTTCATTCGTCCTTCCAAATTCAGAATGGTCTCTATTGCCTCCATTCTCCCGATGCTGCAGCGAGGAGACTACTTTGCCTCCATAGACTTACGAGACGCTTACTTCCACGTAGCGATAAGGGAGGCTCACAGACGTTTCCTCTGTTTCAAAGTCCTCAACCAAACTTATCAATTCACCGTTTTACCCTTCAGCCTAGTCACGGCGCCAAGGGTCTTTACCAAAGTTGTTGCCACCGTAGCGGCCCATCTCAGGCTACATGGCATCACGGTCTTTCCTTATCTAGACGACTGGCTTCTGGTCAGGCCCGACCCTGCCCTTCTCGAATGCCACGTCTCCTTCACACTGCGTCTCCTAAACTCTCTCGGCCTCCAATTCAATGCCGAGAAGTCACATCTCACCACATCTCGACCAAAATTCGCTTCATCGGAGCTCTCTTCGACTCCGTTACACAGACTGTCTCGTTACCGCTCGACAGATTCCTAGCTCTCCGCCACCAGATCGCCCTATGTCAATCCGCCCGGAGGGTCTGAGCCTGTACCATTCAAGTCCTTCTAGGCCACATGGCCTCCACGGTTCTCACGACCCCATTCGCCAGGCTGCGTCTTCGGGTCCTACAAAGGTGGTTTATAGACACTTTCAAGCCGCTCTACCACCACAACTCGAAGTACCTGTCGATACCGTCGAACGTTCGCCGATCCCTCTCATGGTGGACGTCTCACCGAAACGTGTGCAGGGGACTTCCATTTCATCCGACCCTGCCTGCAATGACTATAACCACGGACTCCTCCACCTATGCCTGGGGAGCCCACATGAACGGCCTGACGGTCCAAGATCTCTGGTCCCCATCCGAGAGGACCAACCACATAAACTTTCTCAAGCTTCTCGCCATTTTCAAAGCCCTGAAAGCTTTCTCCCGCCTCATCTGCCACAAATTCGTCCTCATTCAATCAGACAATCTAGTAGCAGTCTTCTACATCAACAAGCAGGGCGGTACGGGTTCGAGAAAGCTGATGCACCTCTCCTCCTGCCTCTGGCTTTGGTGCATAGCCCACGAGGTCCAAGTCTCCGCGATTCACCTTCCCGGTGCCCAGAACGACTTGGCAGATGCCCTCAGCAGGATGACTTCCTCCTCCCACGAGTGGAAGCTCGATCCCGAAATTCTCCACACCCTGTTCCTCGATTGGGGGCGACCTACTCTGGACCTTTTTGCCTCTCCCCAAAACGCTCAGCTATCCCGCTACGGAGCGAGGCTCCCCCCGAACTCCTTTCCAGGCTGCCTGGGAGACGCCTTTCTACTGGACTGGTCAGCGGAAATGCTTTACCTCTTTCCCCCTATTCCCCTCATACCGAAAGTCCTCGAAAGACTCCTCTCGATCTCGGTCACAGCGATCCTCATAGCTCCGGCTTGGCCCCGCCAGCCGTGGTACCCGGCCCTTCTTCGTCTTTCCAGAGGAACGTTTCGCCCTCTGCCTCCCTCGCCACACCTTCTTTCCAGGGAGGACGGTCAGATTCTTCACCCGGACCTTCCTTCTCTTCATCTCACTGCGTGGAGGATTCTTACTTAACCTCCCTCCCACAAAACCTCCAGGATGTTCTTCGGGCAGCCCATAAGCCGGCTACAACCAAAGCTTACACCTACAAGCTTTCCCGCTTTCACGCCTTCCTTCGATCCCGTGACATCGACTCCTTTCCGACTTCGATACCGGTGGTCCTCGACTTCCTCATGACTCTTGTCGAGAGAAAACTCTCTCTTGCTTCTATTAAGGCCTACCTCGCAGCCCTCTCCTGGTCTTTTCAATGCCATGGTCAGCTGTCTCTCTTCTCTCACCACCTGATCAAAACTTTTCTCCGAGGCTACAATAACATCTGCCCGCCATCGCTTCCGCCTACGCCGGGCTGGAACCTCGAACTTGTGCTCTCTCAACTCACATCTGCTCCCTTCGAACCACTGGCCTCAACCGATCTCCGCTTGCTTTCGTGGAAACTAGCCTTCCTAGTGGCAATCACTTCGGCACGACGGCCGCCTGAGCTTGCTGCCCTCAGGGTCGATGAGCCATATCTACGTTTCCACCACGACCATGCTGTCCTTCGCCCGGACATTACTTTTCTCCCTAAGGTGGTGTCAGCTTTCCACCTCAATCAGGACATTGTCCTACCAGATTTCTTCTCTAAACCCTCCTCTCCTCTCGAGCGGAAACTTCACCTTCTCGACGTTCACAGAGCACTCCTTTTCTACAAGGACCATAACAGGGGCATCCGTAAGACTCAGAGACTCTTTGTCGCCTATGCCCCGGACAAGTTGGGTAATCCCATCTCCTCCCAAAGGTTGTCCCATTGGATCGCTCAGGCCATTGAGTTGGCTTACGAACTGGCCAAGCGCCCTCCCCCTCCATCCATCCGTCCGAGATCGACGAGGGGCCTCTCGGCTTCGACCGCCTTCCTCAGGGGTATCCCGCTCGACTCCATTTGCAAAGCGGCAATCTGGTCGAACCCACTTACGTTTGTTTCTCACTACAGGCTAGACAACAAGGCCCTGAAGGACTTGGCCTTCGCAAGATCGGTACTCTCATCTTGCCTATCCTGACTCTCAAACGGCCTCCTTCTCCCTATACTCACCCGCAGGTGACTCTCTATACCTCTCCTTCAAGCTATGGGGCCAGTTTTCTCCCTACGCCTATACCTCCGAGGACATGTTCTTCCCCTAATTGTGTTGGGACGTTGTTCTGTAACACTTTATTCACCCTGATGGGCATGTCAGGTTATCTGATGTTTCCCCTCTTCCCCTGGGAGAGCGTTCATATACACTGTACTCAACTTCGTATTGTATTACGTTTATTCAGTGTTTTTTCCTGATATGTTCTGTCTCTTATGTTATGTTCATACTGACGTTGCACTGGTCCTTTCGGACAACCTATTGCACTGGTCTCTTGGGACTATTATCTCAATGTGTCCTAATGCACTGGTCTCTTGGGACTATTATCTCAATGTGTCCTAATAAACTTATGTTTGGACATTCACTGGTTGTCGAGTTTGCCTTGTCCCACCATCCGGGACCGTAGCGTGTCAGTCTCCATTAGTGTGCATTCACAGAGTATACGAAGAAAAAGGACAGGTTGCTTACCTGTAACCATGTTTCTTCGAGTGTACTCTGTGAATTCACACAAACCCGCCCTTCCTTCCCCTCTGGCAAACCTCTCCCTTTCTCGTTGCCTTGGCGGCGCAGGAACTGGAGAGCGGGCGCCCGGGGCTGCCTTATATGCCCCTTGGGAAGGGGGGCGTGGTTACCGCCAAAATTTGAACTTCAGCTTGGAAGAGTTTCCGTCGGAACCTGCGCAGGCACAGTTTCTCCATTAGTGTGAATTCACAGAGTACACTCGAAGAAACATGGTTACAGATAAGCAACCTGTCCTTATCAGCTTTTCCTTCAATTTTGTCAAGGAACGTTCCATGCAATGTTTTGTTGTGCCAGCTATCAGCTCTAGTTTGTAGTGTGGTTTTCTTGTACTGATTTTATTGTGTTTTCTTGTACTGATTTTATTGTGTTAACTACTATTTTAAATCACTGTTTTTATGGTGTTATGTTATGCTGGGCATGTCTTTGTTGTAAGCCGCCCCGAGTCCCTTCAGGGAGATGGTGGCGAGATACAAGAATAAATTATTATTATTATTATTATTATTATTATTATTATTATTATTATTTAATATAGCAAAATATAACCACAATTTCCTTGATGGTTTTTCATATTGTTTGGATCAGTAAACTATAGGTGAGGAGAGATTAGTCTCTTGAACCATTTTGAAAAACAGACTCATGAGGCTCATTGCTATTTGTTGCTTCTTAGAGCAATTTCCATAAACGAGTGGTAAGACAGCAGCTAAATAGTTGCTGTATTCATGTGTTTGTAAGTTAAGATTTTATTATTGCTATATATTTTAAGCAAAGTGGAGGTTACAGTTTGTTCAGGGCATGACAGACTATCTCATTACTTCAGAACTGAGTGTTCACACTTGTTTCAATTCATATTCCATAACCCAGTCACGCTTGATTAAGTCTTCTAGATCTCCAAATCTTTATTCTCCACTTACCTAACATTGCAGAAATTTGTATTTAGCCATACAGTACTTCTTCATAACTACCACAAGTTAACCACCTAGCACATATGCAGATGTTCTTAGTACACCCTTCCTACTCCCTCAATATATTAAAAACACCTTCCCTGTACAAATCGGAGCAAAACATTGTTGTCAAGGAGCTTAGACTTGGGATATTATCATATTATACAATTACTGTGCTATTATTCCACTTTAACTATCTTGACAACATTGCATGAAATCCTGGAATTTGCAGTTTAGGAAGGGATATTTACAGTCCTGTGCCTGAGGGCTCTTGGACTTCAAGGTACAAACCCCAGACTAACACAGAATATTGCTATGGCAGTCACAAAGAGAAAAAAATACTATAACAATGTAATATGATAGAGATAATGCGATAATTAGCAAATATTTTTGATTGAACAGTATGATTCTGTGCTTTTAAACAATAGAGCTTTTTTGTTTTATTTTGTTTGAGTTCACAGCTTTCATGAACCACTTTGAAAAAGCATTAATTAATAGTAATGTGATGTCTATTCACAGTGAAAGGGGTTACAACTACCTTTGTTTGGATGGTGATGTTATTTTGCATTAGGGATAGTTCACAGGAGTTAATGTTACCCATATTTTCTGGTAAAGCTGGATATGAAGCAAAAATTGATTGTAGTTGTTGTTTTGTGCCTTAGTTTCCAGCTTAGGAGACCCGAGGCAAATGTATCACAGAAATTGCTGGGCCAAATTTGTTTGTGGGAGCGGCAGGAGGGCTATTACGTTTGCCTTTGTGGTTCAGGGAATGTGACTTGCCCAAGGTCATCCAGTGGGTTTCCATGGCTGACTATGGAATTCTAACACTGGTCTCCAGAGTTGTAGTTCATTACACAAACCACAACAACATGCAGGTGCTCAAACATTGGTTAGTGTTGACCATAGTACTAGTACGTCCTTAACCACAATAGGGACAGAACATAATACACATTTCCAAGGCTGGGGAATTATTATTGTATCTACATTCATCTTGTAATTTCAGCATGTGAAGTCTGAAATTGTCTTCAGACTAATGCTTCCCTCGGCCATTTATCTTCATTGCTATAATTTAAATCACCATAGCAGAAAAAGATGGTTTTTCAAAACTTTTTAGTAATGTGCTCTCTGCCTTGTATGAAATTTTCATCCAAAATTATTTTCGTTAATAGCCTAAATTGAAGAAAGAATTTTGAAAACTAGTTTCTGGTCATTCATAATTCATCAGTGTGGTTGAATAGTTTGCCTATTGTGGCCTTGAACACTATGTAAAATTAGTGACAAATAATTGGTAGTCTTTAAATTCACAATAAACTTTGTGTATTATATCTCTTGATGTAAAATTACTTTTGGCAGAATTCTCAGCTCACAGCTTTTGAAATCTTTTCTAAACATTCGTTGTGTTTGCAGAGCCACATCATAACATATCTACTTTGTATATTGGAATATATATAAAACAATACATTATTAAAACAAAAGTATTTTGGGATCTTAAAGGCTGTTAAGCTTTCTTTGGCATAAGCCTTTGTATACTTAGCACAGATGCAACTGAATTGGACTCCACAAAAACTTATGCCATGATAACATGTGTTATTCTCTAACCAAGTCTGTGTTTTCTTTTCTGCAATAGACTGACATGATTACCACCACCATCCATAAAACTTAAAAAAAACAGATTTTAAACGGGGCTGACAATTTTGGCCAAGATCCTGCATTGGAAGACACAGCTGCAGAGATGTAGGTATGTTTTCCAATGCTATCATTCCAAATATACCATTTTAAGATCATAGCCCTGTTACCTAGCATGGCAAAGGGAGTATTGCGGGGGATTTGTGGAGAAGTGTCCATCTGCTATATAAGCCTTCATATTGGAAGAGAGTTCATCTTTACGCTTTTCCTTGCTCTCTGGTGGCTTTTGGATATGTGTCCAATGACATAAACCTGAATTGTGATGGCATACATTTCTGAATTTACTGTTGAAACAGGAAGCCATGGATATTAGTGAACCGTATTGAAATTAACATCTTCTGACATAAGTTATCATAGAGTCAACTTGGAGGACATTAACAGTTCCTAAAGAAACGGGTAACTTCAGGCAGAGGCATATAATAGAAAATGCCTAGAGGACCTAGGAAATACCTAGAGAGGATCTATTTTGTCAGATGTGGGTAGGAAACGGTATCTACCAGTTCTATGGATGTGGGGATTGTACTGTAATTACAGAGCTAGAAGTCAACTTCCATTCAAAAGACCTGTGCTGGGGAAAACAATAATAAACACACAAGTTGAGTCTCTGCTGGGAGATTTACCACAGTGCCCTGAATGTTCTTGTAACTGACAGCTTGCTTATTTTGATTTATGTAGACAATCTAGTTAAACAAGTTGATATAGGGAGCTTGATGTGTTTCAACATTTGAAGAACTACGTAAATTTTAGTTTTATGTTTTTCACTCATTTCAGGCCAGTTGCTGTCATCATGGTTTGTTGCTGATTTAGATACTCTATAGTTTAATTTAGTACAGCAATATGGGGAACTGTCTGATGTGAACAGCTACAGTGTTTTTTAAACAGATATTCGAATGTGGAAATACCTAAATTAATGTTAGGAGTGTTAGAATGCAGTGTTTCTATGGATTGTCAGTACAGTTACATTGCTGTTCATTAAAAGTTTCCTAAAGTTTTTGCCAAGCATGAATGTATGGATTGTAAACACACCGATACCTGACTACTTCTGTTGCCTCATTTTGGGAGCATTTTTACCTTCAAAATTTTGCCTGTTATATTGTTTTAATATTATGTGTTATAATATGATAAGCTTTGAACTGTTATTCTTTTTTTTTCTTTTACAGTGGTTTAACTTTTGCACTGAATGTAGCCAGGCCGGACCTTTTCGGGCTTCAGCAGCCCTGAGAAGCTGTCAAGGTAATTCCTGTATAGGGAAAAAGGAAAGTCTATATTCAATAAAGAGATGAGGTGACTAGCAAGGTTAAGTATGCATTGGTATATTATGGATTGTTTTTAATTGCCAGTAATGACATGATAAGGAACCTGTGGGAAAGGTTAAAGCCATGGTTCTCAACCTGTGAGTCCCCAGATGTTTTGGCCTTCAACTCTCAGAAATCCTAACAGCTGGTAAATTGACTGGGGTTTTTGGGAGTTTTAGGCCAAAACACCTGGGACCCACAAGTTGAGAACCACTGGGTTAAAGTCTATACGCAGCATTTTGAACAATTACTTAATATAGTTTGTTGCTCAGTAAATAGGTGCATCATCTAAGAGAGCGATACTGAGAAATACCTTGTTCATCTGATGTAAAATTTTAGATATACTGTTCAAATGTTTCTATTATATTTAGCTGATAGTGATAGACAAATTGAGTCTCTTATCTGAAATAATTGGGACTAGAACCTTTTTGGGTTTCAGGGGTTTTTTCAGATTCTGGAAAACGTTTATTATAATATACATAAAATACAGTATCTGTATAGTACAGGAATTCTCTAGGAACCCATGAATGAATCAGCTGAAGTTTTGTGGACACTGCTGACAGCAGAAGCAGAGGGAGAGTGGTTAGAGGGAAGGAGGGAGAGAGTGTGACTAGCCAGGACAAAAGAACTGCAGGTCCTTTTCTCTCAGTGGACCCAGGCCAGCCCCTAGCAGGAGGCAGAAGCAATGATAACAAATAATCTTCTCCTCAACTGTAGTGATAGAGGCTACTAGAAAAAGAAGGCAAGGAGGCCTGGCACAGGCACCTCCTATAGCGGCAGAGGCTCCTATGCAGAGGAGACATTAGAGGCCTGAGGTCTGCAAGCACTTAGGAATGAATGCGGTCATCGCTAATAGTCAACACGGATTTATCAAAAACAATTAATGCCAGACTAATCTGATCTCTTTTTTCAATAGAATTACAAGCTGGGTAGATGCAGAGCGGGGGACCCTTGTTGCAGTGTGTTAAAGCGCTGAGCTGCTGAACTTGCAGACCAAAAGGTCCCAGGTTCAAATCCCTGGAGCAGAATGAGCACCCGCTGTTAGCCCCAGCTCCTGCCAACCTAGCAGTTCGAAAACATGCAATAGATACCGCTCCGGTGGGAAGGTAACGGCGCTCCATGCAGTCATGTCTGCTACATGACCTTGGAGGTGTCTATGGACAACACCGGCTCTTCGGCTTAGAAATGGAGATGAGCACCAACCCCCAGAGTCAGTCACGACTGGACTTATTGTCAGGGGAAAACCTTTACCTTTACAAGATGCAGGGAACGCCGTGAATGTAATAAATCTGGATTTCAGTAAGGCTTTCGACAAGGTCCCCCATGACATTCTGAAAAGCAAACTAGTCAGATGTGGGCTAGGCAAAACTACAGTTAGGTGGATCTGTAATTGGTTAAGTGAATGAACCCAGAGGGTGCTCACCAATGCTTTCTCTTCATCCTGTAAAGAAGTGACGAGTGGAGTGCTGCAGGATTTCACCTTGGCCCAGTTTTGTTTAACATCTTTATTAATGATTTAGATGAAGGGTTAGAAGGCACGACTATCTAGTTTGCAGACGACACCAAATTGCCAGAGATAGCCAATACTCCAAAAGACAGGAGCAGAATTCAAAACGATCTTATCAGATTAGAGAGATGGGCCAAAACTAACAAAATGAAGTTCAACAGAGACAAATGCAAGATACTCTACTTTGGCAGAAAAAATGAAATGCAAAGATACAGAATGGGGGATGCCTGGCTTGATAGCAGTATATGTAAAAAAGATCTTGGCATTCTTGTGGACTACAAGTTAAACATGAACCAACAATGTCATGCAGCTGCTAAAAACGCCAATGGGATTTTGGCATGCGTAAATAGGAGTCTAGCGTCTAGATCCAGGGAAGTCATGCTAGCCCTCTATTCTGTCTTGGTCAAACTGCCCCTGGAATCACACTGCGTCAAATTCTGGGCACCGCAATTAAAGGGAGATGTTGACAAGCTTGAATGTGTCCAGAGAAGGATGACTAAAATGATCAAGGGTCTGGAGAAGAAGCCCTATGAGGAGCGGTTTAAAGAGCTGGGCATGTTTAGCATGCAGAAGAGAAGGCTGAGAGGAGACATGATGAGGGCCATGTATGAATATGTGAGGGGAAGTCACAGGGAAGAGGGCGAAAGATTGTTTTCTGTTGCCCTGGAGACTAGGACATGGAACAATTGCTTCAAACTAGATGAAAGGAGATTCCACCTGCGCATTAGGAAAAACTTCCTAACTGTGAGAGCTGTTCAGCAGTGGAATTCTGTGGTGGAGTCTCCTCCTTTGGAGGCTTTTAAGCAGAAGCTGGATGGCCATATGTCAGGGGTGCTTTGAATGCGATTTCCTGATTCTTGGCAGGGGGTTGGATTGGATGGCCCACAAGGGCGCTTCCAACTCTTATGATTCTATGATTCGGGCTCCTCTTTCCCTCCTCTTCAGTGCATTGTTCTCACCTTTTCATCTTTCTTGTAGGTGTAAAGGTGTTCAGTGATCTCCTAAGGCTGAATTGTGTGCAAGTGAGAGGATAGTGGGTTGCTGTCAGCAAAAATTTTAAAGGTTTAAGGGATTTTCAGTTTGAAATTCTGGATAAGGAAGACCCAAGCCTGTATGTCTAATAATGCAGACTCATTATCTTGCTGATGACTAGAAAGCTCTATGTACAGCGAGTCAAGTGAGGATGCATTTAAACTGAGGATCAGTACAACTAGCACTGGAAAGTTGAGTTCTGCATTCTCTAGAGTAGTTTCTACTAACATGGGTCCATAAAGATGTGGTGCTTGGCAGCTTACATCAACATAGCATGACAAGTGGTTGTGAATAATGAAAATAATAGTCTAAAACATTTGAAGAGTCCAAGTTTATGGATGTTGGGTGCATCTACATTGTAGCTGTGGAATCCTGGGAGTTGTAATTTTACATGGTCTTCCAAATCTGTCAGAGAGTGTTGGTGCCTCGCAAAACTACAATTCCCATTACTTCATAGCATTGAGCTGTGTCTGTTAAAGTGGCATCTGTGCATTAATCTTAAAGTGTAGATATAGCCTTAGACTTATTTCCATAGATGAAAATCTTGTGCAGTAATTCTAAGATGAGTAATGTCCTTTCATACTTTATAACTGTCATCCCAGTGTGCAGCATCTCTAAAGAACAGTTACCATAAACAGTTCGCTAGTTGCCTTCTTTTAGCAACAATGTGTAGTTTTATAGAATACCAATTTATCTCATGTGAAGATGTTTCATTGTCTTCCTTGAAAGTTAAAGTTAGATATGTGGACATTTTGCTTACAATGTTGTTTGCTCTTATAGTAAAGAGAAGGAAGAACAAAAATGTCTCTGTTTCACTAAATTGCTTTCCCAGAATAAAGTGCTGTGTATCCTTTCACATATTTGATTTGCATGAATGAGCTTGTCAACTACTTGTGGCAAATAACTCTAAAATCTATAGTGTGCAGTAATACTTGCTGGTAATATTTGCCATTATATGTTCCTTCCATCTAAATTTCAGTATATGCTTGGAGACTAAACATGGGTCCAATGTATTCTCCATCATTAGATAGAACACTTCTTTGCTTCCTTTTTTGATCCTATAACTGGGGCTCACCTCTGTTGTTGCTAGCTGAACCGTTATTTGATCACTCCAGATGGTGAAAAGGTATTCATTGGAATCATGCATACTCAATAACAAATATATATTTCTCTGCATATTATAAACATTGGTTGAAACATACTTCATTCTGCTCAGTAACCCATTCTGCAAGATCTGGAAGTTCTTGTATAATAGGAGTACAAAAAGTGATTTTCCAGGCACTTGCTGTTCATGCAATTAAAAAGAAACATTGAAGTTACTATTTTGTTACCCACTTTGTTTCAAATTATGGAATGGCATAATTGTTCAATCTTTTCATGAATGATTTTAAAACTCCATCTAGGTAAGGCAAGTTGCAAGTCTCTGGGATTAACAATTTACTATCTGCAAAGTTCAGGGGGCAAACTCCATGAGAACAAAGATTAATCTTTCTGTAACAATACATTTAATGAATTATTACACACATAAAATCATTTCTATTGTAACACAATAGTAATTAATTTTAATTGGGATATTTTAACCCAGAAGAGTGGGTTAACCCTTCTACAAGCTCAATTCTGCCCTAAATTTCTTGTAGTATCCACTGATTGCCCCTCAGCATGAACTTATTTTTTAAATGTAGAGTGGAATACTTCTATAGGCCAATAAATTCAGTATTTACAATGTGTGATGTGTAATTTTTTCAATATGTTTTTCTTTCCTTGCCCCCCCCCCCCCCCCAGCAGAAATTCAGATTTTTGCAAAGTTTTGCACAGATCCTGTTCCCATGCAAACTGATGAGGGAGAAATTTTGCAGGAAGGCAGTTCCAAGGTCAGTGAAATGGATGCATGAGGCTAGGAAAAAATGTTAATTTGCATATTGATTACTTTTTATATATTGGTATCTAGAAGACTTTCTTCTAAACAACCTTGCATTAAGATGAATTTTTTCCAAGTTTAGTTTTCCATCTTATGCTAATGCAGTAAAGTCTCAGTTATCCTACACTCACTTATCCAATGTTCTGGATTATCCAACACATTTTTGTAGTCAATGTTTTCAATGCATTATGATATTTTGGTGCTAAATTCATAAATAAAGTAATTACTACATAGCATTAATGTGTAATGAACTACTTTTTCTGTCAAATTTGTTGTATAACATGATGTTTTGGTGCTTAATTTGTAAAATCATAACCTATTTTGATGTTTAATAGGCTTTTTCTTAATCTCTCCTTATTATCCAACATATTCGCTTTTCCAACGTTCTGCCGGCCCGTTTATGTTGGATAAGTGAGACTCTACTGTATTTCCAAATTAGAGAATGTGGCATTTTATGAGAATGTTGCATTTGCCTGAGTATTTCTGTCTTGAAGATACTTTCTCGCCTGTCTGTTGCAGATAAATACTATATACACATTTCTTATAGGGTTGTAATTTGTTATTTTGGTATTTTAAACAAGAAATTTGTCTTCTAGAAATTCAAGAAAAAACTTGTAGATGGAGGAGTTCAGTTTTTTCTCACTCTTTATTATATAGATTGCAATTTTATACAAGTACCCGAGATTAAATCTCATTGAACAACTTTATTTACTGGTTGACATAGGGTTATGCTGCACATTAATTCCAAAGGGATAGTCCTGCCAGTTTGTTGTAGCAACACCAATAAAGATTCTGTTTCATCTTGAAGATACTCAGATTTGTTACAGCAACTCTCTTTTGGGCTATAACCCTCTTCATCAGATGTCTCTGACTAGAGCCCATGTACAAGTACTTAAGGTAATTCAGGAGCATGTTGGTAGGCACTGCTTCAGTTTCTGTGGATCAACTTGCAAGACTAGCTTAAAATCTAAAATGTTACATTTTACAGAAAGACAAGTAACATAATTATCTTCAAACTACTGCATATAACTCATAGGGCAGCTTTTAGGAAATAATTAATGAATTTGTGTTTCAGCATGGGTTCCTATGAAACAGATATTCATTAGAAAGTTTTGGTCTGGATCATTCTTGTTTTGCTGGTATTCCTTAATTAGTAATCTTATCTGCTTCAGGATAGCTGCATAAATTTGTGTTCTGCTTAAATCTTCATGCTTTTCAGACTAGAATGGGATTGCAGTTATTTGTTCATCTGAAATCTTTGCATTCACATGGCAATCCATCCTGATGCTTAATATATTGCGCTCCTGCTTGCAAATTATTATATCACACTTTGTTCTTCTTATTCTTGTATTCCGCTTCTTGGCCAACTGTCATTGTCGAAATGACTTGGTTCTCTGCCTGTGAAATTCAGGGCTGTATGATAGTGGCACTGTCAAGCCAGAAGGGATGAGAGCATATATTCTTCAAAGGATTAACAAATAGATTACTGAATAATGTTATTGTACATGTCAGACCTGACAAACATACCACTATCTAATAGTTTAGACATGTAGAACTTCTGGTATTTATAATTTGGGGGGGGGGGGGGGGCAAAAGCAAATTAGGCCACATACAGCATCATGAATTTGTAACCAGCTATTCATCTGAAATTATTGCTGTGTGCCACAGATGAGAGGCAAACTGTAGGGCCAAAGTTAATATGAGATATCATATTGGCAGTGAACATATATGTATGCAGCTGCTTTATAGTGACTTAGAACATTAATGCATTTATGTCAGTACTCTCGAATCAGATTAGGAGTATTGCTAAAAATTTATTATTCTAAGCCATTGAATTATAATTTTTAAGTGGGAGCAGTGTGTGCAAAGCATGTGCTCTGGCGCTATATGCCTTTACAGCAATCAGCCACATTAAAGGATTTAATACTTTTACATTATATTGCTGTTCTGAATGCTGACTTTTGGATTTCAGGTCCAATAAGAGAAATAGGAATTAAAAGACAAAAGAAGAATAAAGCATGCTTATGGAGTTTGGTACAACCAAACCACTGTCCCCAGTATTTCAGCATTTGAAAATGGATTCATGCATTCTGCTAGCATGCTCATTTGTTTCTCCTGGTACTTATTGCTATTTGCTATAGAAACTAAGTATTCAGTGTGGTTAATCACATAGGAATTATTTTGCTGTCGTGACGTTTTAACGTTTTAGCAGTTTATTTAATATTCATAGCCCCACCCCCATAAAGGCAAAAGTTACATTTTATGATAAAATTATATGAGAAAAAATGGTAAATTGCATTGTAGATTAAAAGTTTTAGAATACTATCTTCAAGTGATCTAACTTTAAAAAACTTGATTTTGGGATCTTTCAACTATTCAACCTATTATAGTCTATGATCAAACTAAACTCTATTACTGGGGCTTAATTTCTCTTTTGCCAATGGGACTAAAATGTTCTATTTCTTTTATCTTGGTGTATATATATAAAGCAAGTGGGAAAATGTTTTTATGTTGAGCAAAAAGAAAGAATGAAATTATTGAAAACCTTTGTAGGGGTTTGATAGTAGGCTTGAGCTTTTAAGCAGTGTACGAGATCATAAATGAATAAGAACATGATCTTCCTTCTCACTGGTGTCCTTACATTTTCATCATTCCTTCATTTTGTCTAGCTTTTAATGGTGCCAGTATTGTGTTATCTGTTCTTAAAACACTTTTCCTCATTTATTTTATACAAAAACTGTTGATTTATTGATTTATTTTGCTTGTCATACTTAAACAATTCTAGGACAACTTAACCAATCACTGTAAGGTAGGCCAGTCAAATTTTCTATAGAAATTGAATCCAAGTGGCTACTATGCCCAAACATTATCTTGAATCCTATGCAAAGCTGCTTCTTGTTAAGTTTGAAACCCTCAGACTAATGGTGAATATGCAGGAAAAATATTATAGGTGGAAGAAAATAGAAGATAAACAGTTGAGAGTGCTTAACACGAGACCTATCTCAACATAGATGTTTTACAAAAAGGGCAGTTCATAAGCATTCTTATGTGACTGCTAATTCTCTAAAAATTTGAATACTGTATAAGAAAAACCCCTTCTCACATACAATGCAAGAGCCATGGAAAGTGATTGGCTCAAAGCAGACCCGCACAATTTGTGAGTGGTAAGGGGCCAAAATTAGATGGATTAAACCTCTTGCGGCACAAATAGGTTTTTAACGTCTCACTTGCAGAGTAAAGTATGATTAATGATTAATTAGGATTGTTGTTGTTGTCTGCCTTCAATCATTTCAGTCTTAGGATGATCCTAAAGTGGCTCTATCATAGAGTTTTCTAATCACGATTTATTCAAAGGGGTTTTGCCTTTGCCATCCTCTGAGCCTGAGAGAGTGTGGCTTGCATAAAGTCACCAAGTGGGTTCAGAGCCATAGTCTGAGGTTCAAAAGACTTCACTGTGTTTTCTGAGTTCCTTCCCTCTCTTTTTCCTTCCTCTTTCTTTCTTTCTCCCTCCCTCCCTCCCTCCCCTTCACCTCACTCCTTACCTCTCTTTTTCTACCTCTTTCTTTCCTTCTGCCTTTCCTTTTCTCCCTCACTCGTTCCTTTCTGCCCAGAGGCACCAGCAGAAGCAGCAGCGGCTAGTAGGCTGATGCAAGTGGCAGTGAGAGAAAGAAGCAGGAGGCTAGCAGGTGGGTGTTAAGCAGGCGGCTGGGGCAAGCAACAGCAAGGCAAGCGGCAGTGAGGGAAAGGGGCACTGGGAGCGGCAGCCCTCAGTGGACTGCACCAATGGCACGTGTGAACTGCATGCATGTTTTGCGGCCCTGGTCTAGGCATTTGGCCTCAGCAGAGCAGAGGCCTACTGACCTGTTTCAGTTCATTCAGTTCATAGGTAGGATATGGGAGGTATCTCCTAGTCCTTCCCATAGGCTGACTGCCTTGTTTTAAAAGATCTGAGAACACCCCAATACTTAGATCTCTTAGTTCACGGTTCAATCAGAGAGTGAAGAACATTATTTTTACAATGCTTTATTGTTTTTAACTTCACAGCCAGCAAATTTTGTTATTTAATCTATAATTTCATTTTTCTATCATTGTCCCTGGTAACTGTGCCACTGTATTATTGAGGCTAATAGAGAATGTTAGCCTGGCAGAATGGTGTGCTCATTGTAAAACTTGTAAACAATATTTTGATTTTTCCACCAGGAATGTAGATACATTATTTGGGGAACCTACTCATGAGCATGCTATCTATAATTGCCTATGGGAAAACATGGTGACTTCTAGTTAATATTTGATTGGCTGACCCTGGGCTCTGTTGATGGTGATGGTGAATGCCAGCCTTACTGGGAACTGCAATTGCTTAAAATGGAAGGGCATATCTCTTGGAATCAGTGGGATGCAGAGAATTAATACATCATTGCCCTTTCCCTTCCCAGTCAATATTGTTACTTCTATGATGTTGATCAGCAAAGTCTTGTACCATTACATAGCCTAGCTGGATTGGGATTCTGAAGCACCATGATGGGTAAACCAACTTCAAGTCGCAGGTGGTTTTCTAAACCAAAGAATAGTCAGCTGTAATTTTGCTAGTTCATTCTTCTGAAACACAGCATGCAGTATCTGGTGTTCATTGACATTTTCCCATTTAAGTACTGGTGAGGGTCAACGTTTATGTATTTCTTTATTTATTTTTATCCCCCTTTTCTTTGATGGGTGGGAACCTTACTTCGGTTCCAAGATCATACAGGATCTGGAAGCTTTAGGGCAGGCTTGGGCAAACTTTGACCCTCTAGATGTTTTGGACTTCAACCCCCACAGTTGGTAGGCTGTTAGGAATTGTGGGAGTTGAAGTCCAAAACAACTGGAGGGCCCAAAGTTTGCCCATGCCTGCTTTAGGGTATTTAGCCAACCTTTACAAGTACCAGGGTCATGAACTAGGGGGTGGTTTTTTTAAGTTAAATTGTCCCCATCCTTCATTGTCTCAGGTGACACTCTATGACTTGAATTCCTTTGCCTAATAATTATAGCCCCTCCGACCCGGCTTTCATGTTTGGGGGGTGGGGATAGTGAAAGAGGAAAAGCAGCTGCAACTTCTGAAGCATACCCAAGCAGTAGCATGCTGTATTATCCAAGGTTTGTTTGCAGTATGATCTTTCCTGCCTGTTCCTTTCATACACCCAGTTTGGACTTCTGACATCTCTCATGCCATAAATGGAAAAAAAAATTAAGCACATTCCATTTCCTGTTTTTAAAATGTGATAATAATAGTTCAGATATATTTTATCTGCATTTATTTACTTGCCTACAGTTTTGTCAGTAGGATTTTTAAATTCACTTTAAAGTGCATTTGGACAAATTAGGTTCTAACACTTGGTGATTTGTGAGGTTTTATGTAATTTTCCCTATCAGTTATGAAAATACTTAAAATTGCCCATCTCATTTTGCACAACCAACTAGTAGATGTCTGTTAAGGATGATAAGAGCTTATCATTACAGCTCAATAAGGTGTTTAGTTTTAACCTCAAAGCATATGTCAGTGTGAGGCAGTGTCCAGAGAGGTTAGAGAATTATGGAGACTGAGTAAAATGTGTGAAAATGAGGATAAGGAATTTGTGGAATTGACCAAACATTTTATTCCAGCACAGGAAGTTTACATCCTGAATCATTCATGGCCCAAGAACAAAGACTTTGTCATGTTACCCCCTCATTTCTATGTGTTTTCAAACTTACCCTTTAATTATTTGATTTTAAGCTGGCAAGGATAAGAGTAAAATTGCAGCTCAGGGGCTGCATGTGTTTCCCCAAAACTGATTTTTGAATGGAAAAGGATGAAGCAGCTTTCCTAGAAACCTCCCGTGGTTCACTTTTTTAAGAGTGCAGTGATTTTTCATCCTTTTAGGGGGTAATTGTTGGTAGTCCATAAAGTTCCAAGAAAGCCCAGGGACAAAAAAGTGGCTCTCAGTCCTGCCAAAATTGCCCACCCTAACTTAGACACTGTAGCAAGTAACTGTAGCACTTTTTAATTTACATAGTTTTGATTCCTTCAGTTAATATATTGTTTGCAGTTTGAAATCTCAACTCCAGAAGTAGGTGACTGTGGCAAGACCGGAAACAAGTTTCTGTTCTGGTAAACTGTTTGAGAGGTTCGCCTTGTGTTTTGTTCTTACTTTTTACTGTCTTATTTTTTATTAAAAAGTACAACAAAAGAAACTATATTACACTGAAAGTACATTTTCTCTCAAACTCTCCTTATCCTCAGTTAAAGGGATAGAGAAAATGTTGCCAACAGCGGCTGAGAAGAGTTTGATATAGAAAAGCTCCCTCACATGCCTGCCTACTGATTTGGTGGTTTTTCTTTGTTTTCCAAACCATGCAGGTTAGAGTTCACAGCCAGCCCTCTATATCTACAGATGCAACTATCTGTGGCTTGAAAATATTGGGGGGAAAGCTCCCAGAAACAAACCTTGATCTGTGGACAATTCTAAATATTTTCTAGTTTCAAACCTAGCTGCTGATTCTTGAATACAGAGCTTTTTCAAAGCATTCTTCAAAGTAATACTTGAATGTTGAATTGGATAATATTATAGGCACAGTTTCTCTGATGTCAAGGGAGGCTGTACTTACATTGAAAGGTTTTTCTTTCAAAAGAAGGGAAACATTGTAATATACAATATAGCAAAATTCGCAAAAAAATACAGTGCAGTGATATCTTTATTAGACCAACAAAAGAAGTGAAAAATACATAACACAAACCTTTGAAGCGTACAGGCCACTTCATCAGACAGACATGGACATTCATAGTCATTTTAGGGGAAGAAATGTGCTGAAAGGTCACAGTTGGCTCTCTTGAAATATTCGTATAAGAGTGTGGTAGAAGAAGATTTGATGCAAGTAATGCCCATGTTTTTTGCTAGCCTTGTGGCATTTGAAATACAAAAGGAAGGCAAAGCAGTAAAATATTTTCTCCATTATTAGAAGAAGAAGAAAACAGTTGAGCATTACCTGTACCTGACCTGTGAGAAGCTATAGGCGAATACAGTGAGCCTCTTAAGAAGCCTCTGTATTTGGACATTTGGAGACAAATTGAGGTATTGTAAAAGATAAATTGTGACAGTGATGGTTGATAATCAAAATTTGATCTCCTTATTGTGATGCAACCAGCAGGACAATTTGCAAGACGTTCCATATGGATTTACATATATATGGGCCACATTGTATGTAATAGCTGTGAGCTTTCAATGGGACTAAGATTTTTTTTCCCTTCCTTACATTCCTTTTCACACTCATAGTAAGTCTACTTTTAACTCATAAAAACAATAAAAAGACAGGCAGTAAAAATTCAACTCCCATTAGTAACTATAAAGTAACTTCTCTTGAGAACCATCTGTTACTGACCCATGCAAAGCTTAATTGACAGAGACCGATGCATTTCTGAAGCTGTCATATTATATTTGGAAAAAACCTTTAGGTGCTATATAGGCAAAATTTGCCAAAATGTAGTCCAGGGAAAGAAATGTTTCTTTGTTGGAAGTATAAAACATCAAAGCATTAAGTCCTAATCCTTTAGTTCACGCTCATTTATGATTCCACTGTTGTGGCTAAATTTGGTATCTTGAAATTCAGGAAAAATACTCAGGAGTAGCTGTGCTGGCCATGCAGCAAAATATGGCAAAATGAAAAATCCACAAGCAACAATACCCTTATTGAGCCACCTCCAAAACATAAAATAGATATCCTAGCTTTCACAGCTCCACTGGCTTCTTCAGGGAAAATTGTTAAAAATCGAACAGATGAAAAATGATAATCATAACTATGCTACAGTTGCGCATAGTGGCTATTGCAACAGAGCATGTTCTATTTTTATGTAAAATGTAGAAACTGGATACATGTTTAATGTCAAAAGTCAAGTATAATTTTTCAAAAATGTAATGGAAGTCATGTCTCAATAGCTCATTAGAATTGTCAGAAAACAGAAAAAGGCAATCTTCATTATGTGGGAAGATTAAAACATTTGGGAATATTTCACGTAGAAAAAAGATAACGAAAAAGAGATATGATAGAGGTGTATACAGCTATCTAAGGTGTGGTGAAAAAAGAGTAGGGGAGAGATGTTGTCACTTTCCCAAAACAATAGAAAATGGGACTATGTTTTAAAGCTGGATTGTGTGCAATTCAGAACATTTGAAAGGAAGTCTTTCTTTACAAAGTGCAAAATTCAATTGATAATCCCACAAAATTCAGTGAGAGCTGCCAGCTTGGTGGCTTTAAGTGGGGACTAGCTAAATTAAAGAATACAGCTCAATAGGATGGTTATGTGTCAGTTCCAGTCTCTAGTAGTATTGTTTGATCAGCACTGTGTGACAAAGGCTGATATTGTATTCATGTATGATTTCCATAGCTGTTTATTTGATCATTGTGTGAACTGAATGACGGACTAGATACACCTTTTGGTCTGATCTAGCATGGTTCATTCTATATTCTTGGAAGCTTATATTGCATTTCCATGTTGTAAACAAACAAAAACAATGGTAAATTCCTCCATTTCTAACTTCTATGTTTAAATGCTGTAAAACAGCTCTTTTTCACTCAGTTTTTCTGTCTGGACAGTTTAGAACCTTCACTAAAGTGACGCTTCTATACAAGATCTATTCCATGTTTCATGTCAGGTGAATGCCACTTTGATTATACAAGCATTTGACTTGCCATACTATGAATCCAGAGCCAGCATGGTGTAATGGTTTGAGCGTTCGACTGTGACTCTAGACACCAGGGTTTAGATCCTCAGATGGCCATGGAAATTCACTGGGTGACCTTGGGCAAGTCACATTCTCCCAGCTTCAGAGAAAGAAAAAGCCAAACTCCTTTTGAACAAATTTTGCCAAGAAAGCCCCATGATAGGTTTGCCTTCAGGTCACCTGTTGGCTTATGGTGATACCATGAATTTCATAGGGCCTTTGCAAGCAAAGAATACTCAGAGGTGCCTTTACCAGCTCTTCTCTTTGAACTATAGCATTTAGGACAGTTTATTCAGTGTTCTCCCATCCAAGTACTAACCAGGGCTGACCATAATTAGCTTCTAATACCATATGGCTTCTGTTGGCTTTTGGATATTAGGTGAAGCTTACCTTAAGGTCAACATAACTTGGAAAGGACTTGAGGGCAGATAACAACAACAAAACGGTGGATCTGTGTTTTAAGATTCATATAAAATAAAATGCAGCTTTTATATGAAGAGGTAAAGAATCCCATGCCGCTCTACTAATTCCACGTGACAGCTTCTTCAAACATTCTTCCCGTTTGCCTTTACGCAGTTAAGAGCTTACACTTATGAAAATGTAGTATTGGGGAGAGAGATATGACCACGGATGTGTACATTTGTTGAACTACAAATGACAACCTCCTGGTTAAAACTAACAGCGAAAAAGAGGTGATAGATTGTGTTAAGGAAAGGACCGTATAGGGCAGCATGTATTTTGCTCCATCAATGCTGACCTCCAATGCTTGCCTTCGCAGATGGAACATGAGGATTTTGTAATGGAAGGGCATGGCAAGACTCCACCTCCTGGTGAAGAAAACAAACAGTGAGTCATATTTATTTAAAAAGGGCCTTAATAAAATAAATGATATAAAGCACACATACATAAAATGGTCTGAAGCACTTTTAAAGAAATTTACCATTGTAATAGTAAAATCTATCTAAATTGCCAGAAAATAGTATAACCCTTAATACGTTTATATGGAAATAAGACACATTGAAAACAATGGGCCTTACTTCTGAGTTAAGTTTGAATGGGACAGGAGTGTAAGCTGCACAATAAACTTCTTATGTTGGCCTATATGCTGAATCATTGCCAAATATGGCTTGTGTAAATCCCGTTAATTCAATATGTCTATTCTAGTTAGGGCAGCAACTGGATTTAGACTATTGAAAATGATAAGTAAATAATAATTTTGATGACTATAATCTAGAAACATGCTATGTTGCCAGTGATAACAGAGCTCTCTATCACATTAAAAACTAGAGGATAAATAAAGTAGGGCTTGCCTGCTAATGTGTATAGTTAAATAGATTCTTCTGGTATGTGAGCCTTACGTTTAAGACCTGCAGGTAAAGTACAAATGTACTTGAATTGGTACTGTTGATCTCAGTGATAGCTGCAGTTTAATTATGTTTTTCTCCAGCATATTAATATTCCAATTAGTAGATGTGAATATTTTGCTGGTAAACTTTATGTGAACCTGAGTTTATCTTTATTGCACATAAGCTTTTAAAATATGTAATTCAGTATTGTGTAAATTATTTACCAGTGTAGTCAAGTTTGAGTCTTCAGAAGGCATTTCCTTTTTTAAAGTTTTTTGAAACAAAAAAGCATTTGCAAAAATGTAAAGTAATGCATGTAAATGTAAAGTAATACCTTAAAGCTGGTTTTTGAGATACATAAGATTTAGATGCATAAGATTTAGATTGAGGGTAGGGAACTCATGGACCAAAAGGCCTTTGGAAGTATTTATGGGTTCTGGAATGGAAAAGCAAACCACTATGTTAGTGTATAATTTGGGGGAGAAATATTGGCATCATGCTGGGAAAATGTTTAAAACAAAAGAAAAAAACTTCTAAGGGGCTTTAGGGGCTGCAAAATGTGGGAGTTACATTCTGCTTACAAGCTACACTTCCCCATCTTTGGTTTTATATGGTAATAGGGATTCTTTTTGTTATTTTCTTTTATCATTTATAGTAGATTACCGTATTTTGTATTATGGTTCAAACTAGTGTTAGAATAGTGTTCTTTGTGATCTCTGTGGCTGACGGAAATTGGTTATTTGCACCTGTGCAGCACTGAATGTGTTATCATCATCAGTAGTAGTACCTTACTATTCTCTCAGGACTGAGAATCAAAGCAGCTCATTAAACTAAAAACAATACAATTAAAAAACCCACAAGTATAAATATTAAAATAGATTTAAACAATTATTGTACTGTTATGCAAACCATTTGGCAGTAGCCCTGCCCATGCTCAGCAGCACTATGTAGTGCCTTTTCCACCCAAAATCTTCAATTAATTTTCAAAGGATCAATTCTCGTGAACTGTTTCTCAAACCTCTTGTTTTCTCTGGTGTTTTTTCTGATTTTGGTTTCATTTTTCAACTACTCAATCCTCTTATTCTATGATTTGAATCTACAGTAGTGTTTGGCTTCAACATGGCTCATCTCTTTGACTTTTCTTCAGTAACTCTCTATTCTTCTTTCCTATCTTTGGTATGACTTGGCCTGCCTTTTGTCTTTATTTTATCACAATGTTTTCTACCTCATTTAAGAGGTGTACCACCCACAGCATCAAGATTCCTAGCCATGATCGCCATTCCCATAACATGGAATCATGTCTCCATTATAAGACTGTCAAACCCCTGACCTGAAAGAAATGTGAATCCAGGCAGGAAACTTATGCATTCAATGTTGGCTCTAGACTTATCTGGTTCATTTCTTTGAAGATTGGATTGGGGCCGGGCTGTGGCGCAGGCTGTTGAGCAGCTGCAATAAATCACTCTGACCATGAGGTCATGAGTTCGAGGCCAGCCCGTGGCGGGGTGAGCACCCGTCAATTAAAAATTTTTTAAAAAATAGCCCCTGCTCATTGCTGACCTAGCAACCCGAAAGATAGTTGCATCTATCAAGTAGGAAATAAGGTACCACTTATAAAAGTGGGGAGGCAAGTTTAACTAATTTACGACCTGGAATGAGGAAGTGCCATCAGAGTGGATAATGAAGCAGCTGCTCCCCCCTGTGGCCAGAATCGAACATCCCCTCAGAAGAACGTTAAATTGCCTCTGCGTCTGTCTGTCTCGGTCTTTGTTTGATGTGTTTATGGGCATTGAATGTTTGCCCTATGTGTGTATAATGTGATCCGCCCTGAGTCCCCTTCGGGGTGAGAAGGGAAGAATATAAATACTGTAAATAAATAAATAAATAAATAAATAAATAAATAAATAAATAAGAGATGTTCAAAAAGGAAGATGACATGCTGGGCTTCAGTGATCAATACCATGTGTCTGACCATGGTTTCAGCAGCCTCTCCTAAGAGGCCTGCTAAGCCCTCTGATTTTGCTTGTTTCCATGTCCTTCTGGGGGTGCCTGTTACTTTTGGATGATCTCTTCATTTTATGTCCTTGGATCTCATCGCAAAAGGAAGAAGAAGCACAATAAGAGGAGAAAAGGCTAAACATCATGATGAGGCAATGTCTTCCCTTATTGCTGTCTTGGATTAGGCCACTCATACCCCGATGGGCTACTGTAATTTGCATTCTCCAGTTTGGGGACCAATTCTGGGTTCAGTTCAGACCTATTGCAGCCCCAGCCATCTTGGAGACTTTTTAAACCAGGGTTCTCAAGCTGTGCGTCCCCAGATGTTTTGGCCTTCAATTGGCTGGGTTTTCTGAGAGTTGTAGGCCAAAACACCTAGGGATTCACAGGTTGAGAACCACTGTTTTAAACCTATGGCTTCTTGCAACATTCATTTGCCTGCCTCAAAACTGGTATTCCTGATAGAAATTATTTCTGGCAGGAGAGCAGGGAAGATATGTAGTCTCTGATTTGATCAGTCCTACTTAAGTTTCCCACAAAACAAGTTCATCCTCAGGCCAGAAAATTTCTATTTGTCTACAACGATATCTTAGTTTCACTTTAACCAGGACATTTGTACTGTCTGCAAAATCTAACTATGGACTTAGACAGAATTTTGCATGTATTGGATGTTTGCAAGGCTTTAGCCTTCTACAGTGATAGAACTTCTAGTTCATGGAGGAGCCAGAGATTTTTAGTCTGTTATTTCTCCTTGAAACTTGGACTACTGGTATGTATCAGCACAGTGTCTTTCAAAGTGGGTTATTGTGACGATCCACCTAGCTTATGAATTGGCTAATAAGGTACTTTTCTGCTCACATACAGAAACACTTTACATGGACAGTTTCTTCATCCTTTTAATTTCTGAGCGGCATTCCTTCGTGTAATGTTTGTAGAGCAGCTTTGTGATCCCAAACTTTAACTTTCATTTCCCATTACAAATGGGATGCTCAATCCAGGACTTGATGCTGCTTTTGTGAGAGAAATGCTGTTTGCATGTTTGAAATAAAGTTCATAATGAATAACTAGGGGACATATGTTATTTTTCTGTGACATGACACTCCCACCTCCTGTGGTTTAGTAGCTTACTAGTTTTCTTTTGTGTGAGTCATAGACACCATGAAGAAACAAAGACAGTTTGCATATCTGCAACTGTAGTTCTTTGAAGGGGGTCATTTGTAAACTTGCAATCCTGCTCATCTTCCTATAATTGTGTCTTGCCTTTCTTCACTCTTTGAATGCTACTGTTGTGGCATTCATGGAACTGAGGATTTTGGTGGGCAGGGTGCTATATAGTATCATTGAAAGTAAGCAGGTTTTTACCAAAAAGCTTGTATAACAATTTTAGAAGATTCTGAGCAGTGTATTGCACAGATACAGATAAGCTATTTGTGTAAGTTCACAGATGACCACTTGAAAAACTACAGTTACAGATATGCATGCAGTGTGTTACATCTTTTCCAAATTTCCTCTTGATTGTCAATTGTTTCCTTCCTTTCCCTATGATGTGTGATTTTTAATCCATAGCTGATATCCCCCCCCCTAACCTTTGCTTTCTGCAAAAGGTAAACAGAAAGAATAAACTATAGACTATAGACTTAAACAAAATATGCTGTTCTCCTTCACTCTGCCATTACATTGGCCACTGGTGAAGATTGCTAGTTAAAATGCATCTAAATTCTGTTTAAATGAATTGGGTCATTTTTTTTCCTTCAGCAAATCATTTATGTCCTGTATACCTTTTCTCTTACTGCACACACATGCAATTTATATTCATATCCTAGGTCTTTTTGTAGCTCCGGTGGCTCAGTGTGTTAAAGCACTGAGCTGCTGAACTTCCAGACCGAAAGGTCCCAGGTTCAAATCTGGGGAGCGGAGTGAGCACCCGCTGTTAGCTCCAGCTTCTGCCAACCTAGCAGTTTGAAAACATGCAAATGTGAGTAGATCAATAGGTACCGCTCCGGCGGGAAGGTAACGGGGTTCCATGCAGTCATGCCGACCACATGACCTTGGAGGTGTCTACGGACAATGCCGGCTCTTTGGCTTAGAAATGGAGATGAGCACCAACCCCCAGAGTCGGACACGACTGGACTTAACATCAGGGGAAACCTTTACCTTTACCTTTAGGTCTTTTTACTTTTCATTATTTCACAGAGTTAGGTCTTGTCCTTTCCTTTTATCCTCCTTTGGGTCCTAATTCTCATCTTGTTCTCTTCTCTGTTTTCTTTCTGTTTCTCTTGTTTCTATTCTTATTTAAGATTTTCTTTTTTAATGTATCTCATTCATAATCTTAGATCTTTAGACATGCACCTACAGATTCTTTTGTTCTCCAGTGTCCTTTACTCTGACTTATACAGTTGTGTTTCAGCTCCTATTGCAGAAACTACATGCTTTTTGGTATTCTATTACTGATTTTCTGCCTGTGGTTTATGAATATTCAAGTGCATAACAATTTTTGAAAAAGAAAGGGGGAGGTTTCAGATAGAACTTCGTTTTATTTAATTTATGTTCTCCTTTCCTGCTAATGCTAAAACTGAAGTTCTCACAATATGCTTAGAAAGGTGATACAATCAAAGTGTGATAAGTTATAATATTAAAATGCAATTAATACTATTGAACACATTAAAACAACAACCAGGTTTCAAACATTTTAAAAGCAAATCAAAAACAAAAATACAGTAGCCTTATTAAAAACCTCTTCTTCAGCAACCAATCTGTAATCAAAATTATGACTGATTAAATCTTTTTTTTGCTTCCTGGGAAGAGGAATGGCAAGTAAGTCAATCTAAGCCTCATTTGGGAGAGTGTTCCACAATCCTGAGAGCAGAAAGCAAATAACATATGCATAAAAATGCTATAGCAGGTGTTGAGATTATTCATTAATGATAGAGATAACATTTGGATTGGTGTTGTATCAGGTTGATTTAGGGTGAAGTTCTGAGTGTTTTTCAGTAAAATATGGGATCTGCTCTTTAATTTACTAAACTGGGAATGAATCCAGGAAGTAATTATTTTGTTTCATAAAATATAATCAGACTGAATGAAGGAATCTTTACAAGAAGGATCCCGCTCCCCTAGCTAGACTTCGTAGAAAATAGCAAGGGCCATTGTCTCATTGTTGTTACTGTATGCCTTCAGGTTGTTTCTGACATATAGTGACTCTATTAAAGGATTTTTCAATTTGTTCAGAAGAAGTTTTCCATTGTCTTCCCTGAGGCTGTAAAGGTGTGATTTGCCAAAGGTCACCCCAGTAGGTTTCGTGGCCAAGCAGAAATTCAAACCCTAGTTTCCAAAGTCATAGTCCAATGATTAAACCATTATTTGGTCTCATCTGTGACCAAATAATGAATGGTGGAGATTTATTTTGAACCAAGCCAAGAATTAATAGTTTGCATATCCACTTGCCCAAGGTCACTGAGTGGGATTTCATAGCTGAGCAGAGATTTGAACCATGGTCTCAAGTCATACTCAAGCATTCAACCCTATAAAACACTGGCTCTCCAGTTCTGTCCAGAACTGCGTGATGCAAATGGGTAGACTTAGAGGAAGTTTTGTTAATTGTCAGGCTTTTCTCCTTGATGAGTATGGTTACTAATGGTGTAGCACAATCCATGTATCATTATTTATGCACGTTCTGATAGATTCTTGCTCAGTGAGGAGAATGTATACATGTTTATTTAGACTTTTATGGTCATTGTAGGTTAAAGAAATAGAATGATTTTACAATATTTTAAATTCTCTGATCCCCTGGAGCTACTAATTATTTGTAATTATGACATATTGTTCTTATCACTTCCATAATTTCTGAGTATTTTCATTCTAGTGTTAAAGCTCAGAGTCAAGGGTATTTAGGCATGTGTCACAGATTGAACAAACACTAAATCATCATGGGAATTACATGGCTCTCTAGATGTCTCAGCAGCCCTAACCAGAATTGATAAATACAAATTTTATAAAAGTACTGTAAAATACAGTCCAATCGCATTAGGGAGGGATACATGATTCCCATCGAAAAGCCAATTGCCATTTCATAATAGCATTCTTCTTGTGTGCCTTCAAATCATTTCTGACTTATGATGACCTAAAGATGACTCTATCATGGGGTATCCTTGGCCAGATTTATTTAGAGAGGATTTGCCCTTATCTTCTTGGGGGTTTCCATGGCCAAGCAAAGTTTTGAACCCTTAACTCCCAGTGTCCAACCATTACTCCATGCTTGCTCTCTTCCAACTAGAAATGAATCTTTTTTATGAATATGATTACCAAATGTTGATTTATTACTTCCTCTTCCTTCTCTTGGTAAAACCAATTTAGTCCTTTGCTTAAATATTGATTGTCTGTTTCTGCACACTATCTAAAATATTGGGTTAACTTTTCAAAAACTGCAGACAGATACTTGAAGGGCATCTTTATGAAACAGTTTGGGCATGCTTGTAAGTCAGCCATAGAGGTCAGTCCAGTTAAAGCAAAATAGCAGGTTTGTTCAAGGATTGCTTTGTGTTTTTAGAACTTCTCACAAAGATAATACATTTGAGTCTTTCACTGTTATCCTTTGAATAAGACCTTTTTATTTCTATACCCTTTGTTTAAACAGTGGACATTTTCCCAGATAATTTCCACTCTCTCTTTTAAACTGGGGATTTTATTGGTTAGATTAGAAGCTATTTTTATGCTCCTTTTTAAATTTAAGATTTCATTTAGATAAGGATTTTTAAAAAATTCAGTGATATTTTAAGACTTCTGATGGCAGTCAAATGTCATGTTTTCTTCTTAAACACAGTATTTTGTGAGAAATCAGCTATGTAAGTGTTTCATATAAATGATGAAGACACATTTTAATTTTAAAGGTCTACATATTTTAGTTTTTACTCATAAGTAGCAATTTTGGCCTGTACAATTAAAATTCTAGCCAAAATTCATGGAAGCTAGCTATAGACAAGCATACTATTTTTATGGGCTGCCCACACCAAACGATATGAATCATTTGCTTGCTTCCAGCTGCTATTAAAACATGCATTCTTTCATCTCTCGTTTGCTAGAAAAGCAAAATAGGATCATGGTTTTGTTTTGTGTGGTAGTAGGTCATTGTTGCATTCAACTTTATTTATCTATTTATTAATTCATTAAATTCATTTATTTGTTTCCCATTGATAGCATAAGACTGAGTGAGTTGTGCTGAAATTAGCTTATAATAAGCACATAATGCCATTTACCATTAAGTGAATAGCTAGCTATGCTTTAACTTACATTAGCCTTTCCTAGTCTGATCTTCCAGAAAGCATGAAAGAATGAGTGTTTTATTCAAACACATTTGGAAGGACACCAGGCTGAAAAAGCTCAATTACAGCCCTTTTCTTTAATGTTGCCTGTATTTGGAGCTCCGTATGCAGAGAGAATAGCTATGTTTGTATTTTGTCAGATGAAATTTTTTTTTGAAAACTTTCCTTGGTTTCTCTGATTATGAATATTTTAAGGCTGTTTTAACAGATGCTGTAAGATTTAATCTGCATTATTGTTTTTGTATGATAAATGGCATTATGTGCTTATTAGGGACAAAAACAAAGTGAACAATATCATTATAAATAAATATATAACTATAGTTCTGTGGTAAGACTCCACCTGAAGTAAGATGTGTGTTTTCTGAAAGCAGCATGAATGCCAGAATATGTTCCACAATTAATGCTCAGATAATATATTCAGTGAGACAGGTGTAAAGGGAAAAAAGTATATTTTAGGAGCTAAGGGGGTATATTTTAAAAGAGCAGCAAAGTTATGAAATAAGAAATCTTTTGAATTAGTTGTCAAACTGTGGAAATGGGAAGAATTCAAAAGCATTGGAAGATATGTGTGCAGGAAGGGGATATTTTTGAAGGGTGAGAGATGCAGTTTCCCAAAGAGATACTCAAGGCGCAAATGCAAACAGTGCCAACAAGGAAAAAAATAAGACAAGTGCAAAGAAGCCAGAATGGATGTCTAAAGAACTACTAACCGGGCTAAGACTCAAAAGAGACATGTACAAGAAGTGGAAAAGGGGAGAAATCACCAAAGAAGAATTCAAATGTATAGCCAACTCATGTAGGGAAAAGGTTTGCAAGGCTAAAACGCAAAATGAGCCCAGGCTTGCCAGGGACATTAAAAACAACAAAAAAGGCTTTTTTTGCTTATATTGGTAGAAAAGGTAGAACAAGGAGGCAATAGGGCCTCTGCGAGGAGAAGATGGGGTGATGGGGACAGGGAAAAGACAGAACTACTTAATGCCTTCTTTGCCTCGGTCTTCTCACAAAAAGAAAGCCGTCTTCAACATCAGCAAAATGGAATGGACGAAGGATTGGGGAAAATCCAACCCCAAATAGGGAAACAAGTTTTCCAGGAACACCTGGCTGCTCTAAACGAATTCAAGTCCCCAGGGCCAGAGCAGAGCATCCAAGAGTATTGAAGGAACTAGCTGAAGTTATTTCAGAACCACTGGCAATCATCTTCGAGAGTTCTTGGAGAACTGGAGAAGTCCCAGCAGATTGGAGGAGGGCGAATGCGGTCCCTATCTTCAAGAAGAGAAAAAGGAACGACCCAAACAATTACCATCCGGTCAGCCTCACGTCGATACCAGGCAAGATTCTGGAAAAGATCATTAAGGAAGTGGTCTGCGAACACTTAGAAACAAATGCGGTCATTGCTAATAGTCATCACGGATTTACCAAAAACAAGTCATGCCAGACTAATCTGATCACTTTTTTCAATAGAGTTACGAGTTGGGTCGATACAGGGAACCCCGTGGATGTAGCATACCTGGATTTCAGTAAGGCATTCGACAAAGTGCCCCACGACCTTCTGGCAAACAAACTAATAAAATGTGGGCTAGACAAAACTATAGTTAGGTGGATCTGTAATTGGTTAAGCGAACGAACCCAAAGGGTGCTCACCAATGCGTCTTCTTCATTTTGGAAAGAAGTCACGAGTGGAGTGCTGCAGGGCTCCGTCCTGGGCCTGGTTCTGTTCAACATCTTTTTAAACTATTTAGATGAAGGGTTAGAAGGCACGATCATCAAGTTTGCAGACGACACCAAACTGGGAGGGATAGCTAACACTCCAGAAGACAGGAGAAGAATTCAAAACGATCTTAACAGACTAGAGAGATGGGCCGAAACTAACAAAATGAAGTTCAACAGGGACAAATGCAAGATACTTCACTTTGGCAGAAAAAACTGGAATGCAAAGATACAGAATGGGGGACGCCTGGCCCGACAGCAGTACATGTGAAAAAGATCTTGGAGTCTTGGACAACAAGTTAAACATGAGCCAACAATGTGATGCGGCAGCTAAAAAAGCCTACATAAGTAGGGGTATAGCATCTAGATCCAGGGAAGTCATGCTTCCCCTCTATTCTGCCTTGGTCAGACCATACCTGGAATACTGTGTCCAATTCTGGGCACCGCAGTTGAAGGGAGATGTTGACAAGCTGGAAAGTGTCCAGAGGAGAGCAACTAAAATGATCAAGCATCTGGAGAACAAGCCCTATGAGGAGAGATTTAAAGGACTAGGAATGTTGAGCCTGCAGAAGAGAAGGCTGAGAGGAGATATGATAGCCATGTACAAATACATGAAGGGAAGTCATAGGGAGGAGGGAGCAAGCTTGTTTTCTGCTGCCCTGCAGACTAGGACGTGGAACAATGGCTTTAAACTACAGGAAAGGAGATTCCACCTGAACATCAGGAAGAACTTCCTCACTGCGAGAGCTGTTCGGCAGTGGAACTCTCTCCCCCGGACTGTGGTGGAGGCTCCTTCTTTGGAGGCTTTTAAACAGAGGCTGGATGGCCATCTGTCGGGGGTGCTTTGAATGCGATTTCCTGCTTCTTGGCAGGGGGTTGGACTGGATGGCCCATGAGGTCTCTTCCAAATCTAATATTCTATGATTCTGTGAGAACAGAGGCATAAACACGACCTTCTTCCAGTACCATCAGCCTTGACTATGGTTTCTCTTAGCTGATAGAGATTATTGTATGTTGTTACCATCTTATATGAGAATTTAGAAGAAAAAATGGTGCTGTGAGAACTGAGACAGTTCTTGGTGTTAATTGACCAATATGCCCTCCAACATAGCAGAGCAGACAATTTGAACGGGGATTTTCCCAACATTGTATCCAATACTTTAAGGATGTCTGTTAAAAGAAGAGATTATTAGGATATGTTTGGTGCATCTATACCAGACATGGGGAAACCTTGGGCCTCCAGGCATTTTGGACTTTGTCTCCCACAAGTCCAAAACGCCTGGAGGGCTGAGGTTTGCCCATGCCTGATCATACGTATAATGAATGACATCACTTTAAATTCCGTGGCTCAGTGCTATGGGATCCTGGAAGTTGTGTAGGTATACAGTGTCTCTAGCCTTCTCTGCCAAAGAGTACTGATGCCTCACCAAACTACAGATCCCAGGATTCCATGGCATTGAGCCATGGCAGTTAAAGCAGTGTCAAACTGCATTCATTCTACAGTGTAGATGCACTGTTCACTATTTAGAAACTCATTGAGAATGTTAATGCACATGAAACTGTCTTACGCTACCTCTTGTTCAGTTTTATTTAGTCTATATTACATCACAGGGAAGTGGTTATGACATTCAGGGGAATCTGGATGCTGAAGATTGAATAACTGTATTTGTAACTGTAAATAGGAAAGGTGTTTGTTTTTTTTTAGAAAAGTAATGTGTATAATCTTCCTCACAGCTTGCTAATGGTATTTTCAATAGTCAGAAATAGAAGTGTGTGAACTGTATAAAGATCATAGTTACTTATTTGTTATGAGTTTAACACTGTATCTACTTGTATGTCTACATGGTAGAATTAATTAAATGTGACCCTACTTTAACTGCAGTGTAGCTCAATGCTGTGGAATACTGGAATTTGTAATGTGTTGTTGACACCACCACTCTTGGGCAGAGAAGGCAAAAAACCTTGAAAATCTACAGCTCCCATGATTCCATAACATCGAGCCATGACAATCAAAGTGGCATCAAATTAGATTAAATCTACAGTGTAAATCAGCCAGTGTAAATATCAGCTGTTGGGAATTGTGGGAGTTGTAGTCCAAAACACCTGGAGGGCCCAAGTTTGCCCGTGCCTGGTGTAAATGCACCCTTAGTTTTAAACAAGGGCAGCTAAGCTCTTTCTTTCTGCCCAGCTTTGGCCCCATCTATCCTACCATAAAATGCATTTTGAAACTCATGATGCAGTTCAATGCCATTTCAGACTGCATTATATGGCAGTGTAGATGGGGCCTTGCTCCCTTTCAACAGTGATTTCTTTTCCCATCCCTAGTGAGAACATATTTTCCTGCAAATCAGTCTTTTGTGGTTTAATTCCAGGAGAGAAATTTCAATCAATTTCTGGATAATTTTTGTTTTGTTTTAAAACGTGCACTGTTTTCTATATTTATTGAAGGAATAGATCAGGTATGGGCAAACTTCGGCCCTCCGGGTGTTTTGGACTTCAACTCCCACCATTCCTAACAGCCTGCCGGCTGTTAAGAATGGTGGGAGTTGAAGTCCAAAACACCCGGAGGGCCGAAGTTTGCCCATGCAAGGAATAGACGAAAGAGGACTTGGTTGCAGCTTGGGGGAAAAAAACAGCTCGGCGGCTTCTTTCCCCCAAAACGCTGCGTCTCCTTTAAGAGCATAGCTTCCAACCCCCTTCCTGAGTGACAATGTACCCAAGTCACGTGACACGCCTCTATTTGAAGGTCACAAAAAGCTGCTTCCTTTATAGAGGCGAGGGGAGGGGGGAGCGCGCGGCAGAAAGAGAGAGGGAATGCGTGCGCGCGCGCGGCAGGGAGAGGGAGTTCAAGCCAAGATGGCCGACGGAGTCTCTGCTGGCTTTTGAACATTGCAAATCGAGCGACTAGAGAAATACGACGGAATTATTCGGGGATCTCTTCACTTCCATTTTTTTTACCTTGTATGCCTCAACTTGCTGGATTTTTAAGCACTGTTGCACTTTATGAGGTTAGTAAGCTTTATATATACCTTAATTGGGGTATTTTTTTTCCAAAAAATAATAATAATTGGTACGCTTGCTTTGATCGTTTAGTCTGAACCTGCACCACGATGTGTTGTGTCGCTCAGACGCGATGCAGTTTTGCCAGATTTGGGGAGGAAAGACCCGAACGAAAGACGTGGCATGTTTTGGGAGAAATCTTTAATGTGTTTTTTAAAAAAAGGTTTGCACGCATCTTAGTTCGACATCCTCTGCTGTAAAGAATATTTTTTTTAAAGATTCGCTTCAAGCGCATTCCTTTGAAAGTACACACACAAGGTTGAGGCTTTTTAAATCTGCTGCAAAAATTAGCATAAATTAAATAGGCTAGCATTCTTTCTTGCGTCTAGGATTGGCTAGGGAAGGGGGAGGTGCGTATTTTTATCATAAACCAGTACTTCTATTCAACACACAAAAACACACCTTTAAATATAGAGGTTTGAATCAAGTGTTGAAAGGATTTAGCATTTTAGAAGATATCTGTGTTTCAAAATCTGCTATAAAAATCTTTATGGATGAATATTCTATGTGGTAGTGTTGCCCCCCCCCCCCCCCCAAAAAAAAACCTGTTTCCAATCCTCCTTGTAACCAAATGCTTTTCTGATTTCAATTGGGACGAAATGGTGGTGCTCTTGTAAATTTGACATTTACATTTCATGAGAATTTTAGCAGTAAGTTAAGAAATATGATCAACTACTGCAGTCCCATTTCTCCAGTGGCTTTCCCTCCATCTGACTCTTCAGGTTTAAAATCTGGTTTAAATATTTTTTTTGAAGGTGTGGAATAAATGTTTTTACATGTCGAAATGTATGCTGCTGCAAATGTCAGTTTAAAGTAGCTGAAAAAAGATGATATCTTCCATATGGTTTTCCTTTAAAAATTCAGCCCTGTGTTTCACATCTCTCATCCCTCCAAAGGAAGCAGAGGAGCAGCATTGTAAATCTTGCTTTCTGTGGGCAAGCCCTTCCCCCTGCATTGTGAGAATGTGATGTAATGTGGGGGGGGGGGTGGAATGGAATAGGGTAATATACATTTTGACTGCCACAGATTTTCACCATTTTCCTGAAAGGCTGAGTGTTCAGTTTGTGTAGCAATTCTTTCAGTAGAGACAAATGGGGGGTAGTGTGGGTTTTTATGCTGTGATTGATAAATTAATTACTAGAACATTTCTTTGAAAGTATTCACATTGCACTCACTTGCGACCACCCTGTAGTCTTGTAAGTTTCTTATAGCACAAATCAAGTAAAAACCCAAACCCAATGACCAGAACTTCTGTATTTCACAACTTATTTTTCTGTTATTGTTTTTTAACAGTCAAATGAGCTATGTATTACTAAAGAAATAAATTGATGTTGTATCAAAGTTTCATTGATAGCTACTTTATTTATTGAGGTTGCTATGCACACATGTGGGCAAAAATGCATGTCTTCATGTGGGTGACCTATTTAAGCCAAAGTAACCTTGGCTTAGTTTTAGGAGTTAACAGCTTAAGTATGTATTGTAGTGTATGTGTTTCTATATATGTGATTAATTATCTCTCTCTTGCTATGTGTATGTAGTTATCAATTAAAATGCTTTTGGAAGTTCAGCAAAGGCAGTGAATGTTACTTTAAGCCATGGAGGCCATCAGGCTGACTTGATTGATATGTGCTATTTCGTGAGGTAATGATGCAGAAATCAATGGCCAAGTGTTTGGTTATATTCCTTTGAGGCATTTTCTAAGTTCTCTAGGCAATTCTATGATATGCTTCCACCAGAATTTACCATAGAGTCACCCTGGAAGTCCTAGCAAATCTCTAGAAATTTGCTAGGTCCTCCATTAACTCTTTGGTAACTTCCAATGGAAATAGTTCATTGGGGTTCAGTGTTATCCACAGTTACCTGTTTCCACAGTAAATTGAGGAGTGTACCTCCAATGGATACATGGGGTCATGCTGTAGATTTTTGATGCAAATGCAAGTTGTTTCTGGGAATTGTTTCCCATGCAACGGAAAATAAATGCACACAATAGTTATTACTCCCTTGTTCAAGGAGTTCCACTGGCTACCGTTCATTTTCCGGTCCCAATTCAAGGTGCAGACCATCACCTATAAAGCCCTAAACGGTTTGGGACCCACCTACCTTCGTGACCGTATCTCCTATCATAAACCTGCCCGATCTCTTTGATCATCAGGGGAGGCTCTCCTGTCGCCACTGCCTATATCTCAGGCCCGCCTTGTGGGAACAAGGGAGAGGGCCTTCTCTGCTGTGGCCCCCCGACTGTGGAATTCACTGCCCATTGAGATTAGGCAAGCCCCCACATTACTAGCCTTCAAGAAAGACTTAAAAACATGGCTCTTCCGTTGTGCTTTTGGAGAGTAACTGTCATATACTTTTTTTGTTGCTCCCCTCTAATATCTATCCTCTAGGCTGTACCACTATCTTATGTCCCTGTTCCCCGTGGTTTTTATTATTTCTTTCTCACCCCGAGTTTTAACTTAGTGTTCATGTGGCCCGCCCTGGTTTTTATTTCTTTTCTGATTTTGTGTTGTAATGTATATTATAATCTATTGCATTGTTTAATTGTGTTATGATGTGTTGTTTTTATATTTTGTTATATTGTATTGTTCTGGGCATGGCCCCATGTAAGCCGCCCCGAGTCCCCGTTGCGGAGATGGTGGCGGGGTATAAATAAAGTTGTATTATTATTATTATTATTATTATTACTGGTGTATATTCATAGCACATAGGGATAAAATATGAATAAAAACTAAACATGTGATTCTGCTAGGTGTGTCCAATCATCCCAGGATTTCTGATTTCTGTCAGAAAAATAGAGTTGAGGTTGTAGGTAGAAGTTTAGTTTTCATAAGTTCAACAATGGATTTGATTTACTATGTTGCATGTTGGCATTATTATGGAAAAAGAGCAAGGATCTAATTGTATTATATTCTTGATTTGAGATTACTCCCTATAATTTAATAGTTGCAGAGATTTGTGAATCTCTGCTAGACTTGCGAATTGTTCTATGTTAGCATTCGCCTTTTGTATTCTATTTGTTTCCATACTGACTTCCGCCAGCAACCATATTGTGAGAATGTCAGATAATTTATTATATTGTATCGAATACTCTTCCTGTGTCTGGCAAATGTCTACTGAACTTGGATTTCTTTTTGATACATCATCTCCTGGAGTTACTCTAGCTTTTAAATTTAAATTGCCAAGTCATTTGCCAAATACATTTTACTCGGCAAATTTTGATTTTACTTTAATACTCAATTGTTAGCACAATCACCAAAATCAAATCCCGATTGCCAAAATGAGCATTCTTTTGTGGAACTCATGAAAATCCCATGGTTAAGATTAGGATCATGAACAGAAAAAAGAAATACAGTAGAGTCTCACTTATCCAACACTTGCTTATCCAACGTTCTGGATTATCCAATGCATTTTTGTAGTCAATGTTTTCAATACATCATGATATATTGGTGCTAAATTCGTAAATACAGTAATTACTAGGTAGCATTACTGCGTATTGAACTACTTTTCCTGTCAAAATTGTTGTATAACATGAAGTTTTGGTTCTTAATTTGTAAAATCATAACCTAATTTAATGTTTAATAGGCTTTTCCTTAATCCCTCCTTATTATCCAACATATTCGCTTATCCAACATTCTGCCGGCCCGTTTACGTTGGATAAGTGAGACTCTACTGTAGATAAGTGGGGGCTAGTGGCATCTTTGTTAAAATGCTACTATCAAAACTACTCACGCTAAAGCCTATTAAATTCTGGGTCTTGTCTTCTTTGTGGGAGGGGGGGGAGAGAACAATATTTTGTTGCTGTGTGTTATTGCCTATTACAGAGTTGCTCAGAATTTTTGAACAGACACCACAAATAATGTGATACTTAACTTATTATGTATATGGTGCAACAGACTCAAATTTCCATCTCATTGGCAAGGAAGTGTTTCTAGAAATGTTTCCATTTGCCATTTTCCAAGCAAGCTAATTTCCTATAGAAAGGAGCTGAGAGCTTCAGCCTTAATCTGTCTGGAATGAGTTCTTCAAGCTGGTGGAAGTAGCAGTCTGGCCTCTTTTAATATTTGTTATGAGATGTGGATTGCACCAGCTGTTCTTAGGACAAACTTCTGGATCATAACACCCTCAGAAGCAAACTATGCTTGAAGGAATTGGTTCAGAGTAAACTGTTAAAATGTTCATTAATAAAGCATATTGTTGTGTGATTCCCAGATAGAAGTGAATTTGAAAATTTATGTTATGCATATTCAGGATAACTTTTTAATTAATAATACCAGTAGTCCATGGTGATATGCAGTTGCTATCTCCATTTTACCAATTGACTGTTGCTGTTAAACTGTTACTAGTAGACAGTTTCAAGGATACTAAGTTTTGTCATATTTATTTTTAAAAATTTTTGACTCTGCGAAGTTCTAATTTCTACGTTTTAAAACAATATTGCTCATTCAGTTAAAAAAACTTCAGGCTTAATCTCTCTCTCTCTCTCTCTCTCACACACACACACACTGTATTGCTTTGGCGTGCTGTACAACCACTAAATTAAAAACTGACCATACTAACTTGTAACAGACTATAAAACTGCTCTTATAACTCTGAAATTAGTTACTTGATAACTCTGTATTGCATTAGGAGTGTTTGTTTGTTCTTCGTTATGATGCAGTACTATGCAGTATATTCCACATTATGACATTTTGCAGCTGAGTGTTTGGTACTATGGTATATTTGAAATCAAGAAATATATAATCATCATCATCATCATCATCATTTATACCCCACTCCATCTCCCGAAGGACTCAGGGCAGCTTACACTGGGACAAGCCCAAAACAGTATTACATCAATAAAAACAGTAACACAATAAAATCACAATATAATAACACATCTTACAAAAGTTAAAATAACTTAAAACATAGACAATAATCCCAATCCGTGGTCAAGCACCATAGGCCATGAGCCATTTTAAGGGGAATGGAAATCTGAAAAGGCCTACGGATGGGAACGACTAAAGGTAATAAAGTGCATGGAATGGCCAAGGCCTAGGTAAAACACATGGACAATCAATTATCAGTTAGGAGAAAGCATCTGTGAACATCCAAGTTTTCAAATTCTTCCAGAAGGAATCCAGGGTGGGAGTTCAAGAGCCTGGGAGCCACCATTGAGAAGGCCCTCTCTCGTCCCCACCAACCGCGCTTGAGACAGAAGTGAGATCGAGAGGAGGGCCTCCCCAGCAGATCTTAGAGCCCGTGTGGGTTCATAGGGGAAGATGCATTCACGAAGATAGGCAGGTACTGAGCAGTTTAGGACTTTAAAGGTAATCACCTGCACCTTGAATTGGGACCGGAAACTGATCAACAGCCATTGGAGCTCTTTAATAGGGAGGTTGTCCACTCCCTATAATCGGCTCCAATTAGTAGTGTGGCCACCGAACTTTGTACCAGTTGAAGTTTCCAAGCCGTCTTCAAGGGCAGCCCCATGTAATCCAATCTGGAGGTAAATAAGGCGTGGCCCACCGTGGCCAAGTCAGGCTTCTCGAGGGATAGTCACAGCTGGCGCACAAGTTTTCATTGTGCAAAGGCCCTCCCGGCCACCACTGACACCTGAGCTTCAAGTGTCGGTGCTGAATCCGAAAGGACCTGTGTCCTCGGGGAGTGCGACCCCGTCAAGCACAGGTTGCCACCCAATACCCCGTTCAGCCGCACGACTGAACAGGAGGACCTCTGTCTTGTCAGGATTAAGCTTCAGTTTGTTATCCCTCATCCAGGCCATTACAGCGACCAGGCACTGGTCCAGGACATGGGGAACTTGAAATCAGGTGGAAAGGAGTAGTAGTGTTGAGTGTCATCTACATAGAGATGGCACCGAACTCCAAAGCTCCGGATGACTTCTCCCAGCGGTGTCATGTAGATGTTGAAAAACATGGAAGAAAGAATAAAGCCTTGCGGGAACCCACAGGACAATGGCCAGGGGTCCAAGCAGACTTATTCCAGTTTCACCAACTGAGAGCGGCCCTCCAGGAAGGAGTGGAGCAGTGCCCCCAATACCCATTCCGGAAAGCCGTCCCAGAAGGATACCATGGTCGATGGTATCGAAAGCCGGTGAGATGTCCAAGAGAACCAACAAGGACAACTCCCCCTGTTTAGCTCTCTGCAGAGGTCATCAACCAAGGCGACCAAAGCTGTCTCCGTGCCATGTCCAGGCCTAAAGCCAGACTGCGATGGATCCAGATAATCTGTTTATTCCGAGAACCCCTGGAGCCCAGAAGAAATCATGCACTCCAGAACCTTGCCCAAAAAGAGATTAGAAATTGGCTGGTAGTTGGTCAAATTTAATGGATCCAGGGTAGCCTTCTTTAAAGTAGGTCTTAATATTGCCTGTTTTAGACCAGATGGAAACTTTCCCTGGTCCAATGAGGTATTTATTATCCTCGACAGTCAATCGGCCAATCCCCCGCTGGCAAGCTTTATTAGCCAAGATGGGCAAGGATCTAGAGCGCAAGTGGTCGGCCTCACAGCTCCAAGAATCTTGTCCACATCATCAAGCTGAACAAACGGAAACAAATCCAACAAGCAGGTGTCTCAGTTACCTCTTTTGATACTGCACTAAAGCTGGCATCTAAGTTGGAGTGTATCCGAGCGACTTTATCAGCAAAGTGATGCGCGAAATCGCCACATCGAGTTGCCAAGTGTTCAGGAGTCCCTTCCACCTCATGAGGGCGGAGGAGCTCCCCAACCACCCGGGACAACTCTCTAGGTCTATTTGTTGCAGATGCAATGCAGGCAGTCGAGAAAGTCTTTCTGACTGTCCTCAAAGCCGTGAAGTAGGCCCTAGGTGAGGCTCTAGCCCGTGCTCAGTCGGAGACACCTCGAGCTTTCCGCCAGTGGCACTCTAGTCTCCTTCTCGTCCAAGGAGCAGGAGTAGCTTTACATGACGAGAGGGGGCGCTCAGGGGCGATCCTGTCCATCGCCCTAGCTACCTCCATGTTGTAGAGGTCAACTAGAGCATCGACAGGAAGAATCCCAAGAGACGTCAGGAATCCATCCGAATCCATAAGTCTCCTGGGGCGGACCATCTTAATGGGTCCTTCACCCCTGCAGAGGTTAGAAGTTATGGTTAGTCTAAAACTGATCAGATGGTGGTCGGTCCATGACAACGGAAGAATCTTTTCTCTTCCACACTAACATTCCCCCCCCCCCCCCCATCCACGATAAAGACTAAATAGTATGTCCAGCTACATGGGTGGGCCCAGAAATCACTTGGGACAGGCCCATGGTCATCATGGCAACCATGAAGTCATGAGCTGCTCCAGATAAGGTGGACTTTGCATGGACTTTGAAGTCCCCCAGCACTACTAACTGCTGGGACTCCCAACGCCAGGTCAGAGACCACCCTGGCTAGCTCCGGCAGGGAGACTTTTCTGCACTGGGTGGCCGGTACACTAGCAGAATCCCCAACCTGTCCTGGTCACCCACTTTCAGGTGGACACATTCAAACCCAGAAGACTGTGGAACAGGGCACCTGATCATCGAGATGGACTCAAGATAGACCACCGTGGCCCCCAGACCTGGCCTGCTGGTGCACCCCGAAATCTTGTGAACAGAGCTGGGTAAGATTAACTCCTCCCAGCTCCTCCAACCAAGTCTCGTTGATGTATGCCAGATCCGCTTTTTCGTCCAAGATTAGTTCTTGGATGGAGGCTGTTTTACCATTAACAGATCTGGCATTTAGTAGCAGGACCTTAAGTCCAGGGGGCCTGTCATGATTGCAATCCGGCCTATCTTTCCTCAGGGTCTCAAGAACTCTGTTGCGCTTCTCCCTGTGTTGGTAATTTTGGACACATATATATTTTCATATGTGGGATAGAGGGTATTTGGAACAACTAATTAACTGATATTCACAGAGGACTAATCTTAGAAGAAGTGATACCGAACACAGTGGGAAAAGTCCACTGCATATAGCCTTTGCAGAATAATCAGCTTAAGCATTTTGCTTATTGCTTTGTCCTGACTTCATAGCGTTTTATTAATTTTGATGTTTCAACTACTTTCACATGGTTGGCTGTGTCTTTGTGCCAATTAAGAACCTTTTTTGATTATTCATTCATATTGCTTAACTGTCGTGCTTTGCTGCACCCTTTAAAATCAAGAATAGCACTGCTGTTACTGAGTATTGATAAATTGTGGAATATTTCATATTCTGTCTGTCTCAATTGGCAAAAGAAATACCAGAATTGAACAGATAATTAAATGTTTGGTTCAGTCTGTTGCCCTAAGACAGGTTACCTTATAACCCGTAGTATAAAAATCTGTAAAACATAAATTATATTCTTTGTGTCAAGATATCTGTGAGAAGTTACTTCAGTTGTCAGTGATCAAACAGAACTACTAATTTCTATTCAAATTCTCCATATCATTAGTTTTCTTATAGTTTGCTATATTAACAATGCGATTTCAGAGTTTGTGTAATAGTACGAACTACAGAAGCAGTCAGCTTCACATTTGTGTAATTTGTAGGATGCTGTATATTAAATCTAGAAATCTAAAAAGTACGTGGCCATTATACAGATTACAGTTCATCCCTCAAGAAGAATATTTCAGTCGTTTGTCTAGTACACTGCTTGAACTGTGGGTCCGAACTGCAAATGAGGTCTCCTTAGCTCAGTGTTGGGGTTTGAGACATTTACATGAATCTGTTGTGCAGTGTTTATAGGTGCATAAAATACCTTTATACCTGAGGTTACATAAAAAATTCTCAGACTGAAATGGGGTCATGAGTGGAAAAGTTTAAGAAGCCTTGGTCTAGTATTCTGAACAGTCTTGACAGTCTACCATAGATAGCCATTTTGAGTCTTGCCCTGGGAGAAAGTCATAATATAAATTAAATAAAAGGACAGTGAAGTATTTTTCTGGTTGCATACACCTAAATCAGGTTATTATCTATAGAAATTACAAAACTTTAAACTTGAAAGATTTGAAGGATGAGGCCATTACAGATTGTTCAGACCAGTTCATTTTCATTAATTTTGCTTCCCAGCGATGCACTGCAAAGCATCTTCAAACAAGATTTGTACTGTTCTTTGCCATTGTGCCGGTTGACCCTTATTGAACATTCTGAATGACAGACCTTTAAGAGTCTGGGTTATTAACAGCTTTGCATAAGTCCTAATCACTGAAGGACGTGAGTTGATACATTTCTAATGTGGTTGTCATGTTTTTCAACTGTTTTCTACTTTTATGATAGCCTTTATTTAGAGTGTGTGTGTGTATACAGTAGAGTCTCACTTATCCAAGCTAAACGGGCCGGCAGAAGCTTGGATAAGCGAATATCTTGGATAATAAGGAGGGATTGAGGAAAAGCCTATTAAACATCAAATTAGGTTATGATTTTACAAATTAAGCACCAAAACATCATGTTATACAACAAATTTGACAGAAAAAGTAGTTCAATACGCAATAATGTTATGTTGTAATTACTGTATTTACGAATTTAGCACCAAAATATCATGATATATTGAAAACATTGACTACAAAAATGGCTTGGATAATCCAGAAGCTTGGATAAGCGAGGCTTGGATAAGTGAGACTCTACTGTGTGTGTGTGTGTGTATAATGTATGTTTTAGTGCGATTTCCTAAAGGTCTTTGGAATATATGTATGCTATATATTTATTTCCCCTGCCTACTTCATGTAAAGGTTAACGTTTTCAGCACCAGTGCCACTTTGCTAGTCTTTTAATTTCTGTACACAAATGTATTTTTAAATATAGACACATCTCAATTAACAGAGCTTCAGATGATGGAGCTCTTGTTTACAAAATCTTGTTATGCCCGCTCAGCCCTCCTTTTCCTTTTTGTCTTTTGTTTCAATGAAAGACTTTTTAGCAGTGCCAGCATTGAGAGGATACTGAAAGAAGGTTAAAGAAAAACATACTTTCAGTACAGGAGTAAAATAATGTGTTTACAGTATACATTGTAATAAAGCTCAAACTTGGAAAGAGACTTCTGACTCTATAGGTAGTGGTATGTGCCTGCCTAGAATAGGCAAGGTGAAGAATACCTCCTCCAGGATCTGGCCATGTGTAAGTAACAATACAGAGAAAAGAAGCTGTCTCACCAGCTACCACCAGCACCATAAATAAAAGTATAGGTCTATACAAAAAAATTTAACAGAATGGAAATGCCAAGAAAAGTAGAAACTTAAAGAAAAATAACATCGCTGGATGTATTTTAAAAGTAGCCTTCAAGTAGGGCAGGCAAGGGCAAACTTTGGTCCTCCAGGTGTTCTGGACTTCACCTTCCACAACAGCCTAGCTGTTAGGAATTGTTGAAGTCCAAAACACCTGGAGGGCCAAAGTTTTCCCATGCCTGAAGTAGGCTGTAGAAAGCTCAGAAAGTTTTGTTTACTTATGCAAGGCTTCCCTGATGTCATATTGTGAGTCTTAAAATGTTTAATGAAACAGAGCAATTCTTCTTTTTTGGATGAAGTAATAACATATTTACTTTTCTATTTTAATTCTGTTTTTGGTACCAATTTTCTCTTAAAGAAGTTGTGACTGGAACACATTTGTTTCCTTAAAGTCTCTGCACCTCATGATGTCTTCAACAAATTTCCTGAGCATAGCCTGAATCTATTTGGTAGTATGAATTATAGTCAAGCATTAAATTTTAGTCAAGCATTGAGCAAATTAATTTTGAACTAAATGTTGACTTACCAAGTTTCCCATTGATTTTATGGGCTTAACAAATGTTTGAAGTGCATTGTTACACCTTTTTAACATCTGTTCCAAAAACCTACTGCTTCTGTTTTTGTGGTAGTGGTGTGCCTTATCATTAGATTTTCTTAACAAGATTTGTTCGTAGTGGTTTTGCCATTGCTGTTTGTCATCTGAGGCTGTGAGAGAAAGTGACTTGCCAAAGACCTCCACTGGGTTTCCATTACTGATTTAGGTTTCAAAACCTGTTCACCTTGGGATCCAACTCAACACTACACCACACTGACTCTCCTAATGTTTCTTTATATATGCATAAACTAGCTGTGCCCGGCCACGTGTTGCTGTGGCGAAGTATGGTGGTATGGGAAATAAAGTATTGAGGAATTGATGGTAGTTAAGGTAAAGGGTAAAGGTTTTCCCCTGACATTAAATCCAGTCGTGTCTGACTCTGGGGGTTGGTGCTCATCTCCATTTCTAAGCCAAAGAGCTGGCGTTGTCCGTAGACTCCTCCAAGGTCATGTGGCATGATTGCATGGAGCGCCGTTACCTTCCCGTCGGAGCAGTACCTATTCATCTACTCTCATTTGCATGTTTTTGAACTTTAGGGTTGGCATAAGCTGGGGCTAACAGTGGGGGCTCTCTCCGCTCCTCCAATTCAAACCTGCGACCTTTCAGTCCAGAAGTTCAGCAGCTCAGCGCTTTAACACACTACGCCATCAGGGGATATTACTTCCTAAAGCTTGTGAATATACAATATTTCTGACTGGTTTTTTTTTGTCTGTTGGAGGCAAGTGTGAATGCTGCAATTAAGCAAAATGATTATTATGTAATGGCCTTGCAGCTTTAAAGCCTGGCTGTTTCCTCCCTGAGTGAAATTTTTGTTGGGAGGTGTTAGCTGGCCCTGATTGTTTCCTTTGTGAAATTCCCAATTTCCCTGCTTTCAGAGTGTTGCTCTTTATTTACTGCCCTGGTTTTAGAGATTATATTGTTCTGTATTATTCTACCACAGTAATTATTTCATATTACAGTAGAATCTCACTTATCCAACATTCGCTTATCCAATGTTCTGGATTATCCAACGCAGTCTGCCTTTTAGTAGTCAATATTTTTGTAGTCAGTGTTTTAAATTCATTGTGATATTTTGGTGGTAAATTTGTAAATACAGTAATTACTAAATAGCATTACTGCGCATGGAACTACTTTTTCTGTCAAATTTGTTGTATAACATGATGTTTTGGTGCTTAATTTGTATAATGATTACCTAATTTGATGTTTAATCGGCTTTTCCTGAATCCCTTCTTATTATCCAACATATTCACTTATCCAATGTTCTGCCGGCCTGTTTATGTTGGAAAAGTGAGAGTGTACTGTATATTTATAATCTTATATTATCTGCTTACAACTGGATTATATGAGCTCCCTTCTACACAGCTGGACAAAATGTACACTGAAGTGGATTATATGGCAGTGTGGAGTCAAGATAATCCAGTTCAAAGCAGATAATATAAGATTCTAAATGAGTTATATAGCTGTGTGGAAAGGCCTTAAGTCTACACTGCCATACAATCCAGTTAAAATCTGATAATCCGTATTTTATAGGCAGTGTGGAAGAGGCCTAAGCAAGGCCTAACTCTGCCTGTCCCCTGGGCTGAATGGGTTGCTCGGAGACCAAGTGGGCGGAGCTTAGCCTTCTAAGTGGCAGCAATTGAATAAAAAAAATTCTTCTCCCTCTAATTAAGACTTTATTTTTCTTTTCTTTTTTGTTGTCTTGTCCTTGAGGCGTGGATGAGGGGTTGTGCTGTCAAATTTCGAGGTTGGGGGCCTTTAGTTTTGTTGTTTTGTCGGTCACCAGGATTCCATCACTGTTTTAGATAGATAGATATTTACAAACCCCAAGCACTGATACCACATTTAGACACAAGAATACAATCTCCTTTGGATATAGATTCCAAATTTATCATCTAATACTTAGCTCCTGTAAAGGAAAAATCAATTTGCCATTCTTGACTATTTAAACAAAAGGAATAGCGGAAGGATGGCCAACAAAATACACCTTCATTTGGCCTTATTCAGAGGCAACAGAAGTTGTATAAATGTTGGTACCATCTAGCACTAGGTTATTGTTGGCACCCATAAGGTATCAGTATTTAATGGTACCTAAAAAACAAGGTACCATTAAAATCCATATAAAAATTGCTTAGTTAAGGAGCATTGCACATAAAAACTGTCAGTGTTGGGGACGGGGGGTAGAAGAACATGCTTATTTTAAACATTATATACATATCATTTTAGTAAAAACTAAACTTGCACACAGAAGTCCAAAGAAGTCTAAAATCCTCCAAGAAATCTGGCTGAATTTGGTTCCTCATGGTTCTTTGAAGAAAGATAATCAGGTAATGAAGTATGAGAGATGCTTCATCTGAAATAATACTTTACCCATGTCTATCCTGTAATGAGGGGCCATGGTAGCACAACAGGTTAAACCACTAAGCTGCATAACTTGTTGATCGAAAGATAGGTGGTTCGAATCTACGGACAGGGTGACCTCCCGTTGTTAGCCCCAGCTTCTGCCAACCTAGCAGTTCAAAAAAATGCGAGGAGATCAATAGGTGCCGCTTTGGCGGGAAGGTAACGGCACTCCATGCAGTCATGCAAGCCACATGAACCAGGAGGTTCTATGGACAACGCTAGCTCTCCGGCTTAGAAATGGAGATGAGCACCACCCCCAAGTCGGACACAAGTAGACTTAATGTCAAGGTTAACCTTTACTTTTACCTATCCTACAATGTGCAGTACATTTTTAGAACAATGCAGTGTTTCATAAAAGTAAAAGCAAATGATACTGTGCTTATTTTGCAAAGTTGTAACTAACTGTCACATCCATGCACTTAAAAAGTATCTGCATGTTTTCCTTCAAACAGCTTTTCTGTTTTACAGTGTAGATCGGTGCTTTAGATTTCTTTTTCCTAAAAGTTATTGGAATTTGTTGGATTATGGTTGTATGTGTATGAAATGTAAATCAAGTGTTTTCTGCTGTTAGGCAAGAGTGTGTTTCAGTAATGAAACAGTTAACAGCAGGCTAGTTTTGATTGACAGCCTGTTGTGATTACTATGACCTATCAGGCATGGTTTCTGGCCTTTGGAGGTCAAAACTTCCTTCGTACTGAGGACTGTGTTTTCTTATCTCTGAGTGTTGAGCTGGTGCTTGCCTAGCGAAGAGGCTAAAGAGAAATGCCAGCTCAAAGCGATGGTTTTTGCTATGCTTTGTAAATATGTATTATATATATTGAAATAAATGTTTGGACTTCAGACTACGGATGTGTTTGAGTCTGACATTTGAACAGAGGAATTGGTGTGGCAGATGATTGCAACCAATTCATCAGGGTGCTGGAGAAGATGATCAATGGAGTTTGGAGAAACCCACCCAGCACGCACCCTGACCCCCATGCCGACAGAATTAATGTACTTTATGTAATTTCAAATTGTATTTTTTAATATTTTAACTTATTTATGACACAATGTTTCCATCTGGATCTTTCAATCACTTCCTAAAGGCGACTGAATAATGTTTTAAATGAGTCTTGGTTGTTTACCTTTAAATTGATCTGCTAAGATTCTTTGATAATGGCTTCTATTTTTCTTTGAGTAGACACTAAAGATCGATACGTTTCATTGCATCCTTTTCTGCTACCTTGTAAAGACAGGACGTCTGGTTTTAAATATGCTTTTAGCAACCAGTTCCATAACTGAACTTCTGCTGCTTCATTCTTTTGTGGTTTTACTGCTTTCAGTATTGAAGAAATCTGGCTGGCTGCTAAGGAGCCAGTACCAGAGCTGTACCCACTGGGACCTGTAGGCATATTCAGTGCCATATCATGGCTCCTGTCAGATTCAGAAATGCATGAGCATTTAAAAAAAATAGAAACAACTTATAATAAATAAATCTTAGATTTTGATTTGAAAAATAGTTCTGATTTAACTTAATGTTAAGATGCAAAAATGTTTGGCTTGCTAAGCGTGTCATACTCTTTGCTTGTGTTGCTGTATTCACGATATTTCCCTATTAAAAGTAGTTACATATTTGTGTAGCCATATAGAATCTGTCTCAGTAGAATTTGTCTTAAAGAAAGGGGGATGGTTAAAAGATTCATGTCTGAGTAGCTGACTCCTGCAGTTGCAGTTTTTGGAAAGATAAAAAGTGAATAGTATTTTGTACTTTTGAGCCTACATTAAATGCCTACTTTTAAAGAACTGATATGAGGAAGTATTATTTTACTATATGTTCAAAAATTTTATATACCCCATTTTGTTGTAAAAAAAATGATACTATACACACGTGTCAAACCTGTGGCCCTCGAGGTATTTAGGACTCCAACTCCCATCAGCTCTAACCAGCTTGTCCAGTAGGTATATTTGACCGGCTGATTCCAAAAATGGCACCAGTTATCCCCTATCAGCTCTAGGCTTTGAGATACAGAACATATACTATCTATCAGTCACCATCTGCTCATTCATAGAAAATCATGATAACCACATGTAAGAAACTGGAGCAGATGTGGTTTATCCAATGTAGTTTTTTTAATTTAGTATCCCAAATAACCCCAGGAACAGGCCTAAAAACCAAGATATCATGAATTGTAATTTTGGTTGGGCTGTGTAATTGATCGATTCCTTGTGTAACTTTTTTGTGAAGGTGCTATTTAAAATGCATATACAGGGCTTGCCTTTACATGCAGAACTGGTAACAGCACACTTTTAAGTTAACTCTTTGGATCAAGGCAGTACAGAGCAAGTTAGATTATACAATTTATTTGACCACTCAGTACCTCCTTTCATTGAAGTTGTTAAATCATTTTATTCAGTAGATGAGTGAACTTTCTAACGGGTCACATGGTTGGTATTATTAAATGCTCGTGACAAAGATCATCTTGTGTATACCCGAGAACCTGGGCATTTTTAAAGTTTAAAGTTTAAACCAGAATTGTAAGATTTATTTATTTATTGCTGTGTCACACATTATTCTAAATATATTTCCACTGTACACTTATTCAGATATTTAAGCATCTCTTGTGATGTGTAGCCTAGTATAGAATTTTATCCAGGATACAGATCACATTTACAACTGTACCTGGATAGAATAAAGATTCAAATCTGAACCTGAATGCCTAGTCTTTGGCAGTGGCCAGAAGTGCATTTGCACAACTCGAACTAGTGTCAGATGTACCTGTTCATTGGATGTCAGAGTTCATTATGGTGACACATGCTTTGATTACATCCCATTTGAATTACTCTGTGTAGGTAGAATTCAAAGACATAACCATGTTAGTCTGGAATATCAGTATACAAAGGGGAGACTGAGAGAAGTTGTAACATAAGCTAGTCTGTTTCTTCGTGATCTCTGTGAGTCACATAAATGGGTCATCTGCACCATATGCAGAGCACTGTTTGGGACCTTCTAGGCCTGCCGTCTAAGGTTTTTGGCAGTAATCCCTCTCTCTCCAATGTTACTATATAGTGCCCTTCTTACTTTAAACCTTCAGTTCCTTTTTGTCAGACACGTGAGCAGCAAAGGAATGTCTCTTGTGAGCTGTTTGTTTTCGTCTTTTTCCTTGGGCTTTTGTTGGATTTTTAAGAACGTTTGATACTCTTTGAATTGGGTGCTGACAGTCGTCTACATTGTTTAAGATGTGTACTACATACAGCAGCAAAATTTCTGGCCACAATGGTCATTCCTGGTGCATATTATGTCTTGGTTTAGGTGTCCATTGTAAAGCTTTCACACTCAGACCTGGAAGAACTACGAATGTAGGCTAAAAAGCTGTACTGTAGGAGGACTGTGATTCCACTGTGGTTTCTGCACCTCCATCTGCAGTGTTGTTCCAGTGGGTCTTGGGTTCATCCATTGGACTGGCTACAAAGAAATTGGTTCTCAAACCTGAGGTTACATTAGAGGTGTTGAGACATAGGGGTTTTTGCTTGGCTGCAGTCTCAGTCTTTCATACAAGAAACTGACAAGTTTCAGTTTCAATTTCCTCTCCTGGGATGTCTGCTCAGCATTCTAGTAATACCAGTGCAGTTATCCTTCCTAATATTCTGCCTGCGCATTCTAGCTGCATTGTACCCTCACTGGTGGGGTGACAAGAAGTAGCTTAGGAAGAGGAAGAAGGCAAAACACTCAGATGAAAATGCCACCTCTTCCGTAGCTACTGTTTCTGACTAAGCCACACATACACCTCATGAAACTCCTACAACTGAGGGTTGCATCGCGAGCTAATTTTCCCCAATCTGCTATGGCCCCTGAAGTCCAGCCTCATTCTTCCACCAAGCCCCTACAGATTGTCCAGATACAAGTGGGCTCTACATCCAAAGTGGAAATTATAGACTAGTCTGTGACTTCTGTCTACTGAGGCACTTACTGCTACTTTTTCTTAAGTGACTCCATTTCTCCAGTTCACTGATGAGACTTTGTCACTCCTGAGGTTCTACTACATGTGTCTTCCTCTTCACTTCATTGTATATCTCAACGCCTTTATTTATTTATTTATTTCGTCTTAGACTTCATTGTTCTGCTTGCCTCATGCAATAGTCCTGGAACCAGTCATCAGTTTCAGTATGCTTTTGGGGACCGCCAGTATTATTGATAGCTCTCTGACAAACTTCACATGGTTGACACATCTTTAGACAATTTTAGAGGTTCTGTAAGATCACTTTGCACACGCTCCACATGGAGCTACATTTGGGCTACATTTGAAAACTGTTAGGAAGCTTCAATAGGTCCAACATGCTATAGCCAGATTGCTGCCTGAGGGAAGGCTGTGGAAGCCATATAACACTTAACTGAAAGAGTTCCATTGATTGTCAACCTGTTTCTGGGCAGAAATTAAATTGTTGATTATGATCTTTAAATATGACTTGTGTGCAGAATCGTATCTCCCTAGGATAAGTTGTCTAAGCTCTTAAATTTGTGAGAGAAGACTATTTCTGTCCCACTATCATCACAGGCACATCTGCTGAGGATACGGGAGAGAGCCTTTCTAGTGGCTACACACAAGTTGTGGAACTCCTTTCCCTGGGAGGTCTGATTGGCCCTCCTACCTGTTGTCTTTCCATGGACACGAAATAGCTTTTTATTTAAGGAGGCATTTGGTTTTTAATACGTTATGGCAGACAAAGGCTTTTTTTACCGGTGGGTATTTTTATTTTATCATATTCTACATGTAGCACACTTTGTGGGGCAGCCTTTACAAACTGTCAGTGGGTTGCTGACTGGAGCAGACTATAGGGGTCATAAAACGCTTGTTGAATCAAGTCAACTGGTTGCCAACCACCCTAGGTATGTCTGATGTTTTGCAGCAGGTAAAGCTTTTAATGAAGGGCGCAGTGTTTTGTTACGTTTTAAACAGCTTTCAATGTTTTTAACCTTGTAAGTTTTTAATGAGAAGTTGAGTTTATGTTCCAATTTTTGTACTATGTTTTTTAATTGAATTGTGCTTTTAAAACTTTGTATACCACCTTAACATCCATGCTGAGAGAAAGATGGAATATACATTAAATTAGATCACTAAACACAGTTCATTGTAATTTAAATCATGGCTGCATTGATTTTCATATAGAATCATTTTTATTCCCAAATGTATTTCTAATTGCTTCAGAAAATGTTCAGCAAATTGATAATTGCTTTGGCAGCTTATGTGGAATGATGTTATTTACCTCAGTTAATTGCTTTAAAATGCATGCCATCTTATTGAGAAAGTCATCTATATCTATTGTTCTTTGTGTACTATATAAAGAAGACAAACTTCCTCATCCAATTCTCTGTGAACAATTTCTTTTCTCTAGGAGTGATTCATGTTGTTTGGTGTCCTGATTAGCTGTAGCCCTAAAACAACTGAACTTTGTAAAGTGTCCCTGCCTTTCATAACCCCCTAATCCCCGAGAGGTTTTCCAAGCTCAGAGAAAATTTTCATAGCCTTGGGGAAGTGTAGCCATGAGTAGAGGTTCTTTAAATGTCCTGCAGGAGTTTTTATCTTGAACATTAAATTGTCATCTCAAATTTACTGTGGTACAACAAAGAAAAGAGCAAACTCTTTAACTATTGTGTTCCCCCGAAAAAGGCCTTTAGAATCAAATTTTCATTGATAGTAAACAATTCTTCAAGATAGCATGTAAATAACCTATCTTAAATATGCTTTTATCAGTCATGGCACTTGATTGTCATTGTGTATTAGCTTGCTATTCTAGGCGTAGGTGTGATGGTAGAGAATTATGTAGAAAAGAACTTGGTACAAACATGCAAACTGAGTTTCAGTGGACAAATGTTGGTGGTTACTAAATGGATATAGGTTTTCAATATGAGTATCAACTTTTTTTCTCAGTTATCCTGGCATATAATAGTTGATTACATATACAGTAGAGTCTCACTTATCCAACACTCGCTTATCCAACATTCTGGATTATCCAACGCATTTTTGTAGTCAATGTTTTCAATAAATTGTGATATTTTGGTACTAAATTCGTAAATACAGTAATTACTACATAGCATTATTTCATATTGAACTACTTTTTCTGTCAAATTGGTTGTATAACATGATGTTTTGGTGCTTAATTTGTAAAATCATAACATAATTTGATGTTTAATAGGCTTTTCCTTAATCCCTCCTTATTATCCAACATATTTGCTTATCCAATGTTCTGCCGGCCCGTTTATGTTGGATAAGTGAGACTCTACTGTACGTGGAATTATTTCGGTTCTTGGAAGTGTGGATTGTAAATGGTCTGTCTTCCCATTTTAAAATATCAGATGTGTTTGAAACAGTACTGCCCACCATCATGTATCTAATTTTATTTTATACCTTAACTGATAACATTTTGGAGAACTAGCAAGCTTGTACAGGATTTTATAACCTTTTATTTCATCCAATAAAAGACATTGCCCTAATAAGGATTTTGAATTTTTTTAAAAAATTGGTTTTGACCAGTTCAGCATTTAGCCTTTTGATCATTAGCAGTGACCATATTTTCTGGCGTATAAAATGACTGGGTGTGTAAGACGACTCCCAACCTTTTCAGTTATAATATAGAGTTTGGGATATACTTGTTGTATAAGACAACCCCTCTTCCAACGCACACCAAATAAAAAGATTATCAGAGAGGTAGCATAAACACGCCTCATTCACCTGTCTGGCCTGCCCTTGTATCCTATTACTATATCTCCTTATCTGCCTCTCAGATCTTGCACATGCGCGCCTGCACTGCTTCACTGCAGTCCTCAGGAGCGAGATCTTAGAGGCAGAGAAAGAGGTACGGTAATAGGATACAAGGGTGAGCCAGACAGGTGAAAGAAGCGTGTTTTTCTGGGCACAGCACCATTCTATCTTTTTTCCATACCCTTTGCTTCCTGGATACCTGCAGCTTGCTCCGCCCTTCACATACACCTTCCCGGTGAGGAGGCCCCTCCCCACGTCATTGGGACCTCGATAAATCGCTTCTTTCCACAAATCCTGATGAGTGGATTGTCTTCTACCGTACTTGTACAGCACCGCCCTTGCTGATGCTTTCATGCAGTCACCACATACGGCAGGGATTCAGCTGCGGCCATTTTTGAGCTTCCTCCACCATATGCAGCGACCACAAATTTTCCAGTCTGGCTCGGAAATTTCAGCACCTGCCCTATAAGATGAACGGAACCCCCACGATAAGTGAGGGAACACTGTATTAGTAATTTTGGTACTGTTCTATTATCCAGGCGGAGGCCACCAGGGGGAGCTAGAGAGAAATAGATTGTTTTTATGAGAGGAGGATGGGTTGAAGGAGGAGAACCATTTCCCCCTGTTTTCCTCTTATCCCCCCCCCCCCCCCAATGTCCCTGTAATGGAAACAACCCTTGTTTATGAAATGGGGAGTGGGAGGGGGGAATAACCAGCAGAAATGAGAAATGTTTTTCCTCCTTGAACCCCCTGCCATAAAATGGACTATCCTAGCGCCCCCTGGGGCCGCCTCCTGGATAATGGAACAGTACCGTAATGTTAAAAGGCTTACTTAGTTGGTTTTACTGCAATATAAAACTGTCTCCAGCTCTAATCTTAGAACTGGAAAAGGTGTCAGTTGATGCTAGATTTCAGATAGATACACTGTAAGATCTATGATGAGCTCCATCACATCCCTGGTGACCGTGCTAGACTAAAAACAGCTAATTCTTTGATTGATTAACACATTGGCCATGTCTGATGTTTATAAGATTTTAATTTGTTCTTCTGGTTTTTGGCATAGAGCGTATTTGGATGACTTAATTTTAATTTCAAATTCTTAACAGAGAAAAGGAGCAAGAAAAGGAAGAACAGTTAATGGAAGACAAGAAAAGAAAGAAAGAGGATAAGAAAAAGAAGGAATCTACTCAGAAGGTAAGCCAGGTATGTGCTTTTTACATAAATTTATTATTTATTTATTTAATTTATATACCGCTCTTCTCCCCCAGGGGGACCCAGAGCGGTCTTACATAAATGTAAGAGATTAGCATGTATGGACTATTTCCCAACATGCTACAGTTGAGATCTTCTGTGCTAAAGGTTCGTAATTTTCATCCATAATCTATCTATATAAAAGAGTGATGGAATCCTGGCGACCAACAAAACAACAAAACTAAAGGCCCCCCCAACCTCAAAATTTGAAAACACAACCCATCATCCACGCCTCTAGGTTGATACAACAAAAAGAAAAGAAAAATAAAGTCCTAATTAGAGGGAGAGAAATGATTGTTTAACCAATTGCTACCATTTAGAAGGCTAAAATACAGATTATCTGATTTGAACTAGATTGTATGGCAGTGTAGAATCAGGGCCTTTCCACACAGCTACATAACCCATTTAGAATCTTATATTATCTGCTTTGAACTGGATTATCTTGACTCCACACTACCATATAATCCACTTCAGTGTGCATTTTATCCCGCTGTGTAGAAGGGGGCTCATATAATCCAGTTCTAAGCAGAAAATCTAGGATTATAAATATACAGTAGAGTCTCACTTTTCCAACATAAACAGGCCGGCAGAACCTGTTGGATAAGTGAATATGTTGGATAATAAGAAGGGATTCAGGAAAAGCCGATTAAACATCAAATTAGGTAATCGTTATACAAATTAAGCACCAAAACATCATGTTATACAACAAATTTGACAGAAAAAGTAGTTCCATGTGCATTAATGCTATGTAGTAATTACTGTATTTACAAATTTACCACCAAAATATCACAATGAATTTAAAACACTGACTACAAAAATATTGACTACTAAAAGGCAGACTGCGTTGGATAACCCAGAACATTGGATAAGTGAATGTTGGATAAGTGAGATTCTACTGTAATATGAAATAATTACTGTGGTAGAATAATACACAACAATATAATCTCTAAAACCAGGACAGTAACTAAAGACCAGCACTCTGAAAGCAGGGAAATTGGGAATTCCACAAAGGAAACAATCAGGGCCAGCTAACACCTCCCAAGAAAGAATTCTTCCAGAAAGGAAGCTGACAACAGAGTGAAGCAGTGTGTATTACCAAAGTTGTTGTTGTTGTTATTATTACAGTAGAGTCTCATTTATCCAACACTCACGTATCCAACATTCCGGATTATCCAACGCATTTTTGTAGTCAACGCATTTTTGTTTTCAATGCATTGTGATATTTTGGTGCTAAATTCGTAAATACAGTAATTACTACATAGCATTACTGTGTAATTAACTACTTTTTCTGTCAAATTTGTTGCATAACATGATGTTTTGGTGCTTAATTTGTAAAATCATAACCTATTTTGATGTTTAATAGGCTTTTTCTTAATCTCTTCTTGTTATCCAACATATTCATTTATCCAACGTTCTGCCGGCCCGTTTATGTTGGATAAGTGAGACTCTACTGTATTATTATTATTATTATTATTATTATTATTATTATTATTGTGTTGCTGTGAACCGTGCAAATGAATACAATCTGGCTCCCAAGTATTCAAAAACACTAAAATCAGAATGTATAAAAATTACTGTGGTATAATAACAATACAATCTCTAAAATCAGAACACTAAATAAAGAACAACACTCTGAAAACAGGAATTCCACACAGGAAACAATCAGGGCCAGCTAACAACTCCCAACAAAGTCTGGCAAATCCTCTGTTTTTTCAGGGCCACAGACAGTAGAAGCACATAAAATATCTCAAACAACATCACTTTGAAAACAAGGGAATTCTAGACATGAAACAATCAAGGCCAGCTAACACCTCCCAACAAAAAATTCACTCAGGCAGGAAACAGCCAGGCTTTAAAGCTGCAAGGCCATTACATGCTAATCATTTTCCCTAATTACAGCATTCATTCAGGTTTGAATCGGGGGAGCGGACAGAGCCCCCACTGTTAGCCCCAGCTTCTACCAACCCTAAAGTTCAAAAACGTGCAAATGAGAGTAGATGAATAGGTACTGCTCTGGCAGGAAGGTAACGATGCTCCATGCAGTCATGCCGGCCACATGACCTTGGAGGAGTCTACGGACAACACCAACTCTTCGGCTTAGAAATGGAGATGAGCCCCAACCCCCAAAGTCAGACACGACTCAACTTAATGTCAGAGGAAAACCTTTACCCTTTACCTTAACTACTACCAATTCCTCATTACTTTATTTCCCATACCACCATACTTCGCCACAGCAACGTGTGGCCGGGCACAACTAGTGGTTGTATACAAATGTATAAGTTACTATTCTGTTTGAAGTCCATGATCCTGTAGCAACCTGCTATGGAATCCTGATAGTTACTGTAGTTTTGTGAGGCACCAGCACTCTGGCAGAGAAGGCTGAAGGCCTTATAGAACTACAACTCCCAGGAATCCATAGCAGGCAGTGAGCCATGGCAGTTTAAAGTGTTGCTAAACTGCATTAGTTCTGTAGTGTATATACATCCCTGGTTCTAGAACAGTGTCTGTTATCAGTAATGGGCCAGATGAGTACAAACAAATTGAAACTTAATCCAGATAGGACTCCTGGTCAGACAGAAGGCAGATTAGGGGATGGGGGTTCAACCTGTGCTATATGGGGTTACACTCCCTGAAGACAGTTTTGTGATTTGAGCCTAGATGCCCAAGTTTCTTGGTAGCCAGAAATGCCTTCACACAGTTAAAGGTTGTGTTGCCAACTGTGCCCATAGAGAGTGTTACAGTAATTTAAATAAGGTGTAGTCAAGGCAGGTGGTACTGTGGCCAGATCTAAACTTTCATGGAATGGGTGTACTTTTGATTGTACAAACTCATTCTTGACCACAGGAAACCCAGCATCCTCTAGATCATGATTCTCAACCTGTGGGTCCCCAGATGTTTTGGCCTACAACTCCCAGAAATCCCAGCCAACAGTTTACTAGCTGTAAGGATTTTTGGGAGTTGAAGGCCAAAACATCTGGGGACCCATAGGTTGAGAACCACTGCTCTAGATACAGAGCAGAGTCTACAAACCTGAAATTTAAAATCTCACCAGGCATACATTGAGTTCCCTATTCCCTGATGTTACTGTTTGTTAGACCAGAGCTTATATGCATAGATGTAATTCTGTTTATTCTGTGTACTAACCATGTCTCGGATATTTAGTTTCCCAGTTTTCTGTTAACCTTTTATTAAAATGGCAGAAAATGAGGCACTTTTCTTTGGGTATATTATGCTGTTCCCACTTTCCAGTTAGTCACATAATCATTTTGTTACTGTTGTAACTCTTCTGCACATAGAACAGAAGGTAACCATTGGAGCAATCTAAGCAGTTTTTCAGAAAAATTGATCAATTAGATAACATTTTAAATCAGAACTAAACAGGCAAGCAGTTAAACATTTCTACTTGCTAACCATTAAGAGATATATGATCATAATGTACTTAAAATGTGGCATTTAATGTTTAAATGGTTTTATGGAATATTGAACAGGTTTCAGTTAAATACATATTGTATTGTTCCTCTAATTTAATTATATTTAAAAATAATGCATTGCCTGTATCTATAGAGATGGTAATAGGCAAATATAGTGAATTATCTATCTGTTACTTATCTCCTGTTTTTTTCTCCAAATTTGAGACTTAAGAAGGTTGTGTGCTTTGGTGAAACCTGATAATATCACACTTTTAAATTAACGTCATATTTGAGATTCTAGAAGCTATAGATCCTTTTTGGCTGGAATGGATTTGTGAATTCTCCGTTTCTCGGCTCATCCCAGATTTATAATGCCTAATACTGACTCTGAAGGACTTAGGAACTTGCTTTAAAAACACTTGTGCACACACACACATGAACACATGATATTTGGATGGCCCAGTACACATAATACTCCACTTTATTTTTCATTTAATTATTGTATTTTTGAGTAAAATAAAAACATCAGTATGTGAAAGATTTTTTTGTGGGGAGGAATTTAACTTGTACACTTTGATAAAATCGGGTTAAAAGGGGAAGTGATTTTCCCCTTCTGCCTGTATGAAACATCCTTCATAGTTGGTACTCCATTTCGATTGAGAAAATCCTTGCAGTCTAAAGCTGTAACTAGGAAGAACAGAAGATCTTCATCCCCAATGCCAAGTAGGAAAGAAGATAATGATATAGAAGGACTTTTGCTCTCTATCTCCCTTTATGAAACTTGTATAAATTACAAACATATCTCAGTTAATGAAGCAGATATGTTCCTTAGCTTTACGTCTTTCACAGAAACATGAGTAACAGAGGTGTAAATAACATGGAAAGAATAGGGGAAATTTTTAACACCATAAAAGGGAATGGTTCAACACATTTCAGCAGAATTCAGAACTAACAGTATAACCATTCAAACCTTTTTCCAAAATGTATCCAGGGGATGATACTTTTTCAGCACCCTCTACTTTGTTATGATTTCTATTTCATTGGCAACACTTATAAATCTATGCTTTTTCAGCATGCTAAGGTAGCTGGTGAGGAAGGCGGATCTGATTTACTCTATACTTCCTGCGGGGCTCTTCTTCACACATATTCAGTAGGTGTTTCAGGAGGCAGTTGTTTACCTTGCCTGCTCTACATATGCACACACAGCTGACTGAAGTGGAATCACCTAGACTAAAATCTCATTTTCCCCAAGGTCAAGTTTTATTTAATTGTGTGCAATGGACATGCAGCTGCAACCCAGCATTTAAAGTCTGTCTTTCTCCTGCCCTCCTTTTTGCATTCTCCCAAAAACAATGCTGGAGGGAAATAACACCTTCCAGCCTAGACAGACTGAAAGGGGGGGGGGGGGGGGTAGGCTCCCAGGCTAGACAAAAAACAAGGGGGGGAGATAAAGCTAAGCTCCCATAAAAAGATGTAAAAGGGAGCTTCTTTAGACTTTATTAACTGAATTATAACTGTAATACACTGTATCATTACAGTAATGGGTAGAATATAACCTGTATAGCTGTGAAAATTATCTCTGAACAAACATTTCTATTTCTTCTATGGTATTGTTTGGACTATAGAAAACTTAGCTTCTATTCCACAGTAGATTTTTTACATAGGAGTTCAGGTTAAACAATCAGACTGTCTATCTAATGATAAAATATCCCATCTACATGGCAGTTCTTTGCCTTGTGCTTTTCAATGTGTATCTAATTGCAGATCACAGTTGGGTCATCTGAACTTTGAAATTGCTAACAATACTGTCTTACTAGAGTATTTTATTTAAATACTAGCTATGCCTGGCCACGCGTTGCTGTGGCGAAGCCTGGTGATATGGGAAATAAAGTATTGAGCAATTGGTGGTAGTTGGTATATGTCATTTCCAAAAGGTTGTGAATATGCAGTATTTGTGGTTATTCCTTTTTTTGTCGTTTGGACGGAAGTATGAATGGTTCAATTAGCTGGAATGATTGGCATGTAATGGCCTTTCAGCCTCAAAGCCTGGGTGATTCCTGAGTGGGGGAATCGTTTGTTGGGATGTGTTAGGTGGCTGTGTTTGTTTCTTGTGTGGAATTTATCTGTTTTCAGAGTGTTGTTCTTTACGTCTTGATGTGGAGGAGTGTGGTAGTGTTGAAAATAAAGTAATGAGGAAGTCGTGGTATTTGGTATATGTGTTATGGTTGTATATATGTAGAAAATTGATAAGATTGTGTGCGATCTTGAACTCACATCATGTCTAGTGAACTTCCAGTAAGTCCATTAGTAGTTAAAGTCTGAAGGAAGTACGGTTTGATGGTGTAAGGGTATTGAATGGTATTAAAAGTGGTCAAGAAAGGTTTAGCTTAGGTAGGAAGGAGCGAGGGTTGGAAGGTGAAAGGATATTCAATTGTATTTAAGCTGGGTAACAAAGGGTTGCCCTTGGTAGGAAGTAGTCATATGTTGTACGTTGAGCATCTGTTGTACATTGTATCCATATACAAATGTGTGTATATGTATATAGATTCTGTTTTTCATATAGAAATAATCTGAAGTTGCCTATATATATTCCATATATGTATGTATCCCACACCTATATATGGTGTATGGTGAGTATGCGTTATCCATATATACCAGTGTGTGTGTGTGTATATACAACCTGCTGTATTATATTATTATTATTATTATTATTATTGTTATTATTATATTCCAAAGGTTTATTATTATGATTTAATATTATTATTATATTTGAAAGGTTTATTTTCATTATTACTATGTAATATTATTATATTTAAAAGGTTTATTATTATGATGTAATATTATTATTATATTCCAAAGGTTTATTATTATTATTATTATTATTATTATTATTATTATTATTCCTCCCAAGAAAGGATTCCCCTAAGTAGGAAGCAGGCAGGGTTTGAAGTTGTAAGGTCATTCAATGGTAATTAATCTGATGAGATTTGGTTTGAAGATCCAATGATGGTTAAGTGTTGTTGTTGTTGTTGTTGTTGTTGTTATTATTATTATTATTATTATTATTATTATTATTATTATTATTATAGTATGGAGTATTAAAAAGCCTTATTATTATAATAGCATTATAATATTATGGGGTATTTAAAAGCCACCCCTTATACACAATAGAGAGAACAGAATGGCAGAGAAAAGAAACTTTGCACATCCTCAGAGGTTCGCTTTTTGGAAACTGTTGGGAGAAAAACAGGAGGAAAGTATATTGCCTATTTATTGACTGATTAATGTATTGTTTTATGATTGTTATTTAATATCGATTGGAGTGAAGTCACTTGAGCCACGAGGTGCTGGTTTTGTATAACCCAAGGTTGTCTGTTGTATAACCAAAGGAGGAAGAATTGAAGTTTTCCAGTAGCTAAGGAAACATTGCAAACTCTCCCTGCCATTGGGGAAGAGGCATGGCAGAGCATGATGGGAAGTGTAGTTTCCTCAGAATAGAGGCTGGCTCTTAAAGGAGCCTTTGAGATTCACAGCAGTTGAGAACATTTGAAAGTTTTGGAAAGGAGTACTAAAAGGAAGACAGTAAGGCAGAAGGAAGGGAGAGAGGGAGGGGGTGTGTGGGGAAAAGGGAGAAGAAAATTATTTTGAGTCGGAAGATGCTGCTGGTGGTGGTTCTTCCCTTCTTCCCTCAGGAATCTTGCCTCGAATCGGGAGGAAAGAGAGAGGGGGAGAGAAATGAAGCCATAGTGTCTGGAAGAGGAAAAGGTGGGTGACGAAGAAGCCGCTGAATGGAGGCTCTCCGTTTTTGTTTTTGTTTTTACCTCGGAGGCCTGGAGAGAAGGAGGAGGATGGAGTGTTCCGTGGGGGGGAAGGTGATGGAGGGAAGGATTGGTGAAGAGTTTTTTTTTGTAAGATGGAGGCGGTGCCGGAGGAGGGAGAAGTTGAGCGCGTGGGCGAGGGGTATGTGTGTGCACGCGCGCGCGGGAAGCGTTTCTAGGATTGTGTGTTGGTGCAGGCGCACATGGTCTGTTGTGGTTTTTGGCCCTGTGATTGTTGTTTGTGTGATATTTTGTTGTCTCGTACTTGAGGCGGGGATGAGGGGTTGTGTTGGTAATTTTTGTGGTTGGGGGGTGTTTAGTTGAGTTGTTTAGTGCGTCGCCGTGATGTCAGAACTCTTTTATATATATAGATATTCCAAATGTCTTTGGTTCTAATTTGAAGACATTTATATTACCATTCCTTTATATATTTTTGTATCTTTGTCAAGTAAAACAATTAGCTTATGTTGTGTAATTTATGCAATATAGCTTACATACTCTTTGTAGAGGTCACATAGACTCCTGGGGAGAAATATAAATGTTATTTAAAACATAAGTTAAGAAGCACCGGTTCCATTGTGCTCATGTAGCTTTATTATTCATTTGCCGAATGGGAATGAGGGTTTGAGGGAAGTGCCTTTATAAACATGTTTTGGTTTGCTTGCAAGCAGAGGAATGAAAAAGAGGAACAGCAAACAGTGGGGAGGGGAGAAATCAGGAGAATGAGAAAGCAAGGGAGTACAAGAGAAACAGAAAGATTGAGTTTCGTGCGAGAGAAATATTGTGTTACAGCAGTTTGCATCAAACCACATTTAGTAAGAACAGCACAAAATGGGCTTAGAAGTAGCTGCTCTTTTGAGGGGAGGGGGAGGAATCCAGTGATTCAGAGGCAGCACATTGACCTAAATGAGCATCATAAATCTCACATGTTGAAAACATTTGTACATGTCATACAGAGCATTTACATACAATCCAGCATATAGGTAGCATTTCTAATCAGTTTACCAGAGTATTATAAATTTAAGAGTCTCATTAATATAGAAGGGGTCTTCTACTGCTCAGTAGTCCAAGGGCTAGCCTACAGCTTCCTGATTTCAGTTATTTACCTGCAGGAGATACACAATACAGATGGGGAGGACATCTTGCCATAAACCCAGATACCAAATCTACCTATATATCTGCTTGTGAAATATCACAGGATCGAAAAACATCCCCCACAGTATTAGATGTGCTTTCACTTGCTCCGTCCTCTAATGTGATATATGCCCTCTTCTGTCAACCATAACTTTCATTACTGTATGCTGGACAAAAAGGCCAGTTTCTGTGCCTGAAGATAAACATAGAATACTGAAAATCACACACACAAGTAGGAAACAAAAGGGAGATGCACTCCATGTACTAATTATTCCCTTAAAAAGCGTAAGGTGCTATTTAAAAGAATAGACATGGAACCTGTCTCCTTTTTTCTTTCTCCAGAAGGATAAACATATATATAAATCAACATTAAAAATGAGAACACACACACACAATTGCAGAAAACACCAGTCTTTCTGGAAATTCGATCTAAGACCTCAAAACTGCAGCCTTTAAGTGAAAATACTACCGAGGAAGCTTGAAAGAAAAATAGCAGAATTGGACTGTATCCACAAACTGCAATCCATCAACAGTAGATTGAACAGATATGTAGTTCCTATATATTACACAGATTATAATACTGTCTAGCACCCTAAGGTTGTGAGGATTTGTTTGCCCATTTTATCACTTCACCTTTATGATACCAAGCTAGTATCGTACAGGTTGAATCTTCCTTATCCAAAATGCTTGGTAGCAGAATTCTTGGATTATGGAATATCTGTATTTGCATATGCATAGTGAATGAGAGATGGAGAAAAGGGGGTTAGTCACACTGCCGGTTCCTGCCAAGTCTTTTCCCTCACTGACACCTGCTGTACTACTGCCAGAAACCTAGCATGGGAAAGAGAAAGACAGGAAGACTTCATTTATATAGCATCTCTGCAAAAAAGCAGATGTTCCCACTTTTACCATGCTTTCCACCCTTTTAGCATTGCTCGTGGATATTTCACATTACTTACATAAAAGTCTACTTGCTATATAGATTTTCAAAATTCTTGTTGTCCTGGGAAATAAAGGGCTTTAGGGAAATGAAAGGTTAGCCACTTGCTAAATACTACATCACAGGAATATAATTTAAAAGAAAATGTGTATCATCAAATGCCAAAGAGTTTCCCAAATCACAATAGATGCAATGCCTACAATAAAAAATTGTTACCACTAAACACTTTATTTATTTATTTATGGCACCTGTACCCTGCTATTTTCACTCCAAAGGAGACTCGGAGTGGTCTTACAAAGGCAACGATTTGATGCTACCCTGTTTCCCCTAAAATAAGACATCCTCAGAAAATAAGACCTAGTAGAGGTTTTGCTGAATTGCTAAATATAAGGCCTCCCCTGAAAGTAAGACCTAGCAAAGTTTTTGTTTGGAAGCATGCCCAACGAACAGAATACCAGCGCATGCAGGATCGGTAAATGTACGTACCATAGAGTGTTGTACATGGAAATATTGGTAGTAACAAGAAATTCTTGATAGGATTCACAGTTTGTCTGGTTATGTTGGTTTGTGATGACAACTACTGTACAGTATATAATAAATGTTCCTTTTTTTGTTCAACAATAAATGTGAATTCTTCTTCATAGAAAAATAATACACCCCCTGAAAATAAGACCTAGTGCATCTTTGGGAGCAAAAATTAATATAAGACACTGTCTTATTTTCGGGGAAACACGGTGTGTGTGTATATATATATATATATATATACACACACACACACACATACACACACACACACACACACACAACACCGCCTGAGCTCTGCGAGTGCAGCATTTTTCAGAATGAAGCAGAGAGTGTTTGATGATCGGAACATCCGTATAGATACCAAGGTACTTGTTTATAAAGCCATTGTCCTCCCAACCCTGTTCTACGCCTGCGAAACGTGGACGGTCTACAGACATCACACCAAACTCCTGGAGCGTTTTCATCAGCGTTGCCTCAGAAAAATCCTGCAAATCTCTTGGGAAGACAGGCGAACAAATGTCAGCATGCTGGAAGAAGCAAAGACCACCAGCATTGAAGCGATGCTCCTATGCCATCAACTCTGCTGGACTGGCCACGTTGTCCAAATGCCCGATCACCGTCTCCCAAAGCAGTTGCTCTACTCTGAACTCAAGAACAGGAAATGTAATGTTGGTGGGCAGGAAAAGAGATTTAAAGATGGGCTTAAAGCCAACCTTAAAAACTGTGGCATAGACACAGAACTGGGAAGCCCTGGCCCTTGAGCACTCTAATTGGAGGTCAGCTGTGACCAGCAGTGCTGCGGAGTTCGAAGAGACACGAATTGGAGGGTTTAAGGGAGAAACTTGCCAAGAGGAAGGAGCGTCAAGCCAACCCTGACCGGGACCACCTTCCACCTGGAAACCAATGTCCTCACTGTGGGAGAACATGCAGATCAAGAATAGGTCTCTTCAGCCATCTACGGACACACCCCCAGGATGGAGGACAATCATCCTCGAACTACGAGGGATCACCTAAGTAAGTACAGACATATATACACAATGCATTAAAATTCAAAATAAATAAAAACATCAACATTTAATTTATCACGATCATATGACACAGGAAGCATTATCTGTATTACATTGCCAACATCCAATTGCAGTAGACAGTTTCTTTCAGAGCATCATTTTCTGATGAGTCGTATTTCAATTTAAAACTAGATACATTTTAGATAAATAGTTAGGACAGTTTTCCATAGAACAGTCTTATTCTACATTCCAGTAATTTCATTGACATCAAATTTTGTAGTTTGTAGTATTGGATTTACTTTCTCTAAGGATAAAATTACTGTTTCCTGCAAACCAAAAGTACCAGCAGCACACAGACCATATATAGACATCTTCGGGTATTGTAGTTCTAAATATTGCCATAGTGCACACATCTGCAACAAGTTGACTGCAATATTGAAAGTGGCAACAATTATTTATCTAGACCAGTGAATTGATCCAACTTATAAATTGCAGTTTATCCACTTCTGCTTTCAAAGTTATTTTAGCATGTGTGAAATGGCAAACTAGCAAATTGTAATTGATGAGAAATCATAGGTCAAGCCAGCCTGGTAGCAGAAATCATGGCATCCTTATCTCAAATGAACAGACATAAAACTGTCCATCAAAAAGAGATTCAAAATACAATAAATAGATTTCACTCTAAGACTAGTATAGAAGTGAAAAAATTGTATCTGTTTCAAAAACTTTGATGACAACCAAAGTTCTTTAAGGGCTTAAAAATGAACTTGCATTTAATTTTGTCAACATCAAATGAAGCAATGTCAAGAAGGGACAGTTTTTCAGGCATTTAATCAATCAAACCTGTGAGTAATCTTATCAGTTCATGAGGCTGGATGGATTAAGGTTGTTGCCATATTTTGTAGCCAATTTGCCAGAACGGCAACTAGTAATTTAACATTAACACTTGATAATCAGATGGGTCTGTAGTTTGCACACCTACTCTGTTTTCTTAGATTAAGAATATCAGAGTTAAAAGCTTCATAAAGTAAATTGGAAAAGAACCAAACCAAAATCTGTTGTACAAACAACAACCTGGAAACCAATAGTTGTGAGCATGTTTCCTGCAACTTGGTAGGAAAACCATCTGTTCTCATGAAATTTCGGTTTCTCATTAGATTCAACAATTATTTTACTATTTCCATTCATGGAAGCTGTCTAAATAGGGTTTTGGCGGGGTGGGGGACTTCAGGTTTTTAAAAAATTAGGATTGATTTGATGGATAGATTTCAGGTTTCTGTCTGTGTGTGTGTGTGCTGTCATCTGTTGACTTATGATAACCCCATGAATGGCGCCATGCTTTCTTAGGCAATGAGTACTCGGAGGCACTTCCTCAGAAATGTAGGCTTGTGGTCTACCATCCAAGTACTAACCAGGGCTGACCCCGCTTCCTTCCTGGTGTCTTTATGGTATTTAGGTAATTTTTGTGACATAATAGTATTGAATTCACTTGAAGATATAACAGTGCACCGTTAGCCGTAACAGTGTAAGAGAAAAGTGGTGTTGTCCACATGGAGTTTACTTGTTGTTTTTCTTACATTTATATTGATTGTTGTTGAGATCTATTTCCTTAGATTGAAGTCAATTTCTTTCCTAGACCTGTTTGCAAAATACTAAGACATTTTAAGAAGAAGAAACTATATTATTTCTTCATAAGCTGTATATATGCTTGTAGAAATATTGAATGGGATACTTGGCTAGCATTTTAAAGCATGAATATCAACCTTCAATTTATGGAATGTCTCATCTTTCAAGCATGCTTTAATTCACACAACTTTACATATACCGTATTTATATTTATCATTTAATTTACAGGTCACAGATCAAAAAACCAAAGGTAAGAAACCTTTCATTTTTCTTAAAGTATAATCTATTTTGCTTTTTCATTCTCTCTCTAACAGAAGTCTTGTACCTTTACTAGGTAAAAAATGAAATTCATTCTAGAATTGTGTTAATTGTTTTTTATTTTAAAAAAATATAGGACAGTTTTAAAGCCTTGCCCTAATCCAGGTCCTTAGCATCTTGGAAGCGAAAGAATTCTGAATAATAGAAGTCTTGGGGAAAGCATATTTTAGATGCAATACTGAAAACTTACTTTATTTTCATCAGAACATTTTTATGCTGGCAGGGTATAGGGTTACAGCCTGTGTTGGACGGGGTCGCACTCCCCCTGAAGACACAGGTTTGCAGTCTGGGGGTTCTCCTGGACTCATCGCTGAGCCTAGAACCCCAGGTCTCGGCAGTGGCCAGGAGAGCCTTCGCACAACTCAGACTTGTGCGCCAGCTGCGCCCGTACCTTGGGAAGTCTGACTTGGCCACGGTGGTCCACGCTCTGGTCACATCCCGGTTGGATTACTGCAATGCACTCTACGTGGGGCTGCCTTTGAAGACGGCCCAGAAGCTCCAATTAGTACAACGGGCAGCAGCCAGATTGTTAACTGGGGCGGCTTACAGGGAGCATACTACTCCCTTGTTAAGCCAGCTCCACTGGTTGCCGATATGCTACCGAGCCCAATTCAAAGTGCTGGTCTTGGCCTACAAAGCCCTAAACGGTTCTGGTCCAATTTACCTGTCCTCATGTATCTTCCCCTATGAGCTCACAAGAACCTTAAGATCTTCTGGAGAGGCCCTGCTCTCAGTCCCACCCGCCTCACAGGCACGGCTGGTGGGGACAAGAGACAGGGCCTTCTCGGTGGTGGCTCCCCGGCTGTGGAACTCCCTACCCAGTGACATTCGGCAGGCCCCATCCCTTTTGGGGTTCAGAAAAAAACTGAAGACCTGGCTATGTACGCAGGCATTTGAAGAATAAGCATGTGTTGGCTTCGACGCGGTCTGAATTACGGCTCTTGTATAAGGTCTGGTGGATGAATGGTATAAGCACTTTGCATTGTTTTAAACTTGTGTATTGTATTTTATGACTGTTTTAACTGTTTTAATCGTTTTAGTTTATTGTATATCAGTGTAACGGCATCAATTGCCACTTGTAAGCCGCCCTGAGTCCCCTCGGGTGAGAAGGGCGGGGTATAAATAATTGAAATAGATAAATAAATAAATGGCCTATTTCAATTAAAGAACTGAATCACTTCTTAGTAATGGTTGGAATTTGGTTCTTTTCCATGATCTTCAATCTTGATTACCATATAATGCACATCTTTTTCAGCCAAATTGCCACATTGTTTAGCCAAAATGGGGATGCACATTACATTCTATGGTGCATTACAGTTCTGCAGCTAAACCTTGCCTATGCCCCTTGGGCTCATGGAGGAGGAGCAGCTTCCAAACTGGCCTCTTTAAAGCTGTGAAGGAGGCCAGTTGGGAAGCTTTGGCATGGGGGGGGGGTACCACTTCCCTCCAGTGAAAGACACTCCCCCCCCCTCAAAAAAAAAGCTGGGGTTTTTTTTTTTTCTTGGCTCTCAGTTGAAAGGCAAGGAGAAGCAGCACCCTTTCCTAGCCACTTTTCCTTCCTCTCTCAGCTGAGAGGCAAAGGAGAAACAATCCCCCTCCCTTCCTATCATCCTTTCCCAGCATCCCTTCCCAGCATTGCTTTTGCTTGCACTCAGCTGGGGAGGGGCTCAAAATGCATGGCAAATGCATTTTTTGGTAATGTGCATCTCAAAATCGAGATGCATTAGACTTGAGTAAATATGGTACTTCATATGTAAGTCAAAAGCAGGACAAAATTATGGATTTTTATGATTTATGAATAAATCAAGGGTTAGTACGCAGAGGGGAAAACACCAATGCTTTCCCTGGTTGTTACTGTTACCATTATCCCACCCCAGTATCCAAAAACGCCAAAAGTGGAACCAGAGTGCAGAGAATAGAAGTGTTCCAGGGATGGACTACCTTTGCTTTTTGCCACTGCACTCAGAAAAAAATGGTTCCTTTTCTGTTCTTACATTGACCTGTGATTTTTGTTTACATTTTTTAGATTTATACATGAGTACATAGAGAAACTAATGGAATCTCTTTACTGGCTAATAGGGAAAAATAACACAATAGAAAATTGGAATATATAGTTTCAACCAGACACAGTGCATAGGTGACTCTCCAGATAGTGTTGGACTACAGCAGTGGTTCCCAACCTGTGGGTTCCCAGGTGTTTTGGCCTACAACTCCCAGAAATCCCAGCCAGTTTACCAGCAGTTAGGATTTCTGGGAGTTGAAGGCCAAAACATCTGGTTACCCACAGGTTGAGAACCACTGGACTACAACAACAATCATCTTTATCTAATGATAGTGGTGGTGGGAGTTTAACAAGAATGGATCCCACGCATTCTCTTGTCTGAGATTGAAATTTTGCTACTGTGCTTGTTGACTCTATGGTTATAAAACATGCCATATTTCCCCCAGAAGTTAAAATAATCAATACATACGTGTGTTTTTGTATGCTCCTGGATTATTATCTTACGTTACTTATTTTGACACAAAATGTTTATAACTGAGGTGTGTCCCTAAGAATACTAAGGTGGAAAAGAACAGGTTGTTCATATTCACATACCCAGGAATTCATACATTTTGGTTTGGCTTAATTTCAATCCCCACAAATTTTCATTCCAGTATTCTTTGGATTGTAGAAATATCTGAGGAGATGGGGTTTGAAGAACATAGAAAATCTCAAACAATATATTTTATTCTTTTAATTAGTGAAATGTTCTTAATTTTTTTCTCAAATTCCAGAAACAGCATAGAATGAAAATTTGGGTTTCATATAGGAAAAAGTTGTGTGTGTGTGTGTGTGTGTCATTTTGTTTACATCTCTTTTCTGCCAGAATGCTCTCCAGAAAAAAAGGATTGTAATTCATGCTTTCAGAATTTCCAAAATTTTTACATCTCTGATTGGGGACATGCTACACTTTTGATGAAATAACCGCATTCACTCTATTTGTTTCTAGGCCAACTTGAAAGAGTTTTTTCTGGAACTTTATTGTTCAGCGCCACTGGCTTTCAAAAGACTGTCCCCTTCCTGTCGGGCCAGTTTGCTCTTTAAAGTAATTTAAAGTGTCCTCTCAATTACAAAAGCACGTGAAGCAAGTGATGTTTGTCTTGCTACACATATATATTGTACTCAAAGAACCCTTTTCTCCTCTGTTTATTCTGTTTCTGCAGTGTTAAAATCTGTCAATCTCTTGAACATCTTTTTATTTTGGTTTTATAGTTTTACGCATTTACAATTTTATAATTGCTGTTTTAACTGATTTTATGCTCTTTTTGGTGACTATGGCTTTTGAGATGCCATATTTATTCTAATAAATAAAAGTGGACTACACATATTTTAAACAAATTATTTCTAACATAGAATCAAATTTCTACCCTTAAATAGAACAGCTGATTTTCTTAGGTATTCTAAATATGTTAGGCCCCATCATCTTATGTGAATTCTACATACCGGTATATCATTTTGGCCTTTAAAATCTCTTTTCTCAGTTTATTTCATTTCTTTAACCAAATGAAAGAGGAAACTCTGCACACAATTTAGTTTCATCTATATACTTTATTTGACCAATCCGAGATCCACATCATTTATTTTTTTTAAAAAATTAATAGCATCAGACCTGGTAGATTTGATTATATTTGCACCTGTCCTTCATTTTAAAATAAAAACACTCAACAAACATAATAAAAAATTAAACCAAGTGTGAAATCATAACAATCACAATACACATTACAGTGGAAAAACAAATTGTAATTCAACAGTTTTAAAAGGCCAATGTGAAAGTGGTGTCTTCATTCTCTTCTTAAAAACATTAAGAGTTGGAACTGCTTGCTGCTTCTTTGTAATACTTCTGAAAATACATACATGTATTTTGGTTCTGTTGCTCCTCCTGAAATATTGAGCAATCTTTGGTGGAACCTCATCTTCTCCCTCAATGTTCATGACCATGCATATCTCAGATAAATCTCTGTAATTATGTCGTGTCTGCCATGTTAGTAGCATCTTTAGGAATGTTCTCTTTATTGGCTGATCTCATAATGTTTCATATTGTTCTAATATTCAAAATTTCTTTCTACATTTTTAATATTTTTGTCATTGAATCTTTTATTCCACATGTGTTGTCTAGTAAAAGGTTTCAGAGTCTTTATTTAAATTATGTTTCACCTGTGGAAGATAAATTGCCCTTTTAGATTTTAGGGTGTGCATATTGTCTAGGCAAGGACCATAAAGTCTATGGCTCATATTTGCTATTTTTCAAAACACAAACTTAACTCAGCTCAAGGTTGACTGCTTGGGAAGAGCCTTTCAGCTCAGGTGATTTGGTTGCTTAAAACCCAGCTTTGATTATGGCGTGTTTACTCATATAGAAGAAGAAATGGAAGTAAATTATTACTTCCAGCCAGTTTTGTTTCCAGTTTTTGTACTGGTACTTTGTTTTGTACCAATTTTTGATTGATGCCTTTTGAAATGTTTTGCACTCATGATTGTGGGCTGGCTCCAATGCCCCCTACATTTCACTATCACCTTCAAGGTAGCATGAGCTTCCGTGCAATCTGAGAAAGTATTTAGAGGCCTTCAGTCCAGAAAAGGATTGGTTTTCAGCAGGCTATTTCAAATGCCCTCTGAGAAAAATGTAATGAATAATTGAAAAAGAGAGCTTTAATATTTACAATGTTCCTGTCTTTTATACAGTCATTATTGTCATTCCCTTGGCATTAAGCATTCACAATGCCAATCTTTTCGTGTTAATAAATTTGCAAATTTTGGGTTCTGATGAGAAGGCAGGCAGAATAACTTGCCCAGGTTTTCTAGATTCAGCACTTGGGAATCAACAGGAAATAGTACAAATCGTTAGATTCTCTAGAGCAGGGCTTCTTAAACTTTTTCCCCTGCGACCCCCTTTCCACTCAATAAACTTTTACATGACCCCAGATAGATAAGTACATTTACTGATAATAAATCAGAATTTACAAGGCTTGCTAAACAGGCTGATTTTCCTTTTTATGAAGTACAACTGAAGCATGTTCTGCAGAATCTAATGTAAAGACTGCATATTATTGCTTACAAATTCATGTAAATGACTAAAGTGGACACCAGTTTTACTATTGCCAAATTTGTTGTGACCCCAAAATTGAGCTAAGGAGACCCCATTTGGAGTCAGGACCCACAGTTTAAGAAGCTTTGCTCTAGAAATCCTTTGTGTTGGTTCCTCTCTAGGGGAGACATACATGATATCTCTGCTCATCAAAGTGATTCTTTGAGTTTGATTGCACTCTGTCAGAACTTAAGCAGATAAGAAGTGTTTGCATAAACACCTGCTCAGGACTCCACTGTTCAGTACTAAAGGCTGCATATGTTCCCTCAACATCTTCATCTTTATGGCTATACTTCAAAATATTCTCCATATTTGTTTTGCTTTGGACCATTACTGTCAGCTGAGACAAAAGTGGAAATAAGATTGAAAAGATTTTCCACATCTTAGATACCGATATTCAAGATCCTTAGCATTTTGAAAAATATTTTATCAAGCACTCTTCTGAATGTAACTTTTTGCACGTGGAAATGTTTTGTTTCCTGTTCTGGTACCTAAGGATGCTTTTCTGTATTGATGGGAATAACCTCTTCTACAGGTTTCTCCCACTCCTTCTGTTGACAAAAATTATAGGGAAGACAGATTGTATATTATGGCATGATGGTAGTCTCAACAGCCATGGTTAGCAGTCATGCCATGGCGGTGTTGGGGGTCATTTTTGATTGACACACCAGGCAGGTCTTTTCTCTTTAGCATCTGGTAAGGTTCATCATCCAGAGTTAGAGACTTAGTTCATGACAATGTTGAGAATTTAGCTATTTTATAGCAACCTGTATTAAAAGTTGAAAAGAAAATCTCTACCAAGAGGTCCTATATTTTCTAATGGTCTTGCAAATTTAATGATCATCATGTGGATTTTCATTGTTTGGTTGTGGAAGCTAACAGTAGTTTCATTTTAGTTGGTGTTCCTAGATATAGACGTTCTTTCATTCACATGGAAATTTCCCTTTAATAAATTGTGATTACCTTTAGAACTCTTGGAAAGAACAGTTGTCTTCGCCTTCATTCATCTAATATATTTAAAGGTTGAAATTCCTTTAAACATAATCTTGTAAAAGAAGCTCTCTTTGACGCTTAAAGCAATTTAAAATGTAAATATTTGTTTTTTTTATTGTAGTGCCCGAAGCGACGAAACCAAGTTTAAGCCAACCAGTGACCGCCAGCCCGATTGGCAGCTCTCCATCGCCACCTGTTAATGGTGGCAACAATGCCAAAAGGGTGGCAGTGCCGAACGGTCAACCGCCAAGCGCCGCCCGCTACATGCCTCGGGAGGTGCCGCCGCGATTCCGTTGCCAGCAGGACCACAAAGTGTTACTGAAACGTGGGCAGCCCCCTCCGCCATCCTGTATGCTCCTTGGGAGTGGAGTAGGGTTGTCTGCTTCTTCAGCACCTGGAGCAAATCCAAACAACGCACAACCAGTACCAGGAGTGTTGCTGCCGTGTGACAGTGGGTCTGCAACAGGTATGAAAGCTTTTCATCTGAATTTTGACTTTAATGCTACATTATAATAATTGACCTTTCATAGCAATTACTTTTAACTGATATGGTTGTATTCTGCAAACTTTCCTGTTTCTATAGTAAATAGCTTGAGAAAAAGTTAAAAAATAGTTACAGCAAAATATATATTTAATTATTAAATTTAATTTAGTTAACTTCAACATTTTAATTCAGTGTAGCGGGAATATTAAGCCATTGTTTTGAATCATCTATGAGTTTTACAAAGATGCCAAAAGGGGTACAGATGCTATTTCTGTACCCTGAGAATTGAAATCCAGGAAGGTGGAGAGAGTTGGTAATTGGATATGGGAGGATTGTAGCTATGAAGTCTATGCCACCTAAAACTTGACATGCTTGATAAGCAGGGATTATTTGAATGGTTTAATTTTAATTGAAAATCTTTCTATAGACTTCAGCACCATCTGTAAGTACCAGGCTTCCTTATACAGTTCACAGGAAACTGCAAATCAGACTTTGAATAATCATTTATCTTGCATACTCTCTGTATGCTACTTTAGTTTGGCAAAACTATTGCTGCCAATTTATTTTCTGTTACAAGCTACATGCAAAGTTTCTGTAGATTGGCTGCATTCAAGGTACTCTGTTGTTTATGACTGTTTTTAATTACTTGAATTTGTACAGTGAGTGGGCATAGCAGACTTTGCTGAGCCCTTATGGCTGCTGAATAATCCTTCTGACATTTTGAAATGAGCGTTTGCAGCACCATTTTTATACTCTGTTCTTTGTATATGTATATTTAAATGCAAAAACAAAAAGTGTTCCCAACATATAGCAAATATATTGCTAACTCACAAATGAGTAAGCACTGTCTTTTTATACTGTTTCAAATTAATCCCTTGGTATTTTTGATCACTTCTGTAGCCTGGCTTGCATTTTATTTTCAGTTTCTTCCTTCTCCTAGTAACTGTTAGGGTTCATTTTAATTTATCTGTTTAAACTCTATATTTCTTCTAAATCAGACAGGAAAACAGTAGTTGAAATTGATCTCTGCCAGTGATGCCCTCATGCCTGTTTGCAGGAAGCTCCTGCTCAATTTGTATGTGTTGGTTTTCATGCGCATTGGGGTTTTTTATTTAAAAAGTAAAACTTTACCAATATGAGGCTATAGTCTTTCAGCTAGTTCATGTTTATACAGAAGTAAGCATATTAGGGCTCAATTTGAATTCTTGGCTTTTTGAAAAGAGGGAGGACAATGCGCCGATCACCACCGGGACCACCTGCACTGGTTTCTGCCATAGTCTTTGAAGTTCAATCTTGAGGTCATGATAGCGGCTGAGTTTTTCCTGTTGTTTTTCGTCAATGCGACTATCACCTGGGATGGCAACATCATCATCATCATTATTATTATTATTATTATTATTATTATTATTATTATTATTATTATTCTGACAGTGGTATTAAAAGGTATGGTTGGTTAGATCAATCAAGGTCTTTGAGATGCTAGAAACAAAGTCATATTCCCCCAACAATGCATTGGTTTGTTTTCTTGTTTGTGTGGTTCCTGTTGGAATCAGTAGGAGGAAAAACTGAAAAGACCATAGTTGATAGAAGTCAAAGAAAGTGTCTGAATCTTGTCATTCTTCTACCCCGTATTAATTGATGTTGAAAGGTCTAGGCTTCATGAGTGGTAAATTGTTACAAGTAATTCTAGTATGGGAATTCCTTCATGCTTCAGAACTGCTATTTATAGCATGTAAACAGAAGACCCACATTTTGATGCATCTCCAGTTACTTGCTCTATATTCAGAGGCAATGTTCTTTTAAAATTGGTTAATACAGCTAAAACCAATCAGTTGTAACTTCAAAAAATTAATAGAGCCTCTTCTGTCATAACCAAACACTGGATGAAAACAAATTCTAATATCTTTTAAATAGAATAGAGGACACAGTCCAGCATTAAGAGAACCCACTGCAAAAGCCAGTTAGTGGCCAAAGATTTGTCTTTAAAAAACATTATTTGCCATCTGGTAGAAAGTAATTTGAGAGGGATCAATTTAACCTGAAAGAAGACGACTTGTCTAAAAGGAAATTTTATAATCTGGAAGTAGCCACCATGAAGACCCTCCGTTTCTGGATTCACCTAATAAGGTTTTGAAGATAGAATGCTTCCCTATAGCTCTCTAAACTCAGATAGACATATATGACAACTGTGGTCTTTAAGGTTGTCTGGACTCAAGCTGTGTAGATTATTATTTATTGGTTATAATCACCACTTTGAAATCTGCTTGGAAGAGATCAGTAGTCTATTGTTGTAACATGGAGTATCTATTCCTCCTGTAACGAGCTCTAGTCTGGCTGCAGCCTCTTGGAGCCACATCTGCTTTTGAAGACAGCCTCAGCTAGAGTGCATTACAGTACTCAATATGTCTTATGACCAAGGCCTGTTCCAGTGCTCAGATCAAGCACCTGCAGAAAAAGGTCCAGTTGGCATCTTTTATATCTGTGCAGATGCACTGTGTCCACCATTGAAATCTTGGATGGCCGTGCACAGAGCCAAGTCTAGGAATATACTCAAGGTACAAACCTGTGTTTTGGGAAAATTCTGGCATATTTTGAGTCTTTATTCCCCGATTTGCTTTTTGTCTATACAGGAGCATCTATCTTATCTCAGTTTAGTTTCTCTTGGTTCTCTTGTCATCCAGTCCTTTACTGATAATAGACAGTGGTTTGATCCAAAGTGGCTTTTTTTAAATTAAATGGAAATGAAAGATTTAATTGTCATTAGTATACTGAAAGCTTTAAATCTGAGACAGTACCTCAGTGATTTATGTATATGTTAAAAAGCATGGGGAACCAGCTGAGCCTGCCAACCAACAAATATAGAAAAATCGCCTTCTGATTTGCCCATCCCAAAAATACTAGCGCCACTGTAAAGCAGTACCAAGTTACATCAAAGAGAGAAGGATACCATTAATATTGGAGACTGGTAGCAAGAGAACCAGGAATGTTTTGATTGTGAACTTCCTAGGATGATCTGGTAGCTGTTATTGAAAACAAAACAAAAACCTAAGTAGATTGGCCATGGTAGAGAAATAGCCTTGGATAGACAGGAGATACTGGGATCTAAGTTGCCTCTATAAACAAGGGGAGTTTCGTACAGTAGATATGAAGTTACCCAGTCTCAAAAAGGAATATCATGAAAATTGACAAATGATGAGGGCATGAAAGTGATCAAATATTTGAGCATTTTTAAAATTGGTGAACAGTTGGTAGCCTTCGGGCTTTTATTTCATAAAATAGCTAGCTGTGCCCGCCACGCGTTGCTGTGGCAAAGTATGGTGGTATGGGAAATAAAGTATTGAGGAATTGGTGGTAGTTAAGGTCAACGGTAAAGGTTTCCCCCTGATATTAAGTCCAGTTGTGTGTGAGTGTGCGGATTGGTGATCATGTGTATTTGTAAGTCGAACAGGTGGCATTGTTCGTAGAGTCCTTGGAGGTCATGTGGGTGGTATGACTGTATGGAGCGCCGTTAGTTTTGCATCGGAGGAGTAGGTATTGATGTACTGATATTTGGATGTTTTGGAACTGTTGGGTTGGGAGAAGGTGGGGTAATAGTGGGGGTTGACTCCGTTTCCCAAATTCAATACCTGCAACATTTCGTTGGAGAAGTTGAGTAGGTTAGCGCTTGAAGACGCTGCGTCATTAGGGGATATTATGTCCTAAAGGTTGTGAATATATGTTTGTGATTATTGGCTTTTTTTTTTGTCTGTTGGAGGTAAGTATGGATGATGTATAAGAGATGTAGGTGTTGTGAATGGGTAGAGATTATGTTATTATCGGTATATTAGAGTTGTATAAGAGATGGTGTAGGTGTTTTGAATGGGGATAGAGTACGTTATCATCGGGATATTGGAATTGTGTAAGAGATGTTGTAGGTTTTCTGAATGGGTATAGAGTATGTTACCATCGGTATATTCGTTTTATAATAGATGTTGTAGGTGTTGTGAATGGGTAGAGATTACGTTATTATGGGTATATTAGAGTTGTATAAGAGATGGTGTAGGTGTGTTTTTGAATGTGGTGTGTTGTTAGAGTTAGTTTGCCTGGCCCATGGCTTTGAAACGGGATATGGTTTTGTTTGGGTTGGTGTGTCAGTGTAGATGGAGGGTAGAAGTTGATTATAAGTGAAGATAATCCAGTTGAAATGTGATATTGTGGATATGGGTGGTTGTGGGTTGGAGTGGGTGGGTGTTGTTTGTATGAATGGAGGAGGAAGGAGAGGGTGGGAGGGAGGAAGTGGATGGTTGTGGTCTTGCTTGGAAAGGGTAGAGATGGGGGCTCTTGGTTGTAGTGGGTGGACCTTGTGTGTAGGAATGGAGGAGGAAGGGGAGGGGTGGGTGGGAGGAAATGGGTGGGTGTGGGTTGTCTTGGGTGGGTTTTGTTTAGAGAAATAGAGGAAGAAGAGTGGGAGGGGTCGGGTGGTGGAGCGTGTTGGATGGGCCTTGATTTTATGAGTGGAGGAGGAGGAATAAGAGGAGTGGGAGGGAAGAAATGGAAAGTTGTGGTCTTGTTTCGAAAGAGAAGAAAGGGGGGAGGGGTCAGGGAGTTGGTTTGGAGTCAAGGTCCAGGCTGTGAGGTGGAGGCATTCCGTGGGCCCAAGGAGGCCTGGTGGTGCCTCAGGAAGGAGGAGGAGGTGGGGTGGCGGGTAGGAGGAAGACCAGGTTTCCCGGCAGCGTTTCCTCCTTCTGAGGGGAAGGTGAGGTCTTGGAGGAGTCGGCCGTGGTGAAGAAGAGGTGGCACGGCCTGGGGAGGGGCGGCCTCTCTCCGCCTCCTCGCTTTGTCTGGGGCTGCTTTTGCCTTCCGGGTAAGGGGACTGGCGGCGGGTCCTATGTTGGCGCAGGCGCAGTTCGCCTGTTGCGGTTTTTGGCCTTTTGTCAGCCGTGTGATTGTGTTTTTAATATAATGGTGTGGTATCATACTGGAGGCGGGGATGATGGTTTGTGTGGTGAATTTTCAAGTTTGGGGGGTTTGGGGTTTTGCTTCTTTGTGCGTCGCCGCGATGCCAAAAGCCTTTTATATATAGAGATGAATGGTTCATAACTTGGCTTTTCCCAGAAAATATGACTAGGGATTAGATCCAAAGCTAGCTTTATTTATTTGCAGCATTTTACCCCGCCTTTCTCACCCAAGGGGACTCAAGGCGGCTGACATAAATTGGCAAAATTCAATGCCCTAAACAATTTACTAAAATTGTGCATACAAATCAAATAACAATACAGAATAAAAACACATTATACAGAATTTTAAAAACATAAGTATATTTAAATCATTCATCTGAGGACCTCATGCATAAATCTTAGTTCAGACCATGTCAAGTCGTTGTACTTACTCATTAAACGCTTGCGCACATAACCATGTATTTAGGGTTTTCCTAAAGCCCAGAAGAGTTGGGGCCTGCCAAATGTTGCTGGGGAGGGTGTTCCATAGCCGAGGAGCCACTACTGAGAAGGCTCTGTCCCTCGTTCTCACCAGCTGTGCCTGCAAGGCAGGTGGGACCGAGAGCAGGGCCTCCCCAGACGATCTTAGGGTTCTTGGTGGCTCATAGGAGGAGATGCGTTGGGCCAGAACTGTTTAGGGCTTTATAGGTCAAAATCGGCACTTTGAATTGGGCTTGGTAGCATATTGGCCGCCCCAGTTATTAATCTGGCTGCCACCCGTTGTACTAATTGGAGCTTCTGGGCCGTCTTCAAAGGCAACCCCACCTAGAGCGCATTGCAGTAATCCAAACGGGATGTAACCAGAGCGTGGACCACCATGACCAAGTCAGACTTCCCAAGGTGCGGGCCCAGCTGGCACACAAGTCTGAATTGTGCGAATGCTCCCCTGGTCACCACCGAAACCTGGGGTTCCAGGCTCAGTGATCAATCCAGGAGAATGCCCAAGCTGCGAACCTGTGTTTTCAGGGGGAATGTGTGACCCTTTCCAACACAGGCTGTAACCCTATGCCCTGTTCGGCCTTATGTTTGACCAGGAGGACCTCTGTCCTGTCTGGATTCAATTTCAGTTTGTTTGCCCTCATCCAGTCCAACACAGCGGCCAAGCACCGGTTCATTATCCCACCCCACCCAAATCTGGTTGGTATATTTCTCACAAGCCACATTTGGAAGTTACATTTGCTTGATATTAGTCATCAGAATCTTTTGAGCTAGAAATATATTTGTTTGATTTTATACAGTATTCTTAGCTATTAAGTACTGATACACAAACTATATAAAGCATTAAGAACACAAGGTCACCGGGCTGGATGTGGTTCAGCATGCCATTTCCAGTGCTAGCCAGATTGTGCAATCTCAAAGACAGGGCTAAAGAAAACACTTCCTCCATTCTTTTATCATTTAGTGTCCTTATAGACATCCTAGAAAAAGGTGTTTTTTTTAAAAATTACAACTCTTACAAGCATACCTTATCTGAAAATAGAGACTTCATTTAGGTACTGTGTTGATAACTATTTATGGGCAGTCTTCTTACTGAATGTGTGTGTGTGTGTGTCTGTGTGTATACACACACATACACACACACACACACACAGAGAGAGAGAGATTGAGAGAGAGAGGGTGCTAGTGACATGTAGCATCTCAATGTCACAATTTGTAGTTCAAAATATTGTTTGTTTGTAAATAACATGAATTTCAGGCTATGCATACAAGAAGTCATATAATGGGCCCTTGGTTCCCTGTGGATAAAAAAATCCATGAATACTCGAGGCCCATTGTATACAATAGCGTAGTACATAGGTGTCAAACTTGTGGCTTTCTCAATGCTTTCTTTTGTGGGACCCCTCCCCCCTCTTTTAGGAATATTTTAAGCAGTGGAAGGTGAAATTCATGGATATGGAAGTATGACTGTATGATATTTGGAATCTTCTATATGTTTCTGCATAATTTTTCATATGCTTTGATTTTAGATTCAATAACTGGAGGTGCTGCTGCTTCAAATTATGCAAATTCCACTTGGGGTCCTGGAGCCTCCTCCAACAGCACCAATGCCAACCCAACTCACGTCTGGGACAAGGTGATTGTAGACGGGTCTGACATGGAAGAGTGGCCTTGTATTGCCAGCAAAGATACAGAATCTTCTTCCGAAAACACCACAGACAACAACAGTGCCTCGAACCTTGGTTTAGAGAAGAACACTCTGCCAGGAAGCACCACTAGCAACAAAGGAAAAGGAAATCAGTGCCAGTCTGGAAGCTCTGGTAACGAATGTAATCTTGGGGCTTGGAAATCTGACCCTAAGGCTAAATCTGTTCAATCTTCCAACCCTGCATCAGAGAGTACCAGTGGTCTAACAAACTGGAGGAACGTGAGTGGGCAGGACAGAGTTGGACCCAGTCCTGGCTTCACCAACTTTAACCCAAATAGCAACCCATCTGCTTGGCCAGCACTAATCCAAGAGGGTAACTCAAGAAAGGGGAATTCAGAATCTGATAATGGTGGATCCAATGCACAGATCAATACAGCAGGTCAGACTTCTAGGGAACAGCAGTCAAAGATGGAAAATGCGGGTGTTAACTTTGTCTCTTGCAGAGAACAGGCTCAAATTCACAACACTGATGGACCAAAAAATGGAAACACTAACTCCTTGAACTTAAGTTCACCAAACCCAATGGAGAATAAGGGAATGTCCTTTGAAATGGGCTTTGGGAACCCCTCCAGGAGCACTGAAGCCCCTTCACAAAGCACTGGAGAGAAAAAGACTGGGAGTGTTGGGTCTTGGGGTACAGTTAGGGGGACTTCTGGAATGGACAGTGCTTCTTGTCAAAGCAATTCTGGAAATCATGGGAACAATGGAAAGGATAGGGAGGACTCATGGAAAGGAGCTTCTGTTCAAAAATCGAATGGGTCAAGAAATGATTCTTGGGATAACAGTAACAGGTCTACGGGTGATGGGTCTTGGACCATTGGCCCTCAACACTCTAGTGAAAGCAAATGGAGTGAAGGGAACAAAATGACATCAGGGGTGTCTCAGGGAGAATGGAAACAGCCGTCTGGGTCAGATGAATTGAAGATTGGAGAATGGAGTGGTCCAAACCAACCAAATTCTAGCACTGGAGCATGGGACAATCAAAAGGGCCACCCCCTTCCTGAAAATCAAGGCAATTCCCAGGCTCCCTGTTGGGGAAGATCTTCCAGCTCTACAGGAAGTGAGGTTGGAGGTCAAAGCACTGGAAGCAACCATAAAGCAGGAAGTAGTGATAGTCACAATTCTGGACGTCGATCATACAGGCCTACACATCCTGATTGCCAAGCAGTCTTGCAGACTTTGTTGAGCAGGACTGATTTGGACCCCCGAGTGCTTTCAAATACTGGATGGGGTCAAACTCAAATCAAGCAAGATACTGTTTGGGACATAGAAGAAATGCCAAGGGCAGAGGGGAAGACGGATAAAGGAACTGAGGGGTGGGAGAGTTCTACCATACAGACAAAGAGCTCAGGGGGCTGGGGAGATGCACCCAGCCAAAGCAATCAAATCAAGTCTGGATGGGGTGAGCTCTCTACTCCAACAGAATGGAAGGAGCCCAAAAACACTGGAGGATGGAATGATTATAAGAATAGCAGTACTAATTGGGGAGGAGGAAGACCTGATGAGAAAGTGACAACATCTTGGAATGAAAATTCCAACAAAGACCCAGGTTGGAATGGGCGGCCACCTAATCAGGGTTGGTCTTCTGGGAAAAATGGCTGGGGAGAGGATGTTGAACAAACAAAAAATAACAACTGGGAAAGTTCAGCAAGCAAGCCAATGTCAAGTTGGGGGGAAGCCGGTCAAAATGAAATTGGAACTTGGGGTAATAGTGCAAATGCAAACTGTTCTTCAAAAGGAGGGTGGGATAATAATAATAAAAGAACTCCAACATGGAACGATACTGGTAGACAACCCAATTCCTGGAATAATCAGCAGCAGCCACACCACCAGCAGTCAGAGACACCTGGCTCCTGGGGCCCACCGCCACAACCTCCAGGTAATGGGAGGCCACCCAATCCTAACTGGAACAGTGGGCCACAGCCAAATGCCTCAAAAGATGATGAGCCAAGTGGCTGGGAAGAACCATCCCCCCAATCAGTTAGTCGAAAAATGGATATTGATGATGGCACTTCAGCATGGGGAGACCCCAGCAGTTACAACTATAAGAATGTGAATCTGTGGGATAAGAACTCACAAGGTGGACAAGCTCCACGAGAACAGAACCTCCCAACTCCAAGACCAAGCAAAGTAGCAACCTCAGGTATTGTGCATAATGTCTTCCTTTTTATGATACAAACTGTTTATTGTGGATCTAAATAAGAACGGTTATTGCCAAGTCTTTAACTATATATGTAACTTTTAACTGGACTATTGAGGCAGACAAATGTTCGTTATTGAGATGCATCAGTTAAAAAACTGGATAATTAGAGTGGTGAGTCTTCAGATTTGATGAGGCATCTCACTTAAAGGAGAAATAGCATAGAATATTATTATTATTATTATTATTATTTCCTTTTTTTCTCCACAAAGGAGACTTATGATCTGATAGAGTTATTGCCTCAGATTTGTCATCCAGATGGTAACACAGGAATTGTGTCTATGTACAGTTATGCTCTACTACTCTGTCTGTTTGTGTGTGTATTTGCAAACATCTGCTATCCCCAAGGCATATGAGAGCAACTGTCACGAGAGTAGAGGGCCACATATCCCCCAGAGAACTATTCCTCCTACAACCCCCCCCCCCCCGGTTCCAAATTTATTTTGGCCTAAGGTGCCCTTTAAGGGGGGGGGGGTGTAGCTTACAGATAACAAGATGAAAATAAGTGTGCAACGGCATGGTGAAAATACCCTTGTGCTTTCCACATCGAAAGATGTTCACTCATTTTAATTGAGAGAATCCCAGAAGATAGGTTATTGTGGGTAAACCGGATATAGATCAGGACATAAGAATATGCTTTCCGTACCTGGATCATATTGTATACCAGGACTGCATGCAGTCTTTTAATAGCCACAGGAACTTGCAGATGATTTGCAAGGTCCTGTGAGAATTGTGCTTAGAACACCTGTTTAACTGGTGTTTATTGCTTTTAGTGATAACTAATCAGCTAATGTTGTGCCATCTCCTTATACACAGAATTCTCTTTAGATTAGCATTTGTGAATATACATTGCTATAAGTAATAATGGTTTTGATAGGCAGCTTCGTGTTGTTAGTACCTGTATCCTATTATTCTTCAATAACTATGTGTAGCTCCATTTGTAGGAAATATTTGGCCTGGAATTAATTTAAATTGACTGTTCACAATCCGGATTATCTATTTGGTGTGTTTTAAGGTCTGTTGACTGCTAATAAAATTATTGGTTATCTGGGTTTGTATAAAATTGTTTGGCATTTCCCAGGCATTAGAATCTAGTTTGATAACATTATGTAGATATGTATTCATTGAAGAATGCTATGTTGCATTGCATCCATGTATGCCAAAATGCAGTGGATCCTTCTCTCTTGCAAAGGATTACTGGAAAGGGTCATTTACACCAGGAAAGGAGCAGAGGAGACAGCTACTTAAGTTTTCAATCAGTCTGCCCTTTCCTAGATTGTTTTTACTTTCTACCTTTATTGTTGTTCCAGGCTTACATTTTCCTATCAACTGTGGGTAATGGGCAATTGTTAAATAGAATTCCATTATAATTATACTATATATTATCATTTCTTGCTCTCATTCAGCTATATATTCTTTAAATAAATGCTCATCTAAGTCTCCTTTCTGTTTAGTATGCTCAATTTTTAACTCAGGTAAACTATTGTGTATAGGATCAAACTTAATAGTGCAATATTACAGTGTTAATGAAGTCATTTTTTTTCTACCACCAAGAATGAAATAGCATAAAATCTAGAACAAAGAGTGGAGCATGAAACATGACAGAATGAGGTCAGTTGCATAGGAGGGGGGGGAGTTTTGAGTAATACTGTGCTGTTAGAAGGCAACTCCAATTCATAAAAAGTGCATAATCAACACTCTTTCTGTATGAAGTCTGGAACAAAAGCACACCTCCTGCTCCAGATAATGGTACAGCTGCTTGGGGTGAACCAAATGAAACTACCACAGGATGGGGTGAAGTTGATGATGCAGGGGCTTCTACCAGTTGGGGAAATGGATCATCCAGTGCATCAAATGCCATAAAATCTAGTGAGTACCTCCCCCAGTTTCAATTTCTGTTACAGTGTTCTTGTGGGCACCCCATTTTGTACCCTCTGACCAACTGGATGAGTGATGTCTGATTCCCTTTATTTTCCTAGATATGTTTATATTGACAATCAGAGGACTCATGACTCGGATTACCACCATGGAGAACCTTTGGTTTTCAGAATAAATAGGAAAGTTGCTACTTGCTAGTCAAATTAAACTTGCAAGCTATAATATAGAGCAGCGGTTCCCAACTGTATTCTGTGAAATACTAGGGATTTGCAAAAGCATCATAGGGGTTCTTTGAAAAATCTTTTTAAAAATGACTGCATCAGAGTATGAAGATTTTATTGAAATTCAGTGTATCTATTCAAAATTTGAATATGTGCCACTGAATGACTTTTGGGTAGGACTGATAGACATTTTCCTTCCGTAACTGGAAAAACCATCCAAGCTTTCCTCCCCTTCATGTCCATCTATCAATGTAAATCAGTCTTTTCATCTTATGTTAACATTGAAAACTATTTTAGGAGTAAGGTGGATGATACCCTGGATTTACGTATAAACCCCATTTTGAAAACTATTTTAAGTTTTTAAAAGAGTAAACAATGTCAAGCATCGCATTAGATGTGAATCCAGTGTTTTGTAACAAAATGGAGGTTTGTGACTATATTTAAAATGTTTTCTCTTTATTTCGAAACCTACTACATTATATAAAACATTCAGGCAATAGGAGTAAATTAAAGAAAGAAGAACTCTGTGAGTTCACAGCGCTTAATAAGAATCAGGAATAAAGTTATGGTTCCATGAGGAGGGGAGTCGTTTGAAGGGTTCCATGATGGAAAAAATGTTGGGAACCACTGAGTATTGGGTTTTGAAGGCTGTTTTGTCAGTCTAAGATACTGAGGATTGTTTGAAAGTCGCTGCTTTTATCTGCAACTTTTCACATTGATAACTACCTTCTTCTGAAGTATATTCTGACTGCATCAGAATATTACAGATTTTATTGTGAGCATAAAATAACTTTTTGCTCTTACTGGGGTAGCCGAGCTGTAAAATTAGGTATATTCAAAGACATATCCATTTAATTTGTGTATCAGTAGAACAGAGGTTTTGTGGCACTTTTGAGACTGAGAGAAAGACGGTTCTTGCATAAACTTTCATAGATTCAATCTACTTCATCACATGCATTCAAAATTGGTGTTACGTTTTAGTTGGATGTTGACAATATTTTATAGAATTACACTAAGTCTCACTAAAGTAAACACAGCATTTGAGCCTATTAATAAAATATTATAGAATCTGTATGATCATTTGTTGCGGCATTATAGATATCATGATGGTTTTTGAAGCTTTGACTTTGGTATTTGCATGCTCTTGAGTTCTGTGATGCTTGGGCATCCCAAGCATATGAGATGGAGGGAGTTGACAAAAATCAGTTTAAGGAGATGCAATTTTAAAACTACAGGGGTTTAGGAAAGAACAACATAATTAGTAGTAAGTGAATAGAAAATATATTTAGCCAGTTACCTAAAGAATGAACTGACAAGAAACAGGAACTAAACAAGATTTTTAAGTTATAAAGAGCACTTAAATCTCTGTTGAGCTTTGGTGGTATGAATTAGGAAGTTATACCATTCTGTGCTTTGCTTAGTATTGCAAATAGTATGACTGTAAGTTATGAAGTGTTTACATATTACCTATGCATATAATAACTCTTAACAAAACAGAGAGTTCTAGTGTTTGTGTCATGGATTTCCACTTTGCCTTTTTGTTCATAATGAAAAAAACAGTAATACATTTCAGTAGTAAAGAGAGTTTCTAGAATACTGTTGGGCTTTTTTAAAATTCTCTTTTAACAGATGCATAGTATTTCTAATTTCTATATCTTTGTTCACTACAAAATTCTATATACATTTTTTGAAAATTACTCATTTTGAATATACAACACTGTTTAATTCCAAATAAACATAAATAGAATGGGATTGTGTATAACTCAGGATGGGCAGCTGAGTGCCCCATATATTGTTTAGGCCAAGGGTGTCAAACTCATTTTCACTGAGGGCCAGATCAGCCTTATGGTTGCTTTCAAGGGGCCATTTGTAATGGTAAGGCTGTAAAAATGTAATGTCCTGGCATTGAAAGCCTCACAGGCCACTTAAAATGATGTGGGCCAGATTTGGCCCACAGACCTTGAGTTTAATACATGTGCTTTAGGCTGTGACTTCCACCAATCTGGCCTAGCTTGGCCAGTAGTACAATATGATTGAACACATGTGGAAAGCATGTGTTGACCAATTTTTCTATAATTGGTTGAGCTTGTCATATGGTGTCATTAAATTATATTTGTTGATAGTTATATTTTTCCAAAATCTTTAAAATTTCTTTCAAAGGTTCCAAACCAACACAAGATGGCTGGGGGGATAATGATGGGCCAGTATCAACACGGCATTCCAGTTGGGAAGAGGAAGAAGAAGGAGGAGTCTGGAACACAGCAGGCTCTCAGGGAAGTAGTTCCTCCCATAATTCAACAAGCTGGGGACAAGGAGGCAAAAAACCACAAATTAAGGTGAGAAAATACCTACAAGATGTTTTCTTTCACCAGATATATGAATACACTGAACCTGTCCTCTAAGTTGTTAGCAATGTAGAAACCTTGATTACGCCATTGAAACGTAACGTTTATAACAACTGGTTTACCATTGGATGCAGCACATGTCACAGTTTGCCAGAATCTTCAGGCATGAAGATTTTGCCATTAGCATTATTAAGTGGTCCTCCTTATGTTAATAGTGCTGAGTTATAGCGTAGAACATTTGATATGGACTGCAAAACTAGTACATTAAGACAATATGAGCTATTATTGTAATAAGAAAATGAGTTCAACACACTTTGAATTTGATTAATTTGTTACACAGGGAGTAATTCACTAGAGAGAGAAAGGTGAAGGTTGTCAGAATTCACCTTTTCACTACTTGTGTGCATGGGTATGTTGCACCCACTATCAGATAATAGCTCTTTGCACAAAAGTTGTCTTTCATGTACATGATACAGCCTCATAAAGCAAAATTAAGGAGGCCTGTGTCAGATCAGTGCTTAGATTGGAAAACATTTGGGAAACACTGTACTCGATTCCAAAGTTAAGCCATCAAAAATAAACATCTGTTATAAATTTGAAACAAATCATAATTATTGAATTAATGTATGATATGTGGAACTTGCTAGATTATTCACTATGTTACATAATTTTTTTATATTCAAACCTCTGCAGTCAATTTCCAGTGTACTGCTATTTTAGTCTGTATACTTTTCATCTCTTGGGGCCCCTGGTGGTGGCGCAGTGTGTTAAAGCGCTGAGCTGCTGAACTTGCAGACCGAAAGGTCCCAGGTTCAAATCCCAGGAGTGGAATGAGCGCCCACTGCTAGCCCCAGCTCCTGCCAACCTAGCAGTTCGAAAACATGCAAATGTGAGTAGATAAATAGGTACCGTTCCGGCAGGAAGGTAACGGCGCTCCATGCAGTCATGCCGGCCACATGACCTTGGAGGGGTCTACAGACAATGCCGGCTCTTCGGCTTAGAAATGGAGATGAGCACCAACCCTCAGAGTCGGTCACGACTGGACTTAACGTCAGGGGAAAACCTTTACCTTTACCTACTTTTCATCTTATGACATGAACATGTTAGTTTTTAAGAGGTTACAAAACCTGTTTTTGCAGACAATGATGAAACAAAAAATTCTTAATTTTTTCTTTGCTTTTAGTGTTCATTAAAAGGAGGAAGTAATGATTCATGGATGAATACATTATCTGATCAAATTTCAAATATGGGATTGCTGGTAAGGATTTTTAGAAAACACCTTTGCTATTCCAGTATTTTTCAGGCTTATAAACAGTTTCTTTCCTGGGCTTCTGGTGTGACCAGAAAGGGAAACCTCTGTAAATTGGATGAAAGGAGGTTTTCTTCTCTTTCAGACCACTGATGTGGTGCCTACTACATAGCATAGGCTGTATTAATAATGTAATCAAGACAGGTGTTTGACATAATTGGGTGGGTTTGCCTATTTCCCATTTATTGTCTATATAACATCAGTTTATTTGCCTCTTCATAAAAATGAGTTTAATGTACCCTTTCCAGGAAGCTTCCACATTAGAAACATTCACAGAGAAACAACAAGAAGAAAAAGAGAAATTGAGGCAGGAGTAAATAATGGGAGTATACGTTATTGCTTCAAGTGAAACATAGGGTGTATCCTCACACAATTGTGTATTTATTATTTATTTCCCATGCTTGTACCCTGTCCCCCTCACCCCGAAGGGGACTCAGGGCAGCCTCACAATAGTCAGCAGTTATGGGTAGCACTTTCATAGTACTTTAACTGTCGGGACTCAATCCTGTGGGATCCTAGGATTTGCAGTTTCGTGAATGTATTTGAATTTTCTAAGATACCTTTATTGTTGTACTCTAGCCAACAGCAAATAGCTTCAAAATATCCCACCAAACTGTAGATTTTACTCTATTCGGTGGAGCCATAGCTGACAAATTATCAGAGTGCCGTAGTTGTGTGGCACATGTTGATGTTGAAAAAAAATCCTTTTGGGGAAATATATTACTTCAGTGGCACAGCAGGTTAAATCGCTGAGCTGTGGAACTTAACTGTCCGAATCTGCAGAGCAGGGTGAGCTCCCTTGTAGCCCCAGCTTCTGCCAACCTAGCAATTCGAAAACATGCACATGTGAGTAGATCAATAGGTACCGCTCTGGCGGGAAGGAAAAGATGCACCACCCCCAGACTTAATGTCAAGGGGTAACCTTTACCTTAATTATTACTTCAGTCTATCTGCACTTGAACCAAAACCAGTGGCTTACAGCTGGAGAGTATATGTGGGGTACAGATTAACATTAGAATGCAGTTGCAGTTTGAACCCGTTTAAAGCTTTACCTCCAATATAAATTACTGTTCCTGACCCTAAACTAGGCTTGGATTACAGTGAAAGTGTAAGAATGGAAAAATTGTTTCACTTTATTATTTGCTTGGTGTACTGAAGAACAGAAGTCAGAGATGGGAAAAGCAGATACTGTAATGCTGCAGTAATGATTATAAGTAATCAGTAATACTCACCCGGAGTTGGTAGTAATTAGCATGTAGTTTTAGTACAAACTCCAGTACGTTCAGTTTGACAGTTTCACCTTTCCAAAGTTACAGGAACATTCTGTCCTAAATTGCCAGCAGAAGAATTACTTGGCAGCACATTTCAAGACTAGATGTTTCTTAAGGATGAGGTGACATTCTGGCTGCTCTTTGCAGAATATAATTCCTTGACCATGGAAACACAACTGCAGAAGTTTTGTTTCTAGTGCAGCTGTCCAGATATCATTCTCTTCTTCTGTAGTTCATATATTGCTGACTATATTTTTGGCAAATTACCAAGAGCATTCAAGTAAACTTTCACAAAGTTTAGCACTCCATTTTTTGTTTTGTTAGTTATTCATTTATTTATTCTCACAAATAAATGTTCTTCAGATTCTGAATTTTGTCTTGAATATCGCCTCACTCACACACACACACACACACACAACTATCCCAACATAGAGTTTAGTTCCTCAGGAATTACTTTGTGTTTTTCCTTTCCAGAATCAACCCGAGGATACTCCAGGCAATAAGATGGACTTACCAATAGGTATGGAGAAACTCTCTCATAGTTTATGATATACATAGCAGAATAATGTCAGCCTTTTTGCTAAACAAATTTTAAATTAGTGCAGACCATGACCTAGGGTAGGTAAAACTGCAGATACTGGTAGGTAAAGGGATCATACTATGTATACAGTTCATAGTAAAATGATGTCTCTTATATAAAATAGTGCACTACTTAAACAAGTGCTGGAGAGAGCCCAAGGATTTGTGAAATGTCGGGAAGCTACAGCAGAATATGGGTACATGTCGGCTTACTGCTTGGCATGCAGCAAAATCAAAGTTTGCTTTAAAAAAATTTCAAATATTTCCGATGTATGGTTTGTTGAATCCATGCATGAAGAAACCATGGATATGGACAACCAACTGTATCTGGCTGCTGAGCTTGTTCATGATTAAAACATCTAATCTTGTACAAATGTTTTCCTTCTGGGACAAAAGATTCATACCTTGCTTGAGAAAATGGTAAGATAAAAATGGTACTCTCCTGGTAAAGAAGGGCTGTTTTGGTTAGTTGTAGTACATGGAGAAAATGTTTTTAAGGTGCTGTATGAATGCATAGAGCATATTAAAGCCCTTCCTAATATAATACAAATAAAACTTCATCTCCTTAAAGAATATTGACAAATCTCTACTAAATGCTAAGAGCTTGGAGGAAACAAGTTGATTTACAGGTTCTGAGATTTTGAAGAGAAATGAGTAAAAAATCTAGCAAGTTTCTGTCATCTCAGAAATAAGAGCAATTACACAAAAATTTCTGTTCCCACATTTTCCCTCAGGTGGGCTTCAGGATAAGAAGTTTGATGTGGACAAACGAGGCATGAATCTTGGGGATTTCAATGACATTATGAGAAAGGGCCGGTCTGGTTTTCGTCCTCCAAATTCCAAAGACATGGGAACCCCAGATAGTGGGCCTTATTTTGAAAAGGTGAGACAAATTTTCCTCATAAGCATCTCCTGAAAAATTGGGTCTGCTTTCTATCTGAATTTCATTTCCAGCTACGTAAAATGTAATTTGATGTAAGGAATGGGGAAAGACATACTCACGTAGAAAGAGTAAACGGGAGAATGAAACAAACCTATGGATATTTTTGTGGTAGTTATTATTCTGAAAGAGCATTTTGCCCGAAATTTACTTGTGTGTCTTAAATATATTTATTTTTATTCTGTGTATAGTGTCCGTTTCCAGTATCTATAACACTCAGTAACATTTTGGCACCCTTAACCTTTGTGTTTAAACAATTTATCAGTTTACTCAATTATATTAATTTAAAATTGTTCTCCCATGGCATTTGTTGTATATTGCAATAGCCTAATATTTCTGTAAATGGGTGCTCTTTATATTCTAAGTATTAACTTGTTATATCACAGTGGTACAGTAGTCTCACTAATCCAAGCCTCGCTTATCCAAGCCTCTGGATAATCCAAGTCATTTTTGTAGTCATTGTTTTCATTATATCGTGATATTTTGGTGCTAAATTCGTAAATACAGTAATTACAACATAACATTACTGCGTATTGAACTACTTTTTCTGTCAAATTTGTTGTATAACATGAAGTTTTGGTGCTTAATTTGTAAAATCATAACCTAATTTGATGTTTAATAGGCTTTTCCTTAATCCCTCCTTATTATCCAAGTTATTCACTTATCCAAGCTTCTGCCGGCCCGTTTAGCTTGGATAAGTGAGACTCTACTGTATTTGAATTTAGAGCACCATATTTAATTTAGTATAATATGTTAATTTCATAATCCTCATTCCACAGATGGATACAGAGCATCTGCAAGGGTATTTAGAATTTGAATTGGTCTTGACATTTCTGAAATTTTCTCACTAAGGAAAAGCAGATTCACCAGTTTGTTTATGTTCTTTAGAAATTTAAATCCACTGAGGAAAATAAATCAGAATTAAGAATCTTTGCTTTTTAAAAATATGCCAATTTAAGGGCATGAAATAAAAATTCTATTCTGTGAATGGTGAAAAATATCTTGAGAAATGTCCTTTTTCAAATTGAGTAAAACATTTTCCTAAAGCAAAATTCCAAATTTATTTTATAAGCAATCATGATGTTGTATATCTTACATCAAACCAAAATATAATTTTTTATAATAATGCTATTGTTTTTGATTTGACAATTTTATAGGCAGTACACTTAGGACCAGAAAACGCAAATGCAGCACGTAATCAAATATTTAGTGTGGGAATGTAGCCTGGTGACCCTCCACTCGTATGGCTCTAGTGACAAGGTCACAAGACTTTTACATCACAGAAATTGCCTTGCTCATACAAGTCATCTCATATTCTTTCCGTTTTTCTCATAAAAAGAATTTGCGTATTTCACAAATGCAAAAAAGCAAATTAAACTGGGCAAAGTATTGGAAAATGTGTTTGAGTTTTGTTTTTGTTTTCTGAACTCTGTGGATTTCAAAACTCAATGAAAGTTAAGATTGGGGGCCATTATCTTGTAGGTGATGACATGGTAATACCCAACAAGGAAATTTGTTGGCAGAACTGGTTATGTCAGTAGAATCTGGGGAACATAATGTTTCCTCTCTATTGCAACCTGCTATGTATTCCCAAAGCCTGTTCCAGAAGGTTGGAAGCACAGGTGTGATTTTGGATTTAGGCTACTAATTTGAAAAATACATGCTTTTATGTGTAGGCACGTATCATCTACTGGAGTAGAACAGTGTATATAACAGGCAGCTTATCTAATTTTAGTTAATCAAATACTATTGAGGAAATCCTAGCAGACTTTTCAATCATATTATAACAGTATCCAAATTGATTGAGATGTACTAATTTTACTGTTATACTCTTACTATTTTTAACCTGTTTGAATTCTAAGCTACAAACATAAAACAATGCAGTGATATAAAAACAGGTTTTAAAATTATAAATAGTGGGGTTGGGTTGAATTTGTAAGGTTTAAAAACTTTGGTGAACAGCAAAGGAATTAAGTTATCTGTTTCTTTTGAAAACAACAAGTTAGTCTTCTGGCTTGGACAGGTTAAGTTTTTGATTTCTGGTCATCTCTACACCTCCTATTAGTAGGATGGTCTAAATGGGAATGATAAGATTGCAAGTACCAAAATGCAATGTGTGAACAAGAAGCCAAAATCCTCTCGAATTCTACCTTATGCTTCGTTCAGATTCTTTTACTGGCAGAATAAGTCAAGAGGGAGAGAAAGTGCTACAGGCATTGGCACGTGATTTCTGGTTGGAATTCTAACTTTTTGTTTTGTGTGAGCATGTCCAGCTGCTGGTTTTTAGGTTACCAAAGTGGTATCTTTGTCATAACTGTGCTCTATAGTTTCCCTTGACCACTAGTGCCACAAAGTCAAAGGTAAACATGGAATCATGCCTGCTACTCGCATCTCTAGTAGTCATCTGTTTTCTGCTACCATAGTCTTGAATGTACCACTACAGAGATCTTTGCTCAATTTGAGTCAGTCTGATAATATTTTGAATCTTATCTGTGCATATATATATCTTTTTCTGTCCACAATATTTAGTATGAATCTTGACATTCATTGGCTTTCATGATGGAGAGAGGTTGATGACACACTGACTGTTCTGGTTACAGTTTGCACTCATTAGCTGGTTCTTATATAAGTCCCAACCACATATCCCTTCCACTATTTCTACTGGGACTTAGATCACAAGATAGATGTGACTGGATATTCCTTATAACCAAAAAGGCCCAATTAATCAGAGATGGTGTTTTTTCTCTACTGCCCGTGGTAGCCATAAACTGCTATAAAATCGTGCATGTTAATTCTTGAGTGAGTTCAATATTTTGATCTCTTAAAGAGCATACAACGTTGTTATCTATTGCTTCATCATGAGAAGCCTTCCTTATGCCTTCTTCCATTCCAGGCCTAACAGATCACCAACCAACACCTGCCCTGGGAAACATGACAACTTCTGCAATAATTATTGTAGAGCTGTTTCTTTGACATCAAATTCTGTCAAACTTTTTTTCTCACAAATATCTCATATCTGGGTGTGATGTCATTCTTTATTTTCTGCAGTCAGTACAAACATAGATTTATCTAGCTGCTTCTGTTTTGCTGCTGACTCTGTTACTGCTGCTGACTCAGTCAGTACTTCAATCTTTTATTCACAAGGAACATCTAGATTCAATTTCTAAAGACACTTCTGAATCATATGATACAGCATATTTCACTCTTTAGAAGGTGTTGACCTTGTTATTTAAACACAGACATAAGATAGCGGAATATATTTGTCACATGACAACATAATCATTGATGACATGATGACATAATCATTTTTAAGTTTATCCAGGCACTGTCAACTATTAACAGATAATTTAGCATTTATTCTGATGTGGCAGTTCTTGTTACCCTCCCCATGTTCTCAGTCCTCTTGTAGAATGTCAGAGAATCCCACTATTCATTCTTTATATTCATGTGTATATTGAAAAGAGCTTCAAATGAAGATGCTGTAAGTGCTACCTCCAAATAAGGCAGAGTGCAGGAGGTAAAAGATATAATCAGCAATCTGATGAAAACAGTAGGCACTGGCCAATCCAAGACCTGATTCTGGTGCACAAACATATTGGAAGTCATAAGACACCATGAGATGGGCAAGGAAACAGATGTACATAGTCCTAAAGTGAAGAGTTTTCAAGATCATAAGGTGATCACTAAGCAAATTAGTTCATTCAGTGAAATTTTCACTCTGAGCCCTTGTATACTTCTGCACGTCCCACTTCCATGTCTTTGTAAAACAACTTTCTACAAAGCTTGTAGGGCAACTTTCTCTTTGTGGCTGGTACTTGGCACATGGACTCCATGACAAATTCAGTTCCATGAAAAAGAAGCTACATGTAAAACAGTCCTGATGCATCTTTACTTTGACCTTGTTCTAATCTAAGTAATAGAGAATTGTATTATTCTTCAGGCAGTATTATTCTGATAACAGAAATAACTGATCTTCATCAAGCACTGCCTCATTGTCACTGTACCATCTTTCTTTGTTTCTTCTCCTCTACTGATCAGTGAGCAAGGATTTTCAATATTTCATATCGACTTTACAGCCTGCTGTTATTCCCAGAAGATGGGTGTGAATGTTAATTTATTGAATTGAAAATAATCTGGAGACCTAGAGCCAGTCCACTATTTGCTTGGTTTCCAAATACATTTTTATGACAAAATATTATCCCATTCAATAATTCTCTTGGTTTGCCTATTTCCATGTTTGAGAAAAAAAATGTTTGCATTGCTGTCACTGCTTTCATAAAGTACTGCACAGAAGCTAAGAATTTTATGTTGCCAAGAAACAGATTTTGGCATTCCGGGTAGTGCTTAGAGAAAACACTTTTTGTCCCACGTTTGCTGCACTCAGTTTCTTTGTGTGTTATTTAGTCCCACAGAGAAACAAAAATGTGCAGTATTTAATAAGCTTCATACTTCCCGGTGACAATCACTTCCTTACACAGAGTAGCATGAGCTGTGGGAAAAGGTTATAAATTATTTTTCCTGTTGCCTTTCTGAAGTAAGTAGTGCAGTTCCTAAGAATTTGTTCTTTTAATGGTTGAAATCATACCAGTTTTTGCATATTCTTGGTCACTCATGGTCACTCTTTCTCTTCTTGGATTCTGTTGCTTCACTAACCAACTCCTGCTGATTGGCTAACTACTGCTTCAGCTGACTTTGCCTTTCTCCAATCAAGATGGGTGCCTTGGGGATGAGGCTCCCTGCTCTCCCTTCTCCCCTTCTCCCAACTACAAGCTGTCTCCCTCTGGTTCCACACTACCCAACGTCTGCCTTGGGGCAATCGGCTCAGGGCTCAACCCCCCAAACTTTGCTGCTAGACAAGTAAGAGATCACATTCTTGGTTATGTTACTGCTTGGCTGCACCCTATGCTTAAACCTGGTCAGCTGTTGCTTCCCTCACCTTTCTAATTTAAGTATGTTATGTTCAAGAAAATACACAAAAATAAATAAAATTCAGCAGCCCATCAGTTAGTCTCTCTCTGTCTCTTCTTGTCATTCAGAATATTGCTTATGTCTTTCTACATTCACTTTCTCAAGATAGTTCATAACTATTGGTGAATGAACTTATTAGTTACATTGTGAAAATGAGTGCTTTCTCCTCTATAATAATAAAAATAAAAACTTTATTTATATTCCGCCCTATCCCCCCGAGGGGACTTAGAGCTGATTCCAACAAACAAAAAAGGCAAATGTTCAATGCCTTGATACAACCGTAGATACATATACAACAACGAACCAGCCAAATCCCAAAATAAATCAATATCTAAGACCAAATTATAACATACGACCTAGAATTAAATAATAACATGACCTGTCAATGAAATTATATCTAACAAAAAACATGAACATCAATTTAAAAAGTCACCAAAGGTTCAGTTATAATAATATTTAAAATTATGTAGCCAGTAATGTCGATAGAGCCAACAGTGCAAACAAAGCCAGAGTACGATAGCAATTTCCCATCTGAGGTATATTAGCTATATGTGTGTGTGTATATGTGTGTGTGTGTGTGTGTGTGTGTGTATACACACACACATCTAATCCTCCTCTCCATATGCTAATGAGCAAAGATGAGTTTTTAATTGTTTTTTAAAGGAGAGAAGGGAGGGGGGCATTTTTATTTCTTTAGAGAGGGAGTTCCAGAGGTGGGGGCGATCATGGAGAAGGCCCTTTCTCCTGTTCCCACTAGATGTACCTGAGACAGGGGTGGGACTGAGAGCAGGGCCTCCTCCACTGACAACAGTGTTCAAGTTGGTTTGTAGGTGATGCGATTTGTCAAATAGCCTGGGGCTGAATCGAATATTATCACTGCATATATTTAAATCTCTGCAGAAATACCTTTGCCTGGGTTTCGTGTTGTGGTTAGCTTTTAAGGAAATTTATATAGCATAAAATAGAATATCTCGGCAAGAAAAGGAAGTCAAAATGCCAAGTAGGACTGAAATAGCAGTGACTACTATTAGTGCTTTTAAAATAATGTAACACAGATGGTGTTAATTGGAATATGTGTGTAATAAAATGAAGTCCATGCTTCAGCTAAGGTAAGCAATTATCCTCACAGTTTCATTTATTTATTTTTTAGGGTGGCAATCAAGGTCTGTTTGGAAACAGCACAGCACAATCGAGAGGAATGCATCCACCGGTGCAACCACTGAATCCTTCTCCCAATATCCGGGCACAAGTGCCTCCTCAGTTTCTTTCTCCCCAGGTAATCATTGTTGAAGGTGCAATGTAAATCATATATGTTAGTATCTTTAGATCCACATACATTGTTGCTACTGGTCAAATCCCCTACATGATAAGACATAATTGATTAATGGTATGTGGTATGAATAACAAAACCCAAAAAAGCTCACATGCTCCTAAGCTGATGGAAGTCAAAAATCCTTGCTGGCACGGGTACTTTGGATCCCCCATTAGCACCAAGGCATTTCTGTATGGACTAGTAAAAAGTTTCTAGGCATGATATTCTAGTTTTAAAGTAAAAACAGGGAGCCCCTTTTTCATGTAAATCATATTGTTTCTCTCCATATCTTAGAATTATGAAAAGTACAGACTAGTAAATAAATGACCTTTGCACTGGGCCTGTGTGTGTTGAAGGTGATCATGGCAATTTATTCATGTGAGAAACATCCTTATAACAGTATAAGGTGACATGACCAAGCAGCTTTAAAATGGTCTGTATTGGCACTTTCAAGTGTTTACTTCCATTTTAACCAGGAGTTACCCACTGTGTTCAGCTATACATGTCTCCGTGCTCTAAGACTACTGTAGTGGACATGTTGACACTTTACTGAGTCTTTGATACATGTTAAAAGGGGCTACTGACCAAACCAGGCATGGGCAATCTTCAGCCCTCCAGATGTTTAGGACTTCAACTCCCACAATTCCTAACAGTTGAATTGTGGGGAGTTGAAGTCCAAAACTCCACAAGGGCCAAAGTTTGCCCATGCCTGGACTAAATTGTCCTGTTCCAATTAGAAATGTAGTGGTGGCTGCATGGTATAATCCTGAAAATGGACAAGAATGTGGCTTAAAATGTGGCTGTCTTGTTTGTCTTGTTTCGGCACAATCCACAATTTAGGAATTGTACAGTTAAGATTGACAACAACAGTTAAAGTTTAAATGTTCTGTTTTCTTTTTCTTTTTCATTCACTAATTGGTTAATTGAATTTCAATTTCTTCCCTATCTCTACATGTTGCTGCCACAAGTGCTTCAACTCTCTTACACAAGTGTACACATATTTACATGTAGAGATAGTGGAAGAAACAGAATGAACTTGTCCTCATTTTTACCCTTTCATTCTCATACACACGTGTGTCTTAACAGCCCTCCGCTCCAATACAGCTGTCAAAACAATAATTATCTATATATATAAATGAGTGATGGCATCACAGCGACCCACAAAAACAACAAAACTGCAGGCCCCCCAACCTCGAAATTTGACAACACAACCCATCTTCCATGCCTCTAGGTTGATACAACAAAAAGAAAAGAAAAATAAAGTCCTAATTAGAGGGAGAGCAATAATTGTTTTTATCCAATTGCTGCCAGTTTAGAGGGCTAATCTCTGCCCACTTGGTCTCCTAGCAATCAACTCAGCCAAGGGACAGCCAGGGTTCAGTTAGGGGACACACAGACACCACTCTGAAAACAAGGGAATTCCAGACAGGAAACAATCAGGGCCAACTAACACCTCCCAACAAAAAAATCACTCAGGGAGGAAACAGACAGGCTTTAAAGCTGCAAGCCCATTATATCCTAATCATTTCTCCTAATTGCAGCATTCATACTTGCCTCCAACAGACAAAAAAAACCAATCAGAAATATTGTATATTCACAACCTTTAGGAAATAATATCCCCTGATGGCGCAGCTTGTTAAAGCGCTGAGCTGTTGAACTTCTGGACCAAAAGGTTTGAATTGGGGGAGCGGAGAGAGCCCCCACTGTTAGCCCAGCTTCTGCCAACCCAGAAGTTCAAAAACATGCAAATGTGAGTGCATCAATAAGTACTGCTCCGGCAGGAAGGTAACACCACTCCATGCAGTCATCCCACATGACCTTGGAGGTGTCTACGGACAACGCCGGCTCTTCGACTTAGAAATGGAGATGAGCACCAACCCCCAGAGTCAGACATGACTGGACTTAATGTCAGGGGGAAACGTTTACGCTTTACCTTAACTACCACCAATTCCTCAATATTTTATTTCCCATACCACCATACTTCGCCACAGCAATGCGTGGCCGGGCACAGCTAGTGAACTACTAAAATCCTATAAATAGTCATCTCCTTCCACATTAAAATACTAAATTTATTTTCTTTAAATATTCAAAATGTTGGTACATAATTTTTAACAATCTCTAACCTCCCTTTTTTGGGCAAGGTCTTGGAGCGGGTGGTTGCCTCTCAGCTCCAGTGATTCTTGGAAGATACTGATTTTCTGGACCAATCGCAGTCCGGCTTCAGACCTGGGTACAGTACCGAGACGGCTTTGATCGCCTTGGTGGATGACCTCCGCAGAGAACTGGACAGGGGGAGTGTGACCCTGCTGGTTCTCTTGGACATCTCAGCGGGTTTCAATACCATCGACCACGGTATCCTTCTGGGACGGCTCTCCGGAATGGGCCTTGGGGGTACTGCTTTGCAGTGGCTCCAGTCCTTCCTGGAGGGTCGCTCTCAGTTGGTGAAGCTGGGGGATACCTGCTCGGACCCTTGGCCATTGACCTGTGGGGTCCAGCAAGGTTCCATTCTATCCCCCATGCTTTTTAACATCTACATGAAACCTCTGGGTGAGGTCATCCAGAGTTTTGGAGTTCAGTGCCATCTCTACGCAGATGACGCCCAACTCTACTACTCCAAGGAACTCCCTCGGATCCTGGACCAGTGTCTCGCCGTTGTGTTGGCCTGGATGGGGGCGAACAAGCTGAAGGTTATTCCCGACAAGACAGAGGTCCTCCAGGTCAGTCGTATGCCTAATCGGGGCATAGGGTGGCAACCTGTGCTTGACGGGGTTGCACTCCCCCTGAAGACACAGGTCCGCAGCTTGGGGGTACTCCTGGACTCAAAGCTGACACTTGATGCTCAGGTGTCGGCGGTGGCTGGGAGGGCCTTTGCACAATTAAAACTTGTGCGCCAGCCTGCGACTGTGCCTCAGGAAGTCAGATCTGGCCATGGTGGTCCATGCCTTGGTTACCTCTAGACTGGATTATTGCAATCCACTCTACGTGGGGTTGCCCTTGAAAATGGCCCGGAAACTTCAACTAGTCCAGCGCTCGGCAGCCAGGCTACTAACTGAAGAAAATTACAGGGCGCGGTCTACCCCCCTGTTTAAGGAGCTCCATTGGCTGCCGTTTATTTTCCGAGCCCAATTCAAGGTGCAGGTTATCACCTATAAAGCCCTTAACGGTTCGGGACCCACCTACCTTCGTGACCGTATTTCCCCCTATGAACCTGCACGGTCTCTCCGTTCATCAGGGGAGGCCCTCCTCTCGATCCCACCACCGTCGCAATCGCAGTTGGTGGGGCCAAAGGAGAGGGCCTTCTCCATAGTGGCCCCCCGGCTCTGGAACTCTCTCCCCAAGGAGATTAGGCAGGCCCCTAAACACCTTATTTTTCGGAAGAGCCTGAAAACTTGGGTCTTCCAACAGGCGTTTGGTGACTGATTTCCTTAGTTTGGGATTGCCCTGTTTGTCCATTCTATTTTTATAGCATTTTTACTCCTTGCCGTATATAGTCTTTAGGTGTATGTCTCCTCCAGCACCTTAATGGGATAATAGTCCGTGGTACCTACTTCTTTCCTAATCTGTACTGTACAAAATTATTTGCACTTTTCTGGCCCACTACCCTTTTTAGGAGCCAACCCAGGTTTTTATCAAAGTGTGCTTATTGTTTATTGGTATATGTGATTTTATTTGTTTATGATTTGTTTTTATTGCTGAGTTTTATATTGCTTGTTGCCTGTGCTTGGCCCCATGTAAGCTGCCCCGAGTCCCCTTGGGGAGATGGGGTGGGGTATAAAAATAAAATTATTATTATTATTATTATTATTATTATTATTATTATTATTATTATTCTATGAAACAAAATCTCCAGTTCCTCAAATGTATTTATTTCTACATGTATGTACCTCTAGTATCAGAGGCAGCAGGCTACTGAATACTGCTGAATTAACCGTACATTCCCCATGAGCAGTTAAGGGCAGAATACCATGGGCATCTGGTTAGGTTCTGTGATAACAGAAATAGTCCTTTGGGCTGAATGAGTGGGGCACTTCCTATGCTCTAGAGCAGGGGTCCCCAAACTTTGTAAACAGGGGGCCAGTTCACAATCCTTTGGACCATTGGAGGGCCGGACTATAGTTGGCCACCAAGCAATAATAATAATAATAATAATAATTATAATTAATAACAACCAGTACAGGTGGTCCCAGTGGTGATGGGCACATTGGGTGCCGTGCCAAAAGATCTCAGCTGGCATTTGGATTTGGAATTCTCTGCCCAAGAGTCCCATTTTTATTTTGTCATGGTATTTTAATAATATATTTTTGTAACCGTATCAATAATAATAATAATAATTGAACTTCAAAGATTATGGCAGAAACCAGTGCAGGTGGTCCCGGTGGTGATCGGCGCATTGGGTGCCGTGCCAAAAGATCTCAGCCGGCATTTGGAAACAACAGACATTGACAAAATTACGATCTACCAACTGCAAAAGGCCATCCTACTGAGATCTGCACGCATCATTCAAAAATACATCACACAGTCCTAGACACTTGGGAAGTGTTCGACTTGTGATTTTGTGATACGAAATCCAGCATATCTATCTTGTTTGCTGTGTCATACAATGTTGTTGTGTCAATAATAATCTATATATATAAAAGAGTAATGAAATTTCGGCCTGGGAAAAAACAACAAAACTACACATCCCAGAAATACTAAACTTGGCAGCACAACCCCTCATCTATGCCTCTACGTTCAGACAACAAAAAGAAAAGAAATATAAAGTCCTAATTAGAGGGAAAGGAATAATTGTTTTCATCAAATTTCTGCCAGTTAGAAGGCTAAGCTCTGCCCACTTGGTCTCCTAGCAACCCACTCACCCCAGGGGACAGGCAAAGTTAGGCCTCACTTAGGCCTCTTCCACACTACCTATAAAATGCAGATTATTTGATTTCCCATACCACCATACTTTGCCACAGCAACATGTGGCTGGGCACAGCTAGTAATAATAATAAAGAGGGTTGGGAGAGACCCTTTGGGCCATTGAGTCCAACCCCCTTCTGCCTTTGTGCACCAAAAGCACAAGCAAAGCACTCCTGACAGATGCCCCCCCGCCTCAATGTTAATAATAATAATAATAGTAATAGTAATAATAACAACAGTAATAAACAAGGTTGGTAGAGACCCATTGGGCCATTTAGTCTAACCCCCTTCTGCCTTTGTTCACCAAAAGCACAAGCAAAGCACCCCTGACAGATGGCCTCCCAGCCTCAATGTTAATAATAATAATAATAATAATAATAATAATAATAATAATAATAATAATAATAATAGAGAAGAGAACCCTTGGGTCATTAGCCCAACCCCCTTCTGCTTTTGTGCCGTGGGGGCCGGATAAATGGCTTTGATGGGCCGCATGTGGCCCCCGGGCCTTAGTTTGGAGACCCCTGCTCTAGAGTGACATTCTCCATGCTCATTTTTCAAATGCGTTTACTTTGTGACAATTCTTCTTTATATTTTTACCCAAATTATGATGGATGGAGAAATTGCTGGCCAGTGGCAAACTCCAATACACACCTTACAATTTCTCTTTGGCCCTGTCTTGCCTGTTGTGGTATGAATGAGAGGAAGAAAGGCTGTAAAAGTATGTGGTGATTATGGCCCCATCCATCTCGACAGGGTGACTCCTGTTTCCTAACACAATGCATCTGCTGACTGGCAAAGGACTTTCCATTCCCACACTGTAATTAGGATCCTGATGTGCCTTTAATATATGTTTTTCAGCAGATTTTGGTTCTTCAGTTATCCTTATAGTTTCTCAGTTCTTTGCTTTGAAGCATCATGTTTGCTTGTTTGGTGTTTACAGGTGTCTGCTGCCTCCATGCTTAAGCAATTTCCTAACAGTAGCTTGAACCCGGGTCTTTTCAACATGGGTCCCCAACTTTCTCCTCAACAGATTGCTATGCTGAGTCAACTTCCACAAATTCCTCAGTTTCAGCTTGTGAGTAACTACTCTTTACTGTGGCAAATTACATTTCCTGTTGTTATTTTTGTAGATTTGATGTGCCTGTGAAAATGTTGTGTTTTGTAGCTTTGATACATTCTGTGATGAAAATACACACCCATGCCATTTCTGTAATTGGTGGGATGAATGTTTTCTAGCCCTTTGGTAACTCAATTATGCTTTGCATGAAAAAACATAGTAGTTTCTTGATATTTCAAATGACATATTTGTGCTTTTTTAAAGAGATCTCATTCTCTGGTCTTGAATACAGAAGTCTTTAGAATTTTGAAAAAATAAGCATGAAACAATCTGTAAAACAAATTCTATAAATAAACTTAACACTGTTTGAAAACATTAATGCAATGTACATTATATAATCTCTAGAATTCATGCATAATTCAAACAAGTTCAAAAATTGTCATGATGGGTGACTAGACAATTTTATTATGCTTCCTGTTGGCAAAAAGACATCCAATAAGGTGCAAATAATCACTTTACAAAATGTTGCTGACCTTTACTATCTTACAGTTAAGATACAGTAAAATATTCATACAATTAGCATTACATTTTTAAGTTAAGTATCCTCCCCAACTCCCACCGACAACCTCACCAGTAGTGTGCCCATCATCTTCCAAATGTCTGATGGCAAAGAAAGATCTTAACTTGCTTCCAAAAGGCCAGCAGGGATGGGACAATCCTGGTCTCCCATGAAAGTGAGTTCCAAAGTCTGGGACCAGCCACCAAAAACGCCTTGATTTGTTTCCCTCTGCTATTGAGCAATGTGTTAATCTCCTATGCTTTAAAAGACAGAAGAAAAAGCAGTCACATGTAACTACAGCTCTTTGAGTGATCATCTGTGAACTCACACAATCCCCTAATAGCAATTCAGCAGATGAGGAACTGACTAGGCAGCACTTGAAAGATAAACAATAACAAAGTGGACCAGGTTACTGCCAGAAAGTTATCACTCAGTTCTGAACAGTTCCAAGACTAAACTGTTGAAATGTAAGTGGCCCAGTTACGTTAGTTCACAGACAACACCTCAAAGAACCACAGTTACAAGAAAGCAATTTTTTTCATGGTAATTTTGCTTTGTTTATTTGCAGGAAAATAAACCTATCTTCTAAAACAATGTCTATTTGCTAGTAGTTAATTGTAATTATAGTCATTGCTTGTTCTTCATTTACCTTGCAGGCATGTCAGCTCCTCCTCCAGCAACAGCAGCAACAGCAGCAGCAACAACTGTTACAAAATCAGAGAAAGATTTCCCAAGCTGTACGACAACAGCAAGAGCAACAGGTATAATATTTCATCAGCAAAAAGGGTGTACACTATGTGCATTTACTTTATTTATATTCCACCCTATCTCCCAAAGGGGATTTAGGGGAAATACACTCTCTTTGTATCTAAAAGATGCTATTAAATTTATTATTAATTTATTTACTACATTTATATCCCGCCCTTGTCACTCCGAAGGGGACTCTGAGCAGCTTACAAATTATATGTACATATAATATAATATATTATTAGCATAGCACAATATCAGCATCTATATATATAAAAGAGTGATGGCATCACGGCGACTCACAAAACAACAAAACTACATGCCCCCCAACCTCGAAATTTGACAACACAACCCATCATCCACGCCTCTAGGTTGATACAACAAAAAGAAAAGAAAAATAAAGTCCTAATTAGAGGGAGAGCAATATTTTTTTAATCCAATTGCTGCCAGTTTAGAGAGCTAATCTCTGCCCACTTGGTCTCCTAGCAACCAAGGGACAGCCAGGATTCAGTTAGGGGACAGGCAGATTTAGGCCTCACTTAGTCTTCTTCCACAGATTATCTAATTTGCACTGGATTATATGGCAGTGTAGACTCAAGGCCCTTCCACACGGCTATAGAACCCATTTAAAATCTTATATTATCTGCTTTGCACTGGATTATCTTGACCCCACACTGCCATATAATCCACTTCAGTGTGCATTTTATACAGCTGTGAAGAAGGGGCCTCATATATTCCAGTTCTAAGCAGATAATATAAGATTATAAATATACAGTACAGTCTCACTTATCCAACATAAACAGGACGGCAGGATAAATGAATATGTTAGATAATAAGAAGGGATTCAGGAAAAGCCGATTAAACATCAAATTAGGTAATCGTTATACAAATTAAGCACCAAAACATCATATTACACAACAAATTTGACAGAAGAAGTAGTTCCATGCGCAGTAATGCTATGTAGTAATTACAGTAGAGTCTCATTTTTCCAACACTCGCTTATCCAATGTTCTGGATTATCCAACACATTTTTGTAGTCAATGGCCGCAGGTTTGAATTGGGGGAACAGAGAGAGCCCCCATTGTTAGCCCCAGCTTCTGCCAACCCAGAAGTTCAAAAACATGCAAATGTGAGTGCATCAATAGGTACTGCTCTGGCGGGAAGGTAACGCTGCTCCATGCAGTCATCCCACATGACCTTGGAGGAGTCTACGGACAACGCCGGCTTTTTGGCTTAGAAATGGAGATGAGCACCAACCCCCTTTACCTTAACTACCACCAATTCCTCAATACTTTATTTCCCATACCACCATACTTCACCACAGCAACGCGTGGCCGGGCACAGCTAGTTATATATTAAAGGTTTTTTTTCATGGACTCTGTGACCCACACATATGGGAATCTCTGGACTTATAGAGTTTCAAAATATGGTCTGGCTGGTGCAGAGATCCCCGTATACATGAGTTCACAGATGATCATGAAGAAGAACCACAATTATAGGTAGACAGCCTGCTTCTAGCATTGTCTTTAGAAAGGAATCCCAGTTTTATTCCAGACTAACCTATTCCTTTTTTCTTGTCTCTCTCTCTCCCCTCCCCCCCCCCCCCCCAAAAACAGCAGCTTGCCCGTATGGTGAGTGCCTTTCAGCAACAGCAGAGGCAACCTGGCATGAAACATTCCCCATCCCATCCAGTTGGGCCTAAGCCACATATAGACGCTATAGTGTCTGGAGGTCTAAATGTGGGTCTCTCAGATATCTCAACCAAAGGGCAAATTCCTGGCTATGGTTCAGGTAAGTACTGAAATTGCTATAAATCTGCTTAAATGCTTAGTTTTCTTGTTCATCAAGAATTTTTGCACTAAACTCAAACACTAAAGTTGTAGTTTATGTCATTTATATTGCTGAATAGAATCAAAACATCAGTTCTTCCCATGCTGTTTACCCTTACAGGAGTATAAACTAAGTATATAAATGGCCCTCTGATATCCACAAGTCATGGTTCAGGATACTGAGTTTTGTGAATTGCTGCATTTTCACTACTGGAAGCACATAAATATTTCAGTCACAACACCTTTTAATTCTGGAATGTAGCTGAGTTTTTGTAGTTACTGTCCTTGATTCAGAATATCAGTGTGAAACATGGTTCTAAACATTCTTTAGTTGTAATGGTGTCAACACCAATGGAATCTACTTTATACTTTGTAACTGTTAAATAAAATGCTAGGACACAAGGAGCAGGGGAGGTTTGTAGATGAAGACACAAATCTATCCAAACGGTCCAGAGCTTGTTTTGTTTTTCATTTAATTTGATTAATCACTAAATTCGTTCTATTTCTGTAACATTTAAAATGAACCCAAATTATGTTTTTTGTGTGTGGTACTTTCACAGGTTTTGGTTCAAGTGGCATGGATTATGGCATGGTAGGAGGGAAAGAGACTGGATCAGAATCTCGCTTTAAACAGTGGACTTCTATGATGGATGGGCTGCCACCTGTAGCTTCCCAAGATGCCAATATGCACAAAAATGGTGAGAGATTTCACTTGCAAAGCATGACCTCATTCTCCTTTAACATAGTAACTTTATTAAGTGGGAGATCTTTTAATGCATCTCTTATTTTTGGTAGGCTTAGTTTCTGAAGCAAAAAAGGTCTTTCCTATAAGTTCACGGAAATGTATTTGTCTTTGTTTTCCTTTTTCACATTCCATTTTCTGTCACACTAGTAACTTATTATTGATATGTGTCTCATATGATTTAGGGTCTCACTTTCACATTGATTTTGAACCCCATCTCAGCCACAACCCTGACTGTATTTCATATCAATTCATGCATTTCTATTTTTTCTAGGGACAATTGTGCCCCCAGGAAAAGCCCGAGGGGGGTCACCCTATAACCAATTTGATATAATCCCAGGCGACCCATTGGGCAGCCACACAGGCCCTGCTGGTGATGGTTGGTTACCTGCCAAATCTCCACCAACAAGTAAAATTGGAAGCAAATCCAGCAATGCCAGCTGGCCTCCAGGTAATTGTCATTTCTGTTGTATTTGTACTTTTCATAGATTGTTGATATTCATCTCAGTGGGGGGGGAGAGAAATTCTCATGTAATAACCTTTCTGCATACCATATTCTAAGGAAACAGGAAGAATAAAGCCTTTAGAAAATGGTTTTACACAATTTTTTCTCTATTTGCATATGTGAGATTGCTGAGTGATACAATTACATATACCAGGGAGGAGTTTTCCTGTATGCAGAAATCTACTGAAAGAAAACCCAAAAAATGTAAAGTTAAATTAGTTTGCAATGACTTTATGCAGAATAAAACATTTAATAATTAAGCATGGGAATTAACCTAAGCAGTTTGTACATATCAATCAATACCTGCAGGGTGCACATTGCAGTGTAACAGCAATGACATCTTTATTCTGTTCAGTGACAGATGGCAGTACATGTATTTAGAGATGTAAGGGCTCACAGAATTTACGTGAGATGTCCAACTATTAAGTCTTCACAGTACAGGAATATAATTTAATTTAAAATGTATAGACATTTACTAAAAAAGGTTGTTTGTAAAGTATGAACACTATGAGTCATAATTTCTTTTCAAAAACGAACAACCATATTTTCATTATCCATATTTCATTGTCAGCATCCAGCTCTATTAGACAACTTCTTCAAAAATTACAAGATGCCTGAAATACTCATTTTCCTGATCCAAGTTCTATCCTAGCTTTAGATAAGAAAGGCATAAAAAGCCTAAATTAACTTTCTAGTGATCCACATTTGTGGATTTCGCAGATTACTGTTTCTGTGGCTGCCGAATGTCCATCCTTAACAGCAACTATCTTTTGCTTTTCATATATGCTCAGTAAGTTGTTTAACTTGCCTGTTGTAAGCAGACCCACTGCTACATTAGGATTGGCATGACTAGAATCCTGACCTGGAAAGTACATGCAAGAGTGAAATAAGGCAATGAACAATTTTGTTTGAAGTACCATCTGGTGATTATTCTGTTTCAGAGTTTCAGCCCGGAGTGCCATGGAAAGGTATTCCAAACATTGACCCTGAATCTGACCCCTATGTGACCCCAGGAAGTGTGCTGGGGGGTACAGCCACATCCCCCATAGTAGATACTGATCATCAACTTCTACGGGACAACACCACAGGTTTGTTAGTTGCTGCTACTTTTACTGCTCTAGCGCTCCTTTTCTCTTCTCAATACTCCTCCATTAAATTGTTGTACTGTTCAATTCCTCGCAGGATAGGTGGTGCTTAATTTTTCTGCAAATTTGATTTTTCTCCAAAACCTCTTCTGCTTTCTTTGCCCTTTTTCTCCCAGTGATGTTTATCTGCAGAAAAGATGGTGGCAAAGAAGTAAATTATTGAGTACTCTAGTGTCACTTGACTGCAAAAGTCTCCACCCCTTATTAGTGCCAGGAGCTAATCATACATTTTTAAACCATTTGGTGAACTTGATAAGAACAGTTTATATCCTGTTTTAAAACTGTCATCATAGTTTCCTGTTAATATCTGAAATGTTTCCTTAATCTTTCTTATTTTCCATAGGGTCTAATTCTTCCCTCAACACCTCGCTGCCTTCACCTGGTGCCTGGCCCTATAGTGCCTCTGACAATTCCTTCGCAAATGTTCATAGCACTTCAGGTATGTGAGTTTCCATTGCTTATCTTTTCAAATCATGCCAAAAAACCTCCATAATATGGTTACCATAAGTCAGAAATAACATGAAGGTGTACAACAATATATACATTAAATGCATACCACTTGTCGATAATCACCTGAAAAAGCTATTGCTTTTAGAAAGGAGACATAATGATATCAGTTACCTTGAATCTTGCCTTAAGAAAAAAATCACTTTTGAGTGTTGCTGCTTAAAAAATCTATAACATAAGAAGGTAACATACATTAAATCCCTTCTGGTTATAGACTTTTCAGACCCATTTAGTAAAAGATGTACCAGATATGTGTGGGGCTTGTTACTGTTGGTAGAATCTTATCATTTGTTGTTGTTGTTGTTGTTGTTGTTGTTGTTGGCTGTATTTATATACTGTCCATCTCAACCCCGAAGGGGACTCGGGGTGGTTCACAGTGTTGGCAACAATTCAGTGTCTCAATAAAAACAGTATAAACATCAAAGTTGACCCTCCACGAATAAAACATTTATTTTAACTATTGTCTTTTTCCCGTCTTTGGTATAGCAAAGTTCAATGATTACAAATCAACGTGGTCCCCAGATCCCATAGGACCTAATCCTGCTCATCTCTCCAACAAGATGTGGAAAAACCATATTTCCTCAAGAAACACTACAGGGCTGCCCCGCCCACCACCTGGTCTGAGTAATCCTAAATCATCCTCTCCCTGGAGCAGCACAGCACCCCGCTCACTCAGGGCGTGGGGGGCACAGGAGTCAAGACTTGCCTCTGGTGTGTTGTATTTTCAAGTAGTCTTTTTATTAAAGCGTGTGCAGGCTGCAACATTGATGGTCTACATATGAAAATCCCTCAGATAAAAGATAGTAATATCTGGGGAATGCACAGAAAAAAACCCTTCTCTTTAAAAAGGTTTGACAGTGAGCCAGAGTGGTTCTTCAAAACTGCTGGAGAAGTAGAGTGAGAAGAAACCACAAAGTAGTTGTGTTATAGTAAAATATCCTTGAAAGTATCTAAAACATATGTTCAGTAATTGAGATATGAAGGCAGTAGATCTGAAAAAGATTGTGTTGTATTTCAAGAATACCTCTGTAATTACACACATGGCTTCTGCCTCTGTTAGTATTCAATAGAACTGTTAATAATGTTTTGATGGGTCCCCCCGGCCATAAACTTCAGTCACATAGATAAAAAGCACAGTTCCTTCTGAACGGTAGCATCAACAGGATTATGAAGTTTCTTGAGAGTGTGAGCTGAAGTTGTTTGTTTGGTTGGGTTGGTTGCTTTTTCCCATCACATGAGGGGTTAACATCCTATATGTATGTGGGTTGCTCCCTCAGTTGCTCCCCTAGGCTGGAAATTAGGGGAAAAAAGAACAAAAAAACCTCTGGCCTCTTGAGTTGGGGGAGCCAATTCCCAAAGGCCCACTCTTGTTTCCTTTGTATGCTTCTACAGCATCTAACTGTACCCAACTGTGCAATCTTACATTTGTTTTATTTGTTTCCTTTCTTTATCTTTAAACCTTTAAACCTACTTCTTTCCTAACCTGAGCATCCTTATGCTTAAAAAATCACCTCTCCCTTTAAACTTCTATTATATGTTTATCTTCATTCCCCAAGCTCCCACCACTTTTGCTTGGACTTTGAGGCTTTTGCTTGGGAGGACGAGAGAATAGGAAGAGGAAAAATGCTGCGGAAGGAAAAGAGAACCAAAAGTTGGAATTAATGGTTGCTAATTACAATAAATTCAGATACAGTACTATTAAACTTAAAAAACTGACTAAAACAATACCCTAGTAGAAAGAAACAACCATTCCTGCAGCTATAAATTAGCTTGTGACAAATAGTTACATTTAATGCTGTTTTTACATAAATGTATGCTGTTTCTATCATTTACAGCCTCTACTTGGAGTGATGGTGGTTCCGTTCGTGCCAGCTATTGGCTGGTTCTTCATAATCTCACTCCGCAGGTATTTCTGACTTTCTCTTCCTGGTCATCACTGAAACTTTAAGATTTGAATTGTTAACTATTTCAATATATGTTCTTGCATTGTAATTCAATTTCCCTCAATAGTAACAAAATTAATGTGATAATGTAAGTGTAATGTAATGTTTTGTAAACCAATGTTCGATTTCATCTTATTTTGCACCATAATTTGATCTTGTTTTGTGAATTGATTTTAATACTTGTTTTGCTTAGGTAAAGGAGCAGTTCTTTTAATGCTAAAATAATTTTTACATGGTTTGCATGGTTCCAGCTTCTTCAGGACATTGTAAGGGCTAGACAGAATTATCAATTTCCCGTTATCTCCATAGTGAAACCACAGAACGTTTCCAGTGCTTCTGCCAAAATCACATACTAGGAAAATCGTTCCAGCCCTTACTTGTGCCTCATTGTCTGAATTAACAATATTTCTTTTGAATCCCAATTTATTGCAATTTCAATAGAGGAGAATCACAGTTAAAATGAACCTCCAACTACATGAGTTTTGTTATTTCAATTCCTTTCTATCCAGCCAAAGTAGTAAATTACACCACCACATATATAACATTTTTCAGTTCAAAGGCTAAAGCAGGGGTCCCCAAACTTTTTAAGCAGAGGGCCGGTCCACAATCCTTCAGACTGTTGAGGGGCCGAATTATCATTTGAAAAAAACAAAACAAATTCTTATGCATACTGCACATGTCTTATTTGTAGTGCAACAACAACAACAACAACAACAAAAACAATACAATATTTAAAAATGAAAACAATTTTAACCAACATAAACCTATCAGGATTTCAATGGAAAGTGTGGGCCTGCTTCTGGCCAATGAGATAGTCAAGTTGATTAGGATTGTTGTTGTTGTGTGCCTTCAAGTCATGTCAGACTTTGGCCGAGCCTAAGTCTAAAATTAATTATTTATTTACTGCATTTATATCCCACCCTTCTCACCCCGAAGGGGATTCAGAGCAGCTGTATGTACATATAATATATTATATTATTAGCATAACACAATATTAGCATTATATATTACTATATCGAACTATACCACTATACTATTATATAATATGTAATATATAACATATAATTAATATTATTATATGGTATTACTATTAGCATTATATTGTATAACATAATATTATTATCAATATTATATGTATATACAATATATTATATTATTAAAACTGATATTAAAACTGTCGGCCTTCCGCAGGGCATGTAAGACGCATCTGTTCCGGCAGGCTTTTGTGTTCTGTTATTGATGTTTTAAAAGGTGCTTTTAGGATGTTTTTAAGATGTTTTGTTAAAGATGTTTTAAAGATGTTTTTAAGATGTTTTTAAATTGTTGTTTTAGCCGGTTCTTGTGAGCCGCCCCAAGCCCAAGGGGAGTGGCGGCATATAAGTTTGAAAAATAAATAAATAAATAAATATTATATTATAAAAATGAGGGCGGGGGCCAGGTAAATGACCTTGGAGGGCCTCATCCGGCCCCCGGGACTTAGTTTGGGGACCCCTGGGCTAAAGCATTAAAAGCAAATGGAACTTTGAGTCAGCTGAGATGAAAAGGAAGGCATTAATGAATGATCCAGCTGTCACTGAAAAACAGGAGTTAGTTAATAAAGGGGAAGGAATTATTAATGGTTTTAACGGTATATCTTTGAGCTTTGCTTAGTTGGCGCTTAATATATTAATTTATCTTTACACTTTATCTCTACACTTAACATGATTTCTAAAAATAATTAAATAAATAAATATTATAACTCTAGTTACAGAATAATGATATTTATTTTCTAATATTTATATTGTAATCAAGAAAAAGGGGCATTTGCTTTGCCACAGATGCCACTCCACAGATATACTTCTCTGAGCCATTTCAAGGTAGTTACATTAAAATCATCAACAGCAGAAATCCCTGCTTTTATTTTCTGCCTTGAAAAGAAAGCCTGCCACTTCGTAATAACCTGAAAAGTGTCAACAAAACGTTTCTGAGGTAGAGGAGAGTATAACAATCATACTTTTCCTTAGTCAATGTTCGTTATAAAAAGTACCATTTTGTTTTCCTTTCAAATGTTTCTCCTAGCCAGATATCCCCTTTTTCTTGTGTATGACTGTCAATTGGCAATGAATGGACCTTGTTGGACTGCTTTAAAGCTGGACATTTATTCCCTGAAATATTTTTTGCACATCAGCAAAACATGAGGATCCATGCTGATACGTCAACCTTAATTTAAGGTGTTCTAGGCATATAAAGACAATCACTTGAATTAATTGCTGCTGGTGATGCTGTTCTACTTCTAGTACATATTTCCTAAAATTAATAATGATGTGCTTCAAGACCTTATGTCACGTTTTTGGTAGTACTCCTGTCTAAGAATTGAGAGTTTACACTTGGAACAGCTGCTTGTTACTGCACCGCGCCAAGGCTTCAGTCGCAAATGGAACTTGCTGTTCGAGAAAAGGATGTGGCTAACAAGTTGTGCCTTTTGGTGCTGGTATTATGACTACATTATGGTTACAGTGCTGATTTTTCATGTCATTGAAAATGTCTGTCTTTGTTGTTCATTCCAAGATTGATGGGTCAACTTTGAGGACTATCTGCATGCAGCATGGTCCACTGCTGACATTCCATCTGAACCTGACCCAAGGCACCGCCCTTATCCGATACAGCACCAAGCAGGAGGCAGCCAAGGCTCAGACTGCACTGCACATGTGAGTTATACCAGCAGTTTCCCCAGCTATTCACAAGTTCATTATGTCAATAGATGGCAAACCTTCTGCAGAAGAAAGTGTTCCGTTATTTTATCTGTTCAGATATGATTTACACTGAGCGATTTCTTTTGAAAACTGTTTTGCAGGGAAGATAAAATTCAGCATAGATTCTATCCGTAGAAGAACTATTAGCTTATTTCTTCCCAAAAATCAGTTGTACAGGCAATTCCCAAGTTACAAACAAGATAGGTTCTGTAGATTTGTTCTTAAGTGGAATTTGTATATAAGTCGGAACAGGTACATTTTTAAAGTGTAACTCCAGCCAAAATATAAACGTGTATTAGTACTGGATAGTGTAGGGAAGTGTTAACACCCCTGTGGTATTAGTTTGCTGTCTGTGCCCCTGTTCAGAAGATTTCACCTCATTTTCTGTTTATGTGATAATTGGATTTTTAAATTTTTGGCTTGTTGTGGGAACATAGATTGGTGATAAAGCTTCAGTGGAGACACCTTTTCCACATGATATCTCTTTCAGGAGCGAATTTCCCTTATGAGGGGCCAATTTCTCTCACTTCCTGTTGTCTCACCTCCGTTCTTAACTATGAGTCATTTGTATGTCGGAAGTGTCTAACTTTACTAGATATGTTTGTGAATAAAAAGGGTTTCATTCAGAAATGAAAGCAGATAAATAAAGTCCCAGACCTTGATACAATCAGCTTGAAAGCCAGGGTCCTTGTTCATAGTTGTACCTTTTGGGGCATATCCCATAATCATAAATTATATGGATTACATGGTTAACACACCCCACCCAGGGAAAAACTGCTTTGATTCCAGTGACCAGCTCCTCCTTACTGGTTAGGATCATATACAAGTTTGCTGTTCTCCTTGCTCCTTCATCTTCCTTTTAAAAGAGGAAATAATCCACAAGGCACATCAGGAAACTGTTGGAGAACCCGTGCTTAGCAGAACTAATGTCACAGCTGTCCTAATGTCACAGTTTTTCAATAGCCCCACACAAACACACCAACTTACAATTTAACAGCGGAAATATACCATTTTCAAACCCAGGAGTGAAACTCCAGCCATTTTGTGTTTGTTACTCTTTTCAGATAGGTATGTTTGGCTTTAACAAGGCATAAAATTGGTCCCCAGATGCCCACTGCAGTTGCTCACACCTACTTGTCAGTCTCCGCAACAGCCACTGATTGACCACTTTTGTAAATATATTACTGGTCTACATATATTCATTCCAATTTCAACAGAAATAGAAGATAGTAGCTTTCTCTCTTACTTAACTGAACTCTTCTGAACGCTAGGCAAAGTCCATTTTGTGACCTTCTACCAGTTAGGCAAACTAAAAAAGCAAATAAAAATCCTTTTGCTAATAAAGCCAAACCAGTGTGCTCAGGAAAGGATTTTGTAATTTTCATTTTATTTAAAATATTACAACATTTAAAACAAAGCTATAGAAACATTAGAAATAAAACAAAATGCTTTGAACAATAGCTTTGATTTGGACTGTATTTTAAATGGCAAAATATGGTTTTTCACTACTTGAATTAATCAGAGAAAGCCTCAAATTTGCTTCTTCCCTTTCTTTGTATTTTATATATGAGACAAATAAATTCAAAGCTTCTAGCAAGATGGGGGAGATAGGGAAACCTGACGTAGTCTGTATTTTCTGAATACTAAATACGAGTAGTATATTCTCTGCAGGTGGTATACAAGCTCACTTTGGAAGCAATCTGAATTTTTGTTCCATGTCAGTGCAAAAAATGGTTTCATTTCATACCACTGGACACTTGCCCCTTTCTTCCCTTTTGTAGAGCTGTCATGAGGTAGGCTGTGAATTGCAACTTCAGAATATGGAATAATTTCAAAACAAATATTTGAAATCTCACTTGCAACATTCCCATTGTGAATTTCTCTTAGATTCCCTAGTGTCAAGTATTTCATGTGCTAGCATTCACAATAGAGTTTTGTTTGAAATATACTCCCAAGCAATTAAAGTTATTTCTTTTAAAGAAAAAAGTATGCTTCCAGTAAATGATTAAAATGAAGGTAAAATAAAGGTATATATGCACATTATTTACTGCCATCCACATTGCTTACCCTTGTTGTTGTTGGTTTTTAATGAAATGTTCAAATTGTGAATTCTGATAATGTTTCTTGGTTGTTTCTATTGACTTCTGTTTCTCCTCACCATTGGCCCTTTTTGTTTTTGTTTGTGTACATGTGTGTTTTTAGGTGTGTTTTGGGAAACACTACCATCCTGGCTGAGTTTGCCACAGATGAGGAGGTTAGTCGCTTTCTGGCACAAGCCCAGCCTCCACCTGCAGCAACACCCAGCACACCTGCAGCAGGCTGGCAGTCTCTAGAGACAGGACAGAATCAGACAGATCCAGTGGGACCTGCTTTGAATCTTTTTGGTGGGTCAACAGGGCTTGGGCAATGGAGCAGCGGCGGTGGCGGCAACAGTGGGGGTGACCTTGCTGGTGCTTCATTGTGGGGCCCCCCGAATTATTCTTCAAGTTTATGGGGAGTTCAAAGCGTTGAAGATCCCCACAGGATGGGAAGCCCTGCTCCCTTACTACCTGGAGACCTTCTAGGTGGAGGGTCGGATTCAATCTGAACTTAAAACTTTCAACTCTGACCTCGTGACCTTTTTTTGGAACAGCAGCAGCACTAACTTGACCTTTTCTTTTTTTTCAACTTGCAATAAATACATTTTAAAAGGAAAAAAGAAAATGGAGAGAGAAAAAAGGTGGGTCATTGACAGGACTGTCTGAGCACATAGTTGCCTCCCTTATAACTTCAGTTTTTTTGTTTGGAATATGAATCCAAAAAGAGAACATATCACTCTTGAAATACTTGAATCATGAACGCCAACTTAGAAAGACAATGTGAAGCAAGTACACATACCATTTAAATCTAAACACAAAAAAAATTTAAAAAAATTAGTTTCTAGTTTTTCACTTTTTCATGTTATATGGAAGTTGTTGCTAAGAAACATATATACTGAAAAATAGCTTTTTAACTTTGTTTGCACTGGGTGTGTTTCCGTCCTTAGGTCTACTATGTTGGGAAGGGATGGGTTCAAAAAATGGGGGGGAGGGGAGGGAAAGACTTGACGGAGCCTCACTTTAAAAAACAAAAAAGGAAAAAAAAACACTTTGTGATTGGCTGGTTGATATATACCAGTATGTTCTGGCACATGTAACTGCCCATGTGTGTGTGTTTCAGTGTGAGTGCATATGTGTGCATGATTGTGTGTATGCGCGTGCGCATTTCTGTCTTGGAAGGCTGCATTGCTATTGGTCAGCAACCTATCTGACTAGACTCTTAAAATAAATAATGATGGTGCCTGTGACTGATAAAAAATCAAATTGACCTGTGTTAAAACCTATCGGTGGTATTTTTATTTTATCAGGGTATTCAGTGCAGTACAGATCTTGTTCTGACCCTGTCATAAAGCAAAACACTGCCATATCCTAAGGATTTGGTGAGAGGGGTGCCAGTATGGGACTTGAGACTTTGGGGGGTTGGGTTTCTGTTTTGCTTAGAGGTGTATTTATCTCTAGGGAGACTTTTTGAGTGAACCCAAGCTTTTTTATGACAAGGCCTTTTACCTTTTGAGGATGACAGAAGGCAAAGGCCATCACATTTATGTGTGACAATGACCTATGTAATGGTTGAAACTTCTGCAGTCCTTAAGAACTGAGTCCTGTACTTGTTTCTCAAGTGTGTATATGAAGATACTTATTCATGAAAGACCCACCAAACATTTGGGCCTAACTGTACTTTCTAAAGCAATCTGCTGTTTGTGACAAAAATAAATGTCAGTAGTTTGCTGGCCTGTCTCGTGTTGTGAAAGCACATGCAGCAACCTTTGTTCTCCTTTTGTCCATGGTGAGCGTTACCTGTGCCAGGCCTAGGTGTATTACAGCACCAGACCATCACTGACAGAAACGTTTACTTACGAATGTTCTTAAACCAGTGTGTACTTTTGAGCATTTTTTCTCTGTATTTTCCTGTGTATGTCTTGCTTAGGCAGGCATATAACTAGCAAAGACTTCTTTTGTTTATAAAGTATTGCACCTTTATTATGTTGACTTTTCCCTGTACTGTTGCTTTTTATTGTTGGTATTTAAAGAAAGGTTGTATGTTGTTGTTGTTTTGTTTTTTTTAAACAACAGTGTAGTAGTACTCTGGGCAGGATAGGGGAGACCTATTAGAGGTTTGAATTTACCCATAGCCAGTGTGTGCACTGGGAACAGAATTGCTTGTTGTGAAGAAAGCTGTAGCAAAAATTGCCTTTACAAAAAGCAGTTTGAGGGTGGGCAAGAAGGATAAGAACAGGGGGAGAGATGGAGGCATTATTTGAAGTTTCAGAACTTCGCTCTGGCTTTTCACTAGCTCTACATTATACTGAATAACAAAGTGCTGCAATATTATGTACCAGCAAATACCTACATACTCTGGCTCGTTGCAGTAGCAGATCATATTGTATGGGATTGTAATAACAGAGTCTTTCTCCTTTAGGAGTTTCCTTGAAAAATGCAGTGATATCAAATATATAGATATGCGTATTGATAGCACCATTAAAGTACTTTTTAATGTTTATATCAAAAGGGAGAAGTTTGTGAATTCTCTGAACCAGAGATGGGAATCATGTAGCTGTCTAGATACTATTGGATTGCAACGCCTAGTATTCCTTACTATTGGCTGGCTAGTACTGCTGGAACTTGCAATTCACCAACATCTGGAGGGACATGTGATTTTCATTCTTGCTATACACAAACCCAATGTCACATAAAAGACTGATAAGGGGTTGCTGCATTTAATCTGACTTACTCTTTTTGATGTGAATTCAGTTGGCAAGTAATATAGGCAGGTATTCTGTACTTAAATTTCAGATTCTGCAGCATATGTGGACCTGATAAGTGTTTTCCCTTATTTCCCCTCTGTCATCCTATCTCAAATAATGATGCAAAATGCCCCCCCCCCCCAGTCACCCCATTTCTGCCAGTTAGGTTTCCCTTGCCGCCCCTACACATACCTGCTCCTAAAATATCTGCATTTGTCTCGGGGGGCCTCAGTGTTGAAAACATGCAGGATAAACTATAGAAAAGGTCCTCAGCTGGGAGAACATCTGATTGCAGCGCCTCATGGCTCAGAAAAGAGCTGTGTGTGTTCCAGTATGTGAGCTGACACCGCTCTCTCCCAACCTGCCCTATAGTCCCTTTTGCCTGCACTTTGGATTTGTTGAGTTCATTAAGATACTACGGTGAAAGCCGGGTGCTAGAGCCCCTCTTGTTTACAAGACATAATGAGGGATATGATATATTTAAAAAAAGAAAGCTAAAATGTTCTTCCATCGCAAGCTTAAAGGGAAAAAATGAAAACTTATTAAAAAGACCAAAAAGTGCGCGTGCATATATATATATATAAGATGAAGACTAACTCTGGGAGCATTTAACAGTGTTTTTGTGTTTAACATTTATTCTCCTGCTTTAAATTTGCAAGCATTCTCAGGAATTCTAGGGTAGGAAGCCAGTTTTTGAAGATGGTTTATTTAACATTTACCTTATCCTAGATAGATGGCTATTTCTTTCATAAACTTTTACAAGTTCCTGAACCTTCAAGAAAGTTAAAAGATTTTTTTTTCTTTACAAAAAGCAAAAAAATTGAAAAACAAAATTAACAAATACAGACTCCAAATGTCAGAACTGGGGATCAGATTTTTTAAAAGTACAAATTGATTTCAGAGGAATTCTCAACAGCAGCAACAAAAATTCATTGTATTCTTAAAAAGTTCAAGTTGTGAGAAGATTTATACTTGTAGAGCTTAGTCTCAAGTGGGAGTGTGTGTGCACTGTTGAATGGGGAAAGGGTTGTGTATGAATGAAACTATATTCATCTAGTTATTTCACAGTGAACATAATCTTCCTCCAAGCACCTTTTTTTAGAAAAATAAAAATTAAAAAAAACTCATTTTGGTTTGACTAAGCAGGTCAACCACAGTTAAGGGTAGTCGCTGAGAGTATGGCATGGTATTTTTGAAACTACTTTTAAATTGAATGAAAGCTTCAGAAAGGAAATGCCTTTATTGTGTCCCAGTAGAGGAGCCATTTTAACATACTTGTTTTAAAATAGCAAAAAGAAGCAGAAGTTAGTATATGAGAATTTAGTGAAGTGTACTTTGGAGAAGAATTGGCTTAGTTGGTTTTAATTGTCATTTTGAATATATTCTTCATTTCTCAGCTAGAGTTGGGTAAATCAAAAAATTTGGGACATTGGGGGGGAAGTAAGATACATCAGCTATTGCTGCCAGACTTTGGGACTTCCATCCTTGAAATCAGCATATTGAAGCTTTTTTTCTGGGATTGCTAGCTCCTAACTTCCAGCACAAAAAGACAGAAATACTTAATTTGCTTGAAGCTTTTTAGATGGAATGAAATCGCAACCACTTTAGTGCCTTTGTAATACATCCATGCATCCTGCAAAAGGACATATGCAGTCCAGTCACTCCCAAGGAAATCAAGCAATTGTTTTTTCTAAATTGAAAGAATGGTTTTGAGCATGCTGAAAAGATGCCTCAAAAGGCCTATCATACAAAGAACATCATATAAAATGACATTTGTGTAAAAATGCTTCTTGGAAATCTAAGACAATTCCAGCAACTACTGTTTTCTTGTTTTGAGATATACTTCATATGGGAAAATAATATACAGAATAAACATGTGTGAAATGTGATGCAGAAAGCCCAGTTATCCGATAGGGATAATGAAAAATAAAATCACAGATACGAAAGGTCATGCTGCACCTCATCTAGTAGTGTTCATATTTTCCTGAAAAAATACTATCTCGATGTAGGAAAATAGTAACATGTGAAGTAATGCTTGGTGTTCTGTGACAACAGTTGTCTTCTAAAGTATGTATGTTGCTCTGTTTCCCTTAAGTGCGCATTGAAAAACATGCTTCAGCTGATGCTTGGTGTGATAGGTCAGTGAGGGTTTTTGTTTGTTTGTTTCATTTTGAAAGGAAACTAGCTGAATGCCTTTGACTTACTGGCTGACTCCCAGAAGAAAATAGTAAAATAATATAAAATAAAATCTAATTATCTTCCTTGAGAAGAGCCTTGTCTGAAAATGGCTGAAGAAAATATAATGCTATCCTATTTGAAGCATCCTTTTACCTCTCAACATTTCAACCTATGCATACTAAAGTTTTACACTTTTAAAAAGACAAATTAAAATATAAAATTCTCACCAAAAGTCCATCCTTGGACATTTTAAATAGGTGGCTTCTGGACATAGCAATATAAGTTTCCAAAATATTTGTTTTGTTTTGAACTATATACTCTTATCTGTTCAGTGAACCAAACAACCATAATTAGAACACTTTCCCTAGAGGACAGATTGGCTTGTCTGACTCAAAATAGAAATATGCATAAGGCAAGCAAAGTTCATATTTGCTACTCTTAACAAATCTGAAAAAAATAGTGGATAGAGAATTTCAGCAGCTATTTTGTTGGTAATACCGTATTTTCATTCATTTTCTATTCAAGAAGGATAACAATTTCATGAGATATTGTTCTGGAACTGTTGATCCTCCATAGCTTGATGCCACGTGTCTGTATTTCCTGTTTTTGTGAAAACGGGTCTTGTTTCCATTAAGGCAGAAACAACACTTTTTTTTGTCCTGCTTCTTTTGAATTGTATATTATAATTACTCATTCCCAACTTCAAACTCTTCTACTGTTTTCTCTTTCCATATACACTGTTTGGCCTGTATACATTGAAATTGTCAGGTCTACAATCTTATTTGGATCTGTTTTGTCTTCCTCTCTTGTCTTGTTCAAACCGCTCTCAGATAACAGCAGTAAGATCTTATTTCCAAATATGTCATGCTGATAAATCAGGAAAAGTTGTAGTTTTTCCCAGCACACATTAATAAATTGGGCGCTGTCCATTCCTTTTGTCAAGATAGACCTTAAGTTTCTTTTTTTTTCTTACTTGTTCTTAAACATGACTGTTCATTTAGGCTGCAGTAGCTATGTCAGAGATTTGAAGCCAATTTACTGTTACTATAAATTAGGGCCTTTTTCTTTTTTGAAATTTTTCAAAATATAAAAAAAGTAAATCAATATATATTCCCAGTTTGATTTTAATTGCAGGCATTTGAACCGTCAAATGTGACAAATGGTAATACTTCTTTCACGCCAACTATTTCTTTGTGCTATCCTCCATAGACTTGAATAATATTATCCCATAACCTGCTTATACATTTTATTGGGTATCTAAACCCAGCTGTGCAAATCACATACCTTAACTTAAAAAAAAGTAATGACTGATACTCTGTTCTCCCATGAGTAGGTTTTATTTGGCTGGTCTTTACCGCTCCTTTATTATCAATGTGCAACAATGACAAAAACACTCTACATACAGTATAAATGCTACCCAAAATGCAGTTAAAATTATATTGAAATCATTGCTTGTCTTCAAGAACATGCATAAATCTGTAATGTTGGTCTTCCATATTTTCCCCCAAAAAATCACAGTTAAAATCAATGCTGATTAGTTTTCATTATAGCACTGATATGTAGCTGTGTGACTTAGTAGTATGTTAAACCTTAACTGTTGCATTTATCGTTTACAGGAATTTGACTTTTTGTCTTAATTCTTTTGTACTACTCTGGGAATGTTTTCAGAATTTGCTGCTGTAGCAATCCAGCTACAAGACTGAAAGCTTGTGCGAGAACACAGTACCTTTTGATCTGACGCATGCAAATTCATTGTAACCTTTTTAATTTGTTATGAAAATGCAGCATCTAAGATAACATTCTGTAGCACTCTTAAAGCTGAGTGACTGGATGAAAATAATATTCAAGTTGAACTTGAGAACTTTTTCCCTGCTTTAGAACGTTGCTTGAACATGTGCAAGCAATAGCCAAATCAAAAAAAATGTTTTCCCTCCTATGATACAAAGGGAAACAAAGTTTTAACCATGTGTTGGACCTGGCAGGTCTCCTAGCATGCTAGCAGCTGCAAGACCAACATGGCTCATAGAGACACAGTTCCCAGTCATGTGGATTCTCTTAACATAAAACAGGTCCCATAGGGCTGGGAGACCATTTATAGGCACTATAGACATAACCAAATCCATGATATATGCAACAGTGTCAACATACTTGCGTCTTGAGTTTCTTTGTGCAGTACATTCGCAAATCTCTCAAAGATACGGGCCATAGAAGGATCAAAAGAGTCGACCTCAACTTAGAGCCAATTTCTTCCTCTTCACATACTGGTTATGACGACAGCTAAAGTTGTATCCTTGTATTAGTATTATTATTTGCATTTGTATTTTTTAGCCATAGAGTTGGAATGTCTCTGTACTTGAGCCCATCAACCATCATTTTAACAAGAGAAACCCAGTGCACTTCAGGATATTGAAGGTAGATATTGTGTTAGCCAACCTGTGGATTTATTCTGACATATTATTGGATGTGTGTGGAACAGAAGAAAATAGGGATGTGGGCATGTGGTCCATGGATAAACAAGACAGATGGGCAGTGTTGAGCAGGAAGTGTTTTTGTAAGCGCTTAGTGCCTCATCATAGGTATTAGTGTACCAACCAATGCATTCAAATAACTAAATTCCTCATTTCTTAGTATGTTTTAATCAGAAAAATAAACGGATGTGGGATTTTTTTCTGTATTAGAAAATGCAACCTTTAGTTGAGCCCTTGTTATAAAGAATTACTTCGCTTGCTGGATATTTTTTTTGTGGCATGGTTGTGAATATCAAGTGCTTTTCTTCTCCTTCCTGGTCCCAGCCAGATTGGCTCACCTTCTTTTTATATAAAGTGCTGAGTGCTTTGCAGTTTGGGTGGGAGGGGGCAGGGGGAAAAATAAATAAATGGGAGCCAAGTTTAGAGCAGCCTTACTTTAGGGAGTAGCCTTACAACAGAGCTTTATAGTGAGGGTGTGCTGTATTCCAAATTGTGTAAGCCAAAAATGAAAAAAAAATCATTTATGCAAACAGAGGTGTTAACTTCTTAAAGAAAATATGTACCTTCTGAAGGTAGAATAGAGTCTCACGAAGTGATACATTGTGAAGCTTCTTGCTGGGTCAGTAGATATGGGATTTGGGATATAAGCGCTTAACATTCCCTGGTGTTTTTGTTTTTTGCTTTTGTTTTTTGGAGGGCGGCAGTGTTTTAGGGGTGGTTTTGTTTTGTTTATTTAGTTTTAAATGGGCAGTAAGTTAAATGTGGTATCTCTGAATGTGCCTTTGTGTGTACGTGACTGTTAGTTCAAGGAAACTACTTGGGCTTAACAGGGAGGAGATCGTGGTCAGTTTATTCTTTCTAAAGGTCAGGTGCAAAGATTCCAGCCTTTTGGTACCTTTCAACAAACAGTGTCTTTGGGGGCTGGTCTCTGAGCTGCACCATATGCAGTTGTTGATGGCAGATGCATCCTGGTATGGGTGAGTTGTAATCCACATAAAGTTAACAATATTTATGCTAGTTCTCAGTTTCTGGTTGGATTGGTATCTGTGTTATGTATCTATTACATTTGTGTATGTGGCTTGCTTTAATTTTTTTTTAAAGCACTGGAAAACTGAAAAACGCAGTGATGTTTGAGATGCATGTAGAGAAGAAGGTATTTTGTCGCTTCTGCCAGTCGTGGGTATGTAGGTACACTTTTGCCCTCTGTCAGTGTCCTGATGATAGAAGAAGAAAATATCTACCCTATAACTTCTAGCACACTTAATGTTGCCATTTAAATGAACAGGGTATTACACAAGAAAATGAAAAGTTTTTGAAATGGTGAGGAAGAAGTGTTGTGTTGTTTTTTAATCGAAAGTAATTATTTGTTTCTTTTGAAGCTATTTGTAGCTAAACATGGGAATCTGCAGTGTCTCCTTTCATTTATTATTTCATATATATTCCACCTCTTCTTCTCCCCACCTCAAAAGCAAGGTGTACAAAATCAAGAGCAGCTGTAGCACCTCCTGGCTCCCTTCCCAAATGAAAGCTCTAGCAGACTCCATTCAGGAAGATAAAGGGGGAGAGATGCTGCAGCTTTCTTTGTTTCGCTCTCATTCCTCTCTAATGGCCTTGAAATGTATTATTATGCAAATGTGAATTTTGATACTGAATTTTAAGAAGAGGTTGTTTCTTTTTCAGACAAACAAAAAAGGTCCCATATGTGGTCAGCATTGCTTCTTTTATCTTGAAAGTGAAATGTTAACTATGCATTCAGCAAGAGATGGTCTGGGGGAGCAAGAGAGAGCCCTGCTAAACAGTTGAAATTGTTTCTGTGTCCACTGAATTCCCATGGAGTAGGAGGAAAGAGATTGATGTTGTTACAGAAAGACTACTTTGATTGCCAGGCAAATATTTTTGGTGTGTGTGTGTGTGGTGTGTGTTAGAGATGGACTTGAGAAATTTTGCCTGTTTCACAGGACTATGCATTCTTGCCATGCAGTGTTAGATCAGGATCAGCAGCATAATACACAATATCCCTGCTTTCTCTAAGAAGACACTTCACCATCAATACCATCTCCTTCAACCTCAGGAAACCACACATAATGCACTATCTTCAAGGATTTATTCTACTACTTGTTCTCCACTACAACTGTCCTTGTTCCTCAGGAGAATTGCAACACAGCTTCTCCCATTTTACATTTCCAAAACTTTTGTGTTTTACCAAACCTAAAATTTGCTACTAATTGGTATTACAGGCACAACTTTAAAAGCAGTACCAATCAAGAATGACTGTAATACTGTACTGGCATTATTTGATTCCTTGACTTTAAATGCTTATCTGAATTGGTCAAGGAAGACTTAGATCTACTTCTGACACCTGTGAATTATCTGAACTAATTCTACTGATCTTGGAACAAAAGTGAATTATAGCAATGATTAAAAATGTACAAAGAAGCCATTCTAAATTTAAGTGACAGGAACCTGCTGTAAATGCAAAAACATTTCACACACTTACCTCCAGAATGTAGAGCTTGCTTCCTGTGTTAATGGAGGTGCATTGCCTTGACTGTCTCCCTTAGATTTTGTAAATTATGGTTTTTGCCTTGGTGTGCTTGGCATTATTTTGGATGCAGTATCATAACCCAAGAGATTCTACTACCTGTGATTCAGTGTTCTTCATACTGCAAATTTTGTTGGTGTTCACAGTACTGTAATGAATACTAGACTTGAACACTCATTCTCACATACATACTTGCCTTGCAGGTGTGATCGTATCAGGACTCTAGTCTGGTAGATCCCTTGAAAGGAAGGAGAAAAATGTTTCAGCTCTTTATCACAAAATACCTCATGGTGCACATTTACCTTTTTAGTGTATACAGAATCCTGGAAATATTATCTTTCATACATAGTGAGGTTATATTCTAACTTAATTTTCCCCAGTGGTTTGAAGACTGGATTGAGATGCTGAAACTCCTGAGAGCTAAACCTAGCCTTCCTCTTTTTGCCTTAGGTGAGAGTCAGTTAACCTTTGCCTCAGTTTCCCCATCTGTAAAATGGGGATAATAATACTTACCTACCTCACAGGGGTTTTGTGAGGATTGGCTAGAGGCTTTTGTGAAGTGCTTCAAAGAAAAAGTACTTTTTATAAGTATTATTATATGGAGGTGTAACTGGCAGGATACCTCCTTTCCCATATCACCATAGAAGGAATGGGAGAGGAAAGTGTAATTATTCACTTTTTAAGCCATCAGATGCTCTGAAATACTTTTAACTATTAGGAAGAAATGTAGGGGACTGAACAATTCACGCTGCATTCTCTCATGTTACGTCAAGCATCCCCTTTTGACTTTCGCATAGAGAATATAGACATGCCAAGCTTTAGCACATACATTTTAAACAAGAAAGTAAATTTTCTCTTGTATTGAAGGTTTGCAGTCCTTTACGTGACTTATTGCTACATCTTTTATTTGCTTACAGGCTTTTAGCTAGATTCGCTGCTCAGTGGCAGCTATTAGAACAAAGAGATGCATCATCTTGCAGTTTGCATGAAAGTTGTCAAATGATTAGAGTTGTCCAATAGTCCACTTAAGCTGGAGATACTATCCCAGCTTCCTTCCCTGATTGTGTGTTAAACATATACTGCCTCGTTCCCAATACACACAAGCCATTATATGCCAATAAAACAAGGAAACATTAGTAGTGTTTGATGAAAGAAGCTGCTTGTGAAAATGCCTTACAAACTTCCCAAAATCTTTTGGAGCAGATGGAAGAAAAGGTTTGGGTAAATTCCACATCTGCAGGGAGCCTTTGCTACTTTCTCTCCATTCTGAACATAAGGGTTACTCTGCTCTCTTAAATATTAAAACGTGCATCTCAGGGATGTGCATATTGAGCCCAAGATTTGGGATTTGCATCTTAGAAAACCTAATATTTGGTTCTGTTCAATCTGTAACGTCTCCATATTGGACACTCCCCTATAGTTTCCATACTTTACTCCTCAAGGAGCAGCTCTATGCACAGCTGCTGTGTGATTCATAAATCTACAGAGATTAAATTCAGAGTGATACAGGCATATCTGTAGGATCAGTGCTTGTGTATGCACATTCCAGACTCCACCAGCCTGGCAAATAATGAAGTGTGAAATCTCTCTTCATCAAACAGGCAGCAGCTTTGCTCTGTAAATAATTATGCAGTCTTTCCTTTGGAAAAATACTTTTAATGTTTTCAAGTAAGAAAACCAACAATTAATATTTCCCAGTGGGAGGGATAACGATAGCAATGGAATAGGGGGTTTAGAATTGCTTTCACTTCCACTGTTTAGATAAAGACTTGAAATGCTGCTTTAATGTTAGAGCTCCTATGGGGCTATGTTTACAAAGAACTGATCAGGAAACTGACCAATGGTGGATATCCAACTTAGTGAATTTTGCTTCATTTCCAGTAAGCAGGCTATTTAGTGGAAAATGTCTTTACAGGAAATGGAAGAAGTTAATTCCATCTGGCCTTATTTGTGAAGCAAACAATCCTGTGTCCAAAACATCTGGATTGGGAAAGGCAGCTTTTCTTCTTTGCACATAAATAGGTAATACGAAGAAGGTACAGTTGAGATGCTATTGCCTAAAATACTGTCTCTTCATCAAGCAGGCATAATAATGGATACATGTATTGAGGCTTTTTACAAATATACCTATTAGTATTTTTCCTTATACTTGAAATAATATACCCATCTCCATTTGTCTATTGGGCATCCAAGGAGTGTAAAACAGTGGGAAATAGGAAAAGGCATAGTCTCTTACTCAAGCTTGCTCTTAATTTCCCCCCAATCTCACCTTGATTTCAGTTTACTTTTTATCGTAGGAATTCACATGGACACAGAAACTTGGCACATTGTGCTCTTGCATGGCATGCTGCCCTCCCCTTCACCCTCTCTTCTCTATTTTTAATTTAGTATAGTGGTACTTAAAATCACTGGCTCACTTAAAAAGACAATAAAATGTTTAAACTCTACTAATGTACAAATAAGCTGAAATGTTGCATTTATGTGTATTTTGCCATAGCAGGTACTGTATTTCTCATGCTGGATTTCAAACCAACAAAAGGGTGATGTTTTATTGGAGTGTGACAAGTTGAGAGGAATAAGGAAATAAGTCGTCGTCATTTCATTGAAATTGAGAGATGGTGTAATAACATATTACGTTTTCTGAAGGTTTTTTGCTTTTAAACGGCTTTTGTTTTTATTTTGTTTTTATTTTATTTTTTTAAAGATATGATTGTATTATGTGCAACTCAGTTGCTTACATTATAACTACAAAATATTTTTTGGGTTCCTGGAAAAAGAAAAGACTAATAAATGTGTTTGGCTGCTAAGCATTTAATCCTTGGGCTTCCTGTCAATTTTTTTCGATACTGTTTTTATCTTTACAATATTATCACACACTAGAATGTAATGTTTCTGGACCGTGTATCATTCCTGTAAGAGTTCCCATTGATAGCTTTACTTTCTACCTCTCTATTATGCAAGTAAAATGAGAAATAAAGATGGATTTCCTGCACTGTACTTTCTAAAGAATGTTCCAAAGACTTGCAGATGAACAATATCAAAAAGACCAATATACATGGATGTGAAAATCCTGTTCTAGGGCATAAATATGTGCTGTTACAGTGCACAAAAATGAGAAAAATCAAATACAGAGGAGAAAAAGTGCAATTGTGTGACCTTACAAGTCCCCTATTGCAGCAGGTATCTCTGCGAAGGACGTTAATTTCAGAGAAAATGGGATGCAGATGGTACAAACACTCAGTCCTACAGTGGCAGTCCATGTTACTGTTGCTATATTGTAGTTGCTGTTCACCAACAAAGGGACATCTATCAAATTTAATTTGCATCAAGTCACCATTGCAGTTACATACCAGCAAACATGAACCAATGTGAAATCTGACTAGTCCTTAGTACTAAAATAATCGTAAAGGTAAAGGTTTCCACTGACATTAAGTCTAGTCATGTCCAACTCGGGGGGTTGGTGCTCATCTCCCATTTCTAAGCCAAAGAACCAGTGTTGTCCAAAGACACCTCAAGGTTATCTGGCCGGCATGACTACATGGAACACCATTACCTTCCCACCAGACCTATTGAACTACTCACATTTACATGTTTTCAAACTGCTAGGTTGGCAGAAGGTGGGCCTAACAGTGGGAGCTCATCCCGCTCCCTGGATTCAAACCACCTACCCACTGCACCACCAATCATATCTATTAAAGCATTCATAATATCACAGGGCTTTAACATGTACATAAGATTTTTGAATTCATTTCAAATATGTAATAATAAAATATCTTTGTGTGTAGTTCAGCTATAAAAGGTTATACAATTCTCCAGATTTATGGACCAGCCCTTTGTTCCTCTGCATTATCCAGGCTTTTGTTACTCTGCATTATTTCCTACTGTTTATTCAGTGTCCTGCCCCACTATTATTGAAGTCTGTATACTTTATGCATTTGCACCACTATAAAACCACCAGGAATGAGGAAGTGCATCTCTGGGCAACATGCAACGGAAAGCCTCTTTTGTGACCTCCCAAAACCCCCAGTTTTTTTTTAAGGCAACTGGATGCAACATAGCCCATTAAAATGCCCCCATACAACTCCAAATCTCTCTGATCCTAATGGTTATTTTGAACGGCAAAAAGGACATTTAAACTGGAAGTGATCTTGAGGCACTTCAGGATCTTATTTTGCCCCAAAATGTGTCAGCATGCTCCACTGCACTTCCTGACCAGGGATGGAGAGAGAAAAAGAAAGGGAAGGATGGAAGGAAGGGGAGGGAGGGAGAAGAAAAAGGAAGAGGGAGGGTGGAGGAGAACGAAGGAAGAGGAGAGAAAAGAGAGCAAAGGAATGAGGGGGAAACAATCCAACCCCTTACCATGCAGGGAAAGCACAATCAAAGTATCTCTGACAAGTGGCCATCCACCCTCTGTTTAAAAGCCTCCAAAAAGAGCTTCTACCACACTTTTGAGTCAGCAAGTTCAAGGAGAAAAGAAAGGTAGGTCGGAAACGGAAGGAATTCAGAAAGCGTATGATAGTTTGAACCTTAAACTATAGCTCTAAACAAAACAAAAGCAAGTCACACTCAGCCTCAGAGGAAGACAAAGGCAAATCCCCTTTGAATAAAGCTTGGCAAGAAAACTGCAATAGGGTCACCCTAAGTCTTGAATGACCTGAAGGCCCACAAAAACTATCCTAATCAATCATAATTCTACCTTGCCTGGAAAGTAATGTGCTAAGAATCTATTTGTGCCCCCAAGAATCTTAACCTATTTTATTTGCACCCACTACTATCAAATTGTGCAGGCCTCACCTAGAGATTTCTGGAGATAACACCTTCAGAAGAATTTCTAGGGCCTCCAATGTGATTCTGGCCAGCTGCCCACCAAAAAGACCATAGAGTTGTGCTGGAAGATGTAGAATTCCTAAATAGTTTTTCGCTCATGTAAAAAATAATTTTATCTGCAGTGTGTTACTTTCAGCTGTGTCCGGAGGCTCTAACCCCAGCATATGTTGAGAGCTGACTATGAAGAATTGGAACATTACTAAACGGTTTGGATGAAAAAAAACATAGGTTTCTGAATCCCAGTTAACAGTACCAGGAAAGCTTCTTTTATAGAATCATAATCAGAATAGCAGAGTTGGAAGAGACCTCATGGGCCATCCAGTCCAACCCCTCAAAAAAGCAGGAAATCGCATTCAAAGCACTCCCGACAGATGGCCATCCAGCCTCTGCTTAAAAGCCTCCAAAGAAGGAGCCTCCACCACAGTCTGGGGGAGAGAGTTCCACTGCTGAACAGCCCTCACTGTGAGGAAGTTCTTCCTAATGTTCACATGGAATCTCCTTTCCTGTAGTTTGAAGCCATTGTTCCGTGTCCTAGTCTGCAGGGCAGCAGAAAACAAGTTTGCTCCCTCCTCCCTATAACTTCCCCTCACATATTTATACATGGCTATCACGTCTCCTCTCAGCCCTCTCTTCTGCAGGCTAAACATGCCCAGTTCTTTAAGCCACTCCTCATAGGGCTTGTTCTCCAGACCCTTGATCATTTTAGTTGCCCTCCTCTGGACACATTGCAGCTTGTCAACATCTCCCTTCAACTGCGGTGCCCAGAATTGGACACAGTATTCCAGGTGTGGTCTGACCAAGGCAGAATAGAGGGGTAGCATGACTTCCCTGGATCTAGACACTATACCCCTATTGATGCAGGCCAAAATCCCATTGGCTTTTTTAGCTGCCGCATCACATTGTTGGCTCATGTTTAACTTGTTGTCCACAAGGGCTCCAAGATCTTTTTCACATGTACTGCTGTCAAGCCAGGCATCCCCCATTCTGTATTTTTGCATTCAATTTTTTTTCTGCCGAAGTGAAGTATCTTGCATTTGTCCCTGTTGAACTTCATTTTGTTAGTTTCGGCCCATCTCTCTAGTCTGTTAAGATCGTTTTGAATTCTGCTCCTTTCTTCTGGAGTGTTGGCTATCCCTCCCAGTTTGGTGTCGTCTGCAAACTTGATGATCGTGCCTTCATCTAATTTGTTAAAAAGATGTTGAACAGAACCGGGCCCAAGACGGAGCCCTGCGGCACTCCACTCGTGACTACTTTCCAAGATGAAGACGATGCATTAGTGAGCACCCTTTGGATTCGTTCGCTTAGCTAATTACAGATCCACCTAACTGTAGTTTTGTCTAGCCCACATTTTACTAGTTTGTTTGCCAGAAGGTCATGGGGCACTTTGTCAAAGGCCTTACTGAAATCCAGGTACGCTACATCCATGGCGTTCCCTGTATCGACCCAACTCGTAACTCTATTGAAAAAAGTGATCAGATTAGTCTGGCATGACTTGTTTTTGGTAAATCCATGTTGACTATTAGCAATGACCGCATTTGTTTCTAAGTGTTCGCAGACCACTTCCTTAATAATCTTTTCCAGAATCTTGCCTGGTATCGATATGAGGCTGACCGGATGGTAATTGTTTGGGTCGTTCTTTTATCCCTTCTTGAAGATAGGGACCACATTCGCCCTCCTCCAATCTGCTGGGACTTCTCCCGTTCTCCAAGAACTCTCTAAGATGATTGCTAGTGGTTCTGAAATAACTTCAGCTAATTCCTTCAATACTCTTGGATGTAGCTGCTCTGGCCCTGGGGACTTGAATTTGTTTAGAGCAGCCAGGTGTTCCTGGAAAACTCGTTTCCCTATTTGGAGTTGGATTTCCCGAAATCCTTCGTCCATTTCATGTTGCTGAGGTCGAAGACGGCTTTCTTTTTTGTGAGAAGACCGAGGCAAAGAAGGCATTAAATAGTTCTGCCTTTTCCCTGTCCCTTGTCACTATCACCCCATCTTCTCCTCGCAGAGGCCCTATTGCCTCCTTGTTCTTCCTTTTTCTACCAACGTAAGCAAAAAAGCCTTTTTGTTGTTTTTTATGTCCCTGGCAAGCCTGAGCTCATGTTGCGCTTTAGCCTTGCAAACCTTTTCCCTACAGAAGTTGGCTATATGTTTGAATTCTTCTTTGGTGATTTCTCTCCCTTTCCACTTCTTGTGCATGTCTCTTTTGAGTCTTAGCCTGGTTAGAGTATTTCACTTTTTAAAAACTCCCATCCACCCATAACTCACTTGTCTTTTAATATTGGTGTCCATGGAATGCTGCTCAGTATTTCCTTAATTTTTTGGAAGTCAGCTCTCTTAAAGTCCAGAATGTGTGTTTGACTTGTCTTAGTTTCAGCCTTCCTTTGTATTGCAAACTGCAGGAGCACATGGTCACTTGCCCCTAAGGATCCGACCACTTTGACTGTATTGATCAGGTCTTCCACATTTGTTAAGATTCGATCAAGAGTAGCCTCTTGTTGCCTCTTCTACCTTCTGGACCATTAAATTGTCTGCAAGGCAAGTGAGGAATTTGTTGGACTTTGTACTTTTGGCCGAGTTTGTTTTCCAGCAGATATCAGGATAATTGAAATCGCCCATGACTACTATATCTCTTCTTTGTGCCTGTTTGGTCAGCTGTTGACAAAAGGCTTCATCAAGTCCTTCATCCTGACTCGAAGGTCTGTAGTATACACCATGACAAGATCTTTTTGAGTCCCGGTTCCCTTGATTCTTATCCATATGCTTTCAAGCTGGTTTCCCAGATTACAGTCTTGCATTTCTTCTGCAACGTAACTGCTTTTGACATATAAAGCTACTCCCCCTCCTCTCCCCTTTGTTCTATTTTCCCTATCCCTTTTTCTATATTAGGTTGTTGAGATGGAAGAACATCTGGATTAGAGAACCAGGAGTGGTTTGCTGTGTGGTGGAATTTTGAGCTTAGTTCTAATAAAGAGAACAAATTTCTGGCTTGACTAGCATGAGTTTGCCAGTCTACAAACTAATAGTTTGGACTTGGCTGTGGAATCCAACTAATCCTCACTGATTTAACAGGCTTGTTCTAAGTGGATTATAAATCAATCGATGGAGATACCAGAATGGCTGGTACCTTGATTACAGCCTGTTTGGATGCTTTAACATAGCTTAAGGGTGAATCTACACTGTAGAATTAATGCAGTTGGACACCACTTAAACTGCTATGGCTCAATACAATGGAATTCTGGGAGCTGTAGTTTTAAAATGTCTTTAGTCTTCCCTACCAAATAGCACTGGTGCCTCACCAAATAACAAAACCCAGGGTTCTGTAGTATTGAGTCATGGCAGTTAAAATGGTTTAAAACTGCATAAATTCTACAGTGTAGATCAGGCATGAGTAAACTTGGACCCTCCAGGTGTTTTGGACTTCAGCTCCCACAATTCCTAACAGCCGGTTAAGTTGAAGTCCAAAACACTTGGAGGGCCCAAGTTAGCCCATGCCTGGTGTAGATGCACTCCAAGGGAGACTGCCTCTAGAAGCCAAGTTGCAGAATTAATGTAGTTGGACACCACTTTACCTGCCATGGATCAACGCTTTGGAATCCTGGGATTTGTAGTTTGGTGAGGCACCAACTTCTTGGATTCCATAGTATTAAGTCATTAAAAGTGGTGTCAACTGCCTAATTTCTACTGGAGATGCTCTTTTGGACATTCAGTGGTGCAGCAAGTTAAACTCTTGTGCTGGCAGGACTGATGACTTGAAGGTTGGGTTACTGACCTGAAGGTTACCCGGGGAGAGCATGGGTGAGCTCCCTCTGTCAGCTCCAGCTTAATGCAGGGACATGAGAGATGCCTCCCACAAGGATGGTAAAAACATCAAAACATCTGGGTGTCCCCTAGGCAACGTCCTTGCAGACGGCCAATTCTGTCACACCAGAAGCAACTTGTAGTTTCTCAGGTCGCTCCTGACACAGGGGGGGGGGGGGGGGGAGCTCCTAGACCAGTGGTCCCAACTTGTAGTCTGTGGACCACCAGTGGTTGGTAACACCTAAAATATTGTCTGTGGCCTCATTGTTATTACTATGGATAATAACACAGCCAAAGTAAAAAAATTTCTTGGTGTCTTCGTTTTTAGGTATGTTCCTGGAGTTATTTGGAGTGCTTATTCAGAAAATTGCATTGGATAGACCACATTATTAAATGTTTTCTGTGGGCTAGCAGATGGCAACTACTGGATGGCATTTGTTCTGTATCAGAAACTAGAGCTGATGTGGTCTGTCCAGTGCAGTTTCCTGAATCGGCACCCCAAATAACCAAACCGAATCTAAAATTGACCAAAAACTGATTCCTAACCCTTCTGGTACTAATGTTGGCGAGTGGTCCCTGGTCAAAGTGGTCCCTGGTAAAAAAAAAAAAAGGGGGGGTTGGGAACCACTGTCCCAGGCTGTAGAATTAATGTAGTTTGAGATCATTTTAACTGCCATGGCTCAGTAATACAGAACCCTGGGGTTTGTTATTTGGTAAAGCCCAAAACACCTGGAGGCCCGAAGTTTAGCCATGCCTGTCCTAGAATTTCTTGACCATTGGCCGAAGTGGCTGAGGCTTCTGGGAAATGAAGTCCAAGGCAACTACAGGAGCAGAAGTTGGGAATCATTGCTAAGCTTTGGTTGCCGTTTCTCCCCGACGTTCTACCGGAGGGAGAAGAGCCTAGTAAACGCCCGATTGGCAGAGGCCCGCTTAGCGGCAGCTCGCCTGGCCAATCAGAGGCCGCAGCAGGAAAAGCGCGTCTGACCAATGAGAGGCCGCTGAAGGAAAGCGGCGGGTGGGGTTCTCGAAGGCAAGCAAGAGAAGGCCGCGGTGGGCGGGGCCTTCCTTTTTGCCTTCTCTTTTGAGTTCTGAGGGCGTCTCTGGAACTCGCCGCGCTCCGCTGTCATGGCGGAGGACTCCTTATGCCGCTACCGCTCCCCTCTGGTGTCGCGATATGCTAGTCCCGACATGGCCTACAACTTCAGCGACAGGAAGAAATTCTCGACCTGGCGGCGGTTGTGGCTCTACTTGGCCCAGGCGTCGAAGGTCAGTGGCGAACTTCGCCTGAGGAGATGGGTGCTATTCGTGGTGCGTCTGCACGGCAAAGTTAAGGCACTTTGACATCACTTTGACTGCCACGGCTCAATGCTGTGGAATCATGGGAGTTGCAGTTTGGTGAGGCACCCGCATTCTTTGTGGATACAGTAGAGTCTCACTTATCCAAGCTAAATGGGCCGGCAGAACCTTGGATAAGCGAATATGTTGGATAATAAGGAGGGATTAAGGAAAAGCCTATTAAACATCAAATTAGGTTATGATTTTACAAATTAAGCACCAGAAAATCATGTTATACAACAAATTTGACAGAAAAGGTAGTTCAATACGCAGTAATGCTATGTAGTAATTACTGTATTTACTAATTTAGCACCAGAATATCACGATATATTGAAAATATTGACTACAAAAATGGCTTGGATAATCCAGAGGCTTGGATAAGCGAGGCTTGGATAAGTAAGACTCTCCTGTAGTTAATAATACTGCAATTCCCATTATCCCATAGCATTGAGCCATGACAGTTTAAAGTGGTGTCAAACTGGGTTGTATGTTTTCCAGACTGTATGGCCATGTTCTAGAAGTATTGTCTCCTGACGTTTCGCCCACATCTATGGCAGACATCCTCAGAGGTTGTGAGGTATGGAGAAACTAAACTTCTCTCACCCTGGACTTTCCACAGATATATAAACCTTCCTTGCTTAGTTTCTCCATACCTCATAACCTCTGAGGATGCCTGCCATAGATGTGGGCGAAACGTCAGGAGACAATACTTCTAGAACATGGCCATACAGCCCGGAAAACATACAACAACCCTGTGATCCCGGCCATAAAAGTCTTCGACAACACATGGTGTCAAACTGTTAATTTCTGCAGTGTTGAAGCCCCTTGGACTTCCAACACCCAGAATCCTCCTGCAGCCAATGATCAGAGATTGTGGGATCTGAAGTCCAAAACACCTGGAAGACCTGAGTTTGGGAAACGCTATTACGTTGGTCTACACTGTAGAATTAATGCAGTTTGACACCACTTTAACTCTATGTAATCCTGGGATAAGGCGGAGAAACCTACAGGCCTTGTAAGACTACCAAGATTATTTAGGATTGCACCCTGACAGTTAAAAGTGATATCAATCTGTTAATTGTACACTATAGATCAGGCATGGGCAAACTTCAGCCCGCCAGGTGTTTTGGACTTCAGCCCCCACAATTCCTAAGAATAACACAATAATGTAATAATATAACTTTTTTCATGTCAGGAGCGACTTCAGAAACTGCAAGTCGCTTCTGGTGTGAGAGAATTGGCTGCCTGCAAGGACGTTGCCCAGGGGGCGCCCAGATGTTTGATGTTTTACTATCCTTGTGGGTGGGAATTCATCCTCGTTCTCCCTGGGTTGGATTCAAACCGGCAACCTTCAGGTCAGCAACCCAACCTTCAAGTAATAAAGTAATTCAATGTAATAATGTAATAAATTATTTCTAATTAATATAATTCAGATAGGATTTTTATGCAGTAGATAATTTTGAAGTCAGTAAATAAAGCAGAACTAGATTGAAACAAATTGATCCAGAGTATAGCTTAAGCATATGTTGGTCTTGGTAAATCAGCATCGAAGTGTGCAGTCTATGAGATGATTGTGCAACACATCTCCAGCAGTTTTTACTCCTATTTTGCCTGAAATTTGATTAATGATTACAAATTAACTAGGGTAGAATTTTGCAAATGTGTGCAATTCAGTACTACTCTTATGTCATCAAGGTGGATATAGCAAACAAATCGCAAAAGGGTTGTGAGCCTAAGTCTTACAAAAGACACTCAGTTATCTCTTAGTTATAGGTCATGTTTTATAAGCCATGTTTCATCATCATGCCAGCAAAAATTTACCCTTGCTATCAGCTTTAGCACTGTTTCTAATGTGCATTCTCCCTAATTTCATAAGCCAGCAGATGTTGCAAACCAAGAGTTAGAGTTTATCTTCTGATCTCATTGTTAAACATACTTCAGCTCTTAGTAAAATCAGATTTTTTTACTGGAAATCTTTATTAAATTATTTACAGAAACCTATTTGTAAAGTTTTTTTATAGAATCATAGAATCATAGAATCGTAGAGTTGGAAGAGACCTCATGGGCCGTCCAGTCCAACCCCCTGCCAAGAAATTTCCAGGACAGAAAGAATCAGCTGTAGACAATTATTACCAATAATGTACCTGTCCTAGCACATTAGGTAAAGAAATTCGACACATATACAAAATTAGAAAACCTGAGAAGCATCTATATAGATCACTTTATCATAAGGTGATCCATGGACAAATTGGTCTTGTACATTGTTCTCTTTATTTGGTCCTCTTTTCCAAATATGCTAAGACCTCAGAATTGATTTGCCTTACATTCCACAGCCATTGCTAAACCACAATGCCCACCATGTGATCCCATGCAAATAGGAATTAATATGCCCAGTCTCATATAGACTATTATAGTGACTGAAAGTAATTATATGGTATGCTGCTTCCAGTAGTTGTGAATGTTGCAGTGGTTGTGAATGCTTCAGTGAAAACAAAATACAAAATAGCATAAGAACCAAAATGTTGTGCCATATATTTTTTTAGAAAAAGGAATTGTATATTTTTATAAATTTACAATTTTATTTTTTATTTTTATAAATCAATTTATATCCCCATACCAAAAAAGGGGAACGCTAAAGAATGCTCAAACTTTGGTACAGTGGCACTTATTTCCCATGCCAGTAAGGTAATGCTCAAGATCCTGCAAGGCAGACTCCAGCAATACATGGAGCGAGAGTTGCCAGATGTCCAAGCTGGGTTCAGAAAAGGCAGAGGAACCAGAGACCAAATTGCCAATATCCGCTGGATAATAGAGGAAGCCAGGGAGTTTCAGAAAAGCATCTACTTCTGCTTTATTGACTATTCTAAAGCCTTCGACTGTGTGGATCATAATAAACTGTGGCATGTTCTTGGTGGTATGGGGATACCAAGTCACCTTGTCTGTCTTCTGAGAAATCTGTATAAAGACCAAGTAGCCACAATAAGAACAGACCACAGAACAACAGACTGGTTCAAGATTGGGAAAGGAGTACGGAGCTGTATACTTTCACCCTACCTATTCAACTTGTACACAGAACACATCATGCAACATGCGGGGCTTGACGATTCCAAGGCCAGAGTTAAAATTGCTGGACGAAACATTAACAACCTTAGGTATGCAGATGATACCACTCTGATGGCCGAAAGTGAGGAGGAGCTGAGGAGCCTTATCACCAAGGTGAACGAAGAAAGTGCAAAAGCTGGGTTGCAGTTAAATGTCAAGAAAACCAAGATCATGGCAACTACACCTATTGATAACTGGCAAATAGAGGGAGAAAGCATGGAGGCAGTGACAGACTTTATATTTCTAGGTGCGAAGATCACTGCAGATGCAGACTGCAGCCAGGAAATCAGAAGACGTTTACTTCTTGGGAGGAGAGCAATGGCCAACCTTGATAAAATAGTGAAGAGCAGAGACATCACACTGGCAACAAAGGTCCGCATAGTCAAAGCAATGGTATTCCCGTAGTAACCTATGGTTGCGAGAGCTGGACCATAAGGAAGGCTGAGCGAAGGAAGATAGACGCTTTTGAACTCTGGTGCTGGAGGAAAATTCTGAGAGTGCTTTGGACCGCAAGAAGATCCAACCAGTCCATTCTCCAGGAAATAATGCCCAGCTGCTCACTGGAGGGAAGGATATTAGAGGCAAAGCTGAAGTATTTTGGCCACATCATGAGGAGACAGGAAAGCTTGGGAAAGATCATGACACTGGGGGAAATGGAAGGAAAAAGGAAGAGAGGATGACCAAGGGCGAGATGGATGGATGGTATCCTTGAAGTGACTGGCCTGACCTTGAAGGAACTGGGGGCGGTGACGGCCAAAAGGGAGCTCTGGCGTGGACTGGTTCATGAGGTCATGAAGAGTCGGAAACGACTATGCGACAGAGAGAGAGATGTGAGCATCCAGTCAGCCAGCCTGGTGCAATTTATTCTAGCCTCTGTCTTTATTTCAAGAACAATGCAAATTTCATACAGTTGTTTTTTGGATGCCTTATTTCTTTTCTATCTTAATCTAGAGCCAGTCCATGCACCTGCCGTAGAGTTTATATTCAATACTTTCCTTTGTTCATCTTAATGGACAATTGAAAGAACAATATTTGGGAGTAATCATGTTCACCATTCAGCAACAACATCCACAAAAGAATGATACTTTTATTGGCCAAACAAAATGCAAAAAATATCTTATGCTAACTGTCGCAGCTATCAAATTGGGGTTCCAAACATTCAACCCCTTCTGCGGAAGTTGCACCCTTCGTCCAAGGAGAAAACCCCAAAACAAACTGTCTTTTAGTAAAGAAAGATTTATATGAAAATATATACAAACGTAACAGTCCTTGGCTTTTATCAGCAGCTTTCAACTGGCGAAACAAAATGTAATCTTCAAGCTTTCTTCAGCTCCACTCCAACAGCTTTCCAACAGCAACACCATCATCGTCACCATCACCTTCACAGTAACAGTAACATTAACATTCACATTCACATCCACTAACTCAAGATTTACTCAGACTCTATTAATAGCACTCAGTCTTTAGCAGGTGTCTTGATTACATGGATAGGACATGATTCTTACAAACACTTATCCATTTTCACATAAGAAATGACCTAAATAATATAAAACTCTGACACTACCTTCCAAAGCTTCATTGGCTTCTCCATCAGCCAAAAATGTTAAATGTATACAGGAGAAAAAAAAGTGATTGTTAGAATCACAGACCTACGTTTTTCCTCCACAGGCCATTAGACAGAAAGAAACCTTAACCAGAAAAGTGTTAAATGTCTATGTGTTAAATGTTTTGATACGGCCGATGGGCTAATCAATAAAATGTTATGATTTTTTTTTAACCAGAAAAGCAAATAGACAGACAGATAGACAGGCAGACAAGCAGACCATATTCTTCATCATAGGAATGCTGCAGCCAAAAAGCCACCATCGTATACTGCTCCCCAAATAGTCTTCTGTGCAGGCTTCATGGCCTCTGCAAATCCATACTTGATGCTTCTCCAACACAGAGACAGGGACAATATTTAGTGGGTTAAGCGGGGAGAGCTTTGTATCAATTGAGTAAACCAATTCTAGGACATAACCGGAGCTGGGGATAAGCAAGGGAAGAGATTCAACCCCAATGGCCAAAATTACCGTATACCTGGGAAGATATCACGGTAGCAAATTTGGGCTGGGTTAGACTATGAAAGAGCATACTTGTCAAAATAGAAGTCAACTTTACAATTTAAGCCAAAAACCTTGCACAAGTTTCAGAACTCATTCAGAACGGGTGGTCATATGATTTACCCAAGTCATCTGACATCTGCCTGACCATTCCTTCCCATATGAGGGAGGAAAATGTTGATTTACCATGGTTATTCTACAGTTTTCGCAGTCTCGTTAACTCCTCAGCTTCTGTAATCAAAAGCTGTAGGATGTCTAACTTTCCAAGACAGCAGGGTGCATCTGCCTTTAGTGGAGAAGCAAGAATGTCAGTCACTGTAGCTTAGAGAAAGTCAGTAGGATTCCAGGAGAGCAGACTTTAGATTCCCCTTCAGCCATGGAAATCCGTTGAGTGACTTTGACAAGTCACACTCTCTCAGGCCCTATCTACACAGATCATTTAATACAGTTTAAAGCTAGATTCAAACTGAGGCAGTCAAAAAACAAACTCCCACAGAAGTGTGCGAAAGAAAGCCCTTAATGTGCATCCTTGGGAATCTAAGACGACTCCTTATTGTCTTCAGCCTGATGTTGAAAATCTAGTATTCCTGCACCAAGCAACATTCATCCTTTGAAACGGTAAATACAATGTTTTAAAGAAGCACAAACGTACTGTATTGCTAAAAACATTTCGGTTTTATAAAGTTAAGTTTTATTTGTGAAATATGTATGCTTATTTAACTTTCAAGTGCTAGATTGGACCAAATATCAAGAAGCAGATGTGAGGTTTTTGCCCAAGGGGAAAGGAGGCCACAGTCCAAAAAGGTTCAAAACATAGAACACAATATGTATATTAGAACATCATATACATAATGTTAACAATAATACAAATAATAATACAACTGATGATCCAATTCTGTCAGCTGTAGTGGCACACAGTCGTAACTTACAGAGTATAAAGATTTTTAGACTGCAATCATCCAGATTTAATTGCTACACAGAGCAGTTTTCAGTGTAAAACATATATCAGACATGTATCAACAAGACTCCAACTAAAGTTTGTTAGCGACACAGTATGTGTACATTCAGTCTCTTCAAAATGGCATATAATATGCTGTAAAACTAAATATATCAGTGTACAATTCAATTGGCTCAAACCTGGCTTGGAGTCAAAACAAATCAAAGTCTCTGTAGTCTTGGAGTAGTTCTATAGGACTCCTCGGGATGTAAATGCAGTCAATTGGCTGTAGCTTCAGTTTGTAACAAATGTTGCAGTCATTTACAGTTCCCAGCCAGGAAGCTTGGTCAGATAGTTGTTATTTTAAAGTGGCTGGCTGTGAGCCGAAGTAAGCTGTTTACATAAGCCGTTTACTACTGGTTCCCAGGTTTACTCCAGTTTCAGTTAACCCTTCATCTGGTAAGCGGCAATGTTTTGAATATTTGTATTGTTGGCTCAGCTTCAAGTTTTCTTAAAAAGATAAAAGGAAAATGGTCTAATACAGTGCTCTTTATAAGATATCACATATGATTTATATAGACCAGGTGAAAATAGACATATCAACAAATGCTATATTTAGCATAGTGTTTACTCCCAGGCATAATAGTCACAATTGTCTACTCACATGTTCGCAGTGTCTACGTACGTGCTGATTGTGGATTCTATAGTGCGAGCAGCCATTAGTGGTCATCTGACAGTTTAAATATATAATTACAGGAAACAGCTGAAGTCAAGATTATCATTCAAACCATGAGGTGTGGTTGTTCTCAATTTATGTATCCAAAAAGTTTCCCTTCTGAGGAGACCAGTTCTGATGTCAGCATTGTCAGTAGTATGTAACTTCTCTAAAGCAAAAAATCTAAAGCTGTTAAAGGGGTGAGATTTATTATGAAAATGCATATATAAAGTGGAATCTAAACTTTCTCTTTTTGGACCGATGTTCCTGTATCCTAACTCTCAAGGGTCTAGTAGTCATCCCAATATAAAGTAAATTACAAGGGCATCGAATTATGTATATTACTTTTTCAGTTGAACATGTAATCAAGTCTTTCAATTTAATCTTAATATTTGATGATGGAGGAACAAACAGTTTAATGTCAGATGTGAGACAACAGACATCACAGTGACCGCACCTGAAACTTCCTGTCGTGATACTTCTGGATTCTGTATTGTTTTTTTAAAAATCAGAATGGATAAGGATATCCTTTAAGTTTGTGATCTTTTGTGTGCTATAATGGGTGTATCTTTGCAACCTGGGATCTCCCGTATGAGGTGCCAATGTTTGTAAATAATACTGCGGATGTGTGGGGTCTGTGTGGTGAGTGTTAATGGACAAATTATCCTATTTTGCTGTTTTGGTTTGTATGTTAATAAAGAACTCCTATCAATTTGTAAGGACTTCTGAAAGGCCTGTTTTAGTACCTTGGCTGGATAGCCTCTAGCTTTAAGTTTGCTGCTAAATGAACTGGCTGCTGAAAGGTAATGGAAAGGCTTGCTGTTCTTCTTAATTCTGAGAAATTGAGAGTAAGGTAAATTGCATTTGAGTGAGTGATGGTGGTAGCTATTATAATGCAAAATAGAGTTTTTGTCAGTTGGTTTTGAGTAATTAGTTACATATAGGCCCCTATCGTCTTGATGTATAGAAACATCTAAGAAATTAATGTCTGTTGATTTAATAGTTTTGGAAATTTTAATATTGGGGTGTATGGAAGATTGGATTTTTTTTCCTGTCAGGAGCAACTTGAGAAACTTCAAGTCGCTTCTGGTGTGAGAGAATTGGCTGTCTGCAAGGACGTTGCCCAGGGGACGCCCGGATGTTCTTTGATGTTTTTTATCATCCTTGATAAAACCTCCCGTTTCTCTCATGTCCCCGCATGGAACTAGAGCTGATAGCGGGAGCTCATCCGCGCTCTTCCTGAGTTGGATTCGGACCGGCAACCTTCAGATCAGCAACCCAATCTTCAAGTCATCAGTCCTGCCAGCACAAGGGTTTAACCCACTACACCACTGGAAGTTCCTCACAATAGGACAATAGTTTTATTGACTAAAAAAATGCAAACAAAAATACATCATACAAGCTTTGAAAGTTTCACTGGCCTCTTCATCAAACTAAAATAAAATTACCAAAACAATTGTTTACTGTTTTTTGTCTGATGATTTTTCACATGCATGCCTCATGAAGAAGTTTTAAAAGCATGATGTATTTTTAAAATTTTATTTGGCCAATCAAAGTATCACTGTTTTGTGGATTTTATACTAATTCGGAATGTTGTTGTGGTGTGATCATGTTATGCCACAGCATTAACCTTGTGGAAGGATAAATACCTACAACTGTGGACTATTGCAAATCAAGCAATAGATTAAGCAAGTTGAGTAACAGCATATTTAATAATCAGATGAATTTCTCATGTGGATTTAATTTATACATAATGTGTACAGGAATTAATTGCTAGAAAATGCTTGAGAGGAGAGAGATAATTCTGAAAACGTGGAGAAAAATATTTCTGCTATTTGCAGAAAGTGTGGATAAGTAAAAACACCTTTAGAAGCAATGAAGCAGGGGTCTCTAGTACATCCTAGATCCTCTTATGTGATTAATTTAATTGCATAGTGGTGTACCTATTGCCTGTTGCTGAAGCAAAGGTAGTACAGTAGAGTTTCACTTATCCAACGTTCTGGATTATCCAACGCATTTTTGTAGTCAATGTTTTCAATATATCATGATATTTTGGTGCTAAATTCGTAAATACAGTAATTACTACATAGCATTACTGTGTATTGAACTACTTTTTCTGTCAAATTTGTTGTATAACATGATGTTTTGGTGCTTAATTTGTAAAATCATAACCTAATTTGATGTTTAATAGGTTTTTCTTTAATCCCTCCTTATTATCCAAGTTATTCACTTATCCAAGCTTCTGCCGGCCCGTTTACGTTGGATAAGCGAGACTCTACTGTATTCCCATATGATATGAGCATATTTTTTTAAAAGCATGGCACATGCTATTGTGCCATATCTTATGTCCTAGTGTGAGAGGGGAGCCTGTTATTTTTATCTGCATGTTCACATTCCTGAGGAGTTACAACTCTGATCTTGATCTTCAGCTGGAAACAGAGACAGTCACCCTGTGCACCTGTTTTTTTCATCAAGATTCTGCTAGGTTGTTATTAATGTCCCCCTTTCAGTCTGTCATAAGAGTTTATGACAGAAGGCAAGGTAGTATTTGCAGTGTTGTTTTGTTTCTTCACCTTGCTCAATTGCCTGAAACTAAGGGTACGTTGACAGTTTGAAACTACTTTATCTCCCATGGCTCACTGATTAGAATCCTGGGATTTGCAGTTTCACAGGGCCTTTAGCCTTCTCTGTTAAAGAGTACTGTGCCTCATTAAACTACAAATTCCATGATTCCATACCACGGCAGTTAGAGCATTGTCAAATATCATTAATTCTGCAGAGCAAGATATTATGGCCATTTACCCTGTGTTCTGAAGAATAGTTGGAGTAGTAAATCAGATGGGTTTTTTTCTGAATTTGGGAGAGGCTAAAGAAAAACTGTAAAAAGGAACAAAAAGAGTGTTACTTCAAATCTTGCGTAATGTGTTTAAACAGAAGAGGAAAGTGGTAGTAAAATAGCTTCCTTTATAACCTAAAGTAAATTGTTGACCTATAACTCTTCTATGTGACTTGAAAATGCTGCAGACTGCTGGGGGGGAGGCAGGCTATAGTTTGAAAAAAAAAACATGAACACTGCACATACCTTATTTGTATGCAAAAGACCATGAAAGAACAATACAGTATTTGAAATTAAGAACAATTTTAATCAACATAAACTTATTATTTCAATTGGAAGTTTGGGCCTGCTTTTGGCTGATAAGATACTCAAGTTAATTAAGATTGTTGTTGTGTGCCTTCAAGTCTAAGGTTTAAGGTGAGGGCCAGGTAAATGATCTTGGAAAGTTGCATTTTGGCCGTCTGCCTTAGTTTGGAGACCTCTGTCCTAGACCAACACTTTAACCACTTTACCATGCTGGCTCTTATAAAAAATTAACTGTCTAAATATACATAGAATAGTGCAATGAATTCAGATTTTGTTATACTTAGAGTTGATATTTAAGGTCACAAATTAGCTATGCTTAACTGAAGTCAATTTGATTTTAATGGATCTGCCCTCCATATAACTGAATCCAATTCAGTGGAAATAATACATGAAATAGACAAATAATTTTGAGAAACTAAATTTCACCCATACCCAAATGTGTAGGTCTGGTGCTCAGTGGCTTGTTTGCTAACTACAAACATCGTCTAGAGCTTCTTTAGACATGAAAATTAGATTCTAGATTTCTGTAGAACTGATGATTTAATTATATTGGCCTTATTGAATTGAAGGTCATGTGTTTGCTAACTTTAGAAATTGTATTTTCCTAGTCACTGGGCCTCGCCATCACGGATGAGCAAATACAGGAAATGGCAGCAAATGTAGATAACATAGACTTCAAGATGGCTGCAGACGAAGAGAAACGGCTTCGTCATGATGTCATGGCTCATGTACACACCTTTGCCCACTGTTGTCCTAAAGCTGCAGGAATAATTCACCTTGGAGCAACTTCCTGCTATGTAGGGGATAATACGGTAAACTTCTGTTCTAATAATATCTGACTTAATTTTGATCTGTTTTGTGTGGTGTGTCTGTGTAAAATATAAAGCTGAAACGGGCAATGTGTTTTTCTTCTTTAATCATGCAGGTAAATATTTTGTGTTCTCATCAGTAACTAGATTTCCTTACAGGCCATATTCACAAACTAAATAAAAGGTGATGGGCCAGTATCTGTACCATTATCACCATCCAAATCCTCTGCTTGAAGATGATGTATTTTCAGTTGTCACTTTCTCCCCTTTGGTGAGGTAACTCTTTGAAGGCTACATTTAGCCTAGGAAGCTCCATGTGTTAACCTACCCTTCTAAATAGTTGGGCTTTTGAATGGAAGAAGATATGTTGACATTTCTCTGCAGTTCCCACTTGATAAATCTGCTCCTATTAAATTTGAAGACCTATGAAGATGGATGGAACTTTACTGTTCTATTACACCAAGTTTAATTTTGGAATTCTAAATTCTAGGAGTATCTTTTTAGGTTCTGACACAATTACTGCTGGTTTTGGATTATCTGTACTTATGTTCTATGTTTTCAAGTTACCGTATGTGTGCATTTTTCCAGGGTAGGTTGATTATTACCAAGTAGCCTCTGTGATGGTTATAATTTGCTGGGCAAAATATTCATGCTGGAGTTTTAATTCGTTGTCATTTCAGTTGTTTTAAGAATGTTTTGTTGTAATTGAAGTGTAATAAAACTGGTTTCATAGTGCCCTGAAATGTGAGGTATACATTTCTTAAAAACACAAATGAAAATACTCTCATCATGTATAAATATTATACCATAGTGTTCCTTCTTTGAAATGTTGCTGCCATCTTGGGAGTCTTAATTTCATGTTACTGCTCATACTTTCTGATGCTAAACCTCAGAGCTGCAAAGAGAATGTTGCTGCACTTTTTGATACAAAATATCATTTTAGTTGCATATATGTAGCTTCATGAAGGCAGCAATCTATACTTTAAAAAAGTGGGCAGAGGTGTGTTTACTGTGAATAGTTTGCATCTGATAGTTTTATTAATCTTTCTACTAGGATCTGATAGTCATTCGAGATGGATTCAATCTGCTTCTTCCCAAGGTGAGGTGCACAGTTTCATACAGGCAAGAACTGTTGTTTTCCAGAGGGCTTTATGGCTAAAATTAACTATTTGAACAAAAACCAATGGAAAAAATATAGTCAAATAGGTGCCACAAAACATTTCGGTTTAAAACACCATCAACAGATTTTTGCAGAGTAGCTGATCTGCTCCACTGACCAGTAAACTAACATGTTTTGTTTATTTGGTTAGTTTACTGGTCAGTACATGTAGGGCAACGTTATCTTGATTAATGTTTTATACCACGTTTTAAGCCTGTTTGGTTAAATTATATTGTTCTCTCTTCTTTTCCTGCCTTGCAGTTCAATGAATAACCCTTTAACAGTTGCTTCTGTAGATCTTATCCCCATTTTCAATGTTTATAAAGAAAAATAAATATGTGACCCTAAGCCCCTTGGAGAAAGAGTGCACTAAAATGTAAAAGATAACAAACTGTGTGTCTTCATATTTTCCTTTCTCTCTCTCTCTCCCCTCCCCCCCCCCCCCCCCCCCGGGCCCATATTTGTTAGCTTGCCAGAGTGATAGGCCGTCTGGTAGACTTTGCAGAGAAATATGCCAACTTGCCTACTTTGGGCTTCACTCACTATCAGTAAGTAATTCATTAATTTTCATCTCTTTTATTGTTCAGTGGGTTTTTAACTATTTGTGTACATGATAAAGCTCAGCATTTTGGGTTAGATTTTAAGACTACCTATGTGAACTTTAGTTGTTTTAGATTCTCCACTTTTATCTTGGCTGAGTTAGATGCTTTTGTGATTTGTTAATGCAAATTATTATGAAATCATGTTCCAGTACTGTTAAAATACTTGTTGGAAGAATATTGTCAGTTAAGCTTTCATTTTCTTTGCTGTTACTATCTATCTATCTATCTATCTGTCTATTTTGTTGTGACTTGTTTGCAAATGCCATTTTAGTTAGATAAAACTAATCAGTCCACCGTTACTCTTTAATTAACAGGTATTAAATATTCCAAACTTACTTTTAATCTTTAAATTTAGAGGGCTATTTTAATAGATTGGCTTCTCATTTTTACCATCATTCCAGCAGAACAGATAATACTTCTAGTGATATCTTATAGTCAAGTAGCAATTTAGCTGGTTTTTTAGGGATGTCAGACAAATAAAATTTTGAAAAGGAAATGCAACTGTCTGTTGCTGTAAATAATAGAGTAATTACATGACAGCTTTCAGTCTATAATTCAACTATTTGCTGGGCATAGGTATTCCAATGACTTTGGGTGAGGAGGATGGGTGCAGGGTTTGCATTCTAGGTCTGCAAATATATATATATCTTAAGCTTGATTGCGTCATTTAAAATCTTTATGTGGAAAAAGAGCAGTGATGAAGGCACTTCTGAAGCAACAAGTGCATTTACTTCATAATACTGTGAATGGATTTGTTTTTCTACAATCTTCTGTATGTCACCCTTAGACCTGCACAGCTAACCACGGTGGGTAAGCGCTGTTGCATGTGGATCCAAGATCTCTGCATGGACCTCCACAACTTTGAGCGTGCGCGAGATGAGTTGAGATTTCGTGGTGTGAAAGGCACTACTGGAACCCAGGCCAGTTTCTTGCAGCTGTTTGAAGGAGATCATGACAAAGTAAGTATCTCCAGCAGGACCCAGTGTTTGAGAACACTTTCTGTATGTATTTCTGCATTAAAAATGAGGATAGGTGTCTTTTGACATGAACACGCTAAGCCATTTACAGTCCTAGGAATCACCCATCTTTCTCCTTTCCTGATAACAAAATCTAAATAATGCTAAAAGAGCAATCAGAAGAGACTAGAGTGTTACCTTGGTTGCCAGGAAAAGAGCAAGGTGAATGTTATCTAGGGCTTATGCTAAGATGAAATTCACATGGACTCATGGAGTTACTGGGCATTTACACCAGCAAAACATGCTGGGCTCAGAATGATGTTACAGGAAGAAACTTCAGTCGCTGCATTCTGAAGCTCCTATCTATTTTTCCTCTTGAGGTGGAAGAGCTGGACAGACTGGTGACTGCAATGGCAGGATTTAAGCGGTATGTTGAAAACTCCTCCTCTTGCTTGTCTTAGCACTGGCGATTGCTAACTAAAATATTCTTAGGAACACTGGAACCAGCATTCTACAGAACTATATGGTTGTTCTTTCTTGTTTAGTATTCAGTAGTGCCTACAGTGAGTGATATATCACTTCAGGATTTCATAGATAATCTTTCCCTAATTTACTTGGAGATGCCAAAGATTGAACCTCTGGCTCTTTCCTTAGATCTGCCTTTGTGCTATGGCCCTTGTCATTCTTAAAATGAGTAGCTCTATAATTGGTGAATGAATTAAGATTGGGCTGCTACTAACTTTGCTTTTTGCTAAAGTTAACTGTTAGGATCTGTTAGGAAAGAAATTTTCTTTATTTCTTAATGTGTGTTTGCAGTTGCATTTTCTTATAGTTTTGTCATGGTGATGCTTCTCAGCTTTGCTCTCCGTAGCTTGTAAAAGTATATTCCCATTTTTTTTTCATGCTCTATTGCATGCTAGCACGAATTATTCAGCTCTGCTGTTTCTTATTATGGTCTCAAATTAACACCTTTAAGACCTCAAGATGCACACATAAAATAAACTTTGAGGAACCCATTGATATATGATATAAATGATGTATTACAGTCATACAGTGTTATGTGCTCATTCATCCTTGTTCATGGGCTCTTTTGAACATAACAATACTTTATGTTTGTTTTCAGGGCTTTTATTGTTACAGGGCAGACATACAGTCGTAAAGTAGATATTGAAGTCCTTTCTGTTCTGGCAAGTCTAGGAGCATCCATACATAAGGTAAGAATTACATATTTGAAACTAGAGTTGAGAATCTAGAGAATCCTAGTTTGTGGTTTAAAACACCTAAACTATCTGGGCAATACAATTTTAATAACTGTATTCTTTCTAATGACCCCTCCCATGCTCTGAAACCTTTTCAGGACAGGACTTTTTCTTGGTCCTGCTTCACAGACATGTCTCATATGGAAAAGAGAGCATGCCTTCTGGAAGTCCCTATCTATGGGAGCTTGATTGGCTCCACTCCTAGCCATCCTTTCCAGGGCATGTAAAGGCTTTTTATTACTATTATTTTAACAGGCTTTTAGGAAGTGACTGTTCTTTTAAGAAAAAAGCTTTTAATAATATTTGGCTCTTATTTTATCTTTGTTTTTAATAGATGCTTTAAACAGCTTAATTACCTCTTAACTATAAAATTTTCTGTATTATCTGTGTTGTATTTCATTTACATTTTCAAGCTACCTCAACTTCCAGTATTGGGGGGAAAGGACATGATACAAAATGAATGAATAAGTAAGTTCATTGGCTATTGAGTACAGATTTAAAGGTAAAGTTAACCTTTACTTAACTATAGGAGCCCTAAATTTCTAAGGGAAATTTTTGTTCAAGGTTTAGTAGAGTAGATTCATGCATTTTGGTAGGATGCTTCTATTCAAGTTTCCTCTTGTTTGTTTTGGAATAAATGTGATGCCAAAATAATTATTTCTAAAAGAAAGAATTAATTATTTTAGTATCACATTTATTTCAATCTCAGGCTTCAATTCTATATAGAACTACCTATTAGAAATTTCCCTGAGTGTTTCACATCTGAGTAGACATGCATAGGATTTCATTGTCAGGTCTTTAAAATAACAGGGGAATCTTGCAATCAGGAGATCCATTCGTGCACCTGAACTGCATTCATTTCTTTCCCCCATCCCACTCAGTGGTTAGTAATAGAAACCAGCTCCAGCATTACTGGTGGATGTTTGTGTTGTTTGGGAACAATACATGAAGTCACTGTTATTGTTTTCTTGTAGATATGTACTGATATTCGGCTTCTAGCCAACCTCAAAGAAATAGAAGAACCCTTTGAAAAAGAGCAAATCGGTAAGTGGGATTTCATTCTCTTTATTCTGTCTAACTTATATCAATCATCCAGTGGTTCACTTCAGGGTACTTAGGAAATTCTGCACACATTTTACATCTGTCTCCCCTTTAAATAATGGAATAATTATAATCAATTATTCCATTATTTAAAGGGGAGACAGATGTAAAATGAAACTGATTATAATCAAACCCACTGTGAATTACAAATATTTAAAAGTGAAATACAAATGAAATATGGTGATAACCAAAAAGTATAAGTTTACACCATTTTTAGAAAAGACCTTTGTGCAATATGTATGTATAATTTCCAATGAAATTAAATGGAACTTGAAAGTATGTTTTAATAAACTTCTAAAGTTGCTTATTTTTTGCTGGCCACATAACAAAGTGCTATAAGAGTAACTGAAATTACGGTGCTGCTGTTTTGAAAAATTAAGGTATAGAGTCTGTTGAAATGTAATGTCAAAGTATACTTTGATATTGAAAAAAGGAAACATTCAAGGTACCTTGGGCTCATTTACTCATTCTCTTTGCATGCAGCAAACAAGCCAACTTCTTTCTTCACTTGAAGAAAATTGATAAAACTTTTCCACTTCTTAAAAGATTGTTGTGTTTCTGAATGCTGTCTACATTCAAGTTGGGATTTTTATATATTGTCAATAATGGTAGTCTCTGAAGAATTGTTTCTGTAGCCAATAGAGAGAGCTTAAGAACACGTTAATACATCTTCACATGGTTAGTTGGTTGATGCTGGTGCTGGTGATTTGAATTTTTCTGTTCCTGATTCATTTTCACCAAGCCTCTTCGACCTGCGACCCTCCCCGTGTTTTGGAATTTAGCTCCCAGAATTTCTGACCATTAAACAAGCTGGCTAGGGCTTCTGCTGGCTAGGGAGTTAGAGGCCCAAACACTTGGAAGGCAGATTTCATAACAAATCTTATTCCCATTCACATAGGCCACTTACTTTTTCTTGTTGTACAGGTTCAAGTGCCATGGCTTATAAACGGAATCCCATGCGTTCAGAACGCTGTTGCAGTTTAGCTCGTCACCTTATGATTTTGGTCATGGATCCCCTTCAGACAGCCTCTGTGCAGTGGTTAGAGCGTACTTTGGATGACAGCGCGAACAGGTATAGTCCCGATTTTTATGTCTGAGTTGTGAAGTAATGTTAAACTTGTTTTTGTATAAAAGGAAGCCAAGTTAATAGAATCTAATTGTAACTGTAATACCTACTACAGCACTCATAATTTAAACCCTAATTGAAAGTAAAGGGTTTTTTTATTTCAGAGGAACCACTTTCTAAAAAGGTAGTCATCAGCTTCTGCTTTTAAGCCATTGAATATATTTTATTCATTACCAAATGACCCCTTATAACTCTGATTCCATGAACAAGGTCTCAGGCCTAAATAAAGTTTTAGTCCCAATTATAGTTGACATAAAAGATGACTAACCAAATTCCCACTGGTTCAATAAATTTCTAATTAGATTACTAATTGGATTTAGGCCCTAACGTTGACATCCATGTTATTTAATACAGCATTTAATAGTAAAATTACTAGATTCAAGCTAGAGTTCAGGAATACAGTAGAGTCTCACTTATCCAACACTCGCTTATCCAACATTTTGGATTATCCAACGCATTTTTGTAGTCAATGTTTTCAATACATCGTGATATTTTGGTGCTAAATTCGTAAATACAGTAATTACAACATAACATTACTGCGTATTGAACTACTTTTTCTGTCAAATTTGTTGTATAACATGATGTTTTGGTGCTTAATTTGTAAAATCATAACCTAATTTGATGTTTAATAGGCTTTTCCTTAATCTCTCTTTATTATCCAACATATTCGCTTGTCCAACATTCTGCCGGCCCATTTATGTTGGATAAGTGAGACTCTACTGTACCTTTCATTTATAAATTTCTTGCCTGATGTGGCAAATATGAATAGGAGTCTAAACAAAACTGGTGCAGATACGTTAAAATATCCTTTACTCTGGAAATATTGCAACATTTTTTCCTACTTCATGTTCTTGACTTTTTCTTACAGACGTGTGTGTCTGGCTGAAGCCTTCCTCACTGCTGACATAATACTTAGCACCCTGCAAAATATCTCTGAAGGTCTTGTGGTATATCCCAAGGTAAGAAGTAAAAGCAGACAAAGACTAATTTCTTCTAAATAGTGTTTTTTGCAGTGTTCTGAAGAAACTTAGGATACCTTGAAAACTTAGGGGTTCAACACTAAAATTAATAATGGTCAAGCAGCTTTCTTAAAATACAGCTTGTCTCGGTCACTAATTTTGGCCCACAATGAAGGTTCACTTGGTGACACTGAGATGCTGTAGGCATAGCTAACACTCCAGAAAAACTCAGGGTGAATCTGACAGTGCTTCCCAGAGATCAAGAATGTCTTGTTAAATATGGAAGGAATTGCTTCATGGACATTTATTTAGGAAAAATCATCTTCCATAAATCACCATCTTAATTTTCAATGCTAGTTTTATAGAAATCCATGGGCATATTGATGTTGCTTTGGGTGGGATAAGACTTCATAACTAACACAGTACTTGATTCAGTAGTAATTAGGCTGTCTTCCATTTACATTGTGAATGTAGGAAGAAGCTGGCTTGCTCTAAAGTTCTGTGATGACTCCCTGTTTTAATACATCTCTGTGCATCTATATCAAAATAATATCCTCTTTTCACATCCTCTGGGTAGTTTCTAAGCCTGAATCAATCTTGAATATTTCAGAACAAGACTATTTTAACTATTCAGTAGTTCAGTTATAAAGTCTACATTTAAGAATAAAAGAAACTACCTCATACAAGCTCATAAAATTTGTTTATCTAGTTGTTCCATTCTGATTGACAACAACTCTATGAGATATTGGGCAGAAATAATTTATATGTTTTGGTATGAGCCTGGGACTTTCTGCATAAAAATACTTGTTATCTACTGAGTTGTAGTCTCCCTCCTGATGCATATATGAGCAATAAGGACTAACAAATGCTGAATTCTTTCATCCACTATATAGATATATACTTATATTTGATTTGTTGTAGGTAATTGCAAGACGTATTCAGCAGGAACTGCCTTTCATGTCCACAGAAAATATAATCATGGCTATGGTTAAAGCAGGAGGCAATCGCCAGGTATGTTTCTCATTATAGTTTCACAGGCTATAAACCAGGGGTGGGCAACTATTGATGATTAGGGGGCTGCACGGTCTTTTTTTTCTACTTGCAAAATTTATCACAAGTTTTAATGTGTTCAAATTTACACAAGAAACGAAGCATGCAGCTTTCTTTTATAAGATACTTTTCTAAATGGAGCATTGATTCTGCACTCACTAAACTTCTGTGCTTTTTTCCTAACTGGCTTCCTTTCTCCTATACTTGCATGGAGGCAACTCCCTATTACCTTTGTTACAGCTAGTGAGGGCCTTGAAGGGTCACTCTAACCAGTACAAAGAGTCCTACCCATAGTTATTTTTCCAGCCAGGTGAAGTGTAACATTAGGCTCTCTGGTAGCATTGTTTGTTCTAGTGTAGTTGAAGGCCTAAAATCAACAGCTTTTCAATCATGAATTTTGAAAATTAGCACTAAGATTGAAATAATGCCACACATTTCCTGAATTAGTTAATATTTGCCCTATGAAAATGGAGGTTTCTCAAAAATTGTGAGTTTATTCACCATTTTCCATACCTGTAAAGCAGGGATGTGCAACCTGTAATTCCCAAGCAGCTTCCATGATTACCCCACTGCCAAATTCCCATCCCTGATCAACATCAATTAAAAAGGGTAGAGGCTTAGATAGTCACCCATCTGGGAGAGATTGGTGTAAGAAAGTGAACAATTCACAGACATTATGACAGTTTGTGATTGACTTGAAGGGGCTACATAGCTGCAGATAAGGGAGTCACTAAAAGACTTATCATGTATATAACATTCCAGATGTAAGTATCCACATACTGTTGGAAATGCTCAACTGTTTCTGTTCCCTCCTCTGCCTTTTTGTAAGGGGTTGAGATTTTACTCTCGCCACTTTGCTTTTATGTTCTAGTTATTTTTAGAAGGACATATTTAAAAGGATGCAGTAGTGCCATTCCACCCCATCTTCTATAGCAATTCACCGATGACTAGAAGCCACCATAGAAAGTATTAATACGCTTTACAACAGAAAAAAAACGTATTACTGTGTTCTGTGGGGAGTTCCAGTCATTGGTGAATTGTGATCTATCATCCACATCTGTTATCTTCTTTCACATGGATGGTCTGAACTAATGTTTTCTCATCTTTAAACCTGCTTGACAAGCATTGAATAAATCAGGCCTCCATTTAAGACAGTTTCTTTAGTTCCCTCAACTGCCCTGAAACAGTCAGCACCATTACTTTCCTTCTGCTGTTGGTAGCCAAAAGAAGTAATGACCATCAATTATCACTGGGAAGTACAACTCTTTCGCTGTCCTGGCATCTTGCTTCCCCTCCAAAATTCAGAAGAATTCTTTTCACATTGCAGGCAATCCTCAAGTTACAAATAACTGATATACGACTCATAGTTAAGAATGCAGGTGAGACAACAGGAAATGAGAGAAATCTACCCCTAGAAAGGGAAATTCATTCCTGGAAGAGTTATCATGGGGAAAAGGTATCTCCACATGTTGGAAATACCAACCTACTAGAGATGTGCACAGTATTTGTCTCATATGTTTCATTCGTATGGCACAAAACAGAAAGACCCCCAATGAAACAAAAACTTCCTCGAAATGAAAGGCAGGCGAGCCGATATGGGCTCCAAGCCTGTCTTTCGGATCGATCAGATGTAGGCCCTGTGAGGCCTGGATGTGTAAGCCCAAAGCCTGCACCTGTAGGCCCAAAGCTCCCAGGCCTATGGGTGCAGGCTTTGGGCCGTGCCTAGCTGGACCTCGCAGAGCCTGCAGCCAATTGCAGAGTAAGGAGTGATCCTTACTCAGCCATCAGTTGGGCCTCACAGCTCCTACAGATAATTGCCAAGTAAGGAGTGCCTAGGCGAGGCTCGCCTAGGCATGGCCCAAAGCCTGCACCCGTAAGCCCGGGAGCCCAGGCCTTTGGGTGCAGGCTTTGGGCCTTCGTGCACAGGCCTGGCGAGGGGGGGGGGAGGTTGCGGTGGCTGGGTAGTCCTGCGTCTCCCCCCCTCCCTTTTCCCAGCTCCTTACCAGGTATTTGAGCGGCGCTGGCTGTGGCCTTGGCCAGCACCTCACCCCCTCACCCCTCCCCCCCCCCCCCCGGAAAAAAAGAAATGAAACAAAAAGAAAACAAATGTCCGACCCCCCAATTTTGGGAGGTCAGACGAAAACTAATCAGGGCCTCGACAAAAACCAAGACATGAAACAGAATAAGGTAAGTCCTGAAAGCCCATCTCTACAACCTACCAAGCCACTCACTATTTGTTAATATATGTATTTGCTAACCTGTATTGTATGTGTATGTTGATTTGCCAGTTGATTTGACTCTTTGGTGTGGGAGGAGTTATAGACATGTGATTATACTAAGCATATGCAGATTCAAGACTCGCATTTTATATTCAGTATCTGTTTGGACTTCAATAGAGAAGTATCTGTTTAGACTTCAATGGGAGCAGATGTCTTGCATCAGACCTCAGAGGAGGTGAATGCATACAAGTTGTTGTTTGGACTTCAGTGGAGAAGTCAGTGTATAACCTGCATTGAGAGATACCTGCATTGGCAGATTGCTGAATGAGGGTAACATTAAATGCTCCCTTCTACCTCGTTGTGGGTTATTAGCATCCAACCCATAGACATCACACTGTTCCCCAACAATAGTTGAAATCAGTTTGTCTTCAGTTTGTTCCAATGTTCCTCAACATTTCCTGGGTGTTCTGTGGGTAAATGATCCTTGAGTGTTGTTTGGAGAAGGGCTCGTTTGGAAGGCTCCTGAAGGGCTTGGGTGTTCATTTTGCGCCTTGTTTTTCTTCCTTGGAGTCTGCGTTTGGGGACGATCTTGATAGCCGTCATGGATCGAATTAACCTGTGGTCTGTCCAGCAGTCATCAGCACCTGTCATGGCTCTTGTGAGAAGTACATCGCGGCGGTCTCTGGCACGTGTAATAACATAGTCCAAGAGGTGCCAATGCTTTGACCGAGGGTGCTTCCATGATGTCTTCAGCTTGTTTTTCTGGTGGAAGAGCATGTTGGTGATGACAAGGTTGTGCTCTCCACATTTGGTGAGAAGCAAGATGCCATTCGAGTTGCTGTTTCCGACCCCGTCTTTTCCTATGATCCCTGGCCACAGGTCGGAGTCCCTTCCGACTCTTGCATTAAAGTCCCCCAGGAGGATTATTTTGTCCTCCTTAGGTATCTCCGATAGGATGGTGTCCAGCTGACAGTAAAATTTTTCCTTGATGTCTTCGTCAGCATCTAGAGTTGGTGCATAGGCGCATATGATGGTTGCCTGTTGGTTTTTGGCAAGGTTAATTCGGAGGGTTGAAAGTCGTTCGTTGATGCCAGTGGGTGCTTCAGTCAGGTGCTTCACCAGGTCGTTTCTGATAGCAAAGCCTCTCCTGCTCTCCGGGTCTCCTGAAGGGCTTCTATGTCGATCTTAAAGCGTCCCAGCTCCCTTGCAATGATAGCAGTCCTGCGTTCGGGGCGTTCACTGTCAGTGTTATCCAACAGTGTCCGTACGTTCCATGTTCCAAAGTTCATTCCTCTTTTTTGGCTGCAGAGTGGTGACCCCTCTGGACGCGGCAGTCCAGTCAGGGTAGGAGAGGCAGACTATGTTTAGGGCACCTTTTCTAGCCCTGTCCCCGTGTGGGGTGAGCAGAGCGGATCCTAAAAAGGGCTGCTCAGTCATGGATACAGCTGCCGGACTACTCAACTGCCTCGGTCCTTGAGGTAGAACGACTGAGTCCATATCCACCGCCCATGTGCCAGTCTGTGACTAGGGGCTTCCAGATTTCACAGTCCTGCCCCCGTTGCCACTCGCTGAACGCCATGGGACTTTTGTAGGTTTGTTTTTATTTTTGTTGGAAGATGCCTGTGCGTGATTTTTTTTAATGTGTGGAGATCGGTGCACAGCCGGTCAACACACAGTCTTCACAGAGTGAGGTTCCAGCAGTGGTGTGGTTAACACAACAACAGTGGCTTCTCAGTCTGTTGCAGCCTTCTTCCGCCTTCACAGCCGTTGTAACATGTACCATGTTATCCTCCGCCTGCTCCGCCGTTGAGGTCTTTGGGTCTTCGGATTGTGCTTGGTCTGGATCCTCCCCTGCGGCCACTCCTGGGAGTGCATCACTCCAGTGGTTGTGCCCACAGGTTCATCGGAACATGCAAGCCCCCTCACCATGGCAAGCTGACAATCCATCGAGGGGGTATATATATTGTTTGCCTTATTTCTTTGCACCCAGGGCTGGTGTTTTTTTAAATGCTAAGCAACATAAATAGTTCTTAAGGAAATATCCAATGAACTGATTGGCTGAGAAAAGATGTTTGGTACCTCTCAATGCAGGTTACATGTAGTCTGAAAAGAATTATGTTGAATGCATTACAAAAAAGGATTTGAAAAGAACACAGAGAAGAGAGAATTCAAGCCTGCGTTGCTGATGACACATGGAGTTCAAATGCCACCATTCATTCCAGAGTAGTCTAGCAACAGCAGCTTTTTGATGACTGTCCAGTGCGTCTGTCGGAATGTGATGCTCATTTTTTTTGTTAGGATTGTCATGAGAAGATTCGGGTTCTGTCTCTGGAGGCAGCTGCTGTTGTGAAGGAAGAAGGGGGTGATAATGATCTCATTGAACGGATTCGTGCTGATCCCTATTTCAGCCCTATCAAAGAGCAGCTAGAAGCTCTTCTGGAGCCAACATCATTTACTGGACGTGCTTCTCAGCAGGTAAGGAGGATAAAAAGGCTAAAGGTTTTGTGCTGGTTAGCCATCCTGAAGTTTTAAAGCTCTTTGCCCATGGCTGGTTATTCATTTATTGCCATTTAACTTACTGCCTTTAAGTTTGAAATTTCCTGTTCCATTTTGTCATACTGATTTGATATAGCTTAATAATTCTGTAGGTCAGATAAACCAATGTTTTGGGTATGCTGTGTGCCTTCTAGACATTTCTGGCTTATAGCAACCATAAGGTGACCCTATCTTTGAGGTTTTCTTGGCAGAACTTGTTCAGAGGTGTCTTGTCCTTGTCTTCCTCTGGCTGAAAGAATGTAACTCGCTTAGGGAAATCCAGTAAGGCTGAGCACTAGTCTCCCTGTGTCCTACTCCAACACTCAAAATTATATACCACACTGGTCTAACATGTTTTTAGTCTACAAATATAAACAATTTCTGGCCACAGCAGCAGTCTGAGCAACATTCTTGTCATAATTCCCATATTTGAAGGAATTCACTTTTTCTTCCAGTACTGTATCCACTTCTGCTCCTTTTTGCTAAGATTCAGTGCAGCATCCTCTCATTTGTTAATTGATAAACAAATCTAGGCACCTGTACTTCTGCTTTGTATGCTCTTTCAACACAACCTGACCCATTCTTTTCTGAGTTATACAGAAGTTACAAAATGGAGTTAAATTCTGAATATATTTGGGCTAAGGAAGCACTTAATCCATATTATTGTTTTAATTTTTTTCTAGGTGGCAAGATTCCTAAAAGAAGAGGTCCACCCAGCCTTGATTCCTTATCAAAACAAGATGGGTGGAAAAATTCAGCTAGCTCTTTGAATTTCGCTTTCATTTTGATCATATATGGGATAATAAAATATCTGCAAAATGTGAATTTGGTTTTGAATGTCACACACTGGTCTGGCACATTATAGGCAGTGAGTATTCCTGGAGAACAACTGACAGAAAAATTTAAGATAATCCTGGCCTTGTAGCCACAGATTACGGAGGGCCTTACCCATTCAAGAGTACTGTCTCTGTAATTGTCAGACAGAACAGGGAATATATGAAACATTAAATATGGTACAATATTCCTTGATAGAAAGTGTTCAATTTACTGGCTACAAAATAGAGACATATAAAGAAATTAAGCAATTATTTGCTTTAGAATGAGAATTGCACTGCAATTAGTGATGTTGGTGTGGCTTCAAATAGTTCATGCACACAAACAAAACAAAGAGGTTTGCTAGATGTACTTCGCAATTATCAGAATTCCATAACCAAGGAGGAAATAAGAGATTAATTTTGTACTGGTCCTCTGAAAAACCACATCATCTTAAAGAAATTATAATTTCTATCCCTGCCATTCAGTTGTAATTACTCCATTATTCCAATATGGATTCTCATTTCCCATCATCTTTGAATTGTTCCAGGTTCCTGTATGTATGTGCCTTTGTAAAAAAACTAACTTTGTAGTGTAGCATAAGTCCCTTGCTATAAATACAGTAGAGTCTCACTTATCCAACATTAGCTTATCCAACGTTCTGGATTATCCAACGCACTTTTGTAGTCAATGTTTCCAATACATCGTGATATTTTGGTGCTAAATTCGTAAATACAGTAATTACTATGTAGCATTACTGCATATTGAACTACTTTTTCTATCAAATTTGTTGTATAACATGATGTTTTGGTGCTTAATTTGTAAAATCATAACCTAATTTGATGTTTAATAGGCTTCTCCTTAATCTCTCCTTATTATCCAACATATTCGCTTATCCAACATTCTGCCGGCCTGTGTATGTTGGATAAGTGAGACTCTACTGTAATTCAAATTATCCTGTGAAATTAAGAATTATGAATTTTAAAGATGTGAATGTGTATGCCATTCTTTGTTACATTATAGATTGTAAACCTTCGTGTGTCCTGTAGAACATGGAAGTGCCATGCATCTTAATCAATAGTAGTAAAAATAAAATATTTTAAAAATGTAAACCAGAAGAAAATAAGAGAGACAACCTAAAATTCTGGATTTTCAAAGAATACTGAAGTTTGAATACTTTCAGTTGGAATGAAACCAAAACAAAGGTTAATTTCAAGTGGAAACACACATTCTATTTTCCTTATAGTAAAGTAGAGATACTTATCCAAAATAACTTTTGAATCACACTAAAAACTTATCTAGTCTTGCTTTCTGTTCTCATTGTGGCCAAATAGTAACATTTGAGAAGCTCTCAAGCAATACATAAATTCTAAAGTGACCAAAATGTCAGGACTAGTCATCTCTAACAACCCCATCTTTCATCAAACTGCCCAATCTCCCTTTAAAGTTACTAACTTTGCAACTAAAAGCAAATACCATAGCTGGGATGCAAGGAAAGGTATTTTGGTGTATCTGAAATGTCCTGCCATTCAGTAGAGCCATTGATACTACTCTGAAGATAACACTTGAATTCTCTAGGTACATACTGTTGAATATGATGGTCTCTGGATGGGCACTAGTCATTGGTGAGGTTCCAAGAAAGAGAGTTGTAGTCAATAGACACAAATTTGGTGCTGTACTTTAGGAAAAATGCACATCAGTCATTTTCACATTCATATTTCTTCTGAAACTGCTTCATTTCTAAATTGACAGCTATTTCAGCGAAATGTCAGGAGAGAATGCTTCTGGAACATGGCCATACAGTACGGAAAACACACAAAAACCTATTTCAATAATGTTTCCATTGTAGCCTGCAGGACATTGGACGTCACTATTTAAAATTGTCGGCCGTGCATGGCCTGGAAATGTTGGTTATTTTCAGATTTTGGAAACAATTGTACAGCTTTTCAAAATGCAAAGCTTTGAGGAAGGTGAAGCCTTTATTTGTCATTTTGACAGGCCTGCAGAGTGCGCTACTGAGTTTGAGAAAAGGAGTATAGAGATCTAGAAAAGAATAAAACAGAACTTCAGTTTCCCTGTTCATCTTAACACAACAGAACATAAACAAACACAAAGGCTATGGCTTTCCTGCTTCTTTCCCATGTATTTACATTTTAGATGAATAAGAAAAATCATGGCATTAACTGTACATAAATCACTGAATGGTGCCTGAGAAGTCAGCATTCAAAGAAGCAATTGGAGTTACCTCTCTCTTTCTGATGGATTATTATTTAATGTGGGTTTGTAGAATTTTTATAGTATTTGTGTGTTTTTAATTGTGCTGTGACTCTCCTCGAGCCATGAGGAGAGGTGGGAAAGATTATTATTACTTAGTCAAATCAACCACCAACAGAAAGAGACAAAGTTTGTATTAGAAGATGCCCTTTCTATTATATAATTTTAACCACATTTTACCAGTGATCAGGTTGAGTATTACGTATCTAAAATGCTTGGGACCAGAAACATTTTAAGATTTTGGAGTTTTTTTAATTTGCAGATGTTTACATAAGAAATCTTAAAAGATAGGACCCAAGCATAACAAGGAATGTATGTTTCATAAATAACCTTATAAACATATCCTGAAAGTAATTTTAATTTACATAATTTTGTACATGAATAAAAATAAATATGAAGATTGAATCATCAGAAAATCGAGGTGTCACTCTCTGAGTCACCTAGAGTCCATTTTGGGGTATTTAATAATAATAATAATAATAATAATAATAATAAAACTTTATTTATACCCTGCCACCATCTCCCCAACGGGGACTCGGGGCGGCTAACATGGGGCCACGCCCAGAGCAATACAATATAATAACATATAAAAACAACATATCATAACACAATTAAAAGCAATACAATAGATTATAATAGACATTACATCAAGAAATCAAAAAAACAACAACAGTTAAACAAGGGCAGGCCGCATGGACACAAGGATAAAACTCGGAGTGAGAGGGACAGAGGGGGTACTCCATTGTGGGCAGGGACACAAGAAAGTAGGGCAGTCTAGAAAATAAATGCTGAGGGGGGAGTAACACAGACATATATAGCAAAATTACTCACCGAAAGCACAGCGGAAGAGCCATGTTTTCAAATCTTTCCTAAAAGCTAACAGAGTGGGAGCTTGCCTGATCTCAGTGGGCAGTGCATTCCATAGTCGGGGGGCCACAGCGGAAAAGGGTTTTTTTTCAGATTTAATTTTATAATACACAGTTATAACATTGTGTACAAATGAATTTTGCATTTAAACCAGGATCCCATCTCATTAGGTTATTATGTACATACCATATATGCAAACCTAAAAATCCACTTTGGTCACCTTGGTGGGTGACCTCTGCAGAGAGCTAGATGGGGAATGTGTCCCTGTTGGTTCTCCTGGACATCTCAGCGGCGTTCAAAACCATCGACCATGGTATCCTTCTGGGTGGCTTTTGGAAATGGGTCTTGGGGGCATTGTTTGCAGTGGCTCTGCACCTTCCTGGAGAATTGCTCCCAGTTGGTTAAGCTGGGGGACACCTGCTCGGACCCCTGGCCATTGAACTATGGGATCCTGCAAGGTTCCATTCTATCCCCCATGCTTTTTAATATCTCCATGAAACCATGGGCAAGATCATCCGGGGTTTTGGAGTTCAGTGTCATTTCTACGCAGATGACACTCTACTACTCCTTTCCACCGAATTCCAAGGAAGCCTCCCGGACTTTAGACCAGTGCCTGGTCACTGTAATGGACTGGATGAGGGCTAGCAAGTTGAAGCTTACTCCAGACAAGAAAAAAGGTCTTGCTGGTCAGTCGTGGGGCCGATTGGGGTATCAGGTGGCAACCTGTGCTCCCCTGAGGGCACAGGTCCGCAGCTTGGGAGTCCTGGACTCAACCCTGACGCTTGATGCTCAGGTGTTGGCGGTGGTCGGGAGGGCCTTTGCACAGTTAAAACTTGTATGCCAGCAGAGACCATACCTTGAGAAATCAGACATGGCCACGGTGGTCCACGCCTTGGTTACATCCAAACTGGATTACTGCAATGCTCTCTATGTGGGGCTGCCCTTGAAGGCAGCCCGGAAATTTCTGCTAGTTCAGAGGCTGGCAGCCAGGCTTCTAACTGGAGCTAATTATAGGGAGCATACAACACCCCTATTAAAGCAGCTCCATTGGCTGCTGATAAGCTGCCAGTCCCAATTCAAGGTGCAGGTAAAACCCTATATGGCCCGGGCCCTGCCTATCTTTGTGATCGCATCTCCCCTTAAAACCAACACGGACTCGAAGATCTGCTGTGGAGGCCCTCCTCTCGCTCCCGCCACTATCACAAGCACGGTTGGTGGGGACAAGGGAGAAGGCCTTCTTGGTGGTGGCTCCCCGACTCTGGAATGCCCTCCCCAAAGACATCAGGTAAGCACCTATACTGTCTTTTTTCCGCAAGGACCTGAAAAGGACCTGCAGGTTTTCAAGCAGGATTAATCCCTACCCCACCCCCACCCCGGGCTATCAACTAGGACCTTGCTTTACACCTTATCCACTATCTTGCCCTACGATATTCTGATGCACTAGTCCCAGGCTAGCCCGTCATCATTGGCCATGTTAACTCTCAAGCTCTGGTCACTGGTACGTTGAACCCGCTGATGGCGCATATTGAAACTGCTGGTAAAGGTAAAAGTAAAATGTTTTCCCCTGACATCAGGTCAAGTCATGTCCAACTTGGGGTGGGCACTCATCTCCATTTCTAAGCCAAAGAGCCGGCATTGTCCGTAAACACCTCCAAGGTTATGTGGCTGGCATGATTGCATGGATCACCATTACCTTCCCGCAAGAGCGGTATCTATTACCTTTATTCATATTTGCATCCTGATGTAGTCCCATTAAATTTTCATAGGGTTTTCTGAGGCAAGGAAGATGTCTTAGGCTTTATTTCAGAGGAATATTATACTCTATGGGGTGCTGTGAGTTTTCTGGACTGTATGACCATGTTCTAGAAGCATTCTCAAATAATATGCTGTGTCCAGGTTGATTTATCAAGTGCTCTACTATGGCAGACTTCTCTGGTTGAGTTAATCTGCAGAGCCTTTCATGTTCCTTGATTCGTGCCTGGGCAATGCTGCGTTTGGTGGTCCCAAACGTAAACTTGTCCACAGCTGCATGGTATATAGTAGATTCCTGTAGAGGTGGGAGGATCCCTCTTGTCCTTTGCTGAACGTAGCATTTGTTGTCCCCACCCCCCGGCAGAAAGCAGCCAGGCTTTGAAGCGGCCATTCAATGCTAATCAAGGTGGCCAACTGCAACCTTGGGTTGTTGTGCATTTTCTGGGCTGGATGGCCATGTTCCAGGAGCATTCTCTCCTGCCCACGTCTATGGCATGCATCCTCAGAGGTTGTAAGATATATTGGAAAAATACGCAAGGGAGGTTTATATATCTGTGGAAGGTCCAGGGTGGGAGAAGGAACTCTTGTTTCCATACCTCACAACCTCTGAGGATGCCTGCCATAGATGTGGGCGAAACGTCAGGAGAGAATACTTCTGGAACATGGCCACACAGCCCAAAAGACATAAAACAACCCTCTGAACTCTTGTTTGTTGGAGAAGGAACTCTTGTCTGTGGATGTTGTAATTAATCACCTTGATTAGCATTAATGGCTTTGCAAGCTTCATTCCTGCCTGTTGGAGGCAAGTGTCAACGTTGCAATGAAGAACAGCACTCTGAAAACAGAGGAATTCCAGACATGAATCAATCAGCTGGCCCTGATTGATTCATGTCTAGAATTCCTCTGTTTTCAGAGTGTTGTTCTTCATTGCAACATTCACACTTGCCTCCAACAGACAAGGGTCCTTTCTCCCACCCTGGACCTTCCACAGATATATAAACCCCACTTGCCTAGTTTCCAACAGACCTCACAACCTCTGAGGATGCCTGCCATAGATGTGGGCGAAACGACTGGAAAGAACATGGCCATACAGCCCAGAAAACTCACAGCAACTCCCATGGGACTCCCATGATGCTCTGTGTGCTCCTTTCCTTCCGCAGGTGGGGGCCGCTTCGCAGTGCGCATGCGTGTCTCTGAGCCGAGGTGCTGACGGGAGGCCAAGGAGCGACACTTCGTCGAGGAGAGCCGTCGGTAAGTACGCCTTTGCGGGCTCAGAGGGGCTTTTTTCTACAGTGTATCAGGCATGGGCAAACTTGGGCCTTCCCTCAGGTGTTTTGGACTTCAGCTCCCACCATTCCTCACAGCCTCAGGCCCCTTCCTTTTCCCCCTCAGCCGCTTAAGCGGCTGAGGGGGAAAAGGAAAGGGCCTGAGGCTGTGAGGAATGGTGGGAGCTGAAGTCCAAAACACCTGAGGGAAGGCCCAAGTTTGCCCATGCCTGGTGTAGCTCCAGCCAAGAAGGAAGGAATCTGGCCCCTCCAAGGAGGAGACACTCCACAAAGATAGAAAAAGGGAAATAAAAACACTGGAGAAGGAGTGGGAAGGAAGAAGGTATAATAATGATAATAATAATAATAAGACTTTATTTATATCCCCCCCCCCTATCTCCCCGAGGGGACGTCAGCAAATAAAAAGGCAAACATCCAATGCCTCAGTAGAGCAATAAATAACTCAAATTTATTCAGAGCTAATAAATAACACAAAATAACCCGACATATGAGAAGCAAATGATAACATGACAACTAGAATTAAATAACATAGCCTATGAAATAAATTGGGTAGCCGTCTACCCCCCCCCCCCCCCCGTGGCACAGCGTGTTAAACCGCAGAGCTGCTGAACTTGCTGACTCAAAGGTTGGCAGTTCGAATTTGGGGAGTGGGGTGAGCTCCCGCTGTGAGCCCCAGCTTCTGCTAACCTAGCAATTCATTCAAAAATATGCAAATGTGAGTAGATCAATAAGTACTGCTCCAGCGGGAAGCTAACGGTGCTCCATGCAGTCATGCCGGCCACACGACCTTGGAGGTGTCTACGGACAGCGTGGGATCTTCGGCTTAGAAATGGAGATGAGTGCCGGCTCCCAGAGCCGGATATGACTAGACTTAATGTTAAGGGGAAATGTTTACCTTTACCTTTATCAAGTGAATTATATCTAAGATAAAACATAACACATGAAACATAAAACGTCAACATCAGCATCAATTTACAGGAACAGCCAACAGTTAATTAAAATATGTAGGTTGATTATGTGACCAGTGGTGTTAACATTATGGACTGGAGCAAAATGCAGTGTATCTCGATATGTGATACGATGCCATATTGTAGTTGTTTCTCAAATTTGCTTATTTTATGATGTTTATATTTATTATTGATGTATTTTGATTGCTTTTTATGTGATTTTAATATGTTTTAAATCGCTTTGGGTCCCATGAGGGAGAAAAGCCAGATATAAATAAAGATTTTATTATTATTATTATTATTATTATTATTATTATTATTATTATTATTATTAACTGGACTAACAGGGTTTACAAAGCCCAAGTACAACAGCAGTTTTCAATCTGTGATATAGTAATGATATCTCCAAGCTCTGGTCCTCCAGATGTTTTGGGACGCTTTTGTATTGGATAATTAATGCAGTTTGACATCTCTTTTGACTGCCAGGGCTCAATTCTATGGAATCATGGGAGTTGCAGTTTACAGGGTCTTCAACCACCTCTTACCAAAGAGTGCCTGTGCCTCACCAAACTATAACTCCAGGGATTTCATAGCATTGAGTCATGGCAGTTAAAGTGGTGTCAGGCTGCATTAATTTTGCAGTGTGGCTACTCCCAGAATCTCTGCTCATTGGCTAAAGTGTCTGAGGCTTCTGGGAGCTGAAGTCAAAAACAGCAGAAGTACAGTAATAGAGTTTGGGAATCATTGCAGTCTCTGGTTGCAGACATCTGGTTGAAAATGAGCTTATGTCTTGCTGTGCTTTGTGGTGTTGTTAGATATGCCCTGTAATTTTCGATTATGTATGTTTTGCCTATTAAATATATTTAATAATAATAATTTATACAATGAAAGGACAACCACCAGAAGGCATTGGGGGATAATTCTCCTGCTCCAGATAAATCAAAGAGTCAGGCAGGATTGGCACACCTGAACCTAGAAATCCCTGATCATGGGCCTCACCAGGAAGTTATAAGCTGTCTTATTTGTTCTTTCTCCTGTTCCACATTAGACAAACCAAAGAAAAAAGGGAGGAGAGGAAAAGTGTAGTCTGTAACAGTCTTCAAATTGAGTACAAGGTGTGTTGTGTTATCTTAACTGGATTAAAATGTGGTTTTCAACTAACAATAGCTAATCTCATCATGTCTGCAGAATACTACTCCCCAAATGTGAGTTTTAGATTTCCCCCTGTAAAGAAACAACAATGCTGCCTAATACCGTTGTTTATTTCATAATGCTTGGAACTGAGAAGAAGGTTGGTGACTAACTATAAATAGGTAGTCATATTTACTTTCAGAAAACATGTTTCTCTTTAGTTTTGTCTTCAACAAGTCTGCATTATTTAGTGTGTCTTTCTGAGACTGTTATATAGATAATAAAAGCACAATTTATAAGAGTTCCTTTTGTAAAAACAAATTGCTAATATTTATCAAATGCATCCACTGCCCTAGTGAGGAAATTATCATGTAATCTAGATGTAATGTTATTTTGTCCACACTTAAAGTTTCTGCTTATGTAGTTCCCTGTATCACCTTTTATACTCTATTAATTTTGTGAAACTTCTGTTTATTCCTTAATCCTGTCCCTTACATATACTGTATGTTGCTTTGAATTTTTAAAATGGCCAGAACTGTCCCTCCCTGTTAACTCATAGTTGTCTCTTTAAAAATAAATCCTGAAGTATTTTGAAGCTCAAAGATAGCTATGTCACCTGATTTTCCAATATTGCAATGGTTATCAGTGTCACATAGAAGAATAATGAAAAGCAAAATTAATGTCAAAATTAATGTCAGTTATTGATATAGATGACATTCTCATATTAGGGACAGTATATGCTTCTTCTTGATATGAAATGATACAAATATTTTTATATCTCTCATGGAAAGTTTTGCTTTTTCTGCAATGACTCACAAGTCCACCCTGCAATTGCCTGACTCACTATTTGAGATAATTCTTGGTTGGCTTTAATTTGTTGTTCAGTGCCCTTTTCTTTCATCCACTTGTTATTTTTGACAATTTGCTTTTCCTCCCAGATTTTTTTTTCAAAATATTACCTTCCCCACAAGAGGTACTCTCTCAGATTGTTAACTGCAAGTGATTCAGCTTTAAACAAGAATATTTTATTATTATTATTATTAGGAGCCAAAAAGGCTCAGCGGTTTGAATCCGGGAAGTGGGGTGAGCTCCCATCTGCCAGCTCCAGCTTCACCATGCGGGGACATGAGAGCAGCCTCCCACAGGATGGTAAAACATCAGGATGTCCCCTGGGCCATTCCTTGCAGCTGGCCAATTCTCTCACACCAGAAGAGAATAGCAGTTTTTCAAGTCGCTCCTGACACGAAAAATGTATTATTATTATTATTATTATTATTATTATTATTATTATTATTATTATTTAGTATGTAGTAATTCCAATTTTGTCAGAGGTTTATATGTATGCCAAGAAGGACGTTTTTAAAAGAGTACATAAATTGATGGGCTCCTCACATTACCTATTCAAATTATATTGGATACATTTATTTAGATCTGTTATCTATTAAAGCAGCTCCACTGGCTGCCGATAAACTGCCGGCCCAATTCAAGGTGCAGGTTTTGACCTATAAAGCCCTAAACGGCTCGGGCCCTACCTATCTCCTATCTATCTCCTACCTATCTCCGTGATCGCATCTCCTCCTATGAGCCAGTGCGGACCTTGAGATCTTCCGGGGAGGCTCTTCTCGCGCTCCCACCACCGTCTCAAGTGCGGCTGGTGGGGACGAGGGAACGAGCCTTCTCGGCAGTGGCCCCCCGGCTCTGGAATGCATTGCCAAAAGAGATCAGGCAATCCCCTACATTATCCAATTTCCATTAGGAACTGAAGATCTGGTGGTGTCGGCAGGTTTTTGAGTAATTATATTGGACTACCGCCGATTTCTGAGCCTGAATATATTGCACAAGATTTCCCTAGCCTAAAATGATACATTTTAATATATTGGGTTTATGGTTCCCGTCTCCTTGATCTGGTCATGTAAGTGGGATTTATTGTTATAATTGTATTATTTTACTTTGTTTAATAATGTGTATTGTGTTGTTATGTAATGTTTGTGTTGCTTTTATGACTGTAAACCGCCCTGAGTCCCATCCGGGAGATAGGGCGGTATATAAATAAAGTATTATTATTATTATTATTATTATTACAGTAGAGTCTCACTTATCCAAGCTAAACGGGCCGGCAGAAGCTTGGATAAGTGAATATCTTGGATAATAAGGAGGGATTAAGGAAATGCCTATTAAACATCAAATTAGGTTATGATTTTACAAATTAAGCACCAAAACATCATGTTAGACAACAACTTTGACAGAAAAAGTAGTTCAATACGCAGTAATGTTATGTTGTAATTACTGTATTTACGAATTTAGCACCAAAATATCACAATATATTGAAAACATTGACTACAAAAATGGCTTGGATTATCCAGAGGCTTGGATAAGTGAGGCTTGGATTAGTGAGACTCTACTCTATTTGTATTTCTCACTAAGAGATATAAGTGAATGTCAACTGTTTCATTTCTTAAAAATTTTTTATATTAGTTTTCAGAATTTTTATCTTGCTTAAGCATTTGACAGTTGTGATGTTCGAGGGAATATAACATCAACGGTTTTGACCCAAGGAAAACAAATATATATATTTCTCCAAAATAATGAGTAAAAAATTGGAATGGAAGCAAGAGTTTTTGTTTATCACATTTCTTTGACTGTCAAAGGGTACTTTGCATTTCAAAGAACTGTTACCTTGATGCTGCTTTGAATGAATCCTTGCCCGAGCATTCAGTGTTGGCACTAAGGACCTTGATGTTGGTTTTTAGGTGACACTCTTTGTTGTATAGAAACTGGAAATATTTCCCAAGTTCTATGTTGATGTAGAACTTCAAGATTAATTTAGAGAAGTATTTGATTTCATAAAAATACAACTTTCTACCTATTAGGTCAGTTCCAAAACTGGAATTGCTTTCTTTCCATTGGGGAGATCATAATAGAAAAGAGCAATAAGAAAAATACAGATTACACAATTAGCTTATCTTGGGCAATTTAAGACAAACAGCTTGCCAGATTTGTTTTAATGTCAAGCAGTTACATCAGAAATATGAATACAAAGACATTTCTTGTCTTAGAGAGATGACTTGATAGCTATAAGAAATCTCCTATTTAACCTTAACTAGAAAGCAAGCTTGTAGTTCAAATTTCAGCTCCACCACAAGATTGCAGCTGAATGGTGTTGAGCATCAACTGCAGCTCCTCAAAAAGAAGGCTTTTGGGTCTAACAGAAAAATCCTGAACCTTAAAGAGAGAACCATATTAGTCTGAAATCAAGAAGACCCTTTTGTTACCTTTAAAACTATCAAATTAATATTGGCATACATGTGATCCTACGTAAGATGTGACATTTCACACCTGATAAACTGATCTGTAGTCCAGCAAGTTTGTGGTTGAACGAATTATTAGTCTTGAAGGGATCCCGAAGCTTCATTTTATTGACACACTGTTTCATTTGGTAACATTCCTTATGTGAGGATACACTAGGATTAGCTCATAAGACGCAGTCATTTTGCATATGTTGCCTGCTCTGTACATAATTTTTTTTCCACAGGTAGTTTGCCACTCTCACAAAAACTCCAGAATGTTTTGATTGTCTAAATCAGAACAGAATTAATACATTTCTGGTACTTGTCTTTACCCCACAATCTGTTATTGCAGTGTTGTACTGTATATCCTTTTCCTATAAATACAGTTAATTCCTTAATTGTGTAGAGAACCTTAGTTAATAATTATTTTAATATCCTCTGAGTGATGTGCCAGCTGTTTAAAACACACAATACAACAGTAATGCAGTAAAACAATGACCAAAGACATAGAACATTAAATCAAGATAAGAATGAGCAGCAGAGACTAAAATAGTTCGGCATATACACCAATGTTAAACCAACAAAGCAGAATACATTCCTGGCAGAAGGGGTAAATCTAACCAGAGGGTGTGGCTTTAACATTTCCTTTAATTGCACAACCCTACCTTTTGCAACATGAAACTTAGCTGAGTTTTTACAAGTCCATGGATCATACCGAAGTATTTATATTGGTTGCATAGGCCTAGCTACGCTAGCACCATGGGGTACTAAAGGAGTGAGGATTTTAACATGCCTTTCTCAGATGCTTCACTGTATTATGTAGCTGTTTTCTAAGAATATTAATACTTTAAAAATAAAAATGAACTTGGAAATGTGTCCCAGAGTTAATGAGAGAGTATTTAGTCTTTCTTCTCTAATTCTTACACAAATCTTACTCTTTACATAGATTTAGATATGGGTTTGAGGCAGTAAATATGTGGACAGTTTCACTTTTAACATTTTATTCATAATTCTAAAAGAAAATACATAATTATTTCCCCCTAATTATGCCGGAAAAAAGGTTTTCGAAAAAAATGTGACCTCCTCCTAATTTCTTATGTTCTTTTAAATCCAGGCCTTCACATTTCTAAATCCAACAATTTTCTTCGCAGTGGACTGATGTTTATATTTTAGAGAAATTAGTGAAAGTGCCACAAATTTTGTTCGTTAGTCAAGGAGATAGACAGCATTGAATACCAAATACAGTCGAGTCTCACTTATCCAGCATTCGCTTATTCAACGTTCTGGATTCTCCAACGCATTTTTGTAGTCAATGTTTTCAATATATCGTGATTTTTTGGTGCTAAATTTATAAATACAGTAATTACTATGTAGCATTACCGCATATTGAACTACTTTTTCTGTCAAATTTGTTGTATAACATGATGTTTTGGTGCTTAATTTGTAAAATCATAACCTAATTTGATGTTTAATATGCTTCTCCTTAATCTCTCCTTATTATCCAACATATTTGCTTATCCAACGTTCTGCCGACCCGTTTATTATGTTGGATAAGTGAGACTCTACTGTAATAGCTTTACTTTGTTGGATTCCTAGATACCTAACTGAATTAGGGTTCTAGTTCCTCCAGGTCACCAGGTGTGATTCAGCCCACCTTCCTGTGCTAGTTTCCTCTAGCAGTGATGTATTTGCATGCATCCCTCCTTCTCTTGGTCAAATGCTGAAAGCTGTTGCCAAGGAATGTTCCATAGTAACCAAAGGCAGGAAAAACCTGCCCACCTGGTTCAGTTTATCTAATATTCAGCTACTTATGAATATGTTTAGTCAGCTGTGTGGCGACACATAAAAGGAATCAGGCCTGATTATCAAACAACATGTTAGTTTTAGTTGTCCATTATTCAAGTCAATAAAGAAAGTTATCCTGTTCCAATCTAACTATTGCTTTATCCTGTTGTAGAAAGGACCCTGCGAGTTGAAATTTATAGGATCCTCCATATGATGAAATAGAGGCGTTTATTTAAAATCTTATGCTACAGTACATTTGCTAGTCTTTACTTGATACCATAGCACAACAGACTTTTCAAAATGCATCTGTTATTTATCTTTTTGGTGCATACTGTCTCATCCATAATACTTGCAATGTCAGAAAAGCAATTTGGTTGTGAACCTTAAACTTCTCCCTGCTGGGTCTGAAACAGTGTTTCAGATGGAGGAAACAACAAATTGTCACTGTTCATTTTGTGCAATCTTATTTTTTGTAGCAATCTCCAACTTGAAATCTTGAGTCACTTAAATCCCAGCAATGTTATCTCAGAAAGAAAGCAAGAAGTGAATCTCTGAAGTCTACTTTATCAGGTTTGTAGTCATATCTCATAACATATACTAACTAGCAGCTGCCAAAGAAAATGTGTTGGAAATCCCATATTTCATTCGTACAGGGTAGCATTGTTGATCTCTGCTGTGAAACTTCTTTTGATAAAAGGAGGAGATCTTCCACTCACAGTGACTGCTGTTGTCAGATTGAATGACTACCTAAACCCAAACATACTCTTTTCATCAATGACTTTAATCAATGTTTTAAATGTATGAAGATATCCAGTGTAGAAATGCAGTGTTCTACTAGAATATTATTAATATCCAACTTAGACTTAATCAATACAATGCAAGATGCAGCAGTAAATAGTTATATTTGTGCTGACTTTCTAAATCCGTTATAAAATGCCCTCTCAAAAAAGACCCTATTTTTGAAGATCTTGAGTAGAGATAGGCAAAATGTTAACCTCTAGATGTTTTGCACTAAATTCTATCCCCCATGTGTCGAACGCAAGGCCCATAGATTGAATCCAGCCTGTCACATAATGTTATGTAATCCACGAGATTTTCAATGCCAGGACAACATAGTTATAGTTATATAGTCCTACAATTACAGTTGGCCCTTTGAAGGCAACCATAATGTGGCCCTTGGTGAAAATATGTTTGACATCTCTGTTCTAAACCCTGATTGGCTGCACTGCCTGAGACATATTAGAGATTATATCTTAACATATCAGGAGTTCAGCTGGTTGACTTTGTGATTGAGTATTTCCATTCTGCACATGTCTTGTGATGCAGTAAGAATGGCTACATCAGAGAAAGAATTATGACCCAAGACCCAAAGCAGGATAGTTACAATGATATAACATATTTCCTTCGCTGAGTGTTTGATGCAAGATTTTTTAAAACTTGCCTGATTTCCAGTTATAACATTTATGAACAGAAACTGTCAAGCCCTAAAACCACAAATGTATACCACATATCATTTGATGAATGTCTGTCACCATGAGAAATATTAGAGTGGACATTTATTAAGGCCACTCTGTCTTTAACATGCTATGAATCCTTTTCTTGTATCTTGGTTTACCATGAAATATTGATAAATGATCTGTAGAAACATAAGATATTTGTGAAATGGAGAGAGATATTTAATTTAACTGCAACAGTGGAATGGGAACTAATTGAGAATCAGCTACAGATACCATGTATACAGTGTTCCCTCACTACTTCGCGGTTCGCTTTTTGCGGATTCGCTGTTTCTCAAATTTTCAATAAATTCTAAAAGAATATTATAAATCATTAAAAAATTACAATTTACAGCCTAAGGAAGGGAGGAAGGAGAAGCCGAAGGGAGAGAAAAGGAGCCCAAGTGGCAACGGGAGGAGAAGGAGGCGATTTATCAATATACGATTGTTTGATAAAGACTTAAAATAGTGTATAACTACTAAAATAATGTATAAATATATAGTGTCTCTACTTCGTGGATTTTCACTTATTGCAGGTGGTCCTGGAACCTAACCCCCACGATAAATGAGGGAACACTGTAATTGAGTGGTCTTGCAATATAATTTTATTTCTGTATTATGTCTGGATCTAGCTTGTACAGCTGAGTGACTTACTGGAGACCATATTCTGCTGTTGCCATGTCAGGTAAGCGATATTACCTGTTTTGTTTACTTAATTTAAATTAATTGTGTCTTTATGCCACTCCTTCCTGATGATATTAAATTAATTATTTTGTATATTGACTGCATAATTTTCATTCTCTTTTTCTCTCCTGTGTCAGTAAGGCTAGTTATTAAATTTGGCTTTGATAGTCAGACTAGAACCTTTGAATCAATGGGATTTATGTTACGACCAAGTCAGTGATGAATCCTGTTTTAATATGTGTGTATTTGTATATTTTAAATAGTGTGCTAATGCTTTTATATTAAGCCGCTTTGAATCCTCTTTGGGGGAGATAAAGCAGGGAATAATAATAATAATAATTAAAAAACCAAAAAGCTAATCTTCACATGATGTGGATTGGCTACAAAAAGGCTTTTGACTCACTCCCACAGCTGGATCATCAAGTGCCTGGACACCATCGGGATTAGTAAAAACGTTGGCACTTTTATTGAAAACATGATGGAGCACTGGAAAACTGAACTGTTTGTTGGAAATGAAAGCTATGGACTTGTCAACATCAGAAGAGGAATTTTGCAGGGAGTTTCATTGTCCCTTCTGCTTTTCATAATTGCCATGATCCCTCTGTCAACAATCTTACAAAAAACAAACCTCGCCTATCAAACCTCCAAGAAATCTCACAAAATTTCACATCTGATGTACATGGATGACCCGAAGCTGTATGGGAAAACTGAAACTGAAATCCAGTCTCTGACGAACACTGTCCGAATTTTTAGCACTGATATCAGCATGGAGTTTGGTTTGGAAAAATGTTCGACAGTGGCATTGAAGAAGGGGAATATCATTGAAAGCGAGGGCATAAATATGCCTAATGGCCAAACGATAAAGTGTCATAAATATCTGGGCATATTACAGCTGGACAACATCAAGCATGAACATGTGAAGACTGTGGTCAGCAAAGAATACACACAAAGGATCAGAAAAATTCTCAAAAGCAAGCTCAATGGAGGCAACACCATCAAGGCCATAAACACCTGGGCCATACCTGTCATAAGATAACATTGCTGGCATCATAAACTGGACACAGGTGGAACTGGACAATTTGGACAGAAAAACAAGAAAACTCATGACCATTCACCATTCACTTCATCCTCTCAGTGATGTTGACCGGCTATATCTGCCTAGAAGATCTGGTGGCAGAGGCCACACCTGGAATACTGTGTCCAATTCTGGGCACCGCAGTTGAAGGGAGATGTTGACAAGCTGGAAAGCGTCCAGAGGAGGGCAACTAAAATGATGAAAGGTCTGGAGAACAAGCCCTATGAGGAGCGGCTTAAAGAACTGGGCATGTTTAGCCTGCAGAAGAGAAGGCTAAGAGGAGACATGATAGCCATGTACAAATATGTCATAGGGAGGAGGGAGCAAGCTTGTTTTCTGCTGCCCTGCAGACTAGGACGCGGAACAATGGCGTCAAACTACAGGAAAGGAGATTCCGCCTGAATATCAGGAAGAACTTCCTCACTGTGAGAGCTGTTCGGCAGTGGAACTCTCTGCCCCAGACTGTGGTGGAGGTTCCTTCCTTGGAGGCTTTTAAGCAGAGGCTGGATGGCCATCTGTCGGGGGTGCTTTGAATGCGATTTCCTGCTTCTTGGCAGGGGGTTGGACTAGATGGCCCATGAGGTCTCTTCCAACTCTACTATTCTATGATTCTATGATTCTATGAGGACTCTTACAAGTAAAACAAGCAGTCAAAGAAGAAGAACATGCCCAGGCAGAATATGTAAAGCAAAGTGAAGTACCTGCTTTGGTTGAAGTCAAAAATCAGAAACACCTCAAAGCACAACAGACAAAGAATCAGTACAAGGAAACCGCACTACAAACTAGAGCTGACAGCGGGCACAACAAAGCATTGCATGGAAAGTTCCTTGACAAAATTGAAGGAAAAGCTGATGAGAAGACCTGGCTATGGCTCACAAATGGGACACTGAAGAAGGAGACAGAAGGCCTGATCCTTGCAGCCCAGAAGCAAGCCATCAGAACAAATGCAATTAAAGCCAAGATTGAAAAATCAGCTGATGACCCAAAATGCAGACTGTGCAAGGAAACCGACGAAGCCATTGATCATATCCTCAGCTGCTGTAAGAAAATTGCACAGACTGACTACAAACAGAGGCACAAGTATGTGGCCAAAATGATTCATTGTAACTTATGCCTCAAGTACCACCTCCCAGCAGTAAAGAATTGGTGGGATCACAAACCTGCAAAGATAATGGAAATGAGCACGCAAAGATACTGTGGGACTTCCGAATCCAGACTGACAAAGTTCTGGAACACAACACACCAGACATCACAGTTGTGGAAAAGAAAAAGGTTTGGATTATTGATGTCGCCATACCAGGTAACAGTCGAATTGATGGAAAACAACAGGAAAAACTCAGCTGCTATCAGGACCTCAAGACTGAACTTCAAAGACTCTGGCAGAAACCAGTACAGGTGGTCCCGGTGGTGATCGGCACATTGGGTGCCGTGCCAAAAGATCTCAGCCGGCATTTGGAAACAATAGACATTGACAAAATTACGATCTGTCAACTGCAAAAGGCCACCTTACTGGGATTTGCACGCATCATCCGAAAATACATCACACAGTCCTAGACACTTGGGAAGTGTTCGACTTGTGATTTTGTGATATGAAATCCAGCATATCTATCTTGTTTGCTGTGTCATACTATGTTTTTGTGTCAATAATAATAATAATAATATAATTACAAGTGTTGGTGGTGTATTAGGATTACTATCATAATAATTATCCTCATTTTTATTTATATCACACCTTTTCTCCTAGCCAGGATTAACATGCTGTTCTCCTATTCTCAGACATAATCAGAAAGAATCTGTCTTGTTTACTCACAAGAGTATTATTAAATTAATCGATTAAATGCAGATATTGTGTGAATAGAGGCTGCTTTGTGAATTGTGAAGCTCTCCTTTAGATTATATTGCTACAGAACCATTGTCAGAATTCTCTGTTAGTTTTTTTTTTGTATTATTTTTACCCTTTAATTTTTAAAGAAAAAAAAGTACTACTTTTATGTCCTTTCTGTCAGCCGTAAGAGGAATGTTTTGACAACTGGATTAAGATTTATATTGTAAATCTAAGAAGTGTGTAATCAAAAGTAACAAAGTACTTAGTTGGCTTCAAGACAGGAGTGGGTTTATTTATGAAAGGCTTATAGGGACTTTCATAGTAATTCTATACATTCCTACTCAGAGGTCCCAATGAATTCAGTGGATTTTTCCCAGTTATTTGGAGGCTTTAACTGGGCACCTTTCTTTTTGGATGCCTTGCAATTAGAAAAAGCCCTTGCTATCTTTGAGGAGTTATTTTTTCCCTCCTCTTATCCATATGTGGCCTGGCAGTGCTTGTATTAGAATGGGATTTGAACTGTTTCAATAATCAAAACATTTTGGTTGGTCATTGCCTTACACTAGCACAGTGGTTCTCAACCTGTAGGTCCCTGGGTGTTTTGGCCTACAACTCCCAGAAATCCCAGCCAGTTTACCAGCTGTTAGGATGTCTGGGAGTTGAAAGCCAAAATATCTGGGGACCCACAGGTTGAGAACCACTGCACTAGTAGTTTTCACAATATGTGATATCTGAAAAGGATATTTTTGTCAGACCAGTTTGACCAGGTAAAAGGAGAAGAGTCGTGCTTTCTAGAATAGGTTAGTTGAGCTATTTGAATGATTATACTAATCATTTAATAGTTTTGATATAGAACATATTTTCACTATTGCTCTCTTCTTATGAAACATTTTAATTTAAATTATGTTAATCCATAAAGGGACTGATATGTGGAAGGTCAATGTAAGTGTGTGGAAGGTTAGTATTAGTATAGTGAGAAACCATTTTAAAGTTTGGTAGTTGTATCAAGAGATTAAGTCATTTTTGTATTTAAGCTGTCCACAAATAAAAGATTGTTAGAGCAAAAAGATCAAAACAAAAGATCATTTTCTTACAACAAATAAAGACAGGCGATTAAGGTAGCAGTATAGAAATTGTCTATGCATCAGTGCCATTTAATATTTGTTTGGCAAGGCAGATACCGTGCTCATAAAGTTTACATAGAAACCCCATTTTTTGTTATAGGGGTAGGGAAAGAGCAGAGTCTGCTATGAACCCTCTCCTTTTCTTTACAACTGTCTTAAATGCCCACACCATTTCAGAGCATGGGGACAATTTAAACACGTTTTAGTGGGTTCTGGTCATTTTAAGCCTAGAAGAGAGCTTTTTTAAGAAGAAGTGACCAAAAGCTTGGGGAGATAAATGTAAAAGATAAAGGTTTTCCCCTGACATTAAGTCTAGTCGTGTCTGACTCTGGGGGTTGGTGCTCATCTCCATTTCTAAGCCGAAGAGCTGGCATTGTCAGTTAACACCTCCAAAATCATGTGGCCGGCATGATCACATGGAGCGCCATTACCTTCCCGCCGGAGCGGGACCTTTTGATCTACTCACTATCTCCTTGGGGAATATAGTACAGGATAAAAATAAAATTGTTTATTATTATTATTTTTATTATTAGCTAATTTCCAGTTCATGTCCTGTTGAAAAAAAACTCCTGGCCTTAAAATAGCCCAGATGTTATATAGAGAGTGATGAGAGGTATTTAGAAGGCAGTTGTTTTTCAGCTTTCCCCAGGTAAACTAGACATTCTAAGGTTGCCAACCCCTGTTTTATGGTGACCTTTGGAGAGAAACAGAAGTTATATGAACTCAGAAAAGTCACTTTTTTACTTCCCCGGGGGGGGGGGGGGGTGTGTGTGTTGGGCATTGTAATTTTTAAAAAAACATCTATTCCAAATTCTGAAAATTAATCATTCTAGCTGAACAACCTCCAGAAGTGATTTACAATTGGCTAATAGCCATGCTGTTGTGGCTGTCCTATTTTTTTACATTCCATTACTCCTTGTTTCATTTGTTTTTACCAACAGGAAGCTATACTCCAACAGCTGGTGGCCCTTTTTCTGCTCTCACTCCCAGCATATGGCCGCAGGATATCCTGGCAAAATATACCCAGGTACAATAAAATAGTGGAAAGTAATGTCTTTCGTATTTCCTTCTTAAGTCAGAAGCCATGTGTACAGAAACCACCAATCCCAATGCCCATTAACTTTGTGCCATACAGTAATCTTTGTGCTGAGCCAGGAGGTGCACCTGGAGCTCCTCTTTGTGATATGTCATATGTAATTAAATGGCTAGGGCTCAATGCTATGCAATCCTAGGATTTGTAGCTTGGCTGAGACACTAGCCTTCTTTGGCAGAGAAGGCTCAAAACCTTGTCAAACTGTAGACTCCAGTATTCCATAGCATTGAACAAAGGCAATTAAAGTGGATTCATTCTACAGCATAGATGCATCCCAAGGTTTTATTTTCAGTCGCTGGAATCTTTAGTGTGTTAATACAGTTGTTTATGGTGAAGGAATTATAAAAAGGCAGCAATAGTAATGCACACCTTTTTTGGCCAAATTACAAAGAGTGCACTTTTTGCTGCTGCACATTATATTTGGCAACAAATGTTTCAGAATTTTGAAGATTGAGGTGCATTAGACTCAAATAAATACGGGTATATTAAATGCCAACCTGACTGCCACTATTGGCCACCTGCCAATTTATCGTTGATAATCAGTTTTCATATCTAGTCATGTGTACTCTGAATCTTAAAGGAACTGAATGAATCACACAAGGGGGGAAAAGGAAGAAGACTCCTAACTAAAAGGGTAGATATCCCACATCTCTGTGGGAAGTGAGATAATCAGTCTTTGATTTCCAGTTTTGCCAGCAATGTTGATGCTAGCACAAAACAGTCCAATGTTTGAAAAGATTCCAGTAAGGTATTCTGAGTCATATTTTTTTTTTACTAACTTCATTGAAATGCTTTCCACCTCTGGGGTGAAATCAGAATGAGATCCCTGAATCTGTGAGTTCCTTGCCCCACCTCCTTGGCTGAGTGAAGAGCTGTTTTGCTTTGGTTGTTAGAGAAAGGGATTGTTCTTCCATTTATTGTAATTATTACATCTGTAGAAAGAGATGGTTTGTCTTCAGACTTGGTGCACCAGATTTGGACCACTGGATATTACACATTCTCCATTGCTTTTCTGGGACACATGGTCCCAAAACCATACAAGAAGATACCTGCCAGTAGAGGGGATCTGATGATCCCTGTTTGATTTCCTGCAGTCCCTTGTGATTTAACTCCATATTTGTTACCTCAGATACCACAGCCCTTCTCTAGCAGTTGTCTTCCACAAGTTGCGTTGCTATATTTTCCATCTCAGCTGACCTCAGTTCTTTTTAAAATATTTTTTATAAACAGACACCATTTTTATATATGAATAACATATAACGATTAACTAGAAAAATCAACTGCAAACCCTGAAAAACTGAGCTAACATATACAACTAAAACATACATAACAAAAGGAAAAAACGAAAAATGGAGAGACAGAAATTGATTTCAACTTTCTAGCTAATTTTTATAGGTATTAAGATCTCTTACATCTTACATTGATGGTTAGTTAGACTTCTACATATGATTTAATAATATTCTTCGAACCTGTAATTCTGATGTCTGTGGATTACATACTGTTGTCGCTTCAACTGTATTAGCAGTATCCACTGCTATTCAGCAACAATCTTCCTTGCTTCTTAATGTACATAAGATTTTGGAGACTTACTCTTCTCTAGGTGATGGCTATGTTTCTGTGAGCATTTCTGCCTCCTCCAGTACCCCTTATCTGATCTTTTTGAGAAGCTAAAGGAAAGGAAGTCCTTTACCAACCAAGCTGTTAAATGGCAAAATCCTTGTAATTAGAAATTCATTATCTGAGAGAGGCCATCACTGATCCAATCTACTGTCATGTACAAACTCAGTTTACCACTGCCTTCACATCACTTTTTAATACAGTTTGCAGAGTTAACCTGATTTGAAACTGTCTTTAGTGCTACCATTGCCATCCACCTTGAACATCTCTATAGACTACTCTGCTGTGGCACTCCATGTATAAAATAACATATCTCTCAGGGCCCTTCCACACAGTCATATAACCCTGAATATCAAGGCAGATAATCCACAATATCTGCTTTAAATTGGATTATCTGAGTCCACACTATCATATAATCCAGTTCAATGTGGATTTTATACAGCTGTGTAGAAGGGGCGTCAACTAGTTGGTACCAACCCTGTTATAATTACAGTTCCAAGTCAAATAAGATATTTCAGTACTCTTGGAGACTAAAAGATTTTATGCAGTTTGCATGTTTGGAATTGTTTGTTTTGTCTGGTTTTTAAGTGATTTAATATGTTTTTAGTCTTTTCAAGTTATTGTTATTTATTTCCTAGATTGATTTTACTGCATACTGCCTTATGATCCTCACATAAGGGCAAGATATAAATATTTTATACCTTTTCTCCTGTACCTATATACACAATGGAAATTGATACTTCACCTTGAAGCACAGCATCTGTTACAATAAAGGCTATCTGTAAAGAGCTCTTCCACTTAAATAAGTGAAAAACAGCTAGACATCAGCTGGCATTAATGAGCATTGTTCTTTGTGACATTCAAGATTGTCATTCAACAGCAGTAGAATGGGAATTCCCATAGAGGATCAGAGTAAAATGTTTGTGCTGATGCCATGTGTATTAAACCAAGAATTCAATCTCAATCAAGTAAGAGTTTCGGTGGTTTATAACACCAGATCTTTCCATCCTTATAAAATTATGATGGCCTTAAAATAAATTCTAGGATTTGAGTCTATAGTCTGTGGATTTAAGTGGGTTCAGCAACATGTAATTCAAGTATTAAGGGTATCTAGGCTATGAATAGTGGCTGTGAAATTCAATGTTGGGTATACACATGAATTCATCATAAGGGAATGAAAATAGGTATATGCAAAATAGGTATAATAGCGGCTGTGGAGGCCTCTACCTAACCAACTGCCTTCTGGGTGGCCATTGCATCATCCAGCCAGTTATGTCACCAACAACGTATTATTGGCTGCTGGGCTAGCCAACACATTGGATTGTGTGTGTGTGTTTTGTTTTGTTTTTCATTTTTTAATAGAATGCAAATTTAAACAGGGGTGGCAATACATGTCATACAGGGCAGAGAGAGATATGGTGATATCAAGGTCATGTTATAGAGGAAGGATGTTTAATAACTCTCTCACCTTCCAATCACCCTACCAGCTTGGGAAACTTGGAGAGTGAGCCAAGTCACCCACGAAACCTAACTGCTCTTTAGTAATGCCAGGTCTGGGAAAAATAAGACACATATCATCTATGATCTTCTCAAAGATGAGGAAGCTGACTTGGCATGCTTCACTGAAACTTTGCTGGGAGATGATAGTGGTCCAACCTGGGCCCAGGCCCTTCTAACCAGGCACTGCATCAGTGAGCAGATGTGGGAGAGTGGGGTGGGGTGGGGTTAGCTGTGGTCTATAAAGACCATCTTAATTACACCAAATTGCCTACTAGGAAGATGAGCCACATTGAAGGGATAGACTGTGGGTTCTCTTAGTGTACCGTCCTCCTTGCTGCCTAACAGACTTCCTAGCTGAGCTCACGGAACTGGTCTCAGACTTTTGCTTCTGGGTGACTTCAATATACCACTGGATGCCAGTTTGTCAGGTGCCGCTTGAGAGTTCATGGTATCCATTACAAACACGGGCCTATCCAAATTGTTTTCTGGATTAACACACTTGGCAGGTCACACCCTTGATGTGATTTTCAACTTGGAACATATGGATCTGTGGGCAGGGGTGACCGATTCCTCTGAATTCTCATGGACAGGGTTATCATCACTGTTACAACCTACCCCTGCAGGTGTGGAGGACTTACTAAAATGGTCTGCCCTTTAAATGTATCCTTTGAAATTCCAGGAAACCTTAGAGCAGTAGTTCTCAACCTGTGGGTGCCAATGTGTTTTAGCCTACAACTCCCAGAAATCCTAGCCAGTTTACCAGGACGGAAAGGACAACGACTAGGCGTAGATGATGGAAAACTCGACCTTTATTCAACAAGGCATAGCATGGGCACCTTTGCTTCTATAGAGTGGTAATATATGCAGCAAATAAAGTTTTCTTCTCTGCCATCATTGATTGGCGGATTCACGTCCAGCTGAGCTGTTCAGGGTGGTGAGAGGTTTAATTCAGGTACCCTCCCCTCTGAACCCATTGTTAGAAACTTCAATAGCTCACTGTGATGCCTTTAACAATCATTTCGCAGATAGCATCTTTCACATAAGAGCCAACTTAGATGCTGTCCTTGGAGTGTGTGAGTGTTTATGCAATTTAGTAATTTGTTGTATTTTTATGTTCATTTGTTTTTGAATTTGTTGTACCCCGCCTTGAGCGAAGTGGGTAATAAAATTATTATTATTATTATTATTATTATTATTATTATTATTATTATTTATTTTCTGTACATAAAATATACACACATATACATATCCCCCATATGAGGGATCGCTAATACTTCAGAGGACAGGATCGGAATTCAAGATGACCTTAACAGATTAGAGAGCTGGACCAAAACGAACAAAATGAATTTCAACAAGGACAAATGTAGGATACTACACTTAGGCAGAAAAAATGAAATGCCAAGATACAGAATGGATGCTGCCTGGCTTGACAACAATTCATGTGAGAAAGATCTTGGAGTCTTTGTGGCAACAGGGTGAACATGAGCCAACAGAGTGTGATGCAGCACCTAAAAAAGCCAATGGGATTTTGGACTGCATTAAAAGGAGTGTAATGTTTAGTTTGAGGGAAGTCATGGTGCTTTTGTATTCTGCTTTGGTTAGACCTCACCTGGAATACTGTATCCAGTTCTGGGTGCCACAGTTCAAAAGGGATATTGACAAGCTGAAAGGTATCCAGAGAAGGGCTACTAAAATGATCAAAGATCTGGAGGCCCTATGTCTTAAAGAACTGGATATGTTTAGCCTGCAGAAGAAAAGGTTGAGAAGAGATATGGTAGCCATGTATAATTATGTGAAAGGATGCCACAAGGAAGAGGGAGCAAGTTTGTTTTCTGTTGCCCTTGAAACTAGGACTCAGAGTAATGGATTCAAATTACAGGAAAGGAGATTCAACCTGAACATTAGGAAGACCTTTCTGACCATACGAGCTGTTCAACAGTGGAACATTCTGCCTCAGAATGTGGTGGAGGCTCCTTACAAACTTTGAAACAGAGGCTGGATGGCCATTTGTCAGGGATACTTTGTGCTTTTCCTGTATGACAAGGGGTTGAACTAGATGGCCCATGTGGCCTTTCAACTATATAATTCTATGATTCTGTAACATTTGCACGAGGCTTTACTGTGATTCCCAACAGCCATACACAATCTCTTAAATGGAAATAGGGGGAAATGGAGAAAACAAAGCAAAACAAAAGAAAAACCCCTTTTACTGGCCCTTCTTTTAAGCTCCCTTTACAATGCTCCCTTTTTTATTTTATAATAATAATAATAATAATAATAATAATAATAATTTTATTCTTATATCCCGCCCCATCTCCCCGAAGGGACTCGGGGCGGCTCACTTGGGGCCATGCTCAGACACAACAACACAAGTCAAATAAAACATTAACAACCGAGCAATAAAACTACAACATGATTAAGAACAGTCATAAAAGTCAATATATAAAATAATATTAAAATCCCAATTTGAGTCAAAAGATCCAGGCCAAGGTACAAGCAATGTCAAATTATCAGGGAGGGATAATTACACATTTCATTTTACATTTCTGCAATGTGTAAAAATGCATTCATCAGATGTTCTACCTAGTGGCAGACAAGAAAAAATAACTCTGTTCTTTTGTTTTCCAGAAAGAAGAATCTGTTGAGCAACCTGAATTCCGATATGATGAATTTGGTTTCCGAGTAGACAAAGAAGGCAAGTTTTTTATTTATGTGGTGGGACTTGTGACCGGATACCCTTTAGGCTCTCACTTAGAAGTGAGAGCCTGACAGTATCCTTCCTTCCTTTGTCTAAAGTTGAGTCTTGAAAACTCTTTGAGTCTGAAATAATTAAGTGCCGGCTTTATTTTCATTATATGAAAGACAAGTATAGTATGTGTTTTGTAATATGTATTATGGGGGTGTACACACATATGAAAACAGCTTTTCCTTTTGAAATACATGCAGTAGGAAATCAGGTCCTTTCTTGTTCACATATATATTTTAAAGTAGCACTTGATATACTTTGTGGCTTTATACTGAATCAGAAGTGATAGTGGTGATAATTCTAACAGCAATTATCCATAATTTTGGGTAGAATTCCTTGTAATTCCTGTTTCTTCAAGTGCTCTAGTTGCCCTGGAATGTTTTTCTATCCAAGAATTAACCCAACCAGATGCTGATGTGCTTTTAAAGTCAGGTATGTGAAACTCATTGCCAGGGATCTTGAATCAGATCTTAGGATTTTAGATAAAGATTTATTTTTTGAGGTTACTCAGCAGTGTGTGTTGTCATATACACTCCACCCAGCTGCAGAGCTTGGAAAAGTTACTGTTTTAATTATAAGCAATAGAACCCCTAAGTCGACAGGGAATTATCAGTATAGCCAAAAAAGAAGAAAGAAACTTGCACAACTATGAAGAATCCAGCTATGCCAGCAGTTCCCAACCTTTGGGCCTCCAGGTGTTTTTGACTTCAGCTCCTACAGTTCCTAACAGCTGGTAAGCTGCCTAGGATTTCTGGGAGTTGAACTGCACTGAGCCATGCCAGCAACAAAGATTCTTTGTAGTATTAGGCTTGGATCTCTGTTTTGTGACACAGAATCTTTATGGGTTGCATTTACTACTATGAATTCTGTAACTAATGTGTAATTTTAATCATTGTTAATAATTATTTATTATTGATGAGTGAATTTAGTGGCATTTCCTATGAATCAGAAATGTGGTTTATTCAAGTAAACCTTATTCACCCCCCCCCTTCATATAAAATGATTTATTTATTCATGTCTTATTAAGAACTGTTGAAGTAATCAAATGTAGCAGATCTGAAGTTCAGCTTTTTGCCCTTTAGGAGATTGCACGGGCTTCTAAAATGATATTATGACGGGAAGGAGAAGTATGTAGAAATTGTCTTTTATATTGAAATGTTGATGTTAAACACTGGTGTAGAAGATGTAGCCCATTTCATGGATAGGTCATTATTCCTAAAGTCTTCTAGGAATGACAAAGCACCTTTCCTCCTTCCCCAGCTTTGAAGAAGCAACCTTTGGAATTTGAAATGATTGAAGACTATAAAAAAGCCTTGGAGGCTGCATGTGACCCAGCACTGCATTTTGTTTAACCCAATTTATCACATTAGAAAACAGTTGTGAAGTGAATTGTTAGCATCAGAATTGCCAGCCACGTAGCTATGCTCTCATCGAGTTCTCTGAGATGCGGATGGACAAAGTTGGCCTTTTAGATGTTTTTAGACTGCAGCTCTTAGCAGTTATAGCCAGCATAGTCAATGGTCAGAGATCATGGGAGTTGCTATCCACCAACATCTGACACCATGCCCTTCCATAAGGCATGCTTACTATCCCTCTGTATTATTAAACTTGGTTATTTAGAGGCCTGAGCTTTTTTCTGCAGAGGTGGAAGGCATCTATAACTATACTTTTGTCATCCTACATTTCAATATCTGACCTTTTACTACAGATGGTGCTGAGCCAAACTCCAGCAAGCTCTTGGGAATCCCACTGACAGAAGAGCCACAACACAGACTGAAATGGCAAGCTCACCTGGAGTTCACACACAACCATGACGTAGGGGACCTCACCTGGGATAAGATTGAAGTCACACTTCCTCATTCAGATAAGCTACGATCCCTGGTATTGGCTGGCATTCCTCATAGCATGAGACCACAGGTGAGGCACTTCGGGGTAGTGAAAGTGTCAGATACTGCTAGTGTTGTTTTTGTTTTTGATAATAACCTACCATTCTTCTAATCTGGGAGTTAAAGCAGCTTATAAAAGTCATCCACACAGCACATGAAGTCCTTTTGCACTTTAGGAGTCAGTTCACAAAGTCCTGCCAAAATATAAAGGTCTTCACCTGTCTATGCAGGGTAACAAACTTTAACCTGTGAGAGTGGTGAGATAGAGAAAAGGGCCTTTGACCCGCCACCCTCCCAGGTATATCTAGTGAGAGCATGCATGAGAAATTTCATAATGGGAAACGTCTTGTACATTACTTTTAATTTGTTTACTCTGGTTTACCTAGCTATGGATGCGACTATCTGGTGCTCTACAGAAGAAAAGAAGTTCAGAAATGTCTTACCGAGAAATTGTAAAAAATAGCTCAAATGATGAAACCATTGCTGCTAAACAAGTGAGTAACATCTCTGCATTATATGCTAATATTCTTGGTATCAACATACGCATTTTTATTCTGAGTGTGCCTTAAGAGATGTGCTACAAACTCTTTTACCTTGAGAAGTTTTATTTCAGGTTAAAGGGGAGGCTTTTGCGAATGGATGTTGTTTGTAAGACTTCCAGGCTGAGGTGGAATTTAGTCTGTTTCAGGTTTACTTTATTGGGGCAAAAATATATGGGCAGGCAGGGTCTGAGAGAAGGGAAAGGAGGATGGGGAGACTCATCACTAATTGAATCTGAATTGCTTATCTATTATTCTATTTTTGATAGATTGAGAAAGACCTACTCCGCACCATGCCCAGCAATGCCTGCTTCTCCAACATGAACAGCATTGGTGTGCCACGACTGCGTAGAATATTACGTGGGCTGGCTTGGTTATATCCAGAAATTGGCTACTGTCAAGGCACTGGCATGGTAAATAAGCCTTCATTGTATTGTTTTTTTCATAGGCTGTAGATGTCCACAGCAGGAATGGGAATATACAGAGTAGTTCACTGTGAGAAGGCAAAGTTATCCTATTATTCGTACTGCAGTGGCATTTGGCATGTTTTTGGAGGAACTCATAACATTTTAGAATAAATAAATCAATACAAGTTATTCTAAGCATGAGATTACTACCAGAAGCAATTTAACAGGATGACCTTTTGAACACAAATCAAGTACTTTATTGTGTTGATGACCATCAACTATGGACTTTCTACATCTTAAGCAACAACCACTAAGAACTAGGGTAATCTGAACATTGTCCAACATTGATGGTAATCTGTATGGTGAGATATCTACATGTTTTTCATCGGGGAAGTCAAAAATGTATTATTACAATTTCTTTGTATTCTGCTTTTCCCTTCAAAGGAAAAAAAGCTCAAACAATAAAAAATGAATAAAATGCTAAAAATATCACAATTTGAAAAAAAACGACAGTAAAATTTCTATACTATGCCTGTAATCCTTCAATTCAACATGTCATATGAAAGGATAAATTAATTCCTAATTTGTACAAACAGAAAAAGGATATAAAAATATAAGGCACTATTTTAGTAAGGGGGAAAAAAATCCAGGCCAGAGGCTAGTATGTTAAAAATGGATCTCACATTGGAGTCAGCAGGAATCAAAATCAAAACCTGGCATAACCAATTATATGGATATAATAATATTACATACTATAAAATCAGTCATTCCTCCAAGTATACTCATTTCAAATATAACTTCTTGCTGATCAGCAGTATCCCTGTAGCAAACCTACCTTGGAATAAAACAAAAGCATATGGCTCAGTTAAGACTCCTGAGTTACTTCGTCTTTACTTGCAAGGTTATTGGCATTTTGGAATAGAATCAGTGTTCTCTGTGATCTCTGTGGCACTCGTATGTATAAATATAGAGAAAACCACTTAAAAAAACACTTACAGAACAGCAACTTGGTTTTATTTTGTGAATTTACTCTAATTTGAACCAGCACCATTTAGAATGCTTTCTATAGAATACACGAAGAGTGTATGACCATGAGTCACACAAGTAATATGGCAGTATTTATCAGAATAAAATGTTTTTGGCATCCCAGCATAATGCTACAGCCACTGATTGTTCGTATGATTGGGTTTCCAAGAGGGATAAAATCTTCTGAGACAAATTTTAGAGCCCAAATTTTTAGGCATGCCAATTATTTCTTTTTTGGCCACAGTAGGAATTACTCCACTGCATACTACTCAATCTAGTGTAATGCTTGCTCTGCAGCTTGCTTTCAGTCCTTCTTGTCCCTCCTTTGAATAGGTAGTGGCTTCCTTGCTTCTCTTCCTGGAAGAAGAAGATGCCTTCTGGATGATGTGTGCCATTATTGAGGACTTGGTACCAGCCTCTTACTTCAGCACCACTTTGATGGGTGTACAGACAGACCAACGTGTCTTGCGACATCTCATTGTACAGTACTTGCCACGACTGGACAAACTTCTTCAGGAACATGACATTGGTAATAGGATGTTTTGGTTGGTTTGTTATTCGCAAGGTTTTGAGAGGGTTATAATAATGTCCCAGAAAGGCTCAAATTATTACATTTGCACATTCAAAGCATTATGTTTTTTGGATTAAAGTTCCCAAATCTCAAAATCAACATGGCAAATAAAGTCCATAGTGCTGGGAGAATAGTAAAAACAACAACAAAAAAGAAGGCAGCATTTGTTGTTAACTTTTTATAGTGGCAGATAATGTGACAGAGAATAGATCCTGGAGAGATAGACATTAAATGGCTTAGGTATGGGCAAACTTCGGCCCTTCAGGTGTTTTGGACTTCAACTGTCACAATTCCTAACTAACGGTAAGCTTGACAATGCCTGATTTGCTTTAAAGCTATATATTGAAAATGGCTAACACTTTATGATCCTTGTAGCATCTAAAGCAAAAAAAATCAGTTTTGGTTTTTGTTTCTGTACAGTGATTGTGAGAAGGGAAGTTAATGCAAGACCTCATTGTGAGTGTTTTCTGCTTACGTGTGAAATGCAAAGGGACATAGTAGAGAACTGACATGGGGTAATTTTTTGTCACTCCTGCTGATAACTGTTAAACTGGAACTGTTCGCATTTCCCTTTGTCTCCATCCACAGAACTGTCCCTGATCACCCTGCACTGGTTCCTCACCTCCTTTGCTAGCGTTGTGCATATCAAGCTGTTGCTACGCATCTGGGACCTTTTTTTCTACCAGGGTTCCATAGTTCTCTTCCAGGTCACTCTGGGCATGCTTAGCATGAAGGTAAGCAACATTCCTCAGCTGCCACTTTTCTGGTCATAGCATGAGTTGGGCTATGAATATCAGTAGAGGTGTTTGGGGGATGGACAGCAGTATTTCAGGAACGAAAAATGAAAAATACAGTGTGTGCTCTCTCAGTACATGCAGCCATGTTACTTATTCCTTCTCTGGCATCTCTCATTCCTGTTGCCTTATTTGCTTCTCTTCGTTTTTATGAAATACAGTAGAGTTCCAGTTATCCGACATAAAGGGGCGGGCCTAATGATGGATAACCAGAACTGTTGGATAATAGGGAGGCCCTATTATCCAAGCCTCTCCCCAAGCCCCGGGCTTCCTGTGTCGCTGCGAGGGAGGAGGCCGGGGGCTTGGTGAGGAGGAGAGGGACGGTTCCCTTGCCAAGCCCCTGGCCTCCTCCTTTGCTGTGACGGGCCTTTATCGGAGGGAAGAGTTTCCTCCCTCTGGCAAAGGCCTGGCTTAGGGAAACCCAGAGCGTGTTGCTAAACAGCAACACACTCCATGATTCTCCAAAGGCCCGGGCCCTTACCTCCCATGGCTGCCTCAGCCACTGCGTCTGTCTCCCCCTCTGCCGCCGCCTCCTCCTTTACATCCTCCTGGGGCAGCCCGAGGAAGAGGGGGAGAAAAGACCTCCCTCTCTCGAGCTCCCTCCGGCTCAGCAGTGCTCCCTTCTTCTGGCTGTCCCAGGAGGATGCGAAGGAGGAAGCGCGGAGGGGGAGGTAGATGCAGTGGCAGCCATGATTGCGGCGGTGGGGAGAATACGATGCGCTGCCAAAGCCCTGGCGGCGTGTCAGATAATACGGAGTGTCGGATTGGCGGAAGTCAGATAACCGGAACTCTACTGTAGTAAGAACATGATAGTATATAGATTAGGGTGGTTAAATCATATCTTTTTTAAAAATTGGCTCATATTTGAACATCACCACAAAACCAACAAATGCAGATATTAATGACTGGCTTCCTAACAACTTTTTTCATAAGAGCCAAAGAAATATGCCCTATCTTGTTGATTTTTATATTGAACATATTGATAGAACCATCTATTGACAGATCACATACTCTCCAAATCATTCAATCAATTGACAGTAATACTAAATGCTGTGAGATATTGGTGCATGCATATAGAACTGCAGTCTTAGAGCTATATTATCTCTTGAATAACTCATTTCTGTGTGGATGTCTAAAGCTCTGTCTAGCACTCTAGGGGAAAAATGGCTACAGTATTCCACTCAGAAGTGGTCAGTATTGTATGTAGTATTAAGGCAGTGCTTTATATGCAGTTAGGGGAGAATGAGACATTTTGGTGTAGATACTGCAATGGGAGCCTTTAGAACTTTTTTTCTTATATTCTGACAGGGTTTTATTTTTTAAAGACTTCATGATGATACTTTTTGCTGGAAATGTCATTTAAAAATAGTATATCTACCATTTAGTAGTAGTTTTCGAATTGTAAGAAGACGAACATTAGAGGAAAACATGGATAATTCTAATTAACATTTGCATCAGGATTATGAGACAGCCAGGATAAAAGTGAAGACCAGAGCAAAAAGGAAGCACTGCAGCAAACATTGATATTTGGTTTATTTGCCTTATTCACCATGAGCTTAAGACAAGCTACAGTTGTCAAGTACAAAAAGAAGTGCAAAAGTATTCCAAACCATGAATGACTATAAAATTGTAGAATAACCTGTCCATATCAAAACAGGAAGATGAATTGATCCAGTCAGAGAACTCTGCATCCATCTTCAACACACTCTCAGACATCCCCTCTCAGATTGAAGATCCAGATGTGCTCCTGCAGGAAGCCATGCGGATTGCTGGGTCGCTGACAGATGTGGCAGTGGAGACTCAGCGTTGTAAGCACCTTGCTTACCTCATTGCAGACCAAGGGCAGCTATTAAGTCCTGGTGCTGCTGTCAACCTCTCAAAGGTATCATAAACTGAAAATATTGTCTTTTTCATGCATTTCCTTGAGTTGTACTATTCTCTCTTGTTGAAAGCAAGGGATCACAGACAAAAACAATTTCCCAACATGTTGATACCTACCTTGTCTAGTATTTCTATTATTAGTGGCATATCTAACATATTTGGTGTCTGGTGTAAATAATTTATTTAAAAGCCTCATTTCATGATCATTGTTTTCAGTAATATTAATATAATCATCATCATCATCACCAGAAAATAAATGCAGATCATGAAAATTTTCTGTAAGGCTTACCAGCCCTTTAATACCCAGAACACCAAATCGTGGCTAGGCCACTCTCACCAAATTAACTACGTAAGATTAGATGAAAGTGATGTAACAAGTCTCAAAAATTTCACAGAAACAAGGACTCGTTCGGAGCATATGGAAGCAGTGAGATAGTGGGCAACCTTTCTTTGCTTGTGTGCCCAAGAATGTAAGGACTGGGGAAAGGAGGGGTGTGAAGGCAGAGACTCTTTTGTTCAGAGCAGAAAAATAGCTATTGTGACTAATAGCCATATATAAGCCTCTGTGATCCAGCAGAACCAACCTTCTAGAACTTATAGTACTCAATGCATTTGTTGCTTTGAATGCTTGGTTATACATTGGGTGTGAAAATGAAATAATGTTATTTCTGGTGTTTGAGAGTGCACATACACAAAACTACTGTCAAGAATTCTGAAATAATATCTCCTCAAGACTTCAGCTTTTAAAATGGACCAGTGATCTAAAGAGAAAACAGTATTATGAACCTCGGATAAGAATTCTCCACTTGATTCTTTTAAATCTTCTCTGAATTCATCCACTCTTCAAAGAAGATGCTGAAAAAAAACCATAACAGATTTAAGGACAAATTTTTAAAAAGAGGGGGAGGTGAAAAATGGAATGTAGCCACACCCTTAAGATCAACTGATTTATATTTTAGCACGAGCGTTTATGGTTATCAGTCCATTTCCTAGGAGCCGCAGTGGCACAATGAATTAAACCCTTCTGCCGGCTGGACTGCTGACCTGAAGGTGGGTTGCTGATCTGAAGGTTGCCAGTTCAAATCCGTGAGATAGAGCGAACTCCTGTCTGTCAGCAGTTCTAGCATGCAGGGACATGAGAGAAGCCTCTCAGCAGGATGGTAATACAGAAGTCCCCTGGGCAACGTCTCTGTAGATGGCCAATTATCTCACACCAGAAACGACTTGCAGTATGTTCTCAAGTCACTTCTGGCATGATTAAAAAAAAGTTAGTTTCCTCAGTCATTGCATCTGTGGAAGCAGCTTGGTATCTATGAAAGCCTATGCGAAAATCTAAATCAATGTTAAAGATACTGCTAGATTCTATTGCTGTCCTGTTCCTCCCGTTGTTATGCTGCAATATAGATTTTTAAATAATATCCTTTTCTATTGTGACTTGCTCTTCTTCTTTAGATTGTACGACGCAGAACACAGCGTAGGAAATCTGGCATTACCTCACTTCTTTTTGGTAAGAATTAAAGGATAGTTGGGTTCCTATGATGTGGAGAGAGTTGGAAAGTATAGCGAGGGCATGCATACAGTAAAACTTGCTGTATGTGTACTATATATATCTCGAATAGTCTTGCACTATAAATAGTTGTGCTAAGCAACCTACTGATCTTCAAGATGCATAAACAGAGCTTTCTTTTAGTCAAATGTTTGTAGTAGCCTTTAAAAATATAACTAATGCAATGTAGCACTAAAGTTGTTTTTTCTCACTCAATCAGGACAATGTTCACCTGAGGTCTTGTCAGAGGCTGTCATAAAGTTCCTATAATAGTTCTCATGTTATTTGATGTGACGAATGTATTATTTTACTAACATGCCAGGGACACGTATCTTATTTACCGTATGCCCACTGCTACAACTATTTATGCCATTGCTACAACCATTTCTTTCTTTACTGGAAACCACCAGCAAACTAGCAGCTGCTGGCCTGCAGACTGCCCCCAGTCCAAGAACCACTATTTTAAATAGCATGGTCTTAGTAGGAGGCCTTGTTTTTGCCTTCTTTAAAGGTTCAGAGAGAAACTAATGTTAGTAAGTCACAATCAAATAGCATTGAGAAACTTGTTTCCTGATCTGCTTCAACTATTCTGTGAGACACTATCATGGAAGCCCCATATAGAACATAGCAGAGAAGTGGCACTAAAATGTATTGGAGGAATCCTCAGATTTTATAACACAGCAGGGGGCCATCTGGTTGCCCCAGCTCTGAAAATATTCCAGAGCAAAGTTATTGCCCAGATTCTGTACGGCGCCCCAGTCTGGAGATGGGACGATTCACAGATACCAAAATTGGAGGCCATCCAGAATGCATTCCTTAAGAAACTGCTGAGACTCCCACCTGGCACTCCAGCAGTCTTGGTCAGAACAGAGGTTGGTTTACCCTCCATAAGATCCCACATTCCCTTCTCCCTATACAACTATTGGAGAATCATAAAGGATTCCTCAGCTAGAGTTTTCCCAAAGCTATGCTTTGAACATCTAAAGCTATGCTTTGAACATCTTGGAGCTCAAAACATCAGAAATTTCTGAAAGTATACCCTACCCTGTCTCATGAGCCTTCAATCCTGAGTTCAAGAGAGAAGTTGCATGAATACATTTATAACCAAGGTATTCAAATGGACAGACAGGCTATTAACAGCTCCAAATTCTCGACATGGTATGAATTATACAAACTCGACCATGAAAGGGCTATGTATCTAACCCACCTTACATTCCCTAACCTCAGACAAGCTCTACGATTCCAAAGCATGCCCTCAGCAGTGCTGGATGGTAGGTACTCAGGCACTCCTTTGGCTAGCCGGATATGTGTATGCGGGGCCTCAGAAATTGAGGACCTGCCCCACTATTTGTTTGCTTGCACTCTATACTCTGCACCAAGAAATAAATTCTTAGTGCCTATGCTATGGTACCTACAATCGAACACGGTTGCAGAAAAGATCTTCTACCTTTTATCTGATACCAACTCTACAATTACATATAAGGTATCTCTCTTTACCTTGGCAGCAAATAAAATCAGAGCAAGACTGATTGCGTACATTGTAGTCAACTGCGCCGGGGATGCTTTTATCTAGTTTTTAACATGACTGATATTTTATACTGGCTTTTTACCGGTTATATTTTGCAAGCTCTGTTTTATACTCTATGCATCCTGCTTTTAACTATGGAATTTTACGGTGTTTCTATAGATGCTTGGTTGATATTGTTACTTATGTTTTTTAAATGACTGATCTTATATATTTATTTATTACATCACTTCTACCCCGCCCTTCTCACCCATCAGGGACTCAGGGCGGCTTACAATATAAACATATACATCAGAAAAACAGTTTACATCAAATTTAAAATATTGGCATTTTACCGGTAATTGTGCCGTTCCCAGCACATGTTGCACTTGTGCTGCTGCACCTCACAATGTATATTTTGCATGCTCTGTTTTATCCTGCTTGTATCCTACTTTTAACTGTTGGATTTTACAGTGTTTTGTATAGATGTTTGTTTGATGTTGTTTCTGTAAATGCATATGATAATTGGTCGGAGCATTAATAAATTGATTGATTGAACTATTCTGTGCTTCTTTGGAAATGATCTGCAAATTAATGCTGCAGACCTCTTCCTTCCAAAGGCGACCCCAGGTGCTTTGCAGCAGCTGTAAAGGATATTCCATTTAGTATTTCTGCTTGAGTTGTTGGGGAAGAGATCTGGGAAAAACCTGATGGGGGTGAAACTTTGGCTTGTGGAGGTGAGGGTGCTATTGTTATTCCTTTCGTGGAAGTCTTTCAGTTGCTGCTTAGTTATAACGAAATGGAACTTCGTAGAGAAAATGTATTTTGGCTTTGGATACCAGCTGCTTAACACTTAGAGGAGAACATAATTATTGCCTTGCTCTTTTTAAGAGTGTTTCTCCTTCTTCTAGGAGAAGACGATATGGAGGCACTGAAGGCCAAGAATATTAAGCAAACGGAACTGGTTGCAGACTTGCGAGAGGCCATCCTTCAAGTTGCGCAACATTTCCAGTGTGTGGATCCCAAGAGTTGCAGCATAGTGAGTAAGAGGATATCCAGCTGGCGAAGTCTGCTTCTTGCCAGAGACATGGCTACATTAGCATAATTGTGGTAGAATGAGGTTGTGATGTTTTATAGAGAACAAAATGAGGAGCTTATAGAATTAACAGTATCCCTTGTCTCTTGCTTATTTCTGCCTTATGTGAATGTCTCTTCCCGACTCCAACTAGGACTTGACTCCAGATTACACCATGGAGAGCCACCAGAGGGACCACGAAACCTACGTGGCATGTTCCCGGAACCAGCGGCGGCGCGCCAAGGCCCTTCTGGATTTCGAGCGGCACGATGACGATGAACTAGGCTTCCGTAAGAATGATATCATCACGGTATGATATGAAGACTAACAGAAAGGTTGTATCAGGTAGAGGAACTGAGAGGAAATTTTGGCATATTTAATACAGAATAAAGAACAACAAATTTGGCATTTCTCAACACTACAGAATACAAGATAAACCTGAGTAAAATAAAGTTGGTCATCAAGAGTAACTAAGTGAAGAGAGCTTAGAAGAAAGACCTAGATATAATTAAGTAAAGCAAATTATAAGTGGAGATAATGCAGATATAAGAGGGCTGCATAAATTGAAATAAGTAGAGTATTACTGAAGCTTAATCCGTGGACATCAACAAGAGAGATGGGTTGGGAGCAAAGGTCTGCCCTCTATGTTTCAGCCCCTTTTGATCTTTGGGTTCTATGAATCAGTGGCCTATGGCTTCTCTTTTGAGCCCAAGACAAATACAGACCCTTCCTTAGGCTGAACACATGTCAGTAAAACAAAGTAAATATTAATCAGATACCGTTTTAGCAAGAACTTTCTTCTTATTTGCTCTTTTTCTCTTTGATAAGACTAAGTGACTCATTTTTATTCTTACAGATAATCTCCCAGAAGGATGAGCATTGTTGGGTGGGAGAACTGAATGGCCTTAGAGGTGAGTCCTACTTGCCCTTGATGAGGGGTGAACAAGAGTCTTAACTCTGTGTACTTCCCAAAATAATATTTCTAACAACAATGTTAACTCTGAAGGGACTACCCATACTTCAAATTGCATTCTTTTGATTTACGGTTTGTGACCTCACTAGGTTTTTATTCATTCTTCTCCTGATCCTTGTAGGTTGGTTTCCTGCAAAATTTGTAGAGGTCCTGGATGAACGAAGCAAAGAGGTATAATCTGTTCTTTATGTATACATATCTCATGCTGGGATTCTGATTCTCCCTTCATCCCCTTACTGTTTACCACCCATGTTGTGGTGTGCCCCAACTTGCAATATACAAGTCTATGTGTCTCTACAAAGGATGTGTAAAAAATGGGTGAAGAGAGAAAGGGATCCCTGTACAAAAGAAGATCAAGACTCTTGAGTAGCTCCCTCCCCCCAAAAAAAAAAAAGGTAATGTCTTATTCCCATGCCCAGGTGGAGACCTGGAAGATACAGAAAGAAAGTGACAAATACAAACTCAGTCAATCAAACTATAACTAATTAAATTTACTCTTAAATTAGCTCTTCCTGTACTATTTGTAAAAAATATAGCTTATAAGCAACCATTTCTGGGTGGGAGAGTGAAAAGGGGAACAAAGGGGACATACATTTTGTCATGTGATTCATTGATTGTAGTGATTCAAATTTGTGAGTTGGTTCATTATTAATAAGGGCTCTACAGGTCCATATGCATCCACTCATAAAGCAATAAGGCAGACAGGTAAAATATTGCCTGGTGTCCTGTTTTTCCATTAGGCTGGTGTTAAGTCAGACTTGCACCTTCTAAACTGCATTTTTTATTGTTGTGGAAGTTTGGAATTTTGTTCCAATTACTGTAACAACCAAAATCCCTTCCAGATCTTTCCTTGTGTACAGCCACCCTTCTCTACATGGTCATTGACATGCTGCCAGACAGTTGAGTGAATGTGGCTGGATGTCCCCAAAACAGCCATGCAAGTCCAGTTTTTCAAGAATGGGTAGATTTATGGGATGAAACTGTGGTGGCATGGCTACAAGATGGACATACGCTTCTTAGTGCAGGATCTTGGCCATCATCTGCAAATAGCAGCACATAGATCAGCTTGTGTATATGCAAGTGGCTTCAAGTTGTTTGTCGATGTATAGCAACATCATGATTTTATAGGGCTTTCTTAGCCAATATTCAGATGTGGTTTGAACAGTTCATTCCTCTGAAATATTGCCTACAGTACCTGGTATTCATTGGTGGTCTCCCATCCCAGTACTAACAAGGGCTGATCCTATCTGGCTTCCATGATCATGCAGAATCTGGTGCTTTTAAGGTACTTTACCTTATATTCTGTTGGATGTATCACCAATGTCTGCAATCTTTTTCTTTTCAGTATTCCATTGCTGGAGACGACTCTGTCACTGAAGGCATCACAGACTTGGTTCGGGGGACACTGTCTCCAGCCCTCAAGGCCATATTTGAACATGGGCTGAAGAGGCCATCCTTACTGGGTGGGGCCTGCCACCCCTGGCTCTTCATTGAAGAGGTAAGAAAGACCTTTGCTGCCTGCAGAGTCTTTGGGAACAATATGGCAAGTATTTGAGAAACCTGGCAATGGCCTGGCATCGCCATCCCTTCTAGTGCTCTAGACAGCTGCAGAGCCAAGGGATGCCTGGGAGGGGGATATTTGTGGTGACCCTCTGACAAAGCAAGAAGCTAAGTCCATCATCCTGCCAACTTAACAAGACTAGGGACCTCTTCACACGGCCAGCGAAAGGGAAGTCATGCAGGGTGGCTCGTGGTGCCCCACATGCCCTCCCTCATCACACAAGAGGGTGCTTTGGCACTCTTTCCCTCCCCCATCAGATGGCAGGAAGTGTCAGGACCCTGGCTGCAGAGCACCAATAACCTTACACAGAGGCCAGTCTCTATCTAATATCTTTATTAAAGAAATATATAAAATCAATAAAAACAAGTGAAGAATATAGTTCAGAAGCAGACCTTTCAGATGAGGTCAATTATAGTCCAGAAATGTATTGTCCAATATAAGATATTAGAGTTCAAAGTTTTAATCCACTTGACCGAAACACACACTTTGCCAAGCAATAGTGTGGGGAAATAACAGAGTCTTTAAAGTCCAATGAAGCTTGACAACAAGGCTGGAAATAAACTTGATTCTTGACTAGATCCGTGACTAGAGGCAAGACGAACATGAAGCATGAAACAGAGTCCGTGGTAAAACCGTGAGACAAGGCAAGGCTTGAAGCTTGATCCGGGAAGCAAGGAACTGGGATTACGAAGTCCACACACGATCTCTCTCCTCAAGCTGATCAATTGACTCCGCAAAGAATCCCTCGCGCCAAACACCTATATTGGGTCTCGTTTTCCCGCCAACAGAACTCTTTCCCTAGAGAAGGAGAAGCGAAACCCAACTCTGTCCAGATGCATGACTCCTTAGAATTTCCCAAGGGAAGCAGACCTAATCAGCCATTTGTTTGGCAGCGATTCTCAGGCTTCTCCGATTAGCCTCCCTGACTCCCCTATCTTTAGAATAATTTTCCCTCCTGGAAAACGGGGGGGGGGGGGGGGAGTTCTGCCCAAGGCCTGTTTGGCTGAATTCTTGAGGGCAAACATCAAACATCCTGCAGGTGAAGAGACTCCGGCTCTTGCTGAACCGGCGAAAACCCCATGTTTTCCTCTTCGTCTGCCACAATAGTACTAGGAACAGGACTACAAGGCCCATGAGTCATCACAGGAAGGGCGGCAACGTGCATTGCCCCACCGCCCTTTCTGCCATCACATGGCAAAAAGGGGAGGAAAGTGCAAGTAGCTCCATTGGAGGTGCTATGACACATGGCAGGCCCTGTCCTTGCCACGCATAAAAGCGGAAAATGGGGCAAAAATGCCACATGTGAAGAAGTCCTAGAAATGCTAGGTGTCACTGTCTCATCTGGATTGTAGGAAATTGATAGGGTTAGAGTAGAGAACAACTTGGATTCTTGGGCTATCTGTTGCCAGGAAGACAGATAGAAACAAGAAAATTTAGATCACAGTTTGTCTATATTCTTGTCTAGGCTGCTGGGCGTGAGGTGGAGCGAGACTTTGACTCTGTGTATTCCCGCCTTGTGCTCTGCAAGACTTACAGGTAAAGTTCCTTCCTTCACACTAATCTTTGCCTGTCTATTGGGTATCCCTTCTGGTGATTTTACTTGTAGTGTTTCTGGATGTTGGCTTTCCCCAGGTAGGCAAATTACTAATGTAGCAATGGGTAATTATTGCCAGATATAGAGACTTATTAAAATACCATATTTAAAATCACTTTCAAAAGGATACAAGTTCTCCTGGTAGAATGACGATCTTTGTTGAAACCAAAGACGACTGAAAATTAGGTTTGGTGGACAGTTATTTCTATTTTGAGATGGTACTGGGTAAGGCAAATATGTGACCCTAGATCATACTGCATCCTTTACTTCATTGTTGTAGGTTGGATGAAGATGGGAAAGTGCTGACTCCAGAAGAACTGCTTTATCGAGTAAGTACTTTCTTCTGGTCCACAGAAACATCCTTGTGGGACAGATCAGTCTGCCTGCCTTGAATCTCTTCCTTTGATGCTAGGAAGAGCCTAGTCTCTCTGAATGGGCAGCATTCAGAGCCTTGTCCTTGCCTCTAGAGGCCAAATGCTATGTGTGAAACATAGTTGGCATATCCTACTGTACTTTTCTGTCTTCAAGCAAAAAGAAATGGCCCCTTTAATAATTCGCTTTCCCTCTCTGGCAGGCAGTACAGTCTGTGAACATGTCACATGATGCAGCACATGCTCAGATGGATGTGAAGCTCCGTTCCCTCATCTGCGTTGGACTGAAGTAGGTCACCTCATTCTGTTTGTTTCAAAGCTACTTTTGTTAGCATGGCATCAAAGGATCATGCTTCTTTAGAGTCCCAGCAAACAGCTGTCTTAAGATGCCCTACATTGCTTTATGCCCTTTGCCACGCTAAAGCTATATTACATCTTTAATATCACCCTGAGTTGCTCTATGTGGTAGTAATAGAACAATCTTCCTGTGAGCTAGTAACTTTCACTGTAATTTATTTTTCAGTGAACAAGTCCTGCATTTGTGGCTTGAGGTATTGTGCTCCAGCCTGCAGACGGTGGAGAAATGGTTCCATCCCTGGTCATTTCTGCGAAGTCCAGGCTGGGTGCAGATCAAGTGTGAACTCAGGTACATGGAAGCTTTCACCCCTCCATTTTGCTACATTATCAGATTCCACCTTCTGGAAACTACAGTCTATCCGAGATTAATAAAACTTACAGTATCATACTGATAGTTTTGAAGAGCAGTCATGGGCAAACTTCAACCCTCCAGGTGTTTTGGACTTCCAAGTCCCACAATTCTTAACAGCTTACAAGCTGTTAGAAATTGTGGGAGTTGAAATCCAGAACACATGGAGGACTGAAGTTTTCCCATGCCTGGTGTAGAGCACACTTTGTGAAGGATGTGTGTTTATTTGGAGAGGCAATGCAGTGCATTGTTACGAAATCATCAACTGCACTTTCTCCACACAATAGGATGGGCTTTGTCTCTGGTTATTATGCATCAAATTTTCATGGCTATCCCAGCTCCAGACTCTTAAAAAATGGAAATACCCATACCCGATTATAATGCGCCATCACTTATAATGTTCATCTTAATTACAAAGATGCACATTACTAAAAAAAGATTTGTTGTCCAATGTAATGTGCAGCTTCCCCTTGCCTGTCGGCCATTCTGCAGCCCCCCTTGGAACAGCCGGCAGAAAAGGGAAAGCCGTGAAGTTAACAGGGGACTTCTCACAACTCTCTGTGCTAGGATGGGCTTTTCATACATGTATTTGTACGTAAGAAAACTGAAGTGTGAATTGACTTGAACTTCATAGTGGGAGCCAATTTGTGAGGTTCAGTTAGGGGGGGGGGAGAGATTGCTTTTGCAATATCTAAACTAGAAATCAGTTTCCCAGTTCTGCCTTTTTCTCAATCCTAGTCCACACCATTAAGATTGTTTTCTCCGTCTTCTATTCTATACATGGATATGTTATCGTATTTGCTTAATGTTAGCTTGTCTAGAACCTGAAAGTTACCTGGAAACTGTTTTTCTTTCTCCAACTGTTGCTTTGTCTCACTGTGTATAATTTAATTAAATGTGAAAAGGTTTGGATTAATTACATGCAGAGTCCTAGGGGTATTATCTTTCATTAATAAACCACATGGCTTCTCCCTAGCTGCATCTGTGCTTGAGACAGTGTTGAGTGTAGTTTTTGGTTCAAGCCAGAAGCAGATCTGGGTATACTAATATAACTCTGAATGATTTGCAATCTATTGGCAAAGGTTTGACTCCCATTAGCAACAAGGAAAAAAAACACAGGCATTTTATATCATACTGTTGAAATTAAGCAAGCTTTGCATAACTCAAGAATATATTTTTGCGTGTAGTGATGGAGAGTTTGTCTCCATTTTGTAACTGAAACCAAAACCCCCTGTTGAAAACCCCTTTATTATAAGAATGTCACTTTGAACCGCAGTAAAGTAGATCCCGTAAGCCTGAGGTTTCCTCAAACCTCTTCCAAGGAATCTGGTATTTGACACAGACAAGAATCAGAGACAGGCACCCCACTGGTGATTTGTACCATCACAACCCCTTAATACCAATGTTAATGAAGGAGGCACTTAGTAATTCTCTTCTTTGACATCCTGACTGAGAGAACAGCTGGTGAGAAACTTGCAGGCATGACACCTTCCCAGCTGCCAATCAAGAAATGCCTGGAAACTTTCTGAGAAGAAGTGGCAGCTTCCCCAAAACCTGCAACTACACTGTCAAAAAATACATTCTACTTTCATGTTGCAGAATCTTGGCCAAAGTTCTAAAAAAAATGTTCTTAAAAAATCCACAAACTCAGACACTGGAAAAGAATAGGCCAGCTGAACCTAAACTCTTTATCTGTTTTTTCCATTGCTTTTGTTCTCAAAACATGTACTCTTTCCCTTCCCCTCACCATTCTGCTTCATGCTCCTCCATTATGGACATCCCAAATGGACACACCCAATTTTATAAATTCTTTGTGAACCTGTTGTAGCAGCAAAACAATTTGCAAAATACAGTATGCTGCAAGGACGTTTTAGGATAAAAAATAATTAATATGAAAATATCAGTAATGTACAATGCAAGTTCTATTGATGCTGCAGTCAGATTGCTCTGACTGTTGTGTATATATATTTCTTCTTGTAATCGCTACTATTATATTCTCCTAGAGTCCTCAGTAAATTTGCATTCAGCCTCTCTCAAGACTGGGAGCTCCCTATAAAAAGAGAGGTGAGTATGTAACCTTGCAGCAGGAGCTAGATTTCACCACCTATCCCTTAACAGCCTTCAATTTCTATCCTTTTCTATCAATTCCCATATAGAGTTGGGCTACTTTCTCCCATAAGAGCCAATGTGATATAGTGAGTTGAGTAGGAGTTTGAGACTGGGTCACAACCCTTGATCAGATCACCTTCTTTCAGCCTCAGAGGAAGGCAAAGCCCTACCACCACCAAATAAATTTTACCAAGAAAATAAACTATGGTCGGGTTCTCTTAAGAGTACTCCCTCTTAAATTGTGGTTCCTTGCCCCTTAGCTCAACATTGGGGTCACAAATTTTTTTTTAGTAAAGTGTATCATGTTTGCAGGGGACTTTGCAGAAAATGCTTCAGCTGTATTCCAAAAAAAGGAAAATGAGCCTGTTCAGCAAGCTTTGAAAACGTTGATTTATTATCAGTAAATATTTAATTTATATACCTGTTTTATATATCTGGGGTCATGTAAAATATCTCGGGATGGGGCTGTGTGTGGAAAATGTTTAAGAAGCCCTGTCCTAAGAGTCTCCAAAAGTCATAAACTGGGTGTACACATACAATAGCAACAAGTTTCCCCATCTCCATTTGCACAGCTATTCCAGGCTGTAACAGTTTCTTCTTCAGTAGCCTGGCTTTTGCACTTGTCCACATTACCAACAGCTACTCCATGTTTTTCAGTGACCTTAGTGCTCTTTTTGTTTTGTAGGAGAAGGAGAAGAAACCATTGAAGGAAGGAGTTCAGGACATGCTCGTAAAACACCACCTTTTTAGCTGGGACATAGATGGATGACTTTTGCTCCACCTCCTTTTTGGACTTCTTGTATGATATATTTGGAATATGTCCCTTTTCTCCCCTCACCAGCCTGTTGCCCCTTTATGCGTTGTACACTGTAAACAACCATGTGTGCTTTTGGTATTTTGTTAGTTGCAAGATTGCTCTCACTTCGTAGCAGCTTGCTCTAGCAAATGGGCAGGAGCACATTTAAGAGCTCAGGAGTGGCTCTTTGCTGCTGAAAGTCTGGCTGCCAAACATCCCTTCTTCATGGTGTGTCACTAACTGTGCAGAGCATGTATGCACCTACTCTATCCACTCGGGCCAAGTGCTTGAGGTGAAGGCTGACAGTCTGGGTGAAAGGTAAGGAGAGACAATGGCATTGGTAACGAAGATATCATAAGCAAGGGAAGTGTAATGTGACACTGTGGAAGCCCCAGCATTGCTGCTGCATTCCCTTCTGTCCAAGAGGAGAAACTGATGGCTGGCAGTCTCCTCCAAGACTCATTTCACTTAGCTTTTATTTTCTTACATAGATATAACGTGTAAAGCAGTCATTGACGTAAGAGGGAGACAATGTGACTACTGACTACTTTCCCGCAAGTCACTACAGTGCATAAGTGGCTTTGGTATTGCCACAAAGTGCCTACAATGATTGGCTGGTTAGCAAGACAGTGTTAGGTGTTGTGTAAGATGGTGAAATACCATTACCACCATGCCTTTCATTCCATCCAGCTGTGACCCACCATGAAATGTTTTAACCTGGAGCATTATTTTTAAAACTAGTAACCAAAAGATGTAAGTTCTATCCAAAAATGTCTGTATATTTTGACATATCTTAAATGTAAAACGTCGATTCAGGACTGAGCTGGCTCAGGGAGAGAACTACAGCCCCTGCTCTAAGTAGAAGGCTAGCAGGGACTGTAAGATGGGAGCACATAACTAGCTGCATGGTGGCAGCTCATCTTAGGGGAAGAGGTAATGAAAGCACTGGTTGGGGAGCACAATCAAATTGTGAAGTGAAACAAGGCTCTTTGTCATTTTGGTTCATAAATAAATTGCACATCTTGTGACAGTCGTAGGGAAACTGGAATTGATCTTTCATATATATGCCTTTAGCCTTATTTCTGGTTTGTAACCTGAGCTATGGCAGTGATAGTATTCTGGACAGAGTAGGAATGGGTGTGTTCATGGTAGTGACTCTAGAAAATGCATATTAAGTATCTGGACGATCTGCCTTGTGGATTATTCCTCATGCTGTTAACAGCCTGGCCTAGCATATTCTGTCTGGGAGTTGGGAAGTAAGAAAAGCAGTGTTGTCCCAAGAGTAAGACAGATAGCAAGTGACAATCAATGCTAACAGCAGCAAATAACATGTTAAGTGAACTACAATGTATGCCAATGGCAACAGTGTGAATCAGCTCTTCCTTCTGTCACATGTGTTGAATGTCTTTGCTATATTTTTACCATGGCACACAGAGTAGCATCTATAATGTCATGACCAAAGACGAGATGTACAAAAATATTAGAACACAATTTTTTTTAATAAAATGGATTTTTCAAATATCTGTAACTGAAAAAATAATTTGATTTATCCATTCTCTCCCCAAATATCTGCTCATTCCATACCCTTTTCCAGTTGCATGTTCACTCTAGGTCCAATACTACAACACTGCCTCGGCTTTCCACTGGTGCTGATAACCTTTTTCATTGATGCATAGTGGAAGAAAGTGTGCGTGTTAATCAAATATAGGTTATTACAAATAGTGGTTATCAGCGGAAGAATAAGTACATTCAAACTAGAGGTGGCTCCTTAGGTGCCTGTTTTACTGTGTTGGGTATAAAAGAATTCAGATAATACATTTTAAAAAGCAGAGCTACTATCTGATACACTAGGAAAAACTGACTCTAGTGTACTCCCCATTAATTTCCCATTTCATAAAAGAGTAATATCCCTACAACAGGCAGTGCTTCCAAACTATGTCTGGCATCTTTTAGGTTAACATTAGTAGTTGGTAAAAGTTTTTGCAGTCTTGTCATAATTGTACACTAGAGTTAAACTATAACATTCTCTTTTTTCAAAGCCAGGCAGTTCTTGTTAATAGCACCTTTCCACACAAACCATTCTGGTGATAAAGGTGACCCGACTTAACCAATAACTATCAAAAACTGAAGCCATTCGAAGGTGGCCCTTGGTGTGACAAGAGAAACAGAAAGCTTTTACTAACCCAGGTGCTCTCACACCTTTCAAAAGTGAAATATGCTCTTATACACAATTCTTCTGCACAGTGAACAATCACAAGTCTAGCATCAACTTTCCAAGTCAGCCACAGACCAAGTGATTGATATTATCAGTAGCAGGTACCAGAGACAATACGGAAGATACACCTTCAGCAACTGTAACAACCTGATTTCCACAAAGAAAACAATGATTTTTTTAAATATAAAAACTGAACGAAATAAGCTTCACATGCAAGTGGCTATTTCAGGGCAACAGCTAATCACATAACTGCAATAGTCTCTTGAGGATCAGTCCATTTATCATATGATATGATCTGTTACAGTTTCCATAATGTGTAAAGGAAACGGAAGTGAAGGGACTCTTGTGAAACAAGAGAAAGCAACCCATTCCCTCACTCTGTGGAAAGGAAGGCGGTGCCAGCAGATGCATAACTACATGTTTTTTAATGGGGAAAAGGGGAAAGAATGATAGGAGTATGACTTCCTTTGAGTGACATGTGCAATAAGGCTAAAACTGGCAGTGTGAGGATCAAGTCCTCCCCTGCCCCATACCACAGGCTAAAATAGCAGCTCCCCAACAGGTTATTACAGAAGAAGAGGAGCAAAAACGAAGTTCCCCCTTCTAACTAGGTGGATAAACTCCCTTTTCTTTCTAAAACAAAACAATTTTACAGCGCTATATACAGAATTTTTTACCATCTATAAATGAAACCCTAGTATCAAGAGGCAAGACTGTTGTTTAGAACCATCCTTCACAGCAGCAAGGATTATGGCTACAGAAATGTTCCTCTGTGCAATGAAATATGCAACTCCTTGGCAAGCAGCACTAAAGGCTTCTGCCTTGAGAATGTGGTGCTCATGTTCTCTGAAGCCCTTTTTGAGTAAAACTGCTTCCTATAGAGTTACCATTAACTGAGCTGCTCCAACTAGAAGTGCCACCACAGCCCCTTCTGTGTAGCCGCCTCCTCACTCCAAGCTTCCCTGCGACACCAATCTTGAGCACAGAGGAAAGTACACTTCAGATGCAGGAAAGCTGTGGGAGGAGCAGATGAAAGGAAATCTATGTAGAGCAAAAGCACTCAGAACAGCAGCATACTGACCAAGTGCTGCCAAGATGTTAGTTCACCAAAAGATCAAGACTTCCCACACCTCCATCTCTTCAAAACAGCAGGATCTAGGCAACTAGGTTTCACAGGCAGGGCTAAAAAAGAGGAGACAGCAAAGTAATTCTGGGAGGCTGCAAATGCATCCCTGATATGCAGCTGTCTTGATTCATGGCCAGCTCAATGCTCAGAAAATGAATACTAGCCAGGTGAGATACTACAATCTAGGTAGTCACCTGTCTTTTTTTAGCTGGGCCAAGCCAGGAATAAGGACTGCATGCACGAATCCGCAAGAAGCCAAGAGAAAGTGCTTCCTATCTAAGGTCTGGCACATAACATGGGCTTTACATTTTTGCTAGCCAGAAAGCACCTACACTTTACTGGGGGTGTCCAGCATATAATTGCAACTAGTAGAACCCCAATTCTGCATTTATCTGGATCCTCTGTGCCCTACATCTAAGGGAATCTTTTGAAACATGTCCACACTAATTTTTCCAACTTTTCTGTAGAACTTCCTAACTAGCCAGATTTGAGTAGAAAGGTCCAGTTTTTCTGAATTGCCTTGACCTAAGCCCCAGACAGATGGCTAACTTTGGAAGAGAAGTACTCCATGCTGAAAGCCTCCAACATGCCATTACAAGTCTGTTGCTGCCACTGATGGTTTGAGAAAAGGGCTGTCTCATGCCGCCACTGGTCATGAGAAAGGTGGTTGCTTGCCTAAGGTTGAATCTTCATTCAGAAGACTCCCTGGTACTTACTCTTGGCTTTATCTTCACAAAAGCTGGTCAAAATGGTGACGAAGGGTTTTCTTCAGATGCAATTTTGACTTAAGCCCCAACCCATATTCTACACACACCTGGGAAGCTCTTCTGCACACTATAAGCAAGAATCCCAATGCAGCTGCAGATCATGTCCATCGAGAAAGTCTGTGGAGAAGAGGCTAGGTGTTGCAGTACTGAGGGGAGTGAGGCTCATCACTGGACCTCCTGACAGCTCCAACCAATCCATACTGTCCAGGTTGGCCTCTGCCAGATCCAGGCTTGGTCCTCCAGGAGGCTCAGGGGCAAAGTGCAATTCTGATGTGTCCATAGGTGAAGATGGGTGGTCCAGGATGGCTGAACTGCTTAGCATCTCACTGTAGAGGTCAATGAGGGACAAAGGCTCAGGTCCATCAGGGCTGGCGGTCAGCAAGGGGAGGCCGGTACTGCTCTCCAAGAAGTCTTCCAGCCTGCCCGCTGGGGTGGGATTAGCAGAGGTGGTCTGGCCCATGGACACTGGCAGGGGGAGCTCTGAGGAATGGTGGCTGCTGGATGAGGAGGGGCACCCTGGGGAAACCGCAGTGTCTTTTCTTGCAGGGGAAGACTGCTCCTTGAACTGAGCTGAAATCTCTGTGGGGGCAAAAAATACCCTGCACTTACATCTTGCAATGCAACAACTTGCCCCCAGTTATTTGTAGGGTACTGAAAGTATTACTCTCATCCTGGAGTCAAGGGACATAACAGCATTGCTGCACGTTAGGCTGAGATACTTTGAACTCTATTAGGGAGTATTAATACATCTTTAAGCATACCAATTTAAACACAAAAGCTTGCAAGGCAGGAATAGGCAACTTTTTTCAGAATCAGCTGTTCCATTCCTCCAGAGGAATCTTTTTAGCAGCTGCCTAATGGTAATGGATAGGAACACACTATTTTCAACCCTTCATTCATTCAGCCATATTTTAATCTCACACATGCAAACACACAGGCCTAGAAGCCAAAAGGATACAGCATCGAGGATTCACAAGTAATATGTAACCATATTACTATATTGTTAGGCTTCCTTTCTCCAATGGACCTTTAGTAACAGCACAAGTATGGGAAAGTATCGTTCACAGGAGCATTTGTATTCTGCATCCCATTCTGTAGTCAGCACCACTTCTTAATGCTTGCAAAGTAGGAGACATTATGGATTGAACAGAGGGAGGAAATGGACTGCATGCAGCTCATAGGCTGACCATCTCTATTACAAAAAACAGTGGCCTGCTCTCTGTAAATTTGTGCTCAGGCTCATGAGAACTTTGTTTCAATCTATCCTCAATGATGCAGATGCTGCAGAACACACCAGAATAGAAAAGTTTAGAAACCACATGGTATAAACACTTATTCCCCTTTTACCTCCATGTTCAATTAAAATGTCAAATAGGTCATCCATCTGTTGACTTGAACAGCCATTCTCCTGAAAGAGAAAAGATAGTATTTGGTCTGGATGTTGTATTCAACAACAATGTCATGATGTGCACTTCATAATGACTGTGTTGAACAAGCTCAGAGGAATGGCATCTACATGCACAATTTCTAGCATAGCCTCCCATTCAAAGAAGGAAAGACGACCAGCCACAAAAATCCCATTCCAGCCCGTGCCTCCCAGACTTCATTTGCAGGAGACAAATAGTACATACCCTTCCCCAGTTTATGAAGGCTTCCCTCACCTCCGGGGGCTTTGGTTGCTGCTTCACCGCTTCTTCATAACCTGGTGGTTCTTTCATCAAAACTGAGGTGGAAGGTAGAGACAGAGGTGGAGGAGTACCAAAGAAGGACAGGTTCTGCTGCTCAAGGTCCAGTTGGGAAGGAGATGGAGAAGATGGAGAGCCTGGCTGAGAGATAAGCTGTGAACAAAAGAAAAGAAGGCAATGATCAACACTTTTCCTAAAGGGCAATTTATATGCATGCTGGTGATACAAGGCTCCCTACTTAGAACAGACTCTAATCCAATCATGCCTGTTTCTCTCTTCAGGGGCACCACACTCACTTTCAACTGCCAATGCCTTTGTGGAGCTATGTCAAGAGTACATAATACTTGGTTTGCAGGCTACATCCCATTCATTGTGGGCTCACATAACTCAGTTTAGAAGCAGACCATCACCCAAGAGAACTCCCATCAGCAGGTACAATCTTAACTCTAGTATCAGACAGCCACATCATAAGCTAACATCATGCTAGCACTGACCATACCTGAAATCACCTTTGATATAAGCTTGCCTGACATTTGAGAACCTGCTGTGTATCTCATTACCAGAAAAGACTATTCTGGTGAGGCCACAGGACAGTGTCTGTAGCAATGCCCAGGCTGTAGGTCTTCCTGCCTCCAAATGTCCAACTGAGTCCACTTCTCTCATGCTTCCATTGAGTAGTTCAAATGATACTGTTTCATCTAGCCCAGACATGGGCAAACTTCAGTGTTCCAGGTGTTTTGGACTTCAACTCCCATAATTCTTAACAGCCGGCAGGTCCAAAACACCCAGAGGGCCGAAGTTTGCCCATGCCTGATTTAGCCCCTGGTTGTTAAAATTTCAGATGTGGCTTTAAAACGAATATGATTTTAAAGGAAGTTTTCATAATCCTTGTTATAAATTGCTGGGCAAGGAAGTGATTAACAATTATTTCTAACAAACATGATTTCCTTTGAAAAATTTGCCTGGAGGTATAAGGACAAATCCATGGAGGTATAAGGACAAATCCATGCCTCAAAAAAATCTCAGGACATATCTGAACATAACTACTTCTCTACGAAAGGAAATCTACTTGAAACATGTATGGGGTGACATCTGACAACAGTGGAGGTAAAGGGGAATTTTAAAGAAGCGTCTCCATTATTAATAATGATTAATAATTATAATAAATGACTACTTTTATTATTATTAATGCAAATTTTTTCACTTATTTACAGTACTATCACTAACCTTTTTCTTTAAAGGGGGCTACTTGCTATGGAACCGGGTTAACATAGGCAATATGACAACATTACATTGTCAGACATCTTGTCAGATTTAGCTATACAATAGACATACAATTTTATTTAGTTTCATAGCCCCTCTTACAAATACACACACATACACACACTACTTTCTACATATAGAAACCACACATTACAAATACAATATACTATACTACATTACTAATTTGCTGATTTACACAGGACCAACAAACCATATAAATATCTCCCAATCCACACTGCTAGAAGTTGGATCTAAATTCAGTTATCAATGTCTGGAAAATAACTGGTGCTAATATCCTAGACAGACAAATATATCAATATCATTCTAAATGTCCACCCTGTTTGGGATACAAGACAATCGTACTCCATCTCTTGAAGCAGTACAACTCTTAAAAGTTACATTGGATATTACATCAGAAGGAGCCACATTTGGCATGCGGTATGGCAACACAAATCCCTTTCACTTGGTACTCAGGGGAGCTTGCTGACAGGATACCTTTTTCGGTCTACTGGACTGGCCAGTTTTGCTGGGAACGCTGGTTTTCAGAGGTCCTTTGTGGAAGCCATTCAAGAAGAAGGGTTGTAAGTTGGGAGGTGCAGAAAAAGACAAGGCCACCTGAGGAGATTGTCCACTGACCATCTGCAGACCTAGCTTCTGACCCTACAGAAGCACAAGCGATAGAAAGACAAAGGGGAAAAGGGTCAGACACTGACTAGCCCAGCACCCCTTGTAACACCATCCTTCAAAGTACTCCCACAGCAACCGTGAATAATTGAGACTGCAAAGGCTATCTAGTCCAGGTATACACAATCAAAGTGCTCCTGCACATGGCCAGCCAGCCTCTTTTTTAAAATCTCCAGAAAAGGAGACCACCACACTCCTAGGCAGTGTATTCAAATATCGAAAAGCTCTGGTCGTCAGGAAATTCTTTTTATGTTTAGGTGAAATTCCTTTTCCTATAGTTTTAACCCATTGCTCTATGTCATAGTCCTTGGAATAGCTGAAAGCAAGCCAGCTCCATCTTCAATATAATATCATTTTGAATATTTAAATGTGGTGATTATGTCACCTCTTAACCTTCTCTTCTCCAGGGTAAACATATCCAGCTCCCTAGGCTGCTTCTCATGCCAAATCCTTTACCATTTTGGTCACCCTCCTCTGAACGCATTCCAGCTTGTCTGCATCCTTCCTGAATTGTGATGCCCAGAACTGGACACAGTATTTCAGGTGAGGTCTGATGAAAGCAAAATAGTGGTACTATTACTTCTCTTGATTTAGATACTACATTCCTCTATTGATGCATCTGAAAATCACATTAACTTTTTTAGATGCAGCTTGTGGTCTATGAAGATTCATGGATGCCTTTCACATTTCAAGCCTTGTGTCACTCATCCTATTATCTGTTCATTTTAATTTTTCCTACTTAGTTGATAGTTTTTTAGACATTCTGGTTGCTTTATAATTGTGCCTCCAATATCTAACTTTTTACCTGGACACAATTTTATCCCACCTCTAGGGGCCGTACCATGTGAAGCAAAAACATGGTCCTTTTTCTTCCTTTTTTTTTTTTTTTTGCAACTGTTACCCTGAAAACACTGTTCTCACTGGGCCAGCATGAGCATAACCATTCTCAGGTACTAGCAGTAACCACCACGGATTAGGTTCCTTTTTAAAAATATGGTCTAATATTCCAATTATCCATGGGCAGCTGAAAGAGTTAGCATTTCATTTTCCAAATGCTACTGACCTAGCATCATCTTGGGGCATAATGGGAAGTGTAGAAAGTGACTCAGCTCACTACTGCTTCAAGTATTGCCACTGTTATTAGCAAATGAAGAAGTAAATGAATAAACATTTGCCCCATCTCTGGAACGGGAATTTCTTAAAATTAAGAATATGTTGCAACAAACTGGGAGGGGAAAGTGAAAGGAAACATACAGGCTGGGAAAACAGACTGACACACACAAGACACCTAAGTCTTTCTTCCCTGAGGTCTCTCTTGAACCTGCTGTCAGCCTCTGCATCTTTATAAAAGCTGATATATGACTCCCTTATCCACAAATTCAATATCCTGTTTCACTTATCCACACTCCAAAAAAAAAAAAATCCCCCTCCTGGGTGTGTTTGTGGGGTCCTTTAGGTCCTTCAGTGCGGTTTTTTAATAAGCTTGTCAAAATACAGGGTTTGCTATGATCTATGTTTCAGGTGGAGCCCCAGATGGCACAGTGTGTTAAAGCGCTGAGCTGCTGAACTTGCAGACCGAAAGGTCACAGGTTCAAATCCAGGGAGCGGAGTGAGCACCCGCTGTTAGCTCCAGCTTCTGACAACCTAGCAGTTCGAAAACATGCAAATGTGAATAGATCAATAGGTACCGCTCCGGTGGAAAGGTAACAGCGCTCCATGCAGTCATGCCGGCCACATGACATTGGAAGTGTCTACGGACAACACTGGCTCTTCGGTTTAGAAATGGAGATGGGCACCAACCCCCAGAGTCGGACTTGACTAGACTTAACGTCCGGGGAAACCTTTACCTTTACCTATGGTTTCAGGTATTCATGGTATGTGTGTGTGTTTCTTGGAGTGTGTTTTCCACAGATACAGGGTCAAAATGTGCAAGGATTTTTTATTCTACCATAAGGATTAGATATACTTTATTCCTAAAGGCAAGAGTCTCTTTCTTCATTATGGGAAGAAACGCACAAACTGGCACATAACCATGTATGCACACAAAAGCCAGTTCCCAAATTGAATCACATCTTATATGAGTAAAAAAGAGAAGTCAGGATGGCGTAATTCCAGAAAGGAGGAAGACTGATTCTGAATGGCTGCAACTACCAACATAAAAAAATGTTAGCCTGATTTCCAGCTATATGTATATACACCCTTTCATCTTCCTTTGTAAGTGAATGCCATTCATTCTTAAGCAAGGGAAACTACTCAAGGCAACAATGTAGCAGGGAACAAAACCTTCCCCCATGACCATCAGGGACTTACTTCTACAGAAGCCTCCCATGTGAAGGCTGCAGGGTATTTTAATGCTTCACAAACTGACAGGAGTCAGATTCAGGAGTCCTGCACTAGAAGAGTTGGAAATGTTTTCATTCAGAGATTGTATTCAGACTGGGTAAGGGGGCAGGTTCAGGTGCTGAAAAAAAAGTGTGGCCCTACTATTTGCTTTGCTTCCCCACACAGGATGGAATCCTGTTGGTTAGTTCCAACCAGACTTACCAACCCACTGAATTGATAGCTGAACAATGAATTAACCAATACAGTGATACCTCACTTATCGCAGGGGTTACATTCTAAGACCACCCGCAATAAGTGAAAATCTGTGAAATAGGGACGTTATTATTATTTTAATATTCAATATTTATTTATTTACCCCATTGCTGCTTCTCCTCAGGGCTGCCCCCTCGCTTTGTGCCTGGCATGTTCCTCTGGCTGCCTCTGCTCCTGCAGCCAGGGAAGAAGGAACGTCTCCGCTCGATCAGTGAGCGAGCGAGCGAGCAAGGGAGGGAGGGTGGGAGAGGCATGGCAGAGAGTAAGGGGGGGGGGGGGCTGAGAGTGAGGCTGATTCCTATGGAGAATGGAAGGAGGGTGTGTCTGGAGAGAGAGGCGAGAGTGAGGGGGGAGTGGCTGGGAGCGAGAGACTGATTCCTATGGAGAATGGAAGGAGAGTGTCTGGAGAGAGAGGCGTGGCAGAGTGTTGGGGGGGGAGGCTGGGAGAGAGAGACTGATTCCTATGGAGAATGGAAGGAGAGTGTCTGGAGAGAGAGGCGTGGCAGAGTGTTTGGGGGGGGGGGAGGCTGGGAGCGAGAGACTGATTCCTATGGAGAATGGAAGGAGAGTGTCTGGAGAGAGAGGCGTGGCAGAGTGTTTGGGGGGGGGGGAGGCTGGGAGAGAGAGACTGATTCCTATGGAGAATCAGTTATACGTTTCCAGCGTGGCCCGGCTGGAGCGGCATCTGCCTGGCTGCCTCTTCCAGGCTTCTGCCGCCTGCCCTCTCTCTCTTCTCACCCACCCTCCCTCGCTCGCTCGCCCACTGATGATACACTCAGAAGCAGAGGCAGCCAGAGGAACATGCCAGGCACGAAGCAAGGGGGCAGCCCTGAGGAGAAGCAGCAATGGGGTAAATAAATAAATAATTTCCCTGTGAAAGAGCGAGTCCGCGATAAGTGAACCGTGAAGTAGTGAGGGAACACTGTACAGAAAGTTATAAGTACATTCACCTCCCTTGTATTAAGACTTTTTACTACTTCTCTTAGAAGCCTAATTTTTAGTAAGACTAAATGACATTCCCACCATATTTTCATTATATCCCTTAATTCTGATGGTTGTCTCATCAGTTTTCCTCAATCAGTTGTTGCGTCCTGTTGCAGCATTTCTCTGGGATGGGAACTGAGGGCCCTACCTTGCATTAGTTCCTGCCTTGCATTGGTTCACAGGTCCCAAAAGATGCTCCATGTCTGCGATCGGACCCCTTGGCCAAGAGCCTATGGAGTTGCCAGGGATCCTATTCTGTACACTATGTCATTTAATAACCATATGAAACCACTAGGAGATGACATCCAAAGATCTAAGGCTGCACACACTTTTCCTATTACCTGGAAGCGAAAGAGTTTTTTGTCATTATCTTGATGCAAGTAATGGACTGGATGGACCCACAGGTTGAGAACCACTGGTTTAGAAGGTTGGGGTTTTTTAAGCAGAATACTCCTGGGCCCAGTCTTATCCAAGAATCCTCTGGTGGCAGCTGTGGTCAGGTGGACTGCTTCTAGTCAGCTTTAGTTGCTATCTTAGGTACACTCCTTTTTTAATAATGCTGATCTAACTAGCTGCATTGTAACTAAATCACTTGAACTTTACCTGAACAAAATGTAGCAGTCATATCAATTTGTGGAATTTGCATTAATGATCACATTATTCCAGCTTTATAGTATTTGCACTAGCTTCCACTTTGCTTCCACACTTTTCTGTCCATACTCTTCCTAAATGATGCCACCCATTCGCTGAGTTCAACAGTGGAGGCTCTGCTAGGTGCCCCAGCACTTTTTTGAAATAAAACTGGTTGAGATGTGAGACAGGAATGTTTCTGCTGCATTATTCAAGTCTTTGGAACTCGCTTTTAAAAAGATGCCTATGGCTCCCTGTGTTACGTGTGCTGCTGAGACTATTCTTTCTTCTTCATTCATGCAGTCATTTCCGACTCTTTGTGACCTCATGGACCAGTCCACGCCAGAGCTCCCTGTCGGCCATCGCCGCCCCCAGTTCCTTCAAGGTCAAGCCAGTCACTTCAAGGATACCATCCATCCATCTCGCCCTTGGTCGGCCTCTCTTCCTTTTTCCTTCCATTTTAACCAGCATCATGATCTTTTCCAAGCTTTCCTGTCTTCTCATTATGTGGCCAAAATACTTCATCTTTGCCTCTAGTATCCTTTCCTCCAGTGAGCAAGTAAAAAGGTAAAGGTGTTCCCTGACATTAAGTCCAGTCGTGACTGACTCTGGGGGTTGGTCCTCATCTCCATTTCTAAGCCGAAGAGCCGGCGTTGTCCATAGACACCTCCAAGGTCATGTGGCCGGCATGACTGCGTGGAGCGCCGTTACCTTCCCACCAGAGCGGTACCTATTGATCTACTCACATCTGCATGTTTTCGAACTGCTAGGTTGGCAGGAGCTGGGGCTAATAGCGGGCACTCATTCCGCTCCCGGGATTTGAACCTGGGACCTTTTGGTCCGCACAGCCGGGCATTATTTCCTGGACTATGGACTGGTTGGATCTTCTTGCTGTCCAAGGCACACTCAGGATTTTCCTCCAGCACCAAAGTTCAAAAGCATCTATCTTCCTTCGCTCAGCCTTCCTTATGGTCCAGCTCTCGCAACCATAGGTTACTATGGGGAATACCATTACTTTAACTATGCGGACCTTTGTTGACAGTGTGATGTCTCTGCTTTTCACTATTTTACTGAGGTTGGCTATTGCTCTCCTCCCAAGAAGTAGACATCTTCTGATTCTAGTGAACCTTAAATATGGGCGTTTTACATTTTAAAACTTGTTTTAAGCTACTCCTATAGCAGCATTTTTATTTTTGTATTTATTGATCAACGATTTCATAATTTTTGTGCATTATGGGTATAGTTGTAAAGAAAATCAGTATAAACATTTCTAAATAAGGGAAAATGTAGTGGGAAATTTTATCATCTTTTACTGCACAGATGAAATAGCAAGGTCAGAACAAGGGAGAGAAGCTAAACTCAAAAAACATTGTCTTAGAGGTTAACCGTCACTCTAAAAATGTATAAAGCCAGATAATCTACAGGATTGCTCTATCAGTTCAGAAACGGAGGCAAAAGTACTTCGACTTGATCACCTTGCCTGCTCTACTCCAACTTTCCCTCAGGCAAAGCAATGTTGGCAAGTTGTGCATTGAGCGCAGCTGTGTGAAAATAAGTTCGATATGCAAAACCCAGCAATGCTTCTTTCCTCCCCTCTGACACCCAGACCACAATGCAAATTATGAGGAAACCAATGGGTGTGTCAGCTACCTTTTTGTTGGCCTCACTTGGCACTGTCTGCAGAGATGTCTGGGAGCTGTTTACAGGTTGCTGGCTGGATGTTTTTGCTGATGGAGATGATACTCTCTGAGAAAGAAAAAAAGCAAGCAAGAAAGCTTAATATTTTAAATTCATCATTTCAGTTGAGATCCTGTCTTGAGAAGCAAGTGCTGCAGACAGGGCCGTAGCCAGAAAAAATTTTCGAGAGGGGTTTTGAAAATTTCGGGGGGGGGGGGGTTGAACCCCTAGCACACACCCCTCCCTGCTACAAACCTGTCAATATCTGCTTGAGATAGTGCCTGGAGGGAATCTTACTGTTTTCCGTCTCATAGACTTAGCATGGGGATTTGGTTAACCAGTTAAAATTCATGAGTAAATTTCATGTTTTTTTATAACCTGAAAAAATTCGGGGGGGGGGGGGGGTTGAACCCCTAAAACCACCCCCTCACTACAGGTCTGGCTGCAGATGAAATAACAGAACCTCTGTGTAAAATGTGTGTAAAATTAAGGGAGATGGTACAGTGAGACTGGTAGAGATGCAAAATGGTCTAAAATGATGTGTTAATAAGTGAGTGTATGGAGAAGCAGTGTCACGGTAGCAAAAATGGAGCTTGCAGAACTAACAAAATTTCTAGTGTTGGGGAAGGAAATTACTGCCATAGCCCTCAGTACTTCATTCTGCTAAGTAACACATGACATTTGACTAAGTAACACATGACATAGGTCTCGGTCTCTTTCAGCACGACCCTCCTGACTAATGGAAATTATCTTTACCTATAAAAGTAAATCTATAGATCTTGTAAACGACTCAGTACAATTATACAAAACCTCCACCTGGCCCTAGTCTTCTTGAAGACATTCCCACTCCCTCCCTGGCCACAACTAAGATGACTTCTGTTTCCTCTCTCCATCTCACTGGCCTAGGAGTAAAATTTGTCATTATTCAGCCAACATCTTGAGGAGCACTGTCTGAATAATTTATCTGAACTGAGTTCCAATATGAATAGTAAGTGGAAGGCAAAAAGGCTGCATGCTTGACTAGAAACCAAAGTTAATACCAAAAGTAAATTAGAAGGCCTTACAATTTCATTTTGTATGAAACACGTTGGTTCAATCTGTTGAGATCATCCATGGAGATAAAAAATGAATGGCCATGACATTGGCTATAGACTACAGTTCAAATTACTCATCTATATCTATATCTATACCCATAATAAAAGTGAAAACCCGCATGTGTGTATGTGGCATGGATGTCTGCTCACACAGACAGCCTCTGGCCTCCACAAACAGGCTACAGTTCCCAGTGCTGAGGAGCCACCAAGTCACTCTTTTCCACTGACATTGCGGTTACAGTGATTGCCATGAACATGCAGCCCAAACCCTGCCAATGTCCTCCCCAAACACTACGGCCCACCACCCAAGGAATGCTTTCATTTGGGGACGATTTCATCCTAGATTGTGCCTTTTCCTCCACCACAGGCAGGCATCCCAGGGTTCTCCATTGGTGTGGAATTTGCATGACCCCGCCTACTGCCCTTCCCTTTCAAACCTATCTGCAGAGCAAACACAGCAGAGGAGGACTTTGGGGGAATTGACTCCACATGGTGGAAGGTGTAGTTCACCCTGCATCAAGTCAGAGCACTGTGACTCCTACTGGGGAATGTAGAGGAGTTGTAGTTCACCTACATCCAGAATTCTATGAACCCAAACAATGATGGGTCTGGGCCAAACTTGCCATGCATACCCAATATGCCCAGATTTGAATACTGGTGGGTTTTGAGGGGAATTGGCCTGGACATGTGGGAGTAGTAGGTACTGGGATTTATAGTTTACCTGCAATGAATGAGCTCTTCGAACCCCACTGATGATGCACCAGGACCAAACTTGGCACACAGAGCCCCCATAACCAATAGAACATATTGGACAAGTTTGGGGAAAAGGGAGTTAGAGTTCACCGGCATCCAGAGAAACTGGCCTACACCGACAATGGAACGGGGCCAAACTTTGCAGAGAAGCCTCATGACCAACTGAACATACTGCAGGGGTTTGTGGGAATGGGCCTTGATTCTGGGAGTTGTACTTCACTCGCATCCAAAGAGAACTGAACCCCGCCAACGACGGATCTGGACCACACTTGGTACACAGACCCAAAATGGCCAACTTTGAATACTGGCAGGTTTTGGGGAGGATTGACCCACGATTCTGGGAATTGTAATTCACCCACTCCAAACAGAATACATAACATTCAAAGACACATAATGCCTTTTTCAAATAACCCGGGCATTGCCGGGTCCCCCAGCTAGTATAGCACTAAAAAGCAGAGTGAAAGTCTGCATACTTTGAAAGAACACATTGATCTTAATTGTGTCCTCGGCATGAATGATCACATGCTGCTTCTCCCAATCCGTATTTGCAATATAGATTTTTCCTCTTGCTACATTAACAGCTGATAGTGCATTATATTATCGATGCAGGAACAGCTATTCATTTTCAAAACAACATTGTGGGATTTGTTCCCTGTTTGAAAGCCTTCTGCACAAACAACTCCAGTTGCAGGGAATGTGCAGACCTACCGTCAATGGCAATGGGCTGCTCCCCGCTTTGTCCTGAGGTGAAAGGCCCTGCCTCTCTGCATTCTGACTGGTCACTGTGAGGACGATGTGAGTGCCAGTGGAATCTGTGATGAGGGTTGGGGGAGGGCCTCCCTTGATGAGGTCTCGGAAGCCCCCACCTTGCTGGCCAAGGAAAAAACTTGAGGTCTGGCACAACGGTGGCTCTGTCTCCGCAGCTGGCACCTCCTGCTTCACCATTACGGCTTTCTTTGGCACTGAGCTTGTATCTGAGGTGTCCATTTGGCTTACGGTCTGTGTGGGTTTTAATTGGTCAGTTTGGCAGTTGGGCTGCCCCACAGATTGGCAACTCATAAAGCCTTTTTCACTCTTAACATGGGTACCAAACACAGATGGCTCAGGGACTGCAGCTGTACCCTCTTCTCCAACAACTGTAGCAGACGGTGGCTGCTGAGACCGCTTTTCTCTTTCCAGTTGCAGCCTCAGCATTTCCACCAGCTGCTGCTTCTGTTTCAGCATGCGGGTGAGCTCCTCAATTTGTTTATCTTTCTCCTGAAGCATTTGGTCTTTATCCTGGACCACCTCCATATCTTGTCTGCTGCTGCTGCTAATACAGGACTCTGCCTTTGACACCAGATTTGCACTACAAGTGCTGCTTTTGGAGCTCTCTTCTTTCACCAGAAATTGCACTGGCGAAGCTTGTAAGGTGAGCTGAGTGAGAGGAGAAGTCACCATCTCCCCAAAGGCATCCCCACTGGTTGAATTCTCATCCCCAGCACTCATTAGTGAGCGCTCCGAGGGAGTGGGTGACACAGGAGGCGTTGAACCTGTGCTACCAAACTTCATCACACTGCTGCCACTGACTGTGGCCATGACAACCTCTGCTGACGTAATGCCTGTGCCGACCAGCGCAGGCCCTGTACTCAGCCTAGGGGCTGGAAAAGCGACCACCACCTCAGTAGCCTTTGGGAGAATTGCCGCATTGGGCTTTGGAGCAGCGACTGCTCGGCTAGCTGTACCATTCTGCTCTTGATAAGCCTTGAGCCTCTCAATTAGATCGTTCTTGGTACCTGACACAGGCAGTGCCCTCATCTTCAATTCCTGCTTCAGCTCTGCCACCTAATATTAAAGAGGAAAATTAAAGGAAAAGCTAAATTAGCTAGGAGAATTTTGCTCACAAAAAAGGACAATGTCCTCCCATTCTAACCAGCTTCCTGACAGCAAAACAAGACTACATGCATGGCACTATTCAACAAGTTCCATCCTTAAAGTAGAAAAAAGTGCGTTTTCAACCCTTTATTCTCCTTACCAACACCAACATCATCCATTATGGTGGCAATGCATTTGCATCACATCTTGTTGAATATGTTCTCAGCAACCCATGCATTGAAAAAGTTATATTATACTTTCTTTATCAAAAAACAAAACATTCAAGGTAACTGTCAACAAGTCTTTGGTTACCTTCATGTCATCAAGATTAGCAGGGAGAGCTCCTGGCTTGGTCATAGGAACATTGCTGTTTTGTCGCATCAACCCATTAGCGCTGGAAGAAACAGAAGAGGTGCAGCTACCAGTAGCTGAAAGACTACGCATAGGTGGAGCGTTACTGCCATTCTGCTGCTCTCCTGGAGGCCTGAAGGAGGAAAGAATGTGAGTAGAATTTTTGAAAAAGATTTTCATATGGTTTTAATACATTTTAGTATTGTTTTGTTTTAATATATAAATTGTTTATATTTTTAAAATGTTACTAGCTGTACTGAGTCAAATTATTGGAAGACAGGTCAGGCACAAATGCATAAAGTAGTCATACTTGAGTCTAATGCACCATCAAATCTAATGCACACCTTCATTTCCAAAACCATGAAACCAAAAAAAGGATCTGCTGGAAAATGTAATGTGCAGTGGCAGAAAGTGCACTCATTGTTTGCCCAAAAAGTTGTGCATTACAGTTGCTTCCTACTTAGAACTCCTTCTTTAAAAACAAAAGTGTTAGGGCACCAAAGCTTCCAACAAAGGAAACCTTGGAAAGTAAAACCCTGGGATGAATATCTATGCTGCAGATTTAATGCATTTTAACTGCCTTGGTTCAAAGCCATGGAATCACAGAGTCAGCAGTTTGACAAGACCTTGAGCTTTCTCTGCCAAAGAATGCTGATGCCTTACCAAACTACAAATCTCAGGATTGCACTGCATTGAACCATGGCAATTAAATGAGAGATGACATTCCTCAAATAGGAGCACCAGGTGCAGCTCCTGAAGCAGCTGCCCCTTTGGCTTTGGCTCAGCACTTAAGATTACTATATGACGTGGATCTAATGTGCACCCTCCTAAGTTTATAGAGATAATTTAGCCAAAAAAGGCGAGCATTAGATTCAGGTAAATATGATAAATATGGTAACATTAACAATAATATGTTGAATTCAAGCAGTACTGTATTGATGATGATTAAATAATGATCAACACCAATCAGAAGTTTCTATTAGAGGGGAGGGGAGGCACACTCAAAAAGGATTTATTTATTTATTTATTTATTTATTTATTTATTTATAGCACTTTTACCCCGCCTTTCTCACCCGAGAGGACTCAAGGCGGCTTTCTCACAAAAGCATACTGTCAAGCATTTTTAAACAATCTAATTACATAAAATCTACTAATACTGAACTCTTGCTTAACTCAACAAAATCTGGTCTGTCACACTCACAAACAAGACTAATTCTGAAATTTGTGGTCAGGTTAACATATGGATGAGCTTTTGCTGAGAATGAGAGGAATGTTGCATGCTGCTGCAACTCCCATGATTTTATGGGGTTAGATGAAAATGCACAATTTCAAATCAACTGATACAGGACTTCTATTCGGGGGGGGGGGGTACACACACAAAGCAACCCATACTTTGGTGGCGCTGGTAGGATGGTTTGATAGTTGTAGTGCTGTTGCTGCTGCTGATTAAGGATTTGGAGCTGCAAGAAGAGCTGCTGTTGCTGCAGTATTTTGGCATAAGATGAATCCATTGGAGGTGCTCCCTTGTCCTGCTTTTGGTCCGGTGGAATATATTGGTGATACTTCAGCTTCTTGACTTTCGGTTTCGGTTCCTTGGATTTTTTGCTACGCTGGGTCTTTTCACAAGATGACTTGGTCTGGCTTTGCTGCATGAAGTCAAAAAACAGGTGACCCAAGATAAGGTGGCTGGATAGTAAGAATAAAGAACTCGAATGCAGAAAAAACAATAACAATAACAATTCTGCGGATGTGTTCTATATGCTTTTCTCATTTATTACGACCTTCCCCAATTAATGTTTAGATACAGGCCATGGAAAAAAAGTTTAAGGTACATAACTTTTCAGTAATATACCTTAAAACTCCTATACAAAAAATGTGCTAATTATATAAACATGTAAAATGCAGCTGTGATACTATTATATATTAAGAAAATAGGAATTATTCCAAATTTTAATATTTATGCAAGATATAGAATCTATGTAGTGGCCTATATAGAATCTATGTAGTTAGCTACAACTAAGCTGATAGGTTTTAGAGTCCTAGTTTGGCCTTATATCATGGCAAAACATGATCACAGGCCAACAGGCATGCAAAAATTCATTTGTATTAGTGAACTTGTAAAGCATTTCTTGTGTTTGCTTAGCAGTTTCAAGCTTGCAAAAATACAAAGGCTGAGAACAAACGGTGTGAATTTTTCTCTACTGCTAAACTGCTTGAAAAGTTTTCCCTGCTACTGGGAGAGGGATGAGCCATGCTTGTACATTTTCTTTGCTTTCTTCTGCACTACATAACCCTTGGGAGTCCATCTTCCATTAGCTTTAGCCTGCAGTGAATGCAGCCCAACTTAGGTACCCTATATATCTTGTGATTAGGACTGAACCTAAATGGTGCCCGAAAGACAGAAGTTACTTAGGGGCCAGTTCTGCTACCTGCTAATAGGTTGCCTGATACTAGGCATTATGGAGTGAACAGGGCACTTATATTCACAGGTTTTACTTCTTGCTGCTTTTTAAATTAATACAATGGCCAAAGGAAGATTACGTTACTCAATATTTTCCACCCATTCTTATAACATATTCCTAACAGTCTGGATTCTTTTCCTGCTATTTGTGTATAATCCCATTTTAAATTGTACCTTTATAAGGGTTGGAAGTGGTTTGGCAGCAGGAGCAGCAATTCCGTTCATGAGATTAGGAGGCATCAGCGGTGGTGGTGGTGGTAGGGAGGTTGGCGGCTGTTCAGAAAGGAAAGGAGTCTCATTGGAGTCTGTGCTGATTTTTAACTGACAGATAACCTACAAAAGTAGATATTGAACACACAGGCCCATTAGTATATCTATGCTTCTTATTCCTATCTTTTCAACAAGAAATATGAGCCTTTATGGAGCACACAGCCTATATGTCATCTGCTTCAGATGACATGCAGCAAAGCCAAGCCTCATTTTAAATATTTCTTCCTTATTTTCACATTGTTTCTCAACTGCAGCTGAGTTCTCCCAAGCAATCCAGTCTCTAATATCGACTCCAAAAGAGTCCCACAAATGTTTATCACTAGTCATTTGTCTGGCATAAAGTATATAAGTGCAAATATGTCCAAGTTCAAATATTGTTTTTCCTGAATAATCACTAGAATGCCCCTCTTGTGATCTCCCATCTTCTGAAAGCCTCATCATCCCTTTTTCTACATGGAAAGACACATCTGTTGTCTGAATACAGCAAAAGGGTTTAATGAGTGCCCAGATTTCACATTCTCACCTGAGCAGGAGAAGCCACTGCGGCAGCAGAAAATGACTCGCCAACACGTGCTTCCATTGGGGATGGCACAGACCCCTGAGATTCATGGCTGGCTGGCTGTTCTGGAGACAGAGCATCACTGCTGTCCTCGTCGAAGGAAGAATTGTCTGCTACCTTAGGGTAATTCACTTGACCTACTGAAAACAATAAATGGAAGACCATCCACTAAATCATAGAAGACAAGAGCTCAATCCTACCTAACAAGAGATATTTCTGGACTTTTCTTAGGAAGGAAAATTAGAGACAAATTTTGGACATTTGCTTTGGAAAATATTTTAATTATCACCCCTGCCAATAAAGAATGGGAGTGAAATCTAAGAGGAACGTCCCTTCTGTATCTCTCTGCAGGAAAATGCAAGAGAAATTAGATCAAGACTTGTGTTGTTCTCATTTCTGAAGATCTGATTTGGAATAGAAAAAGGAAAGATTAGCAATATTTTACCAGATTTTTAAAAGTAATCAGAATAACCGTCAATGGCAAACATGAAAATTGAATCATTTCCAAAGAATTCAGAATAGCATACAAAGTTATAAGGAAAAAACTCCTTCAGACCTACCAATGTCAGAGACATTCTTTATGCTTTTAATCACAACTCAGAAGTAACTGACAGCTCTACATTAGGAGAGACACTTCACTGCAAACAGTACTTGTGGCTTCCACCTACATCTATTCTAAATATGCATCCTTCAGAAAAAGCTTCCTATATTTCCTTACAAGAACTGAAAAGAGGACAGGGAAGAAAAGAATCTTACTTCTATTTTTATTGATGCAGCATAAAAAGAAGAATTTTCAATTCAGACCAGAGGAGCAGAAAGAACACAGTCTATGACAGGAGTGTATAGGAATCTACACCTGAAATTGTGCCTCAGTTGTGTCATTCCTTACCCCTCTTTCCTCAAGAAGGTTTATGTTATTCTATTCAAAACTATTTCCCATTATTTTACTTATTTATTTTGGGAAGAAGAAACAGCAAAAGATACTGCCCAAATAAAGAAGAATACTATCGGATTATACATCCCTTTCCCTTTTACTCTTAAAAGAATCCGAACTTCTTTTTCCAATGACTCAGATCTACTCTCACCCCAAATTTGAGGGAGAAAGTCAGAACAAACATATCAAGGGGAAATTGCCATCTTAGAACAGCTCTCCAGTTTTAGGGATTACCCATATTTACTCGAAACTAGTGCACCACTGAATCTAATGTGCACCTAAATTTTCAAATTCCTGAAACCACAAAAAATATTTACAGGCAAATGTACTGTGCAGTGGAAAGAAGTGCACTCTTTCCAATTTGTTACAAAAAGATGTGCATGTATGCTTAGAATTCCTTCTTTAAAAATAAAAAAGTGTTGGATCACCAAATCTTCCAGCAATGGAAAATAATACCAGAGAATTAAGTAACCCTTGATGGGAAGATGGAATGGGAAGGGAGACAAGAGGAAATTGGAAGGAGGGAAGATGGAAGGAAAAGAAAAAAAGGAGGATGAGAAGAAATACACCATGCAACACCAGGAGAGCAAAGGCAGCATGGGGCTGGTGAGGCAGCGGTAGAGGCCTCACCAGCAGCAGGAGGCGGCGGCCATGGCTCTGGCAAGCCCTGGTGAGCAGAGGCAAACAGAGGGGTTCTCGGGACTAGAGGAGGCGAAGGCAGTGGTGAATTGGAGCAAGCAGTGAGGCTGGCTCTCCCTGCCTCTCCTGTGTGTGCCCGCACCCAAAACCTTCTCTTTACCATATTATGCAAATATAATGTGCATCCCAATTTTGGCATGGTCATTTAGCCAATAAAGGTGCACCTTAAATTTGTGTAAATTTGGTATGTACCTTGGCTTCTAAGCCACTGATGCTTTACCATAGACCTGCCTGGCCAAGCAAACTGAGTGACTCAGAATGCTAACTGAAGCAACTGTATTGGCATTTGTAGGAAAATCATGTGCAATTGTTATCCTCAGTCTCAGCAAAGGATCCATAGGAGAGTGGCTACTATTTCTGGTACATATCGACTTCCTCCTATCACCAGCCTTACCTATGATCGCTTCCTTCAGACTAGATTCCACAGGCAGAATGTTCTTCTCTACCAACTCCATAGGACCAGGACGCTGAGCAATTTTTTCATTGAGATCATCAGCCAACCTGGCCCGCTTTAATTTCAGCTGCTTAGCCTGAAGGGAAGGTTCAGCGGAGGTTTCTGCTCAGAGGGAAAAGTTAAAATATGGTCACTTCTAAGTCACACAATTTTTACAAAAAATGGTAAAGGCTTACATTCCGACAGTAAAAAAGAATGATATTCCTTCAGAACATCAAACTACATGCCGCGAAGCTATATAGCTGAAATATTTTTGGAGGTGCCTTCCTGAAAGAGTAGGTGAATACCTTAATATGAAGTGGCCTGTAAAAAGGAATTCCACATTTATTGTGATTGAGTGCATTGTTTCTGAATTCTGACAATGTCATAAGAAGTTATGTAGAGACCTGTTGAATTGCACGTTGTGGAAAATGATATATCATTGCAAGAATCAAACTGATAATTATTCTTCTATATATGCCTTATAAATTTATCTTGCTATGGAATCATTGGGGTTATAGTTTTATAAGGTATTTCGCTTTCTCTAAAATGAGTGCTGGTGCTTCACCAAACTACAGCTCTCATAAGACCATAACACTGTTCTATTGCAGTTAAAGCGGTGTCAAACTGCATTAATTCTACAGTGTAGATGCACCGAGTGTGCAACTATTTTGACTTCGTCTTACGTTTATTTATACCCTGCTTTTTCTCTCCATAGGGAGACTTAGCACTTAAGCTTCTATATATGTTGGCATATATGTGCAGGCAAGCAGTTCTGAATCTAAAACAATATGAAAAAAATCAACCACCAAAGCCCTACTATCATTTGACCACTCCAATGCCATAGCCAAATGCTCAATTTATCTATTACCAAATGGACAAGGGTGCTACATAAAAACCTAGGATGTCAAGTTTACAAGTTAAAAGTAGAGAATTCAACTATATGACTCCATACTAGGGACACATACCTTCCAGAATATGCATCCTCACCAACTCTGATCTCTCTGGCCGGGACCGAATCTTACGTTTTAGGTAGTCTTCTGTCTGTAGATCAAAGAGAAAATGACATCCAATGATACTTTCCTGAATATGAAACAGATGAATTGGATTTTTAAAACAGATGGTAAGAGTTAACATTCTCCCAGATATTAGCCAGTGGAGAATGCAACAGGCCATCTCTTTCTCTCCCTGTCATTGGCTTTTAATCTCAGGGTCTAATTAACATAAAGAAGCAACCATTAACATAATAACAATAACAATAATAATAAAAACTTTATTTCTATCCTGCCACCATCTCCCAAAACGGACTTGGGGTAGCTTACAAAGCACTCTAATGTAACAATACATACAGTGCAATATATGCAGATACATCAATATCAAAGGAAAACATAATTCACATCATCAATACATGACAATACCACAGTAAAATCAATCAACCCTAAAATACACATCAATACAATGTTATGGTAATTACAGACATAAAATGAGTAACAACCAACCAGTCATATAAAGTGCTTTCAGTGAGAAAAACCAATGGGTCTACAATTTGAACCTTTTGGGCTCTATATCTATTGGAAAGCTTGATTAAAGAGCCAAGCTTTTAGGTTGGACCAAAAACATTGGAGGGTGGGGGGTCAGCCTAATTTCCCTTGAGAGGGTGTTCGAGAGCCGGAGGGCCACCACTGAGAAAGCTCTCTCCCTCATCCCCACCAACCGTACATCTGAAGGCGGTGGGACCGAGAGGAGAGCCTCCGTGGTGGACCTCATGAGTCCGCGCTGGTTTGTAAAAAGAGATGCGGTCACGAAGATAGGACTTGTAAGTAATAACCTGCACTTGTCAGCAGCCAGTGGAGCTATTCAATAGAGGCATAGTATGCTCCCTATAAGTAGCCCCAGTTAGCAGTCTGGCTGCCGGCCTTTGCACTAATTGCAGTTTCTGAGCCGTCTTCAAAGGCAGTCCCATGTAGAGTGCATTGCAGTAATCCATCCTGGATGTAACTAAGGCATGGACCACCATGGCTAAGTCAGGCTTTTCGAGGTACGGTCGCAGATGGCACACAAGTTTTAGCGGAGTAAAAGTCCTCCCGGCCACCGCTGACACCTGAGCTTCAAGCGTCAGCACCGAGTCCAGGAGGACCCCCAGACTGTGGACTTGTTTCCTCAGGGGGAGACTGACCAGGAGGACCTCTGTCTTGTCTGGATTTAGCCTCAGCTTGTCTGGCCCTCATCCAGTCCATCACAGCTGCCAGACACTGGTCCAGGTCCTGGGGAGCTTCCTTGGAATTAGGTGGAAAAGAGTAGTAGAGTTGAGCATCATCTGCATAGAGATGGCACCCAAAACGAAAACTCCGGACGACCTCACCCAGCGGTTTCATGTAAATGTTGAAAAGCATGGGGTAAAGAATAGAATCTTGCAGGACCCCATAGGTCAAAGGCCAGGGATCCGAGCAGGCATCCCCAGCATCACTATCTGGGTACGATGCCCCAGGAAGGAGCAGAGCCACTGCAAAGCAATGCCCCCGAGACCCATTCTGGAGAGTTGCCCCAGAAGGATACCATGGTTGATGGTATCGAAAGCCATTAGAATGTAAACACCAAGATCAGAAATAGGTGATTTTGTGTACTGTAGGAGTTTTGGACCACAGGTTCCTTTATCCCCACTGTGGCTACTAGCCAAATTATTATGAATGCTGTAATCCAAAACACCTCTCTCTAACAAAAAATAAAGCATTTGGGGGCATTTTAGACCAAATTTGAAAAACAGTACTAATATAACACCTCTTCAAATGCTAACTAGTAACTTACCCTGGCCCGTTCCAAACTCCTTCTCTGTTCATGAAATGCAGCTGGACTTTTCAGTGCTGTTGAGAAGATGACAATCAATAAATTAAGATAACTGATCCCTCACATTGCTAAACATGACAGTGTTAAATTCTCCAAAGGAAAGATATAAGGCATGTTAGGGCAGTTCCTTTCTGCATATGGTCAACACATGGACCTGATTTTTGGTTCATGTAAACTACTTCCTGATACTTTGTAAAGCTAAGCCAGGGGAGAACAAAGCCCATTTCATTGATCCCTAAAGATACTCTTATTGTCATGAATTCACCACTACTCAAAAAAGCAGTCTTTATCTTCCCAATCATCTGGAAAAATGCAATCTGATGCAGAACTAATACAATTATTTAGCAAAAACATCTTGGTGCTTGAGCAGTATACAAATACATAGCATATTATTAACATATGTTGTTACCAACATTGTAGACAATCATATGTACAAAAATGTGATCGTTTATGTCAGGCTCACACACAAGGGGAAACAAGAAACACAAGACAATAATGTTTGTCTCCCAATATAAAGGTGAGAGTAAACCTAAGGACTTGGTCAAACAACAAGCATCTTCTGTCTTTTATCACTACTTAAGCTGCCAATACAAAGCCTATTTTAAAACACTCATCGACTTCTGCCCAGCCTTGGAAGAATCCTCTGGCAGTGCTTTCCCTGCTAGATTCTTGTAAGTTCACATTGGCTATGACTAAAAAGACTGTTGTCAGCCAACAAATCTTTTCTCAGCACACTGTGATAAAGTGCTGGGAAAACTCACCTCTGTTTTGTATGTACATTCATCTCTCCAGGGAAAAGGAAGAGGAAACAAGAAGAACAAACTACATAAACATGTCACAGAAATATTAAGGAACAATGAATATTGTCCATAAGGAATTGAAACCCTGTGTATATCAACAGATTTAAAACATGTAATAATTCCCATATTATTAAATAATAAAAATATATAGAGATTAGGGGAAAATATATGGATGGTTGTAGTGAAATAATTATAAAGAAATTGTAATTATTTCAGGAAATATGACGACTCATATCCATGGCTGCCAATCTATTGCAATAGTCTGAGTTTAAAAGGAATTGATTCCATGATTGAGTGCATTGCTTTTGTACATAAATCCAGAGAGAACAATGAAAAATGTATAAAGGTCACTAGTTTTTGTTTGTTTTGTTGTTATTATTATTTGCATTTTTATCCATGATAGATCAGAGAAGCTTCACCAGATCTATGTCAAAACAGCTCTGTGACTTCTTTCAAGAGATCAGCAGTCCATTTATTTGAGATGGTGTTCAAATTCTATTCAGGTAGTTACACACAAGATAGGTTCTATAGGTGTGATCTTAAGTTGAATTTGTTTGTAAATTGGAACAGGTACATTTTTAAAGTGTAACTCCAGCCATATATAGTTTTGGAAATGGATAGGAAAGAGTTAAGATCCCTGTGGTGTTTGTTTTGTTGTCTGTGCCCCTGTTCAGATGATTTCATCTCACTTTCTGTCCCTATGATAATTGGATTTTGAAAAATTTGACTTGTTGTGGAAACAAGGCTTGGTGAAAAAGCTTTAGTTGAAACATGTTTTGCCCATGATAACTCTGAATTTCCCTTCCTAGGGGTAGATCTTTTTCACTTCCTGTGTCTCGCCCCTGTTCTTAATTGTGATTCATTTGTAAATTGTATGTTTGTAACTAGGGGGCTGCCTGTGCATTGTTAAATAGTTTCTTACTAAAGAAAGTCTTCCATGTCAAGTTACTGTGACAAAGGAACTGATAGAAATTACTAAATTCAATCTCATTCACATACTAAAAAAGCTTATGGACAAATGTGGATAAGAATTGTGAATTAACAGGTATCTGTGATATATTTAAAAAATAAATGAAGTAAAACTAAGACCACTTTTCTTTTACATTATCACATCCAATTTCTTTCATACACACATAGATTCTAGAGCAATGTTATTATGGTCTATGTTGCACTGTGACTTTCTCTAAGTAATTACACTCAAGTTTAAATAAATACAAAGCAGATTAAGACTTGAAGCAAAGATGGAAGTGACCTGATATACCACAATCCCATCAGACCCACACAATATGGCCAATAGTAAGGAACACTAGAAACGGTAGTCCAACAAAATGCAGTTGGTACTGTTGTGTAAGACTGAGAAAAGCCTCTGGAAGAAAGGTGGCATCAAATCATAAACATAGCATATTCATTCCCATCCGCTTAAAGACTTTCAGAACTACATAGATTTTGTGTTGGGAGTAGAAATTTGTCCTTCACAGACTGCTTATATTTGTGCTGCCTGCTAAGAACCAAGGAGTCAGTAATACATGCAAGACGCACAGCATAACAATAGCTGGGAGAAACTTGAATGTTATTTTGCTCAACACAGACAGCCCCTATCACTTAGTATCCCAAGTAATAAAACGGAACAGATTGGCCTGTTATCTTTTAGTGAATACCCCAAAGAGAAATACTTTCATATTTCTCATGGGAATTTCATTGGAAAAAACATTCTAGCTTGTATTTTTCCCCAGTGTTGGCACCAAGACAAAAAAAAATCATACTTAACCTCTGAAAAAGACAAAGAGGAACAAATCTCTCTATTTCTCCACAATATTTCCTTGGAAGGATCCAATATCCAAAAAAGATTGCCAGCGTAGTATGTATTATCAGATTTTATCTAAATTAACCAGTGTACATTTTTCTTGGCTGCATACAAAGTACATAACAAATGGCCCAGAACTGTCAAGCAAATCTACCATTTCCTTTACTAGGCCAAAAGACATTTTCCAAAATGTTGTCTAGCTTTAAGTAGCCAAGTTTATGAACTGCAGTAACCCATGCTCAGTGACTCTAGAGAAATGGAATCTCTTTCTCAGCTGTCTTTTTTAAAAAAAGGTTTTATTCTGAGGAACACTAAGAAGAACATAAAAACATTGGAAGTTACTGCTAAATTCCACAGATTGTGTATACGGATCAACAGTTATCAAAGTTCCGTCATCCATGCATTGCCTTGACTTCTAATAATGTGGATGGGACATGGGCCCAGTTCTTATCCAAAAAAAGGCAAAACCAACTACAGAATGCTAAGTACACCAAGTACACTTATGAACTGTGGAGTAAATGGTATAACAGTTTGGAGGATTTGTAACTGGTTCATAGTCTGAACACAGAAAATGCTCATCATTCTGGAGAGTAGTGACTAGAGGGATACCTCTGGGTTCTGTGCTGGGCCTGGTAATTTAACATCTTTATAAATGACTTAGATAATGGAACAGAATGCATTCTTATCAAATTCACAGATAACACCAAATAAGGGAGACAATTGACAGGAACATGATTCAATATTAAATTGAAAGATTGGAGAGCTGAGTAAAAACTAGTGAAATGAATTTTGGTAAGGAGAAATGTAAGGTATTATTCCTAGGCAAGAAAAATGAAATCCATAGATACAGAACGGCTGACACCCAGCATGAAAGCAATACACATCCAAAGAATATTTGGGTTTTAGGAGGCCACAAGCTAAATATGAATCAATATGTGATGCAGCAGCCAAAAAACCAAATACAATTTAGGGATATCATGAAGAATTATTTATTTATTTATTTCCATCATTTATATGCCGCCCTTCTCACCCGAAGGGACTCAGCAAGAAGAGCAAGGAAGCTTACTCCATGACACAATGAAGAGATAAGATAAAGACTTTCTGGTTGAATATACAATAAATGTATGCTATAAACTAGTTATGTTATCAAAATGGTATGTGCCGGAATCCCAGGAGAGCAAAGCACATAAAGGGAGAAAGGCAAAACCATGTCTACAAACCTGACTGTTCTATGTCCCAGCCTGTGTACAGCCACACGTAAATACAATGTCATACTGACATCAGGGACCACACCCCAACTTTCATGCACCAGCAAGATGGCATGGAAAAGCAATGGCATGGAAAAGCAATCGTAGACCAAATGAGACCTGCAGGTGTTTGGAACTCTAACTCCCAGAAGTTAAAGTGCTCTGGAGAGTGCCACCTTTGCTCTGGATCCTTGCCCTTCTTGGCTATTAAAACTTGCCAGAGGTGGGTTGGTAGATTGGTTTGTAAGGATAATTAATGCTTTGTTGGAGCAGGTCATATTTCCATCGCGCCTCAAACAAGCTATAGTGAGGTCAATATTAAAGAAGGCTTCCCTTAACTCCATTATTTTGAGTAACCTCAGACCAATCTCAAACCTCCCTTTCCTGGACAACTCTCAACTCCAGGGATTCTTGGATGACACCGATTTTCTGGACCAATCACAGTCTGGCTTCAGACCTGGTACAGTACCGAGACGGCTTTGGTCGCCTTGGTGGATGACCTCTACAGAGAGCTGAACAGGGGGAGTGTGACCCTGCTGATTCTCTTGGACATCTCAGCGGCTTTCGATACCATCGACCATGGTATCTTTCTGGGATGGCTCTCTGGATTGGGCCTTGGGGGCATGGCTCTGCTATGGCTCCAGTCCTTTCTGGGGGGCCGTTCCCAGTTGGTGAAGCTGGAGGAGACCTGCTCAAACCCCTGGCCTTTGACCTGTGGGGTCCTGCAAGGTTCTATTCTGTCCCCTGTGCTTTTCAACATCTACATGAAACCGCTGGGTGACGTCATCCAGAGTTTTGAAGTTCGGTGCCATCTCTATGTAGATGACACGCAACTCTACTACTCCTTTCCACTGAAGCCTCTCGGATACTGGACCAGTGTCTGGCCGCTGTGTTGGCCTAGATGAAGGCGAACAAGCTGAAGCTTAATCCTGACAAGACAGAGGTCCTCCAGGTCAGTCGAACGTCTGACCAGGGTATAGGGTGGCAACCTGTGCTCGACGGGGTCACACTCCCCTGAAGACACAGGTCCGCAGCTTGGGAGTTCTCCTGGACTCGGGGGCTGACACTTGATGCTCAGGTGTCAGAGGTGGCTCGGAGGGCCTTTGCACAACTAAGACTTGTGCGCCAGCTGCGACCGTACCTCATGAAGTCGGATCTGGCCATGGTGGTCCATGCCCTGGTTACCTCCAGATTGGACTATTGCAATACACTCTACATGGGGCTGCCCCGAAGATGGCCTGGGAACTACAACTGGTCCAGCGCTCGGCTGCCAGATTATTAACTGGAACGAATTACAGGGCGTGGTCAACCCCCCTGTTTAAGGAGCTCTATTGGCTGCCATTCATTTTCCGAGCCCAATTCAAGGTGCAGGTTATTACCTATAAAACCCTAAACGGTGTGGGACCCACCTACCTTCGTGACTGCATTTCCCCCTATGAACCTGCACGATCTCTTCGTTCATCAGGGGAGGCCCTCCTCTCGCCCCCGCCACCTTCACAATCACGGTTGGTGGGGACGAGGGAGAGGGCCTTCTCCGTGGTGGCCCCCCGGCTCTGGAAGTCACTCCCTAGAGAGATTAGGCAAGCCCCCACCCTTCTCATTTTTAGGAAGACCCTAAAAACTTGGCTCTTTAAACAAGCCTTTGGTGAGGCTTGTTCTGGAGATAGTTTATCTCTTTGCACTTTATTCTATTACTTCAGTTGAAATAGCTCCCATGTTTACTTCATTCTTAGCCCCTTACCTAAGATAACAGTCTTGGGTACCTTTTTTTGACTTCATTCTTCACTGTATGCACTTTATGGCCCAGTCATTTTAATGCATTTTTATGTTTCTATTCATTCCATATTTTATTGATCGGTTTTATTGATATGTTCTATTTATTTATTTTACTTGATGTGTTTTTACTATGTCTGTTATTTTTGGGCTTGACCCCATGTAAGCTGCCCTGAGTCCCTTCGGGGAGATGGTGGCGGGGTATAAAAAATAAAGTTAGTTAGTTAGTTAGTTAGAAGCCTTAGTCAGCTTGTTCAAGTCAAAAGTTCTGGAGCTAAAGTTCAAAGCACTTGGAGTGCTGCAGGAAGGTCTGAAAGTATGAAGATTCCCATGTTTCTGAATAGAAACTTATTAGTAAGTTGGTAAGAAGATATACCCTGTGAAGGTTTAGAGGGTGTGCTGATCAAATCTGCAGGTGACACCAAATTAGAAGGGATAGCTTATTCTCTGGAAGACAGGATCAGAATTCAAAATGGCCATAATAGATTAGAGTTGGGCCCAAACTAACAAAATGAATTTCAACTAGGAAAAATGTAACATACCACACTTAGGCAGAAAAAAACGAAATGCAAAAATACAGGATGGGTGATGCCTGGCTTGACAACTGTCCATGTGAAAAAGATCTTGGAGTCTTAGTGGACAACAGGTTTAAAAATGAGCCAACAATGTGATGCAACAGCTAAAGAGACAATAGGATTTTGGACTGCATCAAAAGGAGTATAGTGTCTAGATCAAGGGAAGTCACGATGCCTCTCTATTCTGCTTTGGTCAGACCTCATCTGGACTACTGTATCCAATTCTGGACACCACAATTCAAGAGAGATATTGACAAGCTGGAACGTGTCTGGAGGAGGGCGACTAAAATGATCAAAGGTCTGGAGACCAGGCCCTATGAGGAGTGGCTTAAAAAGCCGGGTATGTTTAGCTTTCAGAATAGAAGGTTGAGGGAAGACATGATAGCCATGTATAAAAATGTGAAAGGATGTTACAAGGAAGACAGAGTGGGTTTGTTTTCTGCTGCCCTGAAAACTAGGACTCGGAGCAATGAGTTCAAATTACAGGAAAGGAGATTCCACCTGAACATTAGGAAGAACTTTCTGACCATACGAGCTGTTCAACAGTGGAACTCTCTGCCTTGGGATGTGGTGGAGGCTCCTTCCTTGCAAACATTGAAACAGAAGCTGGATGGCTATCTGTCAGGAGTACTTTGACTGTGCTTTTCCTGCATGGTAGGGGATTAGACTAGATGGCCCAATTATATGATTCTAAAGATTTAGTATGAGCAGTATTAAACTGTATTGGCAGTCTAATGCATTCATAAATGTCTAACGTGATAAGCAGTGCTAATGCCATAATGAAATTTGGGTGACACAAATTAGATACAGTTGGATTAAGTAGGCAAACAGACTGTGTAACTGGATTTGAGAAGCATTATATAGATTGGTGGTAGTTCTATCCATTAATAGTTCCATTAATTAGTAGTTATCAACTCACTGTAGACACCTATTGTGTTATGGTGTTCCAAGGTACAGAATGAGATGACAAAACTTAAAAAGATAACCTGCCATTCTTAATAGTCTATTTAAACTCATCCTAGCTCAAAATGTATACTTTTTAAAAGTCTACATCAGGGTCTTAGAAATCATATGAATTCTGCAAGCCAGAAAACATACTCAACATACAAGTATTGTCGGAAATGCCATTATCACATTTATTTATGTTGCTGTGTGTCTTCCATGCTGTCTACAGAATTTATCCATGTCCTAACGTTACAGTACTCTAGATTAACATCAGTCAGAAAGTCAATTCCCGCAGTAGATTACAGTATATGTAGTTTTACAAAGATTCATTGTGATCAGTAGCGATCAGGTTTATTGATGGGGAAAGGAAATGTAAGAATGAAGCAGGACGTTCTTTAACATTCAGATATGATTTTAAGCCACAATTTAGTAGTTTGAGAATGGGCTGCACCAAACTCAGAACCTACCTATCTCAACTCTCCTGTCCTCCACTTGCACCATTTAAGGAGCAGATTGGAAACTTCTGCTTTCATTTCAGATTATTGGCATCTTAATATGCACTAAACTTCATCTAATGTCATCCAAACAAGTTTGGCCCTCTTCAATTAAATTTCTTCCCCTATATCTACTACTGTATTCCTCCATAAATCTGCACCAAAGGATCTCCCACTCCTCCATACAAGGGCTGTAGGGTGGATAAGGTTTCCCTTCTGCTGACATATAGACAACAGTAAACACTACTTGTAATTCACACTCTAAACTGAGGTTAATCTTGAAGTTATGGTTGAAACCTGGTTTGCTAAAATGAACTACAGTTGGAATTCACTATAAATTAATCCAGCACAACAGCTGTGGTTAACATAAAGTAGGAGCAAATTCTTTCAAACTATTTTTTACTACTATAGTCTGTGAAGGAAATGTATGCACAAAAAACTTAATGTGGTTCATTCAAATAAACATCAGCCATGGTTTAACATAATATCTACAACAAGACCATAATTTACATAAACTACACAAGAGAAAACTAGACAGGTAAGCTAAATAAATATCAATGTCTACAGTTAAGAGATATGGTACTTAGAAAGAAATAAAATTAAAGGAAATCATGGCAAAACGTCGAAGGCCGCCTTAATTCTCACAGCCAAACAAGCACATCATTCCTATACGAATCAAAAAGGGATATTGGAACAAGAGAGGAATAAGGTACCAACACTGGGAGTGAATTCTGTAAGCCTTTTATCCCCACAGTGCTCCTCTCACAATGAGAAAGGGCAGAGTCTATGTAAAACACCAACCACAGGAGATTACTGTGGCTATACTTTCACAATCAATTTCTGTGGATTTCCTTCCTGCCTGATAGTCTGGAAGTGTTGACAGTATCCAACAACCTGCAAAACTCACCATCAACATTTTAGAGTTCAGTATCTTCAAGGGGACACTGGACAGGTGTCTCCTGTAGTTTTACCTCAGAATTTGAAGTAAAATTCGCATTCTGCTACATAGATATTTCTGTTTTAGAAGACAGAAGCATTTTGAAATATGCCAGCCCAATTATTTCATTCTTATATTTACCGATGGAAATATAACTGGCTCACTATGAAATCCATATGAAAATTTCTAAATATTTAAGCAACGGTCCATAGATCCACTTGGCAGAGGCAAATCTCTTTGATGCAATGGATGTTTAGCAGCACCATTCAAATGACAAATTGCTAGAGGGCTGGGAAATTGTAGACAATACATCTGTGGGTGGGTGGGTGGCTTTACTTCTTAAACAGACCTCAACAGGAATGGCAGGCTTTTTCTCAGGTCTTCTGCAAGATAAAAGCAGATGGTCTTTCATTTGTTTTAAGGCTTGAGAAAGTAAAAGAATGGGAAATGCTCCTGCTATTCCTAAGACTTTCCAAAGTGCACAATAAAGGAGAAAAAACCCTGCCTGACTTTTATACAGAGGAGGACATAATCAACCTCTTAAAAGGCTCCACAACATTATCTCCAGAAAGTATATTATTGAACAAGTGTGGGTTATATTATTTAAGACATGTTCATTCTGAATGGAGGGCCCACATGACCTGAAGTTCCAAACTGTAGCTTATTTAGTTTACACAAAAACTAAGTCTCCAAGTGCTTGCCCAAAAACTTAAAAGAAAACGTCAATGGCAAATACCAACAGAAATTAGCTAGCAAGGCAATATAGAATCCAAGGTGTCTCATCCTGTCATGCACCTTAATTAGTACATGTAAGTGATGTGGATTCAATCTTAGTACTCTACCAATACTACAGATAAGCACCAGTAATGAAATTAAGCTCTGTGCCCCATGTATATAAGCTATGTTTCGATCTTGATTAGGAAAATCATCCTTTTTCTACAGTGTTTTCTAGTTAATAGTTCTGGTGGAGAATCACAATGTATTAGAAAATGTCGACCTGTCCACTCTGTGCTGTTTATGTACAGTATCTGCAGGTTAACAAGCTCCAATTCTAACAAAGCACATCATGTTTTACAAGTTTACTTCAAGAAAAGTTAAAGAGGGCACATTAAATAGTTTCAGATCCTCTGATTTAAAGTTTAACAAAAAAAAAGAGTACAACTGTAGCTCAAAGACTGCATTCTTCCAAGATGACATAGAATATTTTCAAAGATATTTAAGCAAGCTTAAGTGTACTTGACAAAAATAAATGTAAAATACTTTTTTAAAAAATCCAGCCCTTAGAAGCCGATCTATTTTTTTAAACCTGCTCTGATCATAAATGTGTTCTAGGAAGCATGCCCAAAATGTAAAGATAGTACCCACTTAGGTGAACAAAAAATAATAACCTCACAGCTCCGTCATTGCAATACTGCAGCATCTAAACAATTGGTAATTTTGGAAGGTCTACAAAAGCATGGTATGTCTGAAATATGAAACTCTAGATATTGCACGCACACAGTAAGAACAATTTAAATTAGGACTCCAACAACAAATTTTCCAATAACTTAATGAAGTAGTAAGAACCAATTTTGAACCCATCAATTAGAAACCTAGTATATTTGCTCCAAAGAACAAAATGTGGGTGCAACGACCAAGTGATTATTCTTAGAACGGTTAAATCCCTTTTGAACATGCACTGCTTACACAGAATGAAAAAAATGTTACTTTTATCTGCTCTCACATCACTGCTACCAATGCACTTATAGTAGTACATTTCGGCCTGCTTCCTACGAATGTGGTATATATAAAGTATATTGTACTCAAAGCTTTTCTTATCCTTACATGTATTCCTTTCATCAACTGCTTAGTCCACATCTAATAAACTAACTGCTGTCACCAAGAAACAAAACCTGCTGTCTACCAGTTTTGATGCAGCTCCTTAATGCAGAAAACTGAGAAAATTGCTGTTTGTCTAGGCATTTTTCTAATTAGGGTTTCTAAGCATGCATGCAGCCATGCAGCTATGGTCCTTGCCCAAATATAACAGTTATGCAGTCATTGCAGGAAGCCTGCTAATAGTCTGATTAAAATGAACCCAACCTAGCACAGCAACATCTCCTCATAAGTCGTCAGATAATCCTGTAACTTTTGTTTTATGCATCAGCATAAATTCAATGCTAGCTTATCAATATAGAAATTAAAAATGACTGTACTTGCACAGGACTGCAAAGAGAACTTTCAAAGTCCCATCTCATTTCAATGAAGATATCCAAAGAGGAAAGAGAAGTTCACATAAGTTATACTTACGAGGCATGATCCCTTGGCTAACCAGCTCCTCCCGTGTCCTTCGCTGCTGGAGCTTCAACTGTAGCACTGCAAGGAGGTAGAGAAAGAAGTAAAAAGGAAGCACATTGCTATAATATGCCACAATGCTGAAGACATTTTCCTGTTCACTTTATTTTCTTCTAGCTTCAGAACATTGGTGAGGAAGAGAGAAACCCTGTCTTCCACACCCAATATAACTTTTACAATTGCAGAAGTAGCCTCAGGCACCAAGATTTCCGTATTCTGCTGCAAAGAGTGGGGAAAGGAAGTTACAAAGCATTTCAGCAGGTTGATAAAAAAATCCACAAACTATGAAAACAGGACCTATTACTCAAGAACTCCTACTTTACCAAGCCTCATTACAAATCATGAAACTGTAAAAACAAGAACAGACCACACAAACTGATACTGATCCAGGAGGATCCGATGAGACCTTCATGTTTATCAAAGTAAATCTAGCTTGTTGATACACTTGCATATACAGTGTTCCCTCACTACTTTGCAGTTCACTTTTCGCTCCCTTGCTGTTTTGCGGGTTTTCAATTAATATTAATGTACACATTTATTGTGGTATTTTTGCTGTTTCGCGGGTTTTTGCAGTGTGCAAAGGGTTTTGGAAGGGGGAAAGGGAGAAATAAAGGGAGAGGGAGGGTAGGGAAGAGTTGGAAATAAAAAAGGGTTATTTAGCTACCATTCTTCTTCTCTGCGGGTGTACTGTACATTGTAACTGCTAAAATAAAGTACAGACTGCGTTGTAGTAAGTGGTCTGTAGTTTGCTCTCCTCCACACATAGAATAAATATAGTGTCCCTACTTTGCGGATTTTCCCTTATTGTGGGTGATCTTGGAACGTAACCCCTGTGATAAGTGAGGGAACACTGTACACCAACATCTTTGACTAACAGCTTTCAAACATTTGAATTGGCTGTTTTATAAAAGTACACATTTCCATTACTATTATTATTTTAAGGTATTTCTAGATATGCCAAGGATATTTGAATTATTATTGTTCTGACAATCCAGTGGAGACAGAAAATATATTATTTTCACAATCTCAAAAAGAAAGCAAGTGCAGTTCTGCAGTGTATTAGTAATGGTGGGAATAGAACAGGGAAATAATTATCTTGGGCAGTTAATCAAAGAAAATGGGTATGCACCACTAGACTTCAGATTTATTTATACCTATTCAGAAATAGAACAAAAAAATAAAAAAATTGCAAGGGTTTTTCTCAATCCCACCACTTTTGTAATCACCTTTGGTGAGGATACATGAGAGCCGCCTCTGTGGTTATGGAAGTCTTTTCTGCAGGAGGCTCAGTTAGCCCCATTTATGTTCTCTTTCCACAAGTATGTTAAATGTTTTCATTCAGGCACATCTTTGGAATGTAATTATGGAGTAATAATGAGTACAGGGCCTAGTTACCCTGAAGATATTGGATCCCATCTGATCTTGGAAGCTAAGCAAGGATGGCAGACCATCTAATACAAGGTCATGTAAGTTATATTTCAGGTGAAGGAAAAACCATATCTGAGCATTGCTTGTCTAAGAAAACCCCATGAAATTCATATGATCACCACAAGTCAATAGGTAACTTGAAGGTACAACGACAAACACAGTGTGTAAAGTGGGGCTGTATTTTTAGTCTTTTATTAGAAAAATGTGTTTTAAATATGTCTTGGTCCTTTAACTGTTTTAATTGTGTTTTTAAAATAATTATAATGTTTATTTTTGAATTTTGTAAACTAATTGTTTTGGTTTAATTGTTAAAAATTATTTTAAGCTGCCTTAAATTCCATTCTGGGAGAAAGGCGGATTATAAATTCAAATAAATAAGTAAATTGCAAAAGAAACCAATGAAACATAGCTAAACTACCTGCGTCACACTATATTATCCATGCAGGCATCCACACCGGAACAAAGCATCAATTTGGACAGTTCATTCAAAGATGTTTCCACAGATGTAGACAAACATAATGCCTTATAACCTTGGCTTCTGGAACAACAAATTACAAGCCTACAATGGACATAATTTTATCTAGTCTCACAAAATAAATAAAAGGATAGGCAGTGGCTTTGTTACAATAACCTATGATAAGTCAATAATCCTAACTCTTTGGGTGTACCTACACTGTAGAATGCAGCCTGGGATCACTTTACCTGCCATGGCTCAATTCTATGAAATTATGACTTGTAGTTTTACAGGTCCTTTAACTTTTTCTGCCCAAGAGTGCTGGTCCTTCACTAAACCACAACTCTCAGAATTCCATCGCATTGAGCCATGGCAGTTAAAGTGGTTTCAACCTGAATTAATTCTATAGTGTAGATGCACCCATTTTTAAATGCTGCAAATTTTGTTTTCTTGTTCCACATGGACAAATACATTTAGAATTAAGTTTCCTCAGGATAGCTGCATTAACACTACATTTCTACACTATGTTCCTTTGCAGATAAAAAACCTCTCTTCTACAAAAATCTAGCAGAGAACAATGAAGCAATCAAGTGAGGCCACAGGGAGGGAGGGTCAAAACAGTACAGCACAAACTGTTTGAACAGGAAGTGAAAACACCCAATCTAACCAGATGAAAGTATTGGAGAGGAACCTAAAGCAGCCTGAAGGTATCCAGGAAGTATGCCATGATTTAACATTAAATAGACCAGTCTTTTATGCTGAAAAGGATGGAAGTGGCAATTCCCACACCTGCCTGATAGATTCCAAACCATAAAAAACCTATGTCATAATTAACATGTTAGTCTTTAAGACGCTGCAAAAAGATATTATTTTCCTAAGACAGTGTTATACTAAAGTTTAATTCAAAATATGTGTATTGATTCAAATTTTTTGGGACTATAAACATTCACACATGAAATTTTGTTATGTTTTGTGATGGGCATAAAACAGCTTCTGTGAGTTAAACCAAACTTCTATCTTGTTCATACCCTTCCCAGGGCGACTAAAATGATTAAGGGTCTGGAGAACAAGCCCTATGAGGAGCGGCTTAAAGAGCTTGGCATGTTTAGCCTGCAGAAGAGAAGGCTGAGAGGAGACATGATAGCCATGTACAAATACGTGAAGGGAAGTCATAGGGAGGAGGGAGCAAGCTTGTTTTCTGCTGCCCTGCAGACTAGGACACGGAACAATGGCTTCAAACTACAGGAAAGGAGATTCCACCTGAACATCAGGAAGAACTTCCTCACTGTGAGGGCTGTTCGGCAGTGGAACTCTCTCCCCTGGGCTGTGGTGGAGGCTCCTTCCTTGGAGGCTTTTAAGCAGAGGCTGGATGGCCATCTGTCGGGGGTGCTTTGAATGCGATTTCCTGCTTCTTGGCAGGGGGTTGGACTGGATGGCCCATGAGGTCTCTTCCAACTCTACTATTCTATGATTCTATGATTCTATGATTCCCCATCAATTCAGCTACTACTAGACATTCAGTAACAATATGTGAAATACTTCTCTACCAACAATAACTTAGAACTATTCCGCCTCTAACTACAGAAGTTCCTCATTTTGACTCAAGCTGACATGGTCATTCCAGATTTGTATGGTCCCTCACTGTGGACCTCTGGCATCATGTTGGTAACCCCCTACATCACAATGTTGTCTCCAGATCCACTATTAATTCAGTAAATACTTACTTTTGGCATAAATACAGGTGCGGGGGGGGGGGGGTGTCCCTCGGTACAAAAGAGATATTGAAAATACAAGGAGATGACAACATGGATCTAGCACAGAGGAAAATGAGCATCAGGAAATGCCCAATGGTGTCATTTCAGGGACACGTTTTAGTGTATTTCATCATCTGGATTTTTGCCACTATATTTATTTAGGCAGAATCTGGTCATTATATGGTGCCATATTCTTACTACAAAACTGGCAAGGTGAACGAACAGCTGCTACATTATTTCAACTCATCATCAGTGTATATCTAACCCTAATACAGGCCTCAAGACCCACTTCCCATCTCTTTAATTCATATTTGACTTGTTTTAGGTGTCAAAATATATCTGTAATTAAACCCCATTTTCCATGCAAAAGCAACTCCTGGCTACTAACAAACAACCAATAAACATATTTCTTTCCTTATGAATCATAAATGCTCACAAAGCCTAGTTAGTATAAAAAATAAGTGATGTTGGATTCTAAACCGCGGAGAAGAAAATAAGTAACCAAAAGGCCAGAGTACTTAGTTTTCAAGATGTTTCTGCAATTTGCCAAAAATTAGAATGATAAAAAGCCTGGGATGCAAGATTACCTAATACTGAAATCTTTTTCAAGACATGTTGGCACTTTCCTGCAAGATACACATAAACTCAAACATTAGAATAGATATGCTGCACTTGTCAATGTAACACGGGCATTTGCCTTGTATATGAAATACAATACCATTTTGAAATAACTTTGGAGTACAACACTTTAATCCAATGACAGCTGAGTGGGAATGTGAACTGTCTGTGCACTCTGGCAAACTGTATAGCTGATAAGCATTTAAGTGAAACAGACTGTGAAAACACCTCAACTAAAGGGATTATATGGTTGTGTATTTCATCTGGGGGAAGACAACCAGCAATAATTAGCACTATAATGGGTCACCAACATAGATGGTGAAAAGAAAAGGGAAAATTGAGACTTGCTTCCACTTTCCACTAAACTGCACTGATGTTCAGAAAGAAGGCTCACAGAGTTTAAGAATATAACAAATCTCCCTCCCCCCAAAAAACTCATTAATTTTATTTGAAAAGAACATCTCATATTCTGTTTCTACTACTGGAATAAAATGTTGTTTTGTACACTTTCCTTTACAGGCACAGTAAAAGTGGTGGCAATTTTGTTTATTTAGACTATTGTATCAGTAGAAGAAACTCAGAGGAAGTGAATAACCCTTATTTATATTCACAGCAAGAGATCACAGCAGTACAAAAATGCTAAGAAAAATTAAGCTCTTTCTGTTTGGTCTGAAAACAGAGTGCTCAAAAAGCATATGCAATAAATGAATTCTCTTTTTGAATAAAAAACCATTTAAATTAAAAATGTTTCTGTTAGTGAAAAGACATCCATTCCACTTTTAATCACTGTTATTTAATATCTCCATTAACAAGTTGCCTGAAATCCTCCTGAGAAAGAAAACAATTTTATTTCTGAATGCTTTTTGTAAGAGGGTAAACTATTAAGAAAGTTGTCACGGTGCAAATCTAGCAGTTATTTCATTCCAGGAGCCTCCAGTGGCGTAATGGATTAAACCCTTGTGCCAGCAGAACTGCTGACCGAGCAAGGTAAGCTCCCGTCTGTCAGCTCCAGCTTCCCATACAGGGACATGACAGCAACTTCCCATAGGATGGTAAAACATCAAAACATCTGGGCATCCCCTGGGCAACGTCTTTACAGATGGCCAATTTTCTCACACCCAGAAGCAACTTGCAGTTTCTCAAGTCACTCCTGACACACACACAAAATTTTCACTCCAAAACATGTTTTTAGTCACATGTTTTTAATAACATAGTAGCCACAATGCAGCTTCTCTTTAGAGGCCACTGAATTTTAAAATCTATAAATTCAATTCTTTCTGAAAGTTCGGTTAGATCATGGTGTATCAGCAAAGTATGTGCATCACAAACAGTGATCACAACATGAAAATAGCTAGTGCTAAAGTAAAAGCTGCAGATCATTATGCTGATAGTGAGGAGACTGAAGATGTCAAATTGACCCAAAAGAACTGAACAGAAAGGAAAGGCCTCCTGCTACAGCCTTATCCTGTAATTATTGGTTTTATGAAAAACCTGAGAACATGGGATATGGAGCCTCCCTTCCTGTAACTCTTCATGCCAAACTTTCGTGCCCAGCAGCTCCAGATTTCTTTTAAAACATGTACTATCTTTGTATCAAAGGATAGAGAGATTTTATCAGATACAGTATACTCAAACTATGTCATGGTTACTCAATGAAGTTACTGTATATACTCAAGTATAAGCCTAGTTTTTCAGCCCTTTTTAAGGGCTGAAAAAGCTCCCTTCGGCTTATACTCGTGTGAGGGTCCTGGCCGTCTTCTATTCAGGTCAGCTTATACTTGAGTATATAGGCATTCAGAGTTGGACAGTCTTATCTTATTAAAGTCTTATTAATATCTTAAATTACAGTTTTATATAAATATTCAAAAACATTTAACCTACTGGTGCCTCAAATAATGCAATTTTATTAATATCTATTTTATTTTTGAAATTGACCCGTAGCTGCTGCATTTCCCACCCTCATCTTATACTCGAGTCAATATGTTTTCCCAGTTTTTGTGGTAAAATTAGGTGCCTCGGCTTATATTCGGGTTGGCTTATACTCGAGTATATATGGTAATTAATTCTGATTAAAATATCAATGTTTTTAGAAACCATTCACATATAAATAGAATCTATGAGAAACAATTAAAAGTAGGAGATGAATGATGGTACTGACTTTATGGGTACAGCTATCAACATTTCTCCTGACTTGACTTAGAATCATAGAATAGTAGAGTTGGAAGAGACCACATGGGCCATCTAGTCCAACCCCCTGCTAAGAAGCAGGAAATCGCATTCAAAGCACCCCATGACTTCTACTAGATCTTGTATTCATTACAAGATTTCAGTATATTTCTATTTCAGTACATGGATAGAATGTCTGAAGAAGTGAAACCTTGTACATATGTGCTTCATTCCTGCCTACTCCTCCTCATTATAAAGAACAAAACAGGGTAGGTCTCTTGACCGACTGAGGCTGTAAATGCCCGAGAGGATATAGTTCCAACAGTTCTGCAAGAGAATACTAAGGCCTCTTCGAAAGCAGTTAACCTTTTGACCTAATTTTAATAAGCCATATTTCAAGTTTGCTCGGAATGAATTTACAGTATATATTTCTGAATAAGCATTCTAATTTGGCTCTGCTGCCCATTGGGTTTTCTGCTCTGGACTGGGCACAGTAAAACTCTTTCTTGTTTGTTTTATTGTAAAGCATATATTTATTATACTTTTTAGCAATGTAAGCATCATTATACAATTTGTAAAATCAGTAATTTCTCAGTTCATCACTTATACTATCAATACACCTATCAAAACTAATTCCGTAATCATCCCCCACCTAAAAGCAGTAACCACAAAATAAAGTTAAAATTGACTTCTGACCTCCCACCTTAAAGATGTACGATTAAAATACTGTCATCCTGCAAACTGATTGTAAACATTCTATCTTACTATATCAATATTTCATTTAATATTCAAAACCCATGAACGATTTCACATTTTAATGAATGATCAAGATGGTAACTGTAAATTCTATTGGATCTATCAGAGAAATCATATAGCACTGAACAACATTGTTTTTGTTGGAATGAAATTAAAACCAGTTCTTTGCAATGGTCATCTTGAATTTGCTGAGAAGCTCTTCAGAGTTACTGCTGCAAAATTTTTATGCATCTGATCTCTCACATTATTTATCTATCTATAGTTACAACAGTTAATGTTTGTTTGTATGTGGACAACGAAGTATACACGTGGGTATGTGGCAGACAATGTATTTTTCTGGCTCGGACATCGACTTCCAGACCACTGTGATCCCCACACATGGCGGACCTGGACGAAACTTGGAAGACAGACCTCCCATGACCCGTTTTACGTCTTGGTGCAGTTTGGAGGAGGATGGACCACGGGCAATAGGATTTGCAACACCCTCACCCATTTCCAGAGATCACTACGACCCCCACGAATGATGGACCTTGGCCACACATGGCCCCCATGACCCACTTTATGTCCTGGTGAGGTTTGGGGGAGGATGGGATTACAGTTACCTTCACCCGCTTCCAGAGACCACTGTGACTCCCACCAATGATGGATTTGGATCAAACTTGGCACACAGCCCTAACATGACCAACTTAGAATATTGGCAGAGTTTGGGGGGAACTGACTTTAGTTTCTGGGAGTTGTAGTTCACTCGCATCCAGAGAACCCAGATGACGACAGATCTGGACTAATCTTGGCACACAGACCAACATGGCCTACTTTGAATACTGGTGGGGTTTGGGAAGGATTGACCCACCATTTTGGGAATTGCAGTTCAACCACTTCCTTATGCATTTTCTTATGGGAGCATTCATGAAAAACAAATGCTGACTTTTTTTTCTAATAAATAGTGTTACAAATTACCAAATTGATATTACCTAACATCCAAAAACAAACAATGCCTTTTTCAAATAACTGGGCATTGCCGAGTACCCAAGCTAGTATGACAATAAAATACAGATATACCTCAGTTAACAAAGTTAATATATTTCTTGGTATGACTTCTTCAAAATGAAATTTGGTGCCAAAGGTAAAAATAACATGGTAAAAATAGGGTTCTGTTACTACGACACAAATGAAGGACGATTCAACATGTTTCAGCAAACATTTTACTGAAAGTCAACAATATAAGGGAAGCAATTTCCCTCCTTTGGGGCAAAAAGGGGTGTGTGACTATTATGAGATGGCGACTATTATGTGGTGAAAAAGCACCCCCTTGAGGGCAGTGCCGCATCCTCAAAGTGTAATGAATTAGTCTCCTGTTTTTAATATTGTATGTTTCATGTCGATTTTAACTATCGTTTTTACTGATATTGATGTTTTTATTGGGATAATTGTTTTATTGCTGTGTCATTGATATTTGATTGTTTTATCGGGCAAGGCCACATGTAAGCCGCCCCGAGTCCCTTCGGGGAGATGGAGCGGGGTATAAAAATAAAGTTGTTATTATTATTATTATTATTATTATTATTATTATTATTATTATTATTAACTGCAGAGGGGAGAGGCAGGCAGGCAATGTGCAGCAGAGCCAAAAGAGAAAAAGGGCAGGTGAATTCACTCCCCCACCTGCCTGCCCTCTTTCCTTGGCAAGCCATAGCACCAAAAGGGCACTGTTAATTCACTCGCCTGGACTTTTGTAAGTTTTGTGCGGGGAAGAGCAAAATACCAATGTTGCCTTCCCCAAAAGGGTGTGTGTTTGCAACTATTATGCGGTGGCTACTATTATGTGATGAAATACAGTGTTTATGAAATGTTTTCCTTGATTAAGTTGCAGAGGTGATGATAGTGGTAAAAATCACCTGTTATCAACTTTGACTGTCATTCATGCCCTAGTAATATCCAAGTAAAAAATGCATTCTCACACAGAACTGAAATTTGATGCTTATTCTGACTGACAATCTAATTGTTTCTAACCATGATTCAAGGTGCTGATTTTTACCCTAAGTAAGTTGTGGAAAAGACATTTCAAGCACCATCTCTTTTCAAATATATATGTGAAATGATGCATATAAAGAAAAATCAGAGAGCATCCAACACAATTCTTTAACCTTTCTGAAGTACAGTATTCCCTCACTTATTGTGGGTGTTCCGTTCTAGGACCACCTGTGGTAAGTGAAAATCAGGGATTAAATAAAAATATATTTATTTTAATAAATACAGTAAAAACAGCAACAACTCTTTATTGATTAGTCAATTCTGACCATATCAAAACATGTGAAACATACAAAACGTACACATTTACCCATACATACAGTAAAACCATGTAAAACCATGTATAGATACAAAGCATCCCGGCCTACTAGCCTACCAACCCACTCCTAGGTAGTTGAGCAAATACAGAATAAAAAGATTAAAATTAAAATTAATTATTCCCTTAAGGTAAGGTTTAAGCAGGTGTTGTGATGGAGTCTTCAAGTAGACATCCTACTAGTTGTATTAGAAGAGGCAGGAAAACTGCTCGTGAGCAAGACTCTGATGAGGAGCAACAAAGGAAGAGAATCCGGGAAATACTTATGGAGCCCTCTGATGATGATACCTTTGAGGGTTTTGAAGGGGATTGTGGGACTGGGAGTCAGGAGGATGGGATGTCAGACTCTGGGAATGAGGTGATGGATTGGACTAAGGTTCAGGAGATCCAGGAGATTCTTGAGGAGCCCACAAGCAGTGGTACATTTGAGGGATGGCACGGAGAAGATACAGATGGATCCTGGGGAGTTATGGGTTTGGATAGGTGGTCTGGCTGGAGAGATCATAGAAGGGCTGCAGCTGGAGGTGGGGCGTTGGGTGACTCCAGTTCTGATGAGAATTTGCAGCAACCAGCTGTGGATGGGGCGTTGGCTGGCTCAAGTTCAGAGGTGGATTGTAGATAAAAGTAAGTTTGTTACTAATGTAACTTTGCAATCGGCAAGGTGTTTTGTTGGGTGCTTTTCGGGATCTCTGTTTCAGAAGACATGTTTGGAAGACTGCTTTGAGATGTAAGTGTTAACCCGGGTTTTTAGTGGCACCGGGGGCTGGCATTGTGTGGGTTTGCGCTGGATTGTCTTATGTTGGTTTTATGCATTAGCTGCCGGCTTGCCTCTGTCGCTTTGGCTCTTTGTGTTTATCTTGGACTGGAATTCGGTGACTGTGACTTCTTCCTGACAACCTGGACTGGAATTCGGTGACTGTGACTTCTCCCTGACTACTTGGACTGGAACTCGACGCCTGTGACTTCTCCCTAATGATGCAGACCGGACGTGGCAGCTGTGACTTCTCATTTACAATGTGGTTTTGCTTTAGCAGCGTTTTGGGCCATTGTGTGGCCGTTGGTCACTATGGGTTACTCCTGGTAGCTTTCATGTGTTTGTTTAGCTCCAACCAGCAGGTGGAGCGAGTTTCTAGCCTTTTCAACTAAGTTTGTTTTAATCTGGATTATTTCCCAGGATAATCCAGATTATATCCCAAGTTTGGGTCTTTTCTTGAAATGTAATCTTTATTAAAAGAAAATTTTTTCCATTAATACATTGACCTATCTAAAGGAAAGGTTGGGGTGGGAAGGTCGAGGTAAGTGGGTAAGGGAGGAGGTAATGGGTGGTGAAATGGGTAGTCCTATCCTGTATTTGGGGGGATGAGGAGGCAAAAAGGTGAACTCTCTAGTGGGCCAGAGAGGGGTTCTGGATTGGGAAGGGACAGGGGAATGTTCGGGGAAGAATAGGAATGGGGGCCGACATTCGACTCCCGGATTGATACCCTATCTACAGTGGGGGGAGGGGTTGATTAGATGGAGGGGATGGACTTCCACTCTTCTTTCTTCCTTCTATTCTCGTGCTTCATTTTCCTTTCATTTCTTCTTGTAGGTAAATTTCCAATTCAGACCAGTCCGTTTGTTTCATTGGTTTCCCTGTGCTTCTTCTTGTCAGATAGGTTAATTTATCCATATTTTTAATGTCTAGTAATTTTTCCAACCACATTGTTACCGTGGGGCTCTCTGGGTTCTTCCAGTTTTTTGCTACTACCATTCTTGCGGCAGTTACTGCATATGTAAAGATTTTTATCTTATTTTCTTTTTCTTTTAAGGAGTCTAATGGATCCTGCTCTTGCATTTCAAGTAACCCTAATAAAAAATATTCAGGTTTACATTCTAAATTAATTTTTAGCATTTTTTTACATTCTAAGTGGATTGATTTCCAATAATTTTTAATATTTTTACAATTCCACCATATGTGGAAATATGACCCAATTTGTTCTTTACACCTCCAACATCTTTTGTCTCTGTTTCGATACATTAATCCCAGTTTTTTGGGGGTTAGATACCATCTATGGATAGTTTTTAGCCAATTTTCTTTCAAGTCAATTGAATAGCAATATTTTATTTTTTTATTCCAAATATTTTCCCATTCATCCATTGTGATGGGTCTGCCTATATTCCTAGACCATTTTAACATTGATTCCTTGACTATTACGGATTCTGTATTCCATTCTATTAATTTGTTATATAGAATCGTTACCAATTTCTTGTTTTTCTGAAGTATATTGTCCCAAAAATTGTTATCCAAATTGAAACCCGTTTCTTTATCTCTGTTATAACTTTCCTTTATTTGGTGGTATTGGAACCAGGATATATTCTTGTATTTTTTTTTGAACTTCCTCTATTTCTTTGATACCTACTATTCCAGATATTAAATTTGATTTTTTTAAGATTTCTTTATATGTTGGCCAATTGTTCCAGCCCAATAATCTACGTTGGTTAGCCTCTAAAGAGGAAAGCCATAGTGGAGTTTTCTCATATAAATATCTTCTATATTTTACCTATATTTTAATCAAGGATGACCTCACAAAATGGTTTCCAAAATTTTTATCAATTTTCATTTTATCGTAGCATAGGTATCCATGCCAACCCCATCGCAGATTGAATCCTTCAATTGTCAGTAATTTTTTATTTTCCAATTTAACCCAGTCGATTATCCATTCCAGAGCACACGCCTCATGGTATAGTTGTAAATCAGGCAGTCCGAAACCTCCTCTCATTTGAGGGGTGATCATCGTGCTAAATTTTATTCGGGGCTTTTTATTTTTCCAAATAAATTTTGACAGTTCTTTGTTCCAGTCTTTGAATACCTTAGCCCCTCTAATAATTGGGATGTTCCTGAACAGATATAACAATTTAGGCAAGACATTCATTTTAATAACTGCAATTCTCCCCATAAGTGAAATATTTAGATTTGCCCAATTTCCTAAATCTTTTTTAATTTCCTTCCATTGTGCCCCGTAATTCAGATCTAATAGTTGGTTGTTTTTACTAGCTATCCAGATCCCTAAATATTTCATTTTTTTTTACTATTTCCAAACCCGATTTCTCCTTTAATTCCCTCTGGCTTCTCATAGACATATTTTTAGTAAGGATTACTGTTTTCTTTTTGTTTAATTTGAAACCTGCCAGATATCCAAAATCCTCTATTTTTTTTAACCAATCTTTTATCGTTTCTTTTGGGTTTTCAATTACACAAATTACATCATCAGCAAATGCTCTAATCTTTATTTCTTGTTTGTCCAATTTAATCCCCTTTAAATTTTCATCTTTTTTAATTGAGTTTAACATAATCTCCAATGTAAAGATAAAAATTAGCGGAGACAGGGGACAGCCTTGTCTCGTTCCTTTAGTTATTTCAAATTCTTTAGTTAATTGATTGTTTACTCTAATTCTAGCGCTTTGCTGATGATATATTGCGTTGATTCCATTTTGAAATTGATTTCCTATGTCTATTTCCTTTAATAGTCGTTTAAAAAAGTTCCAATTGACGTTATCAAAGGCTTTTTCAGCATCCACTGCTAAAAAGCCCACCTCCTTTTGATGATTTACATCGAAATATTCTATCGAATCTATTATTAATCTGACGTTGTTCTTTGTACTGCGATTGGGAAGGAATCCAGTTTGGTCATCTGAAATCCATTCTTTTAGAAATTCGGTAAATCTATTAGCCAGCACTTTTGTGAAAATTTTATAATCGGTATTAAGTAATGAGATGGGGCGGTAATTTGATACCTTATTTGGATCTGATCCTTCTTTATGTATTAAAATAATTTCCGCTTTTTTCCACGTCTCTAAAATGATTTTTTTTGTTAGGGCTTCATTCATTACCTTTTTCAAGTGTTGAATTATTTCATCTAATTGTAATTTATAGAAGCCCGCCGTGAATCCATCAGGACCTGGGGATTTATTGGCGTCTAAATTTTTGATAGCCATTTTTATTTCGTTTTCTGTAATTTTTTGCAATTTTAGCTTACTTAAATATTCGCCAATTAAATCTAAATCTATATTATCTTTTTTATATAGATTGCTATAAAAACTTTCAAAGATGTCTCTTATCTTATCATCTATGTATATCAATTTCCCTTGTGATTCTATTTTTGTGATTTGTTGTTTATTTTTCTTTTTTCTTATCATTCTGGCCAACCATCTCCCTGGTTTATTTGCGTTCTCAAATGCGTTCTGTTTTGTCCATTTCAGTTGGTTAGCTAAGTGCTCCAATTCTAAGTTGCTTTTCTGTTTGTGTAATATTTTTAATTTTTTCATAATCTTTCCATCACTTGGGTTTTTTTTTAATTGTAATTCCTCTGCTTCCATTTCTTTTTGTATGTCTTGTAGTTTTTGATATTTAATTCTATTTTTTCGTGCTTTCTGCTGAATAAAATGGCCCCTAGCTACTGCTTTATAGGCATCCCAGGTTGTTTGTGGACTTGTCTCTTGGTTATCATTAAATTGAAAGTATTCCATAGTCATCCTTTTAATTTTTTTAATGTCAGTTTCCTGTTTAATTAAATTATTATCCAATCTCCAACTTACCGGTTTCTTTTTATAATTTATATTCATAACCAATGGGCAGTGATCTGAAAGATCTCGTGTTAAGATTTTTATCTCATCTACTTTAGGTTCTAAACTTTTAGATGTCCAGATCATATCGATTCTGGACCATGAATTATGGCGATTGGAGTAGAATGTATAATCTCTTTGTGTAGGATTACGTATTCTCCAAATGTCCTCTAGATCGTATTCATCTTTTAATTGTGAAAAATTTATTGGAAGAGAGTTATTATTATTTTTCTTTTTCTTTACCGATTTATCCAAATTATTATCTAATATTCCGTTGAAGTCTCCCATAATTACAATGTGGTCAAAATCTGTCTTCCCAATTTTGGTTCTTAGTGCATTAACAAATTTTCTTTTGGGGCCATTTGGAACGTAAATGTTACAGATTAATAGTTTTTCAATGCCTAGGTCAATTTTTACTGCTATTATCCTTCCTTCCTGATCCTTAAATATTTCTTCAGATTTAAATTTTTCATCTATATATAAGGCCACCCCACGTTTTTTCTTTGTGTCCAGAGAGTAATATAATTTTCCCAATTTAGTATGTATTAAATATTTTGAATGTTTCTGGGCGATATGGACTTCTTGGAGAGCAATAATATTATAATTTTTCTTACCTAAGTAGTTATAGGTTCTCTGTCTCTTAATGGGCGAGTTCAAACCGTTAATGTTGTTCGAAAATATCTTTATTGATTGGGTAAAACTATTCATTAAGGGCATCTTCCATTTTCTCTCCTTCCTCTTCCTCCTCTGAAAGAGCTTCTTGATCTTCGCCTAAAATTGATATGGGTTGTTCTTCCACAACTTCCTTTGGCGACTCTTGTCTTCTTTTCTTTGCCTTTTTGGGGTTTTTCTCTTCACTCGATGATTGTGGTGATAGTCTTTGTGCTAGGTCTTTTTTTAGCTTCCTATAAAATTGGTCTGCTTTTTCTTCTGTTTTAATCCAAATTTTTTCCCTTTTATAAGTTAACATGAGACCTTCTTGTTTCTCCCAACGGAACCTGATTTGGAGGCGCTTCAATTCATCCGTTAAGAAAAAGTACTTTTTCCGTTTATTGATAGTGGATGGTGGGAATTCTTTGAGGATCATAATTCTTTTTGTGTTGTAGGTAATTGATTTTGTTCTGGAATTGTATAATATTTCGTTTCTAAAACTTTTCTTTACAAAATGTGCGATGACGTCTCTGGCCACTTAATTTTTTTTGCATAATTTGTAGTCTGTAGACGCTATCGATTTGTTCAGCTGCCTCTCTCTCACTGCATTGTATGACTTCAGCAGTTATCTTGGTTATAATCCAGATTATATCCCAAGTTTGGGTCTTTTGAGTTCTTTTTGGACATTGTTACCTCACACTGAAGATAAAGTGTTTTGAGCCTCCGTTTGGTTGTTTCTTAGGCTCTTTTGTGTTGTTTTTGCAATAAACCAAGTTTGTTTGTTTATTTATTTACAGTATTTATATTCCGCCCTTCTCACCCCGAAGGGGACTCAGGGCGGATCACATTACACATATAAGGCAAACATTCAATGCCTTAACATAGAACAAAGACAAGACAAACACAGGGCTCCGAGCTGGCCTCGAACTCATGACCTCTTGGTCAGGCTGATTCGTTGCAGCTGGTCGCTCAACAGCCTGCGCCACAGCCCGGCGCAGTTGTTTAGATTGGCTGGCGTCTGACTCGTAACAGTGGGGCAAGGGTAAGTAAAACTAGTGGCTTGTCCATAGTAAATTTTAAATTTGGATTTTGTTATTGGCATTAATATCACATCTTCTCGCGAATGGCCAGCGCTTTTTGTGTAAAAAGGGTCAGTTTTAAAATAGAGTTTTTATCTGAACCCTGTAGAAGGGTTCCTTATTCTCTAAATGAGTATGGTTCTCCACCAGAGGCTCTAAATAGAAAGATCGAATCCTGTTGTAATAGGGGCATTTTAAGAAAAAGTGTTCTGAGTCCTCCACTTCTGCATCTGCCTCACGGCACCCACTGGTTCTCTTCGTATAGGGGATATATATCCCGTGTACCCGACTTTGCTGGTGTAGGTTGTATGTAAACATTAAGAAGGATAGTTGGACCCCTTTTTGCCAGGGGGCACACATATTTGTTAATTTGACTGTGAGAATGTTAATACAGTTTATAGTGCTTTTTAATGGAATTTCTTCACCTGGCCAACCTAAAGCACCCTTAATTAAGGTGGCAATGCCTCCACTAGGTCTGCCATATTTTGATAGTTTCGTTTAGACCACATTTGAAATCCCGAAAGTTGGCAATTTCTTCCTCTTCTGTAATCTAAGTTTCCTGCAGAGCGATAATACCAAACTGGGACAGGAATTCAACAAATTTTGACATGGGACATTTGTAATAAATACAGTACTGTATAGCCTCCCTCCCTCCCTCCTTTAATGTACAATACTGTGGCCATCAATCTGCGGAGAGCTTTGTGCATGGACTTGGAGGTGTGGCGCCGCCGCCCCCAATGCTCTGCATGCGCCCCGCCACTGCTACCACTGCTCGGCGGGGCGCACATGGAGCGGCAGCGGGGCGCACACATAGAACAGTGGCAGTGGGCACATGCAGAGCAGTGGTGGGAGCAGGGATAGTGCCATGTGAGGTGACGCCGTCCAGAATGGGGCCCTCAGGGAAGGAAAGAGGCCCTGGCCCATCCCAGTGGTTTTTGAGGCATAGGTCAGGCCGCACCCCTCAGCTGGGGCCTGCATCTGAGAAAACCCACGAAAGAGCGAGTCCGCAAAAAGCTAACCGCAAAGTAGCGGGGGAATACTGTATATCTTCAGCATCACTGGTATGATATACTATTCAGTAGTCCTGTATCTCCAGAAGTCAGTACAGCAAAGCCAACAAGGCACTTGTAACCTTCTTCTACATGCATAAACTCTGCAACTTCCTCAAGTGCAGCAAAAGCCTTTTTCACAAACCTCACAACATCCAACTCTGCAAATTAGTTGCATAAGGACAGATAGCTTAATGGAACTGAAAGATAAAAATAAATAGTAGCAATGTGCCTATTGAAAAACAAATGGCCAACTCGGGGCAACAGTTCACTCTTAACTGAATTGTATTGGTGGTTGTTTGATACTATTACTGTTGTATTAACTTTTGTTTTAACTTTTGTTTTATTATCTTATTGTGTTTTAACCTTTGTATATTGTGCTAATGTATTTGTGTTGTTACTTTTGTAACAATGTGAGCCGCCCCGAGTCCCCACGGGGAGATGGTGGCGGGATATAAATAAAGATGATGATGATGATGATGATGATGATGATTATTATTATTATTATTATTATCTGAAATGCCAAAATAGGCAAGAACCCTGTGTACTACACAGTTAATCCTTAAGAGTGGTTTAATTGACATTTTTGACTTTAACTCATTACATAGAACGCTGAGCACAATTCAGCTTCTTCCTGTTAACAATGAGATTGATTTTCTGCCTCTTATTTGTGAAAACCTTTCTCTGTGACTAAAGCAGTGGTGGGGAAACTGTGGCCCTTGTTGTTTAGAGTTTATACTCCCAGATGCTTCAGACAGCAAAACCAATGGAAAATTATTGTAACAGTTGAAATTCAAAACATATAGGAAGTCAAACATTTCCCATCCCTAACTAAAAATATCTACTTTCTACTACTGCTCAATCCTACCATGTCATGTACAGCATCCCATTCTGTTCTTAGCATTTTCCTTCAATCCTGGAATGCAACACAAAAAACAGAGCTACCAGTTGTGTCCTCATTTCTTAGACAGGACCCAAGAACATGTGTGTTCATTTTGTTTCTTCAGAACCAGTTCAAATCTCTCTGCCTCCTACCCAAATTCTAGTATTCAGTCCTGGTCTCTCTCCAAATGTCCCATCTATAAACCTCTAGCATGCTAATTGTAGATAGAGTCACTTGGTTAGCCTTTGAATTTGGATATATGTCTCTGGTATGCCTGGGCACTGCAGTCTTGAAAACATCACTTCTTCATTGTCCCCCATCAAATCAATAAACTTGGTTTCAGACTTTCCATACAGAGGCATGTTAAATCTTTTTTAAAATAGATATTTCCTCAGTATTTTTCTCAACATACTTTCAATCTTGATTTCCTCACACATCCTTCATAGCCAACAATGTCACCCATCTTCAATTTCTTTACAAAACTCGAACAAGTTATACATATCTCTTTTTTCTATCAGCAATGGAATAATAGGCAGCACCACATTTGTGTCACTCATATGTAACAACAAACTTGTATCAATTTATCATTAAAAAGCCTTCCCTATTACATCTTCCCTTATAAAATCAAAATACTATTGTCTCTATTCCTTGTACAACTGAAAGGAAAGCCCTCCCACCATTAGTTGGAAAAACCTATTGAATCATTTACATACAGTTCACAGCCTTGCTTATAAGAGTGCTATATAAAAAGATACAGAGCCGTCTTAAACAGAAGCAAACCAATTAGTCTACTTGAAACATGTAGGACACACTGGAAAAGACCCAAATAGATTTGAGGGGAAAATTGTAAGATTTCTAAAAGCAAACAGGATGCAATTTACTAACCTTCTCGCAGGCTGTGGTAAGAGTCATGACCCAAGCCTATGGTCTTTCCTTCCTTTGGTACAATCTCTGCAAATGGCACAATCCCACCATAAGCGGGCTGTAGAGTTTGGGTTTTGTCCAACATTATGGAGAAAATCCTAAAACCAAAATATCCTTACAAGTTTCTGAAGAGATGCTTAATCCTCAGATAAAAATTGGTATCGATTTCTAAGGTTTGAGTCCTGTTGATTCCTCACTCTTGGGTCCCACTTCACAGATTGAAAGTGGGCTCACGATGGGCTCAAGAAGACACTGGATACAAACAATATCTGAGCCAATATCTGAAGACAAGAATCAGTGAACTTCTGGTGAAAGCATATTGTTTCATCAGGACTATGTTCAGGCAAAGAAATCCCTTCCCTTCCTTAAGAAAAGTTGTATGCTCATACACATACTAAAAAGTTAGATAGGAGAGTCTTGCTCTCCACAACTCTGCAGACTGACAGATGGAAGGATTCTTTAATGAAGCTGCTTGCAGTAACAGCTAACCTCATTCACCCAAAATAGTAAGCAGTTGGTTTCCCTATTCAGACCTCAAACACTTGCCAAGCAAGCATCATCACGTGGATTTCATTCCTGCCCTCTCCTCCTCTTTGTTCTGAAACTTCAGTGTAGTCTTCACAAAGTTGGGAGAGAAACATTTGAAGGAACAGACACTGATACTCCTCCTAATTCCCAGTATGATTACTGCATCAGGACTATCATTCTTTCCAGAACTGCAACTGTCAATATCAAGGGAGACAGTGTTGTTTATAACTCCCAGTCATTTTTCAGTTTTCTAACTCATCAACATGAGAAAGCATGTCGTCCTGTAACTAATAAAACATAATCAATGGCACAAAGTGTCACTTGGTCCAGTCCTAATCCAATACAAGATACCCCTGGTTTCAAAGACATGTACCATATTTCTTTTATTTTAAAAGACCACTGATAGTAAGACATGCCATCCTATCCTAAAATATGTGAGGAAAAATATAACACACCTTCCTTTTGCTAAATCTGACAGAGAAGTTCTTTACTCTTCTTATAAACATGTTCAAACAGCAATAACTATAGCTGAAAAGGACAAAAACAGATGTACATTAAAGAGTCACAAACAAAACAAAAAGACTGCAGCTACATTCATTCAAACTAGAATCAAAGTGGTGCATTAATTTAGGAAAATGTTGCCATACCAACTTCTTACTGATTCATGAATCTACCTTAACTAAACTAGGATTGAAAACTGAATTAAGCCCTTGAGGAATAATTCCTAACCTGCTCTCTCTAAAACGATAACTACACCCACACTCACTCTTTCACTTTTTAATATTTTTTTAAATCTAAAAAGAAACCAATGTTACTGCTGTGCATGGATAAATCATGCTCTGCTTTTGAATTTCAAGCTGAGATACATGAAAAAGCCTGTGTTCGTTATGTGAAATATAAAAGGGAATACACATATACTTGATTCTGAAGCTACCTTCATATAGATTACCTGAGAGTAACCAAATGTGTGGTGCTCCCAGGCATAAACTTAGTGGTCATAGCAACTTTTTGAGATTGAATGAAAGTTCAAAGCATGCAACCCTGTACGTGCCTGTCCAATTTGTATCTTATATACTTATCCTTCTAGACAAATGGCTGCAGCTGCTCAAGCAGCTCAGGAGCTTACTAACTTTGATAGACAGGTGGCCAAAGAGAAACTTTATTTGAAGTTTAATAATAATAATAATAATAATAATAATAATAATAATAATAATAATAGAAGACCTGGGTATGGCTCATGAATGGGACACTGAAGAAGGAGATAGAAGGCCTGATTCTTGCAGCTGAAGAGCAAGCCATCAGAACAAATGCAATTAAGGCCAAGATCGAAAAATCAGCTGATGACCCAAAATGAAGACTGTGCAAGGAAGCTGATGAAACCATTGATCATATCCTCAGCTGCTGTAAGAAAATCACACAAACTGACTACAAATAGAGGCACAACTATGTGGCCCAAATGATTCACTGGAACTTATGCCTCAAGTACCACTTCCCAGCAGAAAAGAATTGGTGGGATCACAAACCTGCAAAGATAATGGAAAATGAACACGCAAAGATATTGTGGGACTTCTGAATCCAGACTGACAAAGTTCTGGAACACAACACACCAGACATCACAGTTGTGGAAAATAAAAAGGTTTGGATTATTGATGTCGCCATACCAGGTGACAGTCGAATTGATGAAAAACAACAGGAAAAACTCAGCCGCTATCAGGACCTCAAGACTGAACTTCAAAGACTCTGGCAAAAACCAGTACAGGTGGTCCCGGTGGTGATCGGCACACTGGGTGCCATGCCAAAAGATCTCAGCCGGCATTTGGAAACAATACACTGACAAAATTACGATCTGTCAACTGCAGAAGGCCACCTTACTGGGATCTGCTCACATCATCCGAAAATACATCACAGAGTCCTAGACACTTGGGAAGTATTCAACTTGCGATTTTGTGATACGAAATCCAGCATATCTATCTTGTTTGCTGTGTTATACTAGTCTTTGTGTCAATAATAATAAACTTTATATCTAGATCGTCCTCTCTCCCCAGAGGGTATCAGGGCGGTTTACATACATATAAAAAGGCTAACATTCAATGCCATAAATCCATCACACAATATGAAATATTAACAGACTTATTAGAATAAAATAAAAGTTTCTCCCAAGAGCTGAAAAGTCAGCCTGGGAATCTGGATCTCTGCCCAGTTGCTGAAAGACTCTGTCCTTGTCCCTCCTGCTAGCACAGTCACATACACACAAGATATACTGCCACCCTTACTTTTGGCAGTGTCTGTTACTTCTGCATAAACTGAGTTTTAAATATCATGAACTGTGGATGCAAGAATAGCAGCTGCAGGCTGGAAAACCTATCAGATGACGTCAAAGCACATTCTGAGCTCTTTCCCCACTCCCACTCCTCCCTATTTCCTTTTTCATGTCACTCTCTCATTACCTCACAAATGTGAGTGTACTGCATTTTAAATCTTTCGACTGCCAAAGAGGATTCTAAACAGAGTAAATTACTACTCCCCTTGACTCAATATGAAATGTTAGCAAGATTCAACTCTGTGAAACACATTTCATGTAGCTATCATAATTCGCTCTCTGGAGCTGGGCGATTCAGATGGAGAGGGGAGGCAGATTGCCAGGAATCTATATCTCCTGATAATAATTGCCTCTCTGAGACTGAGCAACTGGGGGGGGGGGGGTGTTGTAGCACAGGCAGCCCTACTCTCCGACAGATGCTGAAGCCCCATCAGCATTATCCATTGGGCAACAAAGAATGCAGGAGAGATTGCACCATTTCCAGTAGTTATTTAATAGAAGACCCTGACATAATTAGGCACCTGGTGTCTAGAGATAGATGTCTATAAATTTTCAGACATTCCCTGTCAGGTTTGTTGATTTTAACCCTTCTTCTTGACAACTGGCAGTACTTGTTACTTCTTGGTGGCTTTGTTTACCTGAATTACTGACTTGATGAAATCTCCTGACCTTGAACTGGCATCTCCTGGCCTAGACCGGCTGTTGGCTACCAGCTGCTTCTCCCTTGTTTCTCCTGGATATCTTGTGACTGACCTGGACTGAATTAACTATTCAATAGCTCTTGTTTTCTAACCGCATGATTCCTTGAAAATACTAAAATGTATGTGATGAGGCTAAACTCTTTAGTAGATAAGATGCAAATATAATTTGAATGCTATAGACATCCTTTGGCTCAAGTATTCTCTCACCTTTCTGAGGACAGCTATATAAATATTGTAATAACAAAAAAGAGAACCAGTGAACTTCTGATGATTGTCATATATCTCCAAATCAAAATGATACCAAATCTCAAACTTCAACATTCTAGATAAAACTAAAAAGATATTCTGATTTCAAAATAACTCTGAAACATGAAATCTTGTCAGCATTTATTTATGGCCAATTAAGTCAAGATTTATCATATAATGTGTGGAAAAGTTTCATTATCTGCTAATATTGACGTAAGCAGCACTGATTTCAAGTAAGTATCTCTTGTAACTATCTGTCAATCTCAGACTCAATTTGATGACTTCTAATTTATTCCTTCATATAGAACTGCTTCATCTCAATGAGATTTGAGGGCTGCCTTACATGAACAGCTTGGTTCATGTTCTGCCTATGTTTTAATAGTGTCTAAATGCCGACTTTTTAAAATGGAATTTTAGTTTTCAGCTTGTTGCAATCATTTACTGGCAAAATAATCTAATTGTTGTAGTTCCCCTTTCTCTATTACATTATTTCATGCTTCCTTAATCAATACCTCAATTTCTACTTCTTTCTATCAGTTTCTCAATATGTCTCGGGGGGGGGGGGGGTAATACAACCATCACAAGGTCAAATTAAAGAAAGGGTTCACTATGAAGTGCTTCTGAAGAAAAAAATTAAATATAAATATTTCTCATGTATTGTCAGAACTCAGTTTCCATACATATCCACCCCATTCCTATTTAAATATTTCTATACATTTTCTCACAAAATTGTATCTGATATGATACAAAAATGCAAAGGGTCCCACTAAAGCTCCCTTGCAATCAACCCAAAGCCACATGAAAGTTTGGATAACATATGCTTTTAAACTAGTCTGATTTCCAGCTTGCACTTCAAGGCTAGGAAAGCAAAGGCTTCTCAGATTCCTGCTAATAAAAAAAATCACAAATTCCGCTCTTCCCAGAATGTAAATCAAATCTTAAGAAAAACAAGTCACTATGAAAGACTGGGAGAAATTTTACAGTGCTGTACTGTAATCTGCTATCAAATTATAGCAGAATATAGACATAACTGGAATGGGAAGGAGTACTGAAAGTTTAAATAAAATGTCTTTACTGAGAAATAAATTTCTGCAAAAGCTGCAAGATAAGGACTTAGGGCAAAAAATATCAGTAATACATAATGCATACTTATTATTATTATATTTATTTATATCCTGCTTTTTCTTTCCATATGGAGATTCAAAGTGGCTCACAACTAAAAGAATTGTAATACAACTTAAAATAAATAAATATACAAGTATTAAAACAGTATCAAACATAATTAAAAGCATATAAAATTACAGCAGTTCCTGACCTGCTTTAAAAGCCTTCCTGAATAGAAAGATTTCAACTTGCTGCCTGATGGACAACAGGGAGGGGGCCATTCTGGCTTCGCTGGACAGGAAGTTCCAGAGTCGAGGGGCAGCCACCGAGAAAACCCTCTCTCTCATTCCCATCAATTGAGCTTGAGATGGAGGTGGGACAGAGAGAAGGGCCTCTTCTGAAGATCTCAGGGCCCAGAAAGGTTTATACAAGGGGATGCGGTCAGCCAAACAGTCTGGACCTGAACCATGTTTCTTTCAGATTCTGTACTTAGGCCAGTATTCAATGCTGTCATCTCACTAATGCAATTCTCATAGAGTAAATAAAAACCTAGTTCTAGACTATGCACAAGGAAGATATCTAATGCAGATTTGTTCATGCAACATTAAGGCAATGCCTGTGTTTTTCTAACAACACAATACATATGCAGAGGAAGATGATATGGACTATTCTGTCCAATAATATGATACATACAGTACCCTTACTGAAACTAGAACATTCAACTGAATTTCACTAGCACAATGTTTTGCTCAGCTAATGGGACACCAAATGTAGGCCACAGAAAGCCATTATGGTGCAATAAACAAAGTATTGGATTAGACAGGGAGACTAGCCTTCAAATCCTGTTCATCCATGAAGCTTACTTGACAGGCATTGAGCAAATCATTACTGTCAGCTATCTTACAAGACAAATTGAATGAACTTATCTGAAAAATGAGATACAGCAAAGTTTAATGTTAGTAACTACTAAATTGTTTAAGATAAAATAGGTTTAGAAGCACATTAAAGGGTCACATAAAAGAGTTTGTTGTCACAAAATGCGTTATAAAGAAACCTCCTGTATCCCAAGCTGTATAGATGGTTTGTCTTTAAAAGCAAGACAAGTCTGACTACAAATATAAGCCCATAACACTACACACTTTCACACAACTAGTACAATTAACACAACAGAACAGTGAAACAGTAGAGGGTGCTCTCAGTCCAAAAAGAAGGTATTATTGTAACACCGGGGTGATAGATAAGAAACACTTTGAAAGGAGACTTAGAAAGGCAGAAATATAAAGGCTCTTTTGATATCACAAAACTTAGTTCAACAGCTATTAATACTTTCAACAGCTACGGAGAGTCTAATGGTTTCTGTGACCACTGTGTTAAATTGAAGGCAACTATCAATAACAAAGGGGACATATTTTACGAATTCTTCAGATTATTTTCCCCAGGTTTGTAAAGCAATTTATAATGCAATTATCATAGATAAAATCCCTTCCTTTTTTATTCAGATGAAAGAGAAGAAAGGAATACTCAAATAGAACTGATAATTGCTCATTTTCTTGAAGGCACTCCAAAAGATGGGGAAACACTGAAATATAATAATATAAGATTTTTAACTCCATGTCATCTTTATCTCAAAGTTCTATGAATTATATTTTCCTTTACTGTTGGTTTCTTACTTAATCAGGTTAATTATTTATCATTACAAGCATTTACAAGATTAAAAACAGCAGTTGAAGATATCACACTATGTCCAGTTCTGGGCATTTATAATTCAAAAAGGAAATTGACAAGCTATAACGTGTCCAGAGAAGGACAACTAAAATGATCAAAGGTTTAGAAGCGAAGCCCTGTGAGCAATGTCTTAGGGAAATGGGCACGTTCAGCTTGGACACACAATAGCCATGTCCAAATATTTGAAAGGATGTCACATTGGGGAGGACTAGGGCAAGGAGCAATGGGTTAAAATTGCAGGAAAAAAGATTCCATCCAAACATTAGAAAGAACCTCTGGATTGTAAGAGCTGTTTGGTAGTAGAATATGTTGACTTGGAGGGTGGAGTCTCCTTCTCTGGAGTTTTTAAGCAGAGGCTGGATGGCTATCTGTTGGAAGTGCTGTGATTGTTTTTCCCTGAATGCTAGAATGAGTTGGACTAGATGGCCCTTGTGGTTTCTTCTGACTCCATAATACTATGAATTATGATACAGCACACTTTAAAAATACTGAGTTTTTGTAACTTCCATTATTATTATTATTAGTAGTAGTAGTAGTGTTACATGATTTAAATGCCTGTATAAGTTTCCTCTGTTCAAGACTCTTTAAACATGTATAAAAACAAAATCGATGAATCAAACAAATAGGGGTTGTGTATCCTTACCTAATCCAAAATGCTTGTATCCTGAGGTGTTTTAGATTTCGGAGTTTTTTTGGAATATCTGTATTTGCATATGTGTACATAAACAAGACCTTAATTTATATTTCATATACACTCTATAGACATGACCTGAAGGTAACTGTATTCAATATTTTAGTAAGTTTGTGCATGAAACAAAATTTGTGTACAATAAACTAGAAGAAAGCAAAGGTGTCAATATCTCAGCTATTCATGTGGACAATTTTGGAGTATTGCAGATTCTGGAATTCCAGATAAGGAATTCCTAAACTTATTCTAAGAAGCAACACACTGCATGTTCAGCATTGTAAAAAGTCACCCTAAAAACACTGTTTTCCAATGCCTTATGAAACAAACTGCCTTTGAAATTTCAAAAATTTCAGTTGGTTCAAAGATCAGAAGCCAGTCTGCTAACTGGGGCTAGCTAAAGGGAGCACACAACCCTGCTGTTGCAACAGCTCCACTGGCTGCCAACACATGTTTCCAGGCAAAATCAAAGTGATGGTTTTGATCTATAATGCCCTATATGGCTCAGGTCCAGATTATCTGAAGGACTGTATCTCCTTTTATGAATCTGTCAGACATCTATGATCAGCTGGTGAGGGAGGGTCTTCTCATTGTCCCACCACCTGCTCAAATGCCTTTGGTGGGAATGTGGTAAAGGGCCTTTTTGGTGGCTGCTCCCAGACTGTGGAACTACCTCCCAAGAGAGACCAAGATGATCCCATCCCTGCTGGCCTTCTGCAAGCAGGTCAAGACCTTTCTCTGCCAGCAGGCATTTGGAGAAGGATAAGGAGCGTGCTGCTGGAGAGGTTGCGAGTGGGATTTGGATGGGATTGTGTGTTTTAAAATGCATTTTAACTGTATTATTATATTTTAACTGCATTGTTACCTAACACACAGTAATATTCAATTTATTAAATTTTTATATTCACTTTGTTTTAAATTGATCAAAGTGTGTAGTTGTTAACCACTTTATGTCCCCTCGGGGAGAAAAGTGGGGTATAAATAAAGTAAATAATAAATAGTATCCATCTTTTCTTGAGATAATAAAAATTCCACAAAAGAAGAAATCCTACTACATATTCTTCTCAGCACAGTAAACCAAAGTGGGGAAGGGAATAATGTTGAGTCAATCACTTTTAAATAACCATAATGGGACAGAAAGGTGGGGTTTTTTTTAATCATTTACAGTGCAAAAGCCACAAAAAACTATTATCTTCACACTCTTTTCTGATCTTCCAGGACATAACATGTCAACAAAAGTTTATGCATTTGACATGGTAAAGAGAATGTCAATAAACATTAATCTCAGGAAGTATGATTTATATGTGGTCTATATTAGATCTCCGTATTCTTATCTACACTGGAAATCTCCGGTGTTAAATTTATTTTTATACAATTTGTAAATCAAATAATAATTAAAAAGCTTGATCAATAAACCAATTGAACAATAGGTCACTTTTTCCACCACTGATAAAACAGAACCCCATAGAAATATTGTCTCATGGAATGATAGTGCCTAGATGTGTAGTGAAGACAGCACACAGTAATATGTAATCTTCCCATGTAAATGACTTTATTAAGGCTGTCCTATTGTGAGTAGTAAAAACCTATGATTTACACACAGCTACATTTTGCCATCTGGAAATGGAAAACATTAGCATAGACATTTGTGGCTTAGGAGGAATGTAGTGAATGTCTTAAGTGGATTCACATTCAATAGCAGCGATTTCCTAAGGTTTAAAGTGAGAATTTTGAACACATGACTGAAGACCTACTTCTTTACACAAAGTGGACAGAAACAATTTAATACTACTTTAGATTTTTATGATTTTTCTTCTAAATAATCAAAATACAGCAGTTTCCAAATCTTGTTATTATTATAATGTTACAGATATTGCTGAGGATTATAGGTAGTAGTAAAGTAGTAAACTAACTCCATTGCCAAGAGTTAGAAGGCTGCACTGTAGGATCTTAAAATAGCAGTAGACATACAAACTACAGTGGAAGACTATACAAGTGTGTCTAATTTACATGCTATTTTAGAAGTTCCACAGAAATCCCTTTTAAATGACTATTTAATGTTTAATCCAGATAACAAAATCAATTTGTGTCATAAGCCAAAATAGTATCTGGATGACAAAACTTTAGTAGTGTCTTGGGAGCTACTATACATGAAAAATCTCAGCTACATCCAATGCACTGAATGTGCTAGAAATGTTTTGAAGGGGAAATGATTGTTCCATTTAATTTGCAATGGGTACTACTACACATTACGAATTGTGGCTTGAATTTATATTTTTCCAATCCTATCAGTGGTCCATTACAAACTTCTCTAGTATTACACAATGTTGATTAAAAACCCCTGTGATATGGACAGATCAATTGCTTAGTTTCCTTTTAGATTAGTGGTGCTTTGGAAACTAAGCAATTGATCTGTCCAAAATCACAGACAAAAGCAAATTGACTTGAAATTATTTATTTATTTATTTATTTCCAATATTTCTATCCCGCCCTTCTCACCCAAAGGGACTCAGGGCGTACAATTGGAAACAATTCAATGCCGACACATCATTAAAACAAAAAGCATATAAAATCTATTACAAATTGTTAAATACAGTATAAAATTATGAAGCCAGTGACCCTAGTGTTAGTTTTCTACCATCTTCCAACTGCATGATGTTGTTGTTGTTGTTGTTATGTACCTTCAAGCATTCTAACTTGGCAACCTCATGATAATCCTATCATGAGGTTCATTTGACAAAATTTGTTCAAAGGGTTTTTAATCAACATAGCATAAATTAAAAGTGCTACATAATGAAAAATAAGCATTTTCCATCAGTTTCTAAATAAGTAAATATATAACTTTGACATATGTCAATTCCTACTCCTGACAATTTTTCTAATTTAGAACTTCCTGTTTTAAAGCGGCATGGCTAGGACAGCACAACCACAAATTCAAGGAAATTAATGTAAGAAAAAAACCTTGACTATACAAAGAGGATTATACTTATGTAACAGAAGTAGTTTAAAAAAACTAGGGAAGTTGCCAAACACAATCACATTTACCAAAACTATTACAGATATCAGATATCATAATGTAATGTCTTTTTACAGTCAGGAAAAAATCTTTACATCATGCATTTTTAATAATTTTTAGTAATTAATAATATTGCTTTAGGATCAAGATATGTGCGTTCTGAAGAGTTGGTAGCAAGAAAACAAATCCAGCTATGTATCTATGCATATCTAAAGTGACTTTTGCTCAGAAATAAAAATTGAGAATACTCAGATACAGGAACCAGGAGACTGAGACTCTCCCAGACAAATTTGCTTCAATAAAACACTTGAGACGTTAGAGTTGTTTGAAATCCCAAGCAGCAACTTCTAAGTTAAGACTTTTACAATTACAGTGATGAAAAAGACTGAACATGTACTTCCTAACTAAATCCCAAAATCAATAATTTACAATCATTAAACACGTTTCTTTCTATGCCTAACTAGCATCAATGATTCAATTGCAATTCCTTACTTTATCATTAATGGCATATTAATATTCTTTAACCAACGGGAAATTACCTGATTGGACTGCCATCTTTAGAGTTTCTGGTTCCAAGAGAATCATACTGATTTCTTATTTCAAACAGAACCAATGAGAAAGTCCAGACAGAAAGCAGAATCAGAGTCATTCAAGATTTCCGTTTCAAATATAAAGTCCTTTTGTGTTTTAACTAAAACTTGCTCTTTCTTCTTTACAGTGCTCCACTTTTCAGGTACAATTCAAAAACACATTACAACCCCAGACAGTTCAACAACACTGAGCTAGGAGGCTTGCAGCAAGCAAGGATCTCTTTAGGATTCTCCTTTCTGACAAATGTCATTCTATAATCTCTCTTGTTTAAAGAAAGGAAGAGGTTGCTTGTGAACTTTTAAATTCCCTAGAGAACTATACTGATGAGGCAGTTCTGTTCCAGGAATCAGGAAAACCACATGACTTTAAACAGAGACATTAGCATAGCTTGAAGTTTTTTGTGTCCAGCCCACAAGAATTGCAACAACTATGACCAAGAATATTTACATATGGGAAAAGCAGGCTGAGAAATTTATGACTGTAATTCCCACACCCCTTCATTTGGTTTCATCCTGAATCAGATCTTTTGAAACTAATTCTTGGGCAACTTTAAAACATTTAATGAAGCAGAACTTAGCAAAGTTACAAAGTTAAAAATTTAATTCTCTGACAGCTCAGCCACTGACCATTTCAAAGCTCTATCATAAAGGCGGAGCTCTGAAATGGTCTTTGAAATTGTTTTTTTCCTCACACCTCTTAACCATGGCAAAGAAAGATGTGAACTAAGTACAATTTCAATACTAAGCTGCAGTGCCTACAAACTCTCCTGTCATCAAAGGTTAAAGAACTACTACTGTACTCATCTTCATAGCTACCTTTCTGCAGTCCCCTCTCCTTTTTTCATTTTTTTTCTCCACATCACATATGTTTCTTGTCTGTTTAAAGAAGTACTTCCACCTCTTCATACTGACTCCAACAGAAGGTGCTACTCATTTCCCCATACTGTACACACTGTAACAATTCAAATGTATATTTCTAGTACAGTACTAACATATTTGTCCAAATGAGAGGCTGGAAGCTCATCAGCATCATTATTTATATCATCCTTTTTCACTCTCAGAAGAGACTCAAAGCAGCTAAAATCAAAAAGATTCTATAACAGGTATACATTTTCACCAAATTGCTGAACAATGTTAAAAATATAATTTTGAACAGGAATTACTAGCCTTATGGCCTGTTTTGTATGTTATCATGATACTTTTAATTCTATAACTTGCATTGCAATTTACCATAAAAGAGAGAAAATACATTAATTTTAAAGATGACCAACTGAAGTTGAAAAGTCTCAGTTGAATCAAGACAATCGTGTCCGTGCACAGTGGATCTGGAGTTCTGAACTGATAAGAATTCAAATGCTGCTTGATTACACTGATATTTTCAGTATTTATACACCTCCCCTTTTCAGCCACAACGGCTCCCAATGGCAGATTACAATTCGTTTGATATTTCCACCCCATAGGCTACTAATCTAAATCACATATGGCACATAAGCAAAAGGGAATGGTAGAGTAGGAATTAACTATAACCACCCCCACCACCACCCCCAGAAGACACAGCAATTCCATCTGGAATATGGGGAAAGAGGCTACAGGGACCAGTCACGACAGAGGTATGCATGACTGCTGTCATCATTCTCCAGAAACCACAACAATGACAACTAAAATATGGGAGAAGAGGCTCTCAATATGTGCTGGGGCCAAGACACTATGTACCTGGCTGCTTTTTCTTCTCCCTTGGAAAGCACAGCAGAGGGTGCTAGGATATCTAAGTTCAGCTTAAAGCATGGGTGCTGTTACAATTTGTTGTGATTATACTCAGAAAATATTACAATAATCTAAAACATTCCCAACCAGCACTTCAATTAATTAGTCATTGGAACAATATCAAGGCAGTATTACTTCATATGTTCAAAATGTATATATAATGTTGGAATACAGAAAAAAAACTAATATGACATTCATGCTCAAAATCAGAATCCTTCATTGGCAAACTTCATGCATTCCAATAAGCAAATTGTATTCCTCTCACATTTCTATGTATTTCTTCTCTTCACAGACCAGTACATTTCTCCCTCTGATCACTTTCAAATGTTCTCTGTCCAAAATAGCGATTGCTGCTCTAACGAAATACTGTTTTAGTTGCATACAGCATCTAGAAGAATCACAAATGTAGAAACAATGCTCAAGACACAACTATAATCTAACTTCCTTGTGTCTGCATAAACTAAAGAAAAACATGAGCCAGACCACCACTAAAGGACAAGATATAAATCAAATCTGATGATTCAAGATAAAAAAGAGAGGTAAAGGTAAAGGTTTCCCCTGACGTTAAGTCAAGTCATGTCTGACTCTGGGAGTTGGTGCTCATCTCCATTTCTAAGCCGAAGAGCCGGTGTTGTCCATAGACACCTCCAAGGTCATGTGGCCGGCATGACTGCATGGAGCACTGTTACCTTCCCGCCGGAGCGGTACCTATTGATCTGCTCACATTGGCATGTTTTCAAACTGCTAGGTTGGCAGGAGCTGGAGCTAACAGCGGCCACTCATGCCGCTCCCGGGGTTTGAACCTGGGACCTTTCGGTCTCCAGCTCAGTGCTTTAACACACTTCGCCACTGGGGCTCCTATAAACAAAGAGAACATTAACTTAATAGACTAAAATAGATTTTTCTTAAGGTCCTTTAAAAGTGTGGCCATTTTTCACCATGAAACAAATGTATCTCCAAATTTTATAGGTCTATTAAAAAACCACCTCAGAGCTTATGGCTTATATATTGCATACAAGACATTAACCCTCCTCTCCTAATTAAAAGTTCTAAGTTGTTAAAACCCAAAAAACACATCCAGAATTTTACAGCATGCTTCAAAGTGCCTTATACACTATATGAAGTTCTCAATTACCTGAGGCATTAAAGTTCATTTCAGGAACTGCCTTAAGAGTAAGATTCCATACATTCCTAATAGCTGAGTTTTTCTAGAATGTGTTCTTTTTCTACAGTGAAAGTATGTCAGTGCAGGTCAACAAGCTACTGCAAGTTCTACTTTTATCTGTTTCAATCAGTTACTTGACTAACAATGTGCTATCTAAAGAGTCAGCTGGCCAGGAATGTGAAATAACTAAGTCAGACCCAGACTGATAACAATCATAGGTCTATTGCCTGGGGTAAATGAATGATTATCATTTATGATGACTAAAGACTGTGGTGAGTCTAAAAAGCAAGGAAATGGTGATGTGATTTAATTACAAGTGGCAGAAAAAGTAAATAAAAATAATAACATTGAAGAATAGTTGACAAAAGCACCACATTTTAGGACCAGAAACAGACTGCTACCAGGCAGCACATACACTGCAAGATAAAATAAGCCTGACTGCTTCAAATCATTTTATAGAATAAGTTGTTTACACATTCCGAGAGAAACAATACTATCACAATGATATTAATAATCATTTTGTTACTTGGGAGATTCTTCTCCCCCAGTAAAAACGACATGGGAAAAGCCTTCCCCAGCCCCCTCCCCTGCTTAGATAAATAATGGGAATGTTCTCCTGATAAAATGGAAGTTGTGATTATGTGTGGGGTGGCTGAATTCCAGGCCCAGTGATGCAGTACATTTCACACAAACAAAACAAACAGTCCTAAGTCACTATGTCTATTATATAGAAGTTGAGTGGATAAATAAAAACATCAAGAGAACAAACCTTTCAATTGTATTGTGGGCTAAACACACACACACACATCCTTTCTATAGTACTGTTTTATTATAGAAGCTCAATGACTGGATACTGTCATATGTTTATTATGTATAATACTGCAACTTAAATTGCTCAGATTGTTACAATTCTTCCTACTATATGAGATTCAAAGTATTTTCATGAAATTAACAAGTGTATGGGGCACTGAAACAAAAGTTGAAGAAAAAAACTACCAACGTAACTTGGTATCAGGCCACAGGACCTAATTCAACTGTTAGTTCCAAATCCCAGTTGTCATTTGACTACCCACCTTAGCATTCCAGTCTCCTGTAATGAAAATTATATCTCTTTTTGGTGTATTATCCAGTGCTACAGATCCTCATAAAACTCATCTACTTCTGTTTCTTCAGCAGCTGTGGTTGGGCCGTATATTTGGATCACTGTGATGTTAAATGGTTTACCTTGAACTTGAATTGATATAGTTTTTTACCTTGAACTTGAATTGATATAATTTTACAAGTACTGCTTTAGCAACTTTATTGTTAATTATCAAGGCTACTCCATTACCTCTACCTACTTCATAATTAAATAAGAGCTGGAAAAATAGCCAGTACACAGTTGGCTACTCGTCCTCATCACTGCTAGTCCACAAGGACTTGCTGCAATAAACTGGAAATGGTAACCATCTCTCCATGATTTACAACTATTGTATTCATTCACACCCCATATGTGACGTTCGTGTGTCGAACCAGTCCAACACATGAACCTATCTGTTCTGCAATGACAATGGAACATTAAGTATTTTTTAACTAGAGAAAAAAAATAGTAAGCTTCACAAAATTGAAAAGCCATATAATTCATTTCTATATTATAACTAGCTGTTCCCGGCCACGCGTTGCTGTGGCGTTGTCTGGTGGTGTTGGTGAGAAATTTGAGTTAGTGGTGGTACTGAATGTCTGTTGTATGGTTGTCTTTATGTTTAGTATGTATTTGGTTGTTTGTGTAATGTGAAAGTGGTGGGAGTAGAGGGGGTCTTTGTCGCTGTGTAGTATTGTATAGTATGCATACGTTTTCCAAGTGTTATGAATGGTTAGATTGTGTCTTGGTGGCATAGTAGAAAGGTTTGGGGTGGATGGCCGTTAGGGGGGTCTCCAAATTATTGGATGATATATTTCTATGATGATTATTATTATTGTTGCTGTTATCATCATGATTATTATCTTTATTATCATCATTATTATTATATAGTGGGTGGATGGCCATCTGTCAGGAGTGTTTGGATTGTGTGGTCTTGCATGGTAGAAGGAGGTTGTACTGGATGATTCTTAGGGCTGTCTGGAAACATAAGGATTCCGTGATATTAGTATTGTTATTATCAAGAGGCTGTATGGCCATCTGTTGGGAATGTTTGGATTGTGTTCTCCATGGCAGGAAGGGGTTGGACTGGATGGCCTTTAGGGGTCTCTCCTATCTGTGTGACTGTAGGATTCTATTATTATTTTTATGGTGGAGATTGTGGAGATAAGCATCATGTTAGACAACACATTTGGTAGAAAAAGTTCAATATGCAGTAATGTTATGTTGTAATTACTGTATTTACGAATTTAGCACCAAAATATCATGATATATTGAAAACATTGACTACAAAAATGGCTTGGATAATCCAGAAACTTGGATAACCGAAGCTTGGATAAGTGAGACTGTACTGTAAATAATTCGGACGGTGGGCAGGCGCTAGGACCCAGGGGACAGCTTTTTCCCATTGCCTGCCTTTCCTCTTCCCTGCCGGCCATGAGACTTTTCTTTCCCTCCTTCCTGGCATGGCTCCCGATGGTGCGTTGTGGGTTCTGTCCATGTGGAGGTGTGTGACGTGATTTTGTGTTGTTTCAACCTTAAGGCGTGGATGATGGGTTGTGTTGTCAAATTTGGAGGTTGGTGGGCCTTTACTTTTGTTGCTTTGCTCGGTGCCGCGATTCCATTAGCCTTTTATATATATAGATTGTACGAATACTTATTTACATAGGCGATCCCTCGTAGCCCGAGGATGTTGGCCTTCCAAGTGTAGTGTCTTGGCAGTGGATGCATAGGTGGCTCTGAAGACCTATTCATGACCTGCATGTTCTTCCACAGTGAGGACATCCGTTTTCAGATGGAAGGCGGTCCCGGTCCGAATTGGCTTGACGCGCCTTTCTCTTTGCATGTTACTCCCTTAAGCCTTCCATTCATGCCTTTTCGAATCCTGCAGCACTGGTCACACCCAACCTCCAGTTAGAGTGCTCCAGGGCTAGGGCTTCCCAGTTCTCCGTGTCTATGCCACAGTTGGCTTTAAGCCCATCTTTAAATCTCTTTCCCTGTCCACCAAAATTATGTTTCCTGTTCTTGAGTTGGGAGTATAGAAACTGCTACATATAGTTAGATATCTGTTTTGGCAACCCAACTAAAAATGTGTGCACATACATTGTTTTTAACTAAAAGTAATGCTTCCCTTTTTATTCAAAATATTTTATTTGAAAGAGATGAACTGTTAAAAATCACACACACATATTTCTGGTGATTTCCAGTGCCTCCCCTCTTTAAGTTTCTTTGGTTACTGAAGAAAAAGGGATAGTACAGGAGGACAATCAGGTTAATAGTAATAACCCTTGAAAACTCATGTCACAAGAAGGATCTACTTGTTTCTCGTATATTAATATTAATTCTGTATGATTTTCAGAAGCTGTTTTTATTTCAAGCACTCTCTAGTTCCAAGTTCATATAACGCAGGGTGAAGATAGGGATAATTACATCAATAGTCCTTAACACTGACCATGAGAGTTCTTGCTCCTTAGCCCTTTTGTTATATCCCCCCTAATGCAGGAACCAGTACAAAAGCAACTGCAGAATGTTCTGCCATTACAGTAAACAGCATACAAGATAAAGGACATTCCTGATGAAATATTCTGAAAAAACATGCAGGTTTTGACTAGTAAAAACTAAAAAAAAAAGGAAAGGAAAGGCACTGCAGGAAGATCAGTGCTACTTCTTAGTTACTTCAAATGTGTTTGCGCTTAAAAAAAAGTGACCAAAAGTTCAAGCTAACTCAATCTGAGAATATAATGACAAGTTGTAGAATTCTCTGACTTAAAAAAGTAAACATATATTATTATTGTTAATAAGGGAAACCAGTTAAATGAGGAGAACAATGTGGAATCTTCATCAATCATAATAAATACCTTGGTTGTGAAACTAGAAACTGAAGCCATACTAGCATATCTCTGTTAACAAAGCAGATTTTTACAAAATCCTTTTATGCCTGCCCAGTTCCCCTTTCTGCCTAATGTTCTGTCTAGCTGAAAGGATTTTTAGTATTGTCAGCATGATGAGTGAGAGCTGGAAAACACAGATTTTCAGACTCAGGTTGCAACAGCATGCCTGACGTAAACAATGAAATTAATCTTACAGTGCGAAAAAGCAGGACTTTAGCACAACCCTATATAATTGTATGACCTACCTAATACAGGCAATATAAATAGTGACTGCCTCCAGAATCCCTCACTGAGTAAGGAAGAAATGAAAGGTGAGGAGACCACCCCAAACTAACAGTTTGGTTTTGAAAATAGAAATCATGAGCATTATGGAGGTGAAATATTTTGGAAGAAGCTTTCAAGTAGTCTCTAGAAAGATAGGGTTTTGTTTTTTTTGGTTTATTTATACAAGGCTTACCTGTTTTGATTGTTTCTTTCACATGTGTATACTGGTAGTTTTGAATAAAAGTTTTTTTGAATTAATAATAATAATAATAACAATAATAATAACAACAACTTTATTCTCAGGGCAGCTTACATGCAGACCAAGCCCAGTAATGCAACATTAAAATACAACAACATAAAATACATTCAATTATAATCAATTAATACACAAAAACATATAAAAAGCATAAAAGCATAAATGTAGCCAACATAGGGGATAATCTAATTTCTCTCGGGAGGGAGTTCCAGAGACGGGGGGCCACCACCGAGAAGGCCCTCTCCCTCATCCCCATCTACTGTGTTTGGGACGGCAGCAGAAGTGAGAGAAGGGCCTCCCCAGATCTTAAAGTTTGCACAGGTTCATAGTAGAAAATGTGATCACAAAGATAGGCTATATCCGAACCGTTTAGGGCTTTATAGGTGATAACCATAAACTTGAATTGGGACCGGAAACTTATAGGCAGCCAGTGGAGTTGTTTTAATAGGGGGATTGTCCGCTTCCTATAATTTGCTCCCGTTAACAACCTGGCTGCCGCCCTTGTACTAATTGGAGTTTCCGGGCCATCTTTCAAAGGCAGCCCCATGTAGAGTACATTGCAGTAATCCAATCTGAAGATAACTAAGGCATGGACAACCATTGCCAAGTCAGACTTCTCGAGGTACAGTCGCAGTTGGTGTACAAGCTTTAACTGTGCAAAGGCCCTCCTGGCCACAACCGACACCTGAGCTTCAAGTGTCAGCATTGAGTCCAGAACAACCCCCAAACTTCGGACCTGTGACTTCGGGGGAGTGTAACCCCATCAAGCACAGGCTGCCACCCAACACCTCGATCAGTCGCGCGACTGACCGGGAGGACCTCCATCTTGTCTGGATTATGCTTCAGTATGTTAGCCCTCATCCAGTCCACCAAAGCAGCCAGTGACTGGTCCAGAATATGGGGGGCTTCCTTGTAGTTAGGTGGAAAGGAGTAGTAGAGTTGAGTGTCATCTGAGTAGAGATGGCACCCAACTCCAAAACTCCGGATAACCTCACCCAGTGGTTTCATGTAGATGTTAAAAAGCATGGGAGGTAGAATGGAATCTTGCGGGACCCCACAGGTCAAAGGCCAGGTGCCCGAGCAGGTGTCTCGCAGCTCCATCAACTGGGTGCGATCCCCCAGAAAGGAGCAGAGCCACTGCAAAAAAAGCCTTCAATACCCATTCCAGAGAGCCATCCCAGAAGGATACCATGGTCGATGGTATTGAAAGCCACTGAGATGTCCACGAGAACCAACAGGGACACTCTCCCCCTGCCATGCTCTCTGCGGAGGTCATCCACCATGGTGACCAAAGCTGTCTCCACTCACACTTGCACACACTCCAATAACTATGAATTGCTACAGCTGTAAATCTTTCATGGTTCAGTTACTTCCTCAAGCTGCCAAAATTAGTCACTGGAATAAAAGGGAGTTCCTCTTGTCCCCAGTGTCTATATGTACATGAAAAGTAAATCATTCAAGTACAGGTTTATCTCAGTTAACAAAGCCTTTGATAACTACCTCCCTTTACAAAGTCTTATTTATGTCCAACTAATTCCCTACTGTTCTTCATTGTCCTCTGTGTAGCTGGAAGGGTTTTTTTAATCAGCGTCAGGATTTGGAAGACGGTGAAAGAGGACTGGGAAAAACCAGATATTTGCTGTAGTTGCAACAGCTTGTTTGCCATAAACAATGCTTTATCCAGAAAATCTGGGAATTCTAATGTACCCTACTGTTGGCATACGTATCTTCTTACAACAAACAAGGTAAATAGCAGCTGCCTCTAGAATCCCTTTCTGAGCATCTATGAATAACAAAATAGAGACCAAAAAGGAGAGCAGATGAAGAGAATATACTATAATTTCATTTCAGTAATGTTTTTGTTGAGACCCCTTTGATATTCTAGCAGACAAGCCTGTAACCTGAAGGCTAGATTAGTGCTATTCAAATTGGTAACTAGTGCCAGACCCCAAGTCACTGAGTGTTTCCTGAAAAAAAAAAAGAAACAATCGTAGAAACAACTGGGCTAGATAATATTATTTTAAGAGGGATTTGTAGTTCATTTACAGACCAGACTAGACCAAACCCAATCATCACCATTTGTCATCATCCTGAAGAGAAGTCACTACTGAGAGGTTGCAAAGTTCTGTCCTGGGCCTAGCTTTGTCAAATATTTTTATAAAGTTGGGTGATGGAATAGAGAATGCTCACTAAATCTGGAAATGATCATGGACTGGGATACCTAATACTTTACAAGACATCTATATCCAACACAGTTATATGTTCCAATTAAGAAATCAACCTTTCATTTTGCTTTGGTCAGGTCTTACATAGGATATTGTGTCCAATTCTTACAATCACAGTTTAAGTAGGGCAAGAAAGGGGATGTCCAGAGAATGAGGATCACATGCTTTAAGATCTGGAAGCATAACATTATAAGAAATAGCTGAAGGAGTTGGGTATCTTTAGCGGAGAGAAAAGAAAATTGAAAGATGACAGCAATCTTCATATATTGTGAAAGCTAGATTGTGCTTATTTTCTGCTCCTCCAAAGAATGGGACCCAAATTGATTCAAATTACGACTCTGCATTTGTGGCACAGGGGAAAAAGAAGATCTAACACACTATCTGCTACATTGCCCCTTGTATAAGGATCCTAGGAAAAATCTCCTGGGAACACTCTTGGAAGAAAGGGCAGCATGGCAACAATCTGCTCTGATCTGTGACTTGCTAGCAGATTATTCCAAAAATATAACACTAAAGGTTGCCACATTTGCAATTGCAGCCAAAAAGATCAGAGCTAAAGTAACAAAATCCATACTTGAGGTCAGAAATGGAAATGGTGATGGTTTGGGATGATACAAACCAGACACTGTCGTTATGTTGCTGCTATCATAATTTTAAAGAGCTAGTTTTAATTTTTGAATAAGTTTTAATGTTTATATTGGAAAGTGTTTATAATGGTTGTATATTACTGATGCCATGGCCTATGGCTAGTACAATAAACATCACTGTCACTGTCTATGATTCAAATTACAACACAAAAAATTCTGCTTGAACATTAAGAGGAATTTTCTGAAATTGACTGAGAGTCAAAAACATTCTTCCCAAAAGCAGTGGAGTCCTTTGTTGCAAATTTTAAAACAAAGACTGTATGCCCACCTCTCAGAAGTATTTTAGAGAACAGGATGTTGAGTGAGCAAGGATTAAATAGCCATTTTGCCTACATAAAGTCAAAATGTCCCCACAATTTAAATTCCTGACTGTCTGGTTCAAGCAGAAAAAATTGAAGTGTTCTGTCTATAGTATTCACATTACCAAAAAGGAAGGTGTTGTGACTGCGCCTTCAGGGATTATGGTTGATGGTGATGGAATTCGAAGAGGAAGAAAAAACCCTCGTGATGAGGGTTCACTGGAGGAGTTGCGCAGGAAGCGTCTTAGAGAGTTATATGGGGGATCTTCTGAGGAAGATTCAGATGGGGAGATGGATGCTGAGGAACAGGTGGTGGCTGGGGAAGCGGGCACTGAATGGGCACAGCCACCGGAGATGTCTGAGGATTTGGGGCCTATGGATACTTCTGAACCTGGGGTTTCTGCAGGAGCTGATCCCAATTGGGATGCTTGGAGAAGGGAGGATGGTTCTTTAAGTGTTCATGGGGCTAAGTGTGGGCAGGATGATTGGGACTCCGACGAATTGCTATGTACTCCAGATCCACGAGCTCTTGCTGTGTGGAGTTCAGACTCTGAGTAGATTTGGGACACCTGGTGTTTGGGTGTGAGTGTTTGGTCACCCAGGAGGAAGGGGAATAAAATGGGAATGTTTGGCCACTGCACTTTGCGTGTGGCAAGGTGTTGCTGAGGCGCCATTGGGATCTCTGTGAAGACTGGACTTGGACTATGATTTGAATCTGCTGATATCACCTAGCTTGGCTCTCGCTGTGTCTTATCGTGGACCTGTTTTGGATGACTGCACCCTCTTCGGACTTTGGATTGAATTTGACCTGGCTTCTGTCTACACCCTCTGACTGACGGCTACTCCCGGCTTCTGACTATTGGTTTGTCTTTCGGAATTTCTACTGCCTCCTGACCTGACCTTGGATTCTTCTGACGACGGCTATTCATCATCCCTTTGAGGCTTTCGGCTTATCTGCACCGTGGAAGCAGCTTTATTGCTTTTCTAGTTTGTTTATTTTCCAGCAATTAACTCTATTTGTTTTCCAAAGCTGAATTGAAGCGTTATTTAGTTTTTTATTGAATGCCAGCATGGGAAATTAGTGTGGCTCGTTTTTGAGTTATTATTGTCCAATCTACTCTCGAAACACTGAAAATTGGAGTGTTTCAAGGATATTTCCTGTGTTTATGTTATTTTCTGGCTTATCTTCGGAATAAACTCTGTTTTGTATGTTAACTGGCGTCTGACTCTTGACAGAAGGTGTTTCAATAAGAACAACTGAGGAGGCATACTACATGAAATTAGAATATTTTCTTCCAGAATCGGGAAATAAATAATCATACACTTAAATGATTTTATCAGGGTCAACATTTTGGTTAAGGTCTTATAGGAAACATTTCAACCCTAGGCCAGTGGCAAAAGAAACAAAAATATACAAACAACAGGAACTTCCAATTATGAAAAATCGAAGAAAGTAGCTGATGCTTCCTGATTTAATCATTCTAAATGTTGAAAACATGCCAGTTCATATTTTCAAAATCACCCACATTACATGTGTTTCTTACCATATAAACAGTCCTAACTCCCCAGCTAGAAAAACTATTTGGGTGAAAAGAACATGCTGTTATTGTTCAGCGTTAACAAAAACATTTGATTCAACAAAACACTGGAAGTCTCCAAGTTACGGACAAGATAGGTTCTGTAGGTTTGTTCTTAAGTTGAATTTATTTGGAAATCGGAACAGGTACAATTTTATGTGTAATTCCATCCAAATGTTTGGAGTTTTTTAGCACTGAATAGCATTAGGAAGGGTCAACACCCATGTGCTGTTCGTTTTAGTGTTTGTGTCCCTGTTTAGAAGTTTTCACATCACTTTCTATTCCCTTTGATAATTGGATTTTGAAAAATGTGGCTTGTTGTGGAAACAAGGAATGGCAATAAAGCTTCAGCAGAGATAGCTTTTCCCCATAACAAATCTTTCAGGAGTGAATTTCCCTTCTGAGGAGTAGATTTCTCTCACTTCCTGTTGCCTTAACCCCATTCTTAACAATGAATCCTTCTTTAAGCCCCTGCCTTGGGGGCTGCCTGTACTCAGTTTCTCAACAGGTGTTCATAGAAGTCGCACTTATTCATTTATGGTGCAAAAGAAAACAAAATAAAATAAAGTAATGCTTTAAAATAACAAGATCTTTACTGTTAAAGATCTAAGGTCACATGTTTACTATATTTCTATTTATATGCACCAATCAGATTTTAGGAGAATTTTTAATAATTAATATACAAAAACATAATGAAAGTGATTTTTAAAGAATTTAAGTGTGATTATGAACATATTATTATATTTATATTTATACCCCGTTTTATCTTTCCCAAAGAGAACGTTTCTAAAGAAAATATAAAGTAATCAAGCTACAATAGCTAAATAATGGGGGCTTCTTAACAATGAATGTAAGGAGTATCACTGATTAGTCACCACATCACAATTAATATGCTAAAGTGCTTCTTGAGCTATCTAATCTGGGAAACAAAAGCATTGCAGGGCACTGTATCTCAATGTTCCTATTACCACTTCCTTAGTAGAACTTAGGGCTTTTACTCACACTAACAGGAACACAAAAAGAGGCTTCCATACAGTCAGGATTACAATTACAAGGGACAGAATATACAGACTCACTGGAGGTGGATCCAATGCATAGTACCCACACTCTCTTGGGAGATGGCAACACCAGAAAATGCCTTTTGTCTCTCCTGGTTTAGATAAAAAAGGGAAATGTGACAAATACAGAAGGTGAGGAATTTTCAGATCACACCCTTGTAGTTTGGTCAAACTGGAATTCTAAGGAAGATTGTGGTGTTTAAATTTAACATAAATTTGAGATAGATTTTTGAAAAATACAATATATAATATAAAAGATGGTTCCGACATGAGCAATCATCACAATTCAACTCAAATCATCAAGCCCCATATTATTAAACAGTAGTGATGTGAAGACTAAACTGTGCATATTCACATCATCACCATTAAACAATATGTGGCATAAACATCCACATTTTTTTTCATATTTACATGGGGTCCCAGAACCAAACCCTGCAGATCTGAAGGGCCCACTGTATTAGAGAATTAAGGCACTTAGATATAGTTGTTCAGAAAACAACTAAAAACATAGATGTGGAAGCAGACTTCGACAATAGTTGACTATAAAGTGATGAAGGCTTTTAAATTGATTCCAATACCAACTGGATTTTTAATTAGTTATTATTAGGAGCTAATTTTTTTTGCCTCTTATGTATAATATATTTATTCCAGGACAAAATGTTATACTTTGTGATGTTTTGATGTTTAATTTAATATTTTTATGGTTGCTTTTGTTTTTGTATTATGATTGGTTGTTCTGTGTTGTTTTGGTTGTTATTATTACTATGTATATTGTATTTTTGTTGTAAGCCGCCCGGAGTCCCTTTTGGGAGAGGGGGCAGGATACAAATAAAGTTTATTATTATTATTATTATTATTATTATTATTATTATTATTATTATTATTAAAAGATCTGCACAAAGACGTGACCAGTTACACTACAAAACAACATCTGTACAAAGGCATGACTAGGCTAGAAACCTAAAATTGATTATTCACTTATCTCTTTGGAACAATTAAGAATAGCTGGGGGGAAAGTAGACATTGTTGGAACAAGTCAAAAAACAAAGTAATGAACTAATTTAAACAAAAAACATGAAGTAAGTTAAGATTTTTGTAAGCGTAGCAACCTGCAAAAAAGGAAAAAATTGTTGTTGCAATATTCCCACAGCATTACAGTTAGAATTATTTGCATGGCAGCTAGTTAAAAGAATAACAGAAGCATGACAGGAATTTCAATGGCTTTACAGTAATACTTATAAACCAACCCCACCCCACCTCCAAAAAACAAAACATTGAAACCATCAGTAACCTGTTTACCTGACCAAACAAGCACAGCGTCAAATGACAAAAATTAGATATTAAATTAAAATTAAATATTAAGTACAGATAGGTTAGGGGCAAATTTCTTTTACTGTTGTACTCAAGGGGATGTAGCACCTATAGAGATTCCTAAATCCTGTTTGGAATAGGTGTGAGTTCTGACAGCTGGAACCAAATTAGTTTAGTCCTAATAATTAAGGAAAAGTGCCATAAGCAGGTGACTTGTATAAACCAACTTCAGAGTTTAAATTTGGCAATAAAACCATGACAAACCTTACACACAAATTAAAAAATGAAAGGTGTTGACTTTTATACTAACTCTACTCCAACAGTTAATGGTAAAGAAAACTCAGAAAGTCTTAAATGTTTTCAATGGTGAATAAATAAAAATAAAGCACCAATCATATTGCGGGAGGAGTGTGATTGCTGCTAAGATGAGAAAGGTGTGCCCTTGATAGTATAAAATGGAGGGTTTTTTTGTTCCAAACTATAGATGCCTTTAACATCTCTCCTCATTTTACTAGGATAATGGGAGCAAAACGTCTTTATCACAAGACAGAATTAGGACAATTGGGAAAGCAACTAAAACTTTAAAAGAAGGAGAACTGAACTCTATGTCCACTTTTGTTGACATTGATTATTATAATTGAACATTTTGCACTCAGTATATGAAACTGTTTAAATCAAAAATAAAAACACTTTATTTTCATCCTGCCTTTCTCCCAATAAAGAAGTTCAAGGTGGTTAACAGCAAGCATGACACAAAGATGGAATTGTTTTTTAATGTTTCTATTCATATTTTAATGCATTTGCTCTGTTTTAATTGTATTGTGTCATGTTTGCTGTTAGCTGCCTTGGGAGAAAGGCAAGATAAAAATTAATCAAATGTAAAGATAAATATTGGTCACAATAAAATAATGAATACATATCATACAAGGGAATAGGAGCCCCCAGTGGCGAAATGAGTTAAACCCTTACAACGGCAGGACTGCTGACCAACAAGTTGGCGGTTCGAATCTGAAAAGAGCGAGTGAGCTCCCTCTGTCAGCTCCAACTCCCCATGCAGGGACATGAGAAAAGCCTACCAAAGGATGGTAAAACATCAAACATTTGGGCATTCCCTGGGCAACGTCCTTGCAGACGGCCAATTCTTTCACACCAGAAGCAACTTGCAGTCTACTTTTGTCAATATAATAAGTCTCTATTGAATACAAATTGAGTAATGAGGAAGAAATCCAATCTAAGGCCATAAAAAGCTATCAGATGCAGTATAATCAGTATGAGTTATGGCAAAGAGGTTCATAGTTCTTTTTCTTTCACTGACAACAACAAGTTGAGACTCATCACTGAGTAGTTCTACAGTGCAACCAAAGATAAGGACAGTTAGAATTCTTTATATTTTCCCCAGAGCAAACCTAACTGTTCTACTTACCATTCTTCCTCTCGCTCAGAGGAGGAAGGTTAGGATTCCGGCCAGGATGGAGGCCTAAGGTCAGCTCGGGCTGCAAGGAGAGCTCCTGCAGCTCATTGGCAACAGCTTCACTCTGTGGACTTGGTGCTCCTGAAAGAGACACCAACACCGCCTCATCTTCATTCTCGCCAGCCCCTCCTCCGTCCAGCCCATTTCCAGCAATGACGGAAGGGGGCAGGCACAACACACCGGAGAAATCCACTTTGGCTTTCGTGATGGCAACCTGAAGAAAGAATAGACAAGAGTTCAGACAAGGGTGTATTAATCATGCTACCCTTCCAAGTACAACCTTCCATTTTTAGATATTTTCCTTATGTATTGTAGTGTACTATAATCAATATCACATAAACTCATCACTTTTTAAAGTTTAATATACAAATAAATCATACAGAGCTATGGTTGGCTTCCTTCTTCTGTTTTCTCTCAATCGCACTTCTAAAATGAATGCAAGATTAATTCTTCTTAGAAGAATATGCATATGTTTACATTTAGCTAACAAAAGATGAGATACTCTTCTACTGTTTATTAAATATGGATTCAAATATTGAGTTTAGCTTTGAAAAGTCTTATGAAGTCACAAAGAGCTAGGTACTGAATGCAGCCAATAATCAGAGGAGATATGGTTCTCAGAAGTGCCAGAAGTTACTCAAGCCCCATTCACATATAAATATTCCTGAATGGGTTTGCACAGAGGTGCAGAAAGCTGAAAAAGAATAAACACAATTTTGCAACTTTTAAACCTACAGCTTTGTATTGTTAGTTAATTAAAGGAGTTTCAGGGCATTGCTGTCAATCGTCTTGTTACTTAACACCTGAATTACCATAGTTTTGGAATGTCAAGCTTTACCAGGGCCCTTTGTAAGTAGCCTCTGAGAAACAGAACAAATTAACCTAAGCCAAGGAACTAGACAAGGTTGCCCTTTAGCTCCTATTTTATTTATACTAGTGATAGAATTATTAGCGAATGAGATAAGGAAAGACAAAGATATAGAAGGAATAGGACAAGAAGAAAAAGTAAATATTACTTTATTTACAGATGACATCTTGTTAACTATAGTAGAACTATCAAAAGCTTTAAAAATATTCAGAAACATTTGGAAGATTTCAAAGAAGTAACAGGTTGAAACTAAATAGGGAGCCCAAAATGATGTTAATGATCAATAGTAGAGAGGAAATAGCTCCTGGTTTGTAGCAGATTTGCTATGAAGTGGGTGAGATGGTAGTCCTTTGTGATATTATAAGTTTTTATCAGGAGAAGGTGATGATTTACAGTGTCATAAGCTGCTGACAGGTCTACAAAGACAGCTCCTGTAGTCTGCTGCCTTTCAAAACCATCTTCTATGTGCTGAGTCAGGTTCAACACTTGTGATGTGCAACTTTTGCTTTTCCTGAAGCCAACTTGCTGTGGAATCATACAGGGGTCTATTTTTTCCATAATTCTGTGCAAAGTAAGTCTCTTCAGAACTTAGCAAAGATGGCACAACAAGGAAATTAGTCTATAGCCTTATGGATCATTACGGTCTTTGCCTGGTTTCAAGATGGCAATGACTCTTGCTTTCCTCCAGATTTTGGGGATCTGACAGAATGCAATGCAGTTGTTCATCAACTTCAGCAGCCAGCATCTTGCTTTTGGACCAATAGACAAAAAACCAGATAATGAGAACAACAACCTTCATGAACCTTTTACATCTACTGACTAGGACGTGGCAAAGCAACTGGCCTGGATGATCTACAAATGGAACAAATTAAGAACTTTAGCCCAAAAGCAAGGTGCGGGCTGCTGAAGCTGAAGAGAAATAGAAGAAAATATAAGATTAAAATTACTTAAAGTTTAAAATATTTAGGGATAAATATAACTAAAATACAAAGGATTTTTTTTAAAAAAACTGAATTTTGATAAACTAAAAGAGATTAAAGAAAAATTATTCAGATATAAAAAAAAATTGTCACAGTTTGGGAGAATAGTGCTATATAAGATAAAGATTATACCTGAGATAAACTTATTCTGGATGTTACCAATAGAATTATCACTGGGAAAATTTTTAAAATGGCAAAAGATTATAAATAATTTTTGTAATGGAGACATGAAACCAAGAATAAAAAGTTATAATATATATCCCAGAAAGGAGGAGGATTAGGCATTCCAAACATCAATTTGTATTATATTGCTAATCAAGCGAGACATGTTTCAAATATGACACACAAAACAGAAACTTGATATGGGAAGGAATAGAGTTAGGAGAAAAAGGAATAAAGATTGTTTCTTTTTTTACACAAGATAATAAAAGTCTTAAGGAATTTTTTAAAAAACCAATCAGTAGAACCACAATACAGATTTGTCTGAAAAAATTAAAAAAACTTAGTCCTGGAAAATCACCACTGACTTGGAGTTATAGATCTTGAAAGATTCCCGAAGAACCTTAAGACGCAATTTATAAAGGACATGGAAAGACCAGGAGTAGTAAGATAAAAAGATTGGTTAAATAAAGTATCTTGGAAAAAAAGATATAAAAGAAATGTACTACAATTAGATTCATGGACTTAATAATTGGATAAAGCAACACGGGAAATGCAGACAATTAACAAAATTTGAAGAATTAATAATGCAATTAAAGCAGAATGGCACAGATGAAGCAACAAAAGGATTATGAAGTAAAATTTATAAAATAATCATAGAAAGTGATCAAATACAATTAGAAACAAAAAATGAATGGAAAAGGGACTTACAGGGAAGGCATGTTTAAAAATTTGGAAACAAGGAATTATGAAAAATATGTCTGTGAGAATTGAAGAGAATTATTATAAAACAAATAAGGAGATAAAACAAATGACTCCAATAATGTTAAATTATTATAACTGAAACAATCTACAAATTGTTGGAGGTGAAATAAGGGAACTAGGACTTATATACATTTATGATAATAATGTGAAAAGATAAAAGAAATTTGGGAAAAAGTATTTGTTGAAATTAATTATATACTATTGATTAATCTACAAAAAATTCAAATATAGCACTTTAAATGTTGGCGATATAAGATTAAAATGGCAAAAGAAAGAATAATCAATTTTGTTACTGCTGTATGATTAGTTACGGCCAAAAAATGGAAAGAAAATTATGATTAAGAAATTAATTATTGGTATAAAGAGGTGTGGATCATCGCAATAAATGATAAACTGACTTGTGAAGTAAAATGTAAAAAGAAATTAACCAAAAGAAATTATTTTTAGTACAACGAGCGGCAACCAGATTAATAACTGGAGCAGCATACAGGGAGCGTACCAACCCCCCGCTAAACCAGCTCCATTGACTGCCAATATGCTACCGAGCCCAATTCAAAGTGCTGGTTTTGACCTATAAAGCCCTAAATGGTTCTGGTCCAACTTACCTGTCCGAACATATCTCCTCCTATGAACCAACTAGGGTGTTAAGATCATCTGGAGAGGCCTTGCTCTCGGTCCCACCTACCTCATGGTTTAACAGATTTTAATTAGAGTTTTAATTAATGCGGTACTGTTTTATTTTTTATGGATTCTGTTACTGTTTTATTGACTGTATTTGTTTTATTGAATGTATTTTGGGCAATATAATTGTCGACTGTTGTAAGCCGCCATGAGTCCCTCCGGGTGAGAAGGGCAGGGTAAAAGTGATGTAAATAAATAAATGAATAAAATGATTGTTTAACTGATTTAATGCATGTTCTGTATAAATGCTAGTTGTTTGTGATTTATATAATTTATTTATTATGATTTTTTAAAAGTAGCATCTTCCATATTCGTCAGTCACCTATTCGTTTTAATGCTTAGTAAAGAGATTTCCCAAAGGTCAGAAAGAAATGTAGAAAAAAGGATTAATCAAAAAGGAGAAAGACATAAACCCTCCCACATATAATGGTTTTGAATTCCATATTTTTAAAGCATTTTGTTCAAAGATTATTGAAAACAACATTGCTTGAGCTCACACCAGGACAGTTTTAGATCAGAGGTTAAGCTATTTCTTATATAAAAAAAACTGTATGTGCTCAATCACAGTATTAAGCAGTTGAATTTAAAAACTGAACACAACTTTGGTTGCAGATGAATCATATCCTCATAAGATTAACACCGAAAATAATATATGAAAAGCTAGTTTTACTTCTAAAGTTTTGATATTCTCTGGGCTAGTTTTCAAAGCCTCTCATATTTGACTAAGGCAGGGGTCCCCAAACTAAGGCCCGGGGGCCGGATGCGGCCCTCCGAGGTCATTTACCTGCCCCCGCCCTCAGTTTTATAATATAATATATTGTATATACATATAATGTTGATAATAATATTATAATGTAATACAATATAACACTAATAATAATACCATATAATAATATTAATTATATATTCTATATTACATATAATGTTACTAATAATATTACAGTATAGTGGTATAGTTCAATATAGTAATATATAATGCAAATATTGTGCTATGCTAATAATATAATATATTGTATGTACATATAATTTGTAAGCCACTCTGAGTCCCCTTTGGGGTGAGAAGGGTGTGATACAAATGTAGTAAATAAATGCAGTAAATAAATAATAAATAAATTTTAGACTTAGGCTCACCCAAAATCTGAAATGACTTGAAGGCACACAACAACAACAACAACAACAACAACAACAACAACCCTAATTAACTTGACTATCTCATTGGCCAGAAGCAGGACCACACTTCCCATTGAAATCCTGATAAATATATGTTGGTTAAAATTGTTTTTATTTTTAAATATTGTATTGTTCTTTCATTGTTGTTGTTGTTGTTTTTGCACTACAAATAAGATAAATGCAGTATGCATCGGAATTTGTTTGTATTTTTTTCAAATGATAATCCGGCCCCTCAACAGTCTGAAGGATTGTGGACCGGCCCTCGGCTTAAAAAGTTTGAGGACCCCTGGACTAAGGGACTTACATTAGCAAAATAATGCAAGAAAGAAAAAAGTTGTATTTTAAAAAAACTTCATAAGTAAGAAGCAAAATAGATAAGCCTTTCATTGACATTGTTGTTTATTCACGCAGTCGCTTCCAACTCTTCGTGACCTCATGGACTAGCCCATGCCAGTTTCCTGTCGGCTGTGGCCACCCCCAGCTCCTTCAAGGTCAAGTCAGTCACTTCAAGGATACCATCCATCCATCTTGCCCTTAGTTGGCCCCTCTTTCTTTTTCCTTCCATTTTCCCCAGCATCACTATCTTCTCCAAGCTTTCCTGTCTTCTCATTATGTGGCCAAAGTACTTCATCTTTGCCTCTAATATCCTTCCCTCCAGTGAGCAGCTGGCCAATATTTCCTGGAGTATGGACTGGTTGGATCTTCTTGCGGTCCAAGGCACTCTCAGAATTTTCCTCCAATGCCACAGTTTAAAAGCATATATCTTCCTTCGCTCAACCTTCCTTACGGCCCAGCTCTCACATCCATAGATTACTACGGGGAATACCATTGCTTTAACTATGTGGACGTTCGTTGACATTACTTTTTTTAAAAGACCACTTTTCAATAAGAGAAAGCATCATGTACACTCTGCTGCTGTGTGGTGGACAGCAACAAAGAGAAAGCTAATAGGATAAAGAAAATCATGCAGAATGCGAAATACAAGAATCCTCCAAAAGCAGTCTCGAAGTGTTTAGGAACACATACACTGTACGCAGGCAATATGTCAATTTTGCATGCAGAATTCTTCACCTTATTGGCAATATTCTTAATTCATGTTATTATCAATGTCATCAAAGAGAAAAATGCCAATATAATCAGATACTTATGAAATAAAAAAAGCAAAAGAAATAGCTTGTGATAATAGGCAGGAGACCCAATTTAACATCCTCAATTTCTATATCCTATCTCTTCTGCTCCTTTTTATTCATTCCCCTCATCTCCAAGACATTATGCTTATCACAAAATAGGTACTATTTAGCCTGCATCCAGGGTTTTTAAAAATGTCTACTGAATGCATCTATCATAATTATTTTCTGACTCCACTGAGAATTCCATTCTACTATGAGGTTTAAAAACACCACACTGTCCATAAGAATATCTGTGGGTTCAGAATTAAGTATATCTTACAATAACCAGTCATTCATACAAGGGATATCATTTGGTTTGACTAGTTATCAGTCTTCATTTGCTTGCTAGCTAGCTAGCTAAATGACCAAGGCAGAATTAATAGATTTGCTGTAGCAATATTGGTCTCAACCACTTCTATTGGCTTTTTAAAAATCTGTGCATGGGAGGAGGTTGAAACGTGGGAACACAGTTTAGATGAAAATATCACAGAACGCCTCTAGTTCTAGAAACTATGTGATTTTTGCAACACAAAAGTGAGTCTAAGATGTCCCATCTGCCTGGATGAGGCTTAATAGTGTATCATGGTGCAGTATCATTAACTGATAGTTTGCATTATGAGAAGTTTTTAAAAGGTTAACACAACTTTAGAAGGTATGCTTGTTACATTTTTTCAGTGTTAAAACTCTTTCTATCAAGGATTACACATGTAAAACAATAGCACACTATTGTAATTATCTATGATTAACAGTATTAGCTAATACAAGTTTCTAAATTAAGAACTGCATGAGCTTGCATCCTGAAGAAGTCAGGTGCATAGGGATGCTGAAGTACAGAATGTAGTTGTGCTCATTAAAGGTGTTACTTCTCATATGCTTACAACCAAACATTATATTTAGAATGCTTACATCAATACAATAAAATATTTTTAAATGCTTTTAAAAATAATCACAACATAGATAAACAAAATCACATCTTTGATATGTCATTTTTCATTCATCATTAACATGTCACTGAACATCAGTGCTGTTAATTCATAGAACAGTTATTGAACATTGTCCTAATATAAAATGCACACAGTTCACAGGTCCAAACATGCAGATTGATCATACAGCATATTTTTCTCAGTCATAGTGGTCAATAAGGTCTATACCACTAATTATTTTAAGACAAGTAGATGGAAACTATTTCCTAAGCAAGTGAGAACTCTTTCACAAACACTTCTCTTTTCCTTTCTTCTTTAAGTCAGTTTCTATTTAAGAGCAGTTGCCAAGGTAATGACAATTTCCTATTCATTTAAGAATTGCTAAGCAACCTGCATCAACCAGCAGCAGCAGGTAGCATGTGGAGGGAGACTATTTTGGAAAGCAGTAACTATTTTTCTTACATTTAAAAAAGCCATCTGTCACATTACTCTGGCTAGTAGTTGATGGGGTGACCAAAAGAAAATGTAATCAGCAGTGTCAAGTGGGTGAAGCTTAAAGATAAGCAAGGAAGGAAGAGGGACAAGTATTAAGGTTAAATCCCCCAGTTCTCCAAAACAATCCATGTTCAAAATTGTGGACACTGACCAAATATTTGCATTTCATATGGCAGTAGATAGGACAACATATGACTTTTAAATCTGTGGAAGCTTATGGTACCCATCAACTATATCCATGGTGACCAAAGTTCTGCATTCCTGGTTCCTCTTCATGTTTGCCTCACATCATGGTAGGATATTAAATCATGGAAGAAAATCATGTAGCCCTCCAGATTTTGTTGGACTACACATCCCAATAGCCCAAGTCAGCATAATCAAGTAAGGATTGTTGAGGGCTGCAGGCCATCAACATCTTAAGGGCTGTATGATTCCTATCCCTGTATTAGATATGTTCAGGACCAAACAAAGCTTATTCATTACATAAGTGAATTTTAATGCAAACACTGTTAAGTATTCATTTACAAAGGACTGGGATTAAAGAGCTCTGACTCACACAAAAGGTGGGTTTGAGAAAGAGTTTGAGCAAAGAGAGAAGAACATCGCCGTACAGTAGCTGGAAGGAGGTGGAGGTGTATAGCTTAGCAAAAGAAAATAAAATACATCTATTTTAGGAGAGATGGAGACTGTCAGAAAGCAGAAGTGGTAGATGTGAATGTATGAAGGTCATGGGCACCACGATATGATGGTAGAGATAACATTAGTCAGTAGGAGAAACCCATTTAGAGCTCTAAAGATAAATTGGTAGATGCTTTAAAAAGAGAAGCAGCACATGATTTAATATTCTGAATTCTATGGAGGCAAAGATAAATTACGTAATATGTATATTAATTGTATATTCAAGTAGTGCTTCTCTATTCCTCCAAAGCAATTGCATTTTCAGCTATCTATTACCACCTATTAATTACCATTAGTACCAAAAGCTCATGAACCTAACCTAGGTTTACAAAGACATGTGGCAAACAATTCAAGCCTCATTAACTATAACTTTTTTTTAATCATGTTGTAGTTTTATTGTTTGGTGATCTGTTTAATGTTTTTATCTGACTTGTATTGTAGTACCCGGGCATGGCCCCATGTAAGCCGCCCCGAGTCCCTTCGGGGAGATGGGGCGGGATATAAGAATAAAATTATTATTATTATTATAACTGTCACTAAATTATTTTATTAAGGTTAACTGTAAAGTTTTAAGTGTAAATTAAGGGAAGTATTGGTCTATGTGGAGTTATTTTTCTATGTTATAACTCTTTAGCTTTGAAGCACACAGTCAGGAAAAAGGAGCAGAAGAGTAAAATATAATTATCAGTACCTCATATTTGATGTCCTCTTTCCCACTATGCCTTAATGGAGTATATAGCCGTTTGGATTGAAATGGATTGCCCATTTCAATCCCAAACTGTTCAAAGTTTGTAATACAAAAAAATTAGATGAGGATTTTTTTCATTGATGTCATTGCTTCCATTAATTATACCATATCTCCATAACAAAGACAGTGTGGCCATTTCCTGAGTCACTATTCTGCAAGATGACTTAAAAAGACTACACTCAACTTTGCAGCTCATGTAGAGAGTGGTCCAATTATGATAGGGATTTGACAGATTGTCTGCCATGACAGAATGAAGATTTATAACACTGGAAGCTTGCAGTATCAATTTCATCAAAAGGAAGAAAAAGCAACACTCCACAATCAGTTGAAATTACACCACTGCAAACAAGCAAGAGAATCTAGATGAAAAAATACTTCAATGTGTATTTATTTCTGGTCAACACGTTTTCAGATGCTATTCAACTGAAAAACAACTTTTGCTAGTAGTGCTATTAAAATACATTATTAGAAATAACCATATATCATCCATTTGTGCTTCTCTGAGAAGCAGAGAGAGAAATTTAAAAAATGAATGTGTAAATCCATCTTCTCTTACGTAATATGTTTTGGATCAATGAAAAAGCTGATAAAAACCACAATAAACAAAGCAGGGGCTTAAGCAGGGAAAAGAGATAAGAAAAGGATATCACAAGATTTACAACCAAATCCTAAGAACATGAGAGCATACTAACCAGAGTTCATAGCCTAGAGTTTTTTAAAAAAAACAAACAAAAGCAGCATAAAGTTGCTGCTCTTGTGGAGCTCAAAATTCATGAACTCAGATCCAGACCAGAGTCTTATCATTTACTTTTTTTAAAAGTCATGTTTCAACAAGAGGCATGTTTATCATCTTAGTTTAGATTAAGAATACTTTAAACTAGAATGATTAGAATTTTTAAGAAAAACACTATTTTGAAGTGTGAGAAAATCCTTGGCTGTTTTAGATAAACAACAAATCTGAGTAAATATCTTTCTATGTGGTCAAGCATATAAAATGCAATTAAAAAGCAAAACAAGCATTACCCATGAAAATTACTTTCACCCCTCAACTGTGATAAACCAGTTCTATTAAACAGTTTTCATGACATAATGTAAGCACCAACAAGATTTAGCTGGAAAATAATGAGCATAGCCATCTAGCATTAGCTTTATCAGAGGTTTTAAAAGAAACGTATACTGTATTTCACTTTTCAGGAGAAAGTCGTACAGTAATTGTGAATCAATGGCTACTTAAAAATAAAAACAGCATATCCGCCTATGTAGTGGAGCAAGACCTACTGGCTGCTGCATTGAAGGGTCTTTGACAGAAGAAGTGGCCGAAGACCATTTTTGTCTAGGCTGATAGGGGGATTACGCTGGGAATCCAAATCTGTGAGCCATTTGATGCATTTTATTATGCGCTCCAGCTTAGTGTCAGTCTTGGGATTGAAGAGGTCATCATTGTCCATGGGGAGATCTTCTGCAATGGCATGGCCTTTATAAGAGAGATCTGAGGATCTAAGCCAAGCATACTTGTGAATGGACATAGCAGATGCAAATGGCTTCCCTGTGGAGTCAACTGTGTTCTTCGCTAGATCTTTCTACATGGTCTCTTGATGGAAT